>NC_141696.1:1419888274-1420488274 GCF_964263255.1 Lissotriton vulgaris
TTCGATGTTTTTTTAATTCTGTTTCCAATACTAGAGTTAAGTTTACTGTAAATGTATTTGGTAAGTCAATTAAGCCTAGTTACATTTGAAATTATGGTCTTTGAATTGCCCCCTTGCATAACATTGGGGCGAACGTCACCCATTTTGAAATTTTACTGGCTCCTTTTAGTCAATAGTTTACAGGGCCTTTCCATCATCTCATGGAACACTGTAAAGGGATAAGAAAAATCAACATCTTTCCTGTACCTAGTCCATATATTTGCTGGACAAAGGGAAAAAGGAACCTTTACAATTCCATTTTCTTTTTTTTTTTATTATTGTTGCAGAAAACAGTGGTGATCATCACAGTAATACAACATATTACACACAATTGTACCTTAGGAAGCCAAAGCTGACAGGACACGTAAGGTTTGAAATACTCATTGCAGTTTATCGCTAAGCATTCAACAATGCGAGTGGTTCGTCAAACGGGGCAACCTGGGGGGTTCACATATATGACCTCTGTATTCGTTCCAGTTGGACCATATTGCAGCCCACTTCCGGGGACACCCCCTGGCCACATACAATTCCATTTTCACCACACATTTAATGTGGCTATTGTTTTATTATTTTTTTACTATACTACGGTCATTGACATTAGGTGTCATACCAGAAGATTAGAAGAATAAAATAAAAAACTAAGCATGGGAGTCAGCACTTCATATAAATTCAAGAGTGCTTTTATATGGTTTAATTATTTGTATTAAAATGTTGAACAGTCAAACTCCCCACAAACTCAAATGGGCTAGGAGAACATAAAACCACACACACGGACCAGTTTCAGAGTAAACTAACAACTTGCAATAATGCACAAAGCAGGGAATGATTCAGATAGGAGGCCAGTGGTCAAAAGGGTAGAAAAGAGAAAACTGAAACCACAAGAACTCAAACATAAGCACAATGAGATCTTCCCATGTCCAGCTCGCTCCCACACAGGTGACGAATTAGTTAAACTTGATCTCCCCTGCTTCAAACACCGTCTTCTAGGCCTAGGTTTCTCTAAAATTGCCCCCATCCCTTTTGATAAAAGAGTCTACTTGTGTGTAGGCACATCCCTACCCCTGGCAACCGAGAATTCTATGGTGACCCTCACCTACTGAGTGAGGGAGGCATACACAGCGAGGCTGTTAAACTCTTTCATTACACACTCTGGCTCTAACGCAGTTGGGCTCATATCCAGGTAAAATATGGCACAATGAACGCGTTATGAAGAACTTTCCTATTGGATTCACCTCCTGAAGCTCAGCAGTTCAGAATATCACAATGCCACCAGCTTCCGCTTCACATCCCTGGGCTTTCCCAGAGAGCCTGTAGACTCTCGTAATCAGGGAGGCGGTGGGGGGGGGGGTCAACTTTACATTGAGCTTTGTACAATGGACACAGTATAGTGTCACTTAAGAATTCAATTTAGAAAACCTTCCAGGTTACAACTTTATTTTCAGCTTAAACAGCCACACCTGCCACTGAACCGCTGGCACCACCAAACTCTCAGATGCAGCAGGGGGGGGTCCAACCTGCAGCCACCACTTTCCCGCTCCAGAGTATGTGTTTGATCCCTAGAGGAAGACGGAGGAATCCAGGCGCTGATACAAGACCTCAGGAGATGGTCCTCAGGTTACAGAACCCAGTTTTGAGTGCAGTGCCTTCTGGCAGTGAAAGGATGGACCAAAGAGTGTAGTCATCTTGGTTCCTCTTGAATAGTATTACTAGTGTAAATCAAACCCTTCAGATTTGGGGTATAAATATATACAATATACTTTGGGACATGTTTTGATGGTACTAGTTTACTATTTTGGCTGGACGTTTCTGTGAATGTGAACTGTGCCATGCCTTTTTTTTTATAATTGGAAGTGTGTACTTTTTTCTTTGGTTTATTTTTCAAATGATTTCTCAGTGAACCATCTTCACAGAACGGGGTTGGTAAATGAGGAGCAGCACTAGGAAAGACGTCTGGCTGTGGTGATGTTGGTATAAGCATGCCGCTACTATTCTGAGCAATTGCTACTGATCGGCTAGCATCTAGTCAGAAAATAGCATTTTGGTGCTGCATTGATATTCAAGATTTACATTTGTTGTATTTGGAAGGGCAAATGAAATAACCGAATGGAAACATACACCGACATCAACCATGAACCGTTGGGCCACCTACCAACCATAAATCTAATGTATTCCCTTGGTTAGTCATTACACGAAGATAATGTCAGAATCAGCAAAAGTGCTTAGGAACAGATTGCATTTCACTGGCAACAAAATGAAAAGTAAAATACTAAAGAAACATCTCTTGCAATCACCTGTTCTGCAGTTGTGGAACTGAAGTGCACTCTCAATGCGAAAAGCTTTTTCACAGTTCGGACACATGTAGATGTAGTCATTGTCCACCTGAGGGTTAAGATAGGTAAACCTGGTTAGAAGGAAAATAAAAGCATCTCTCCTATGCACTTCTTTCAGTTTACAAATAAATCAGGCTTTAAATCAGTATACCTGCAATCTAAACGTGGTGAAATTTAATTTCTTTACTAAAAAAATGCTTCAAGTGTATCCATTACACCTGATCATTACTAGTCACTTAGCCACTTGTATTCTTTTGCTAGGCATAACAATGAGAGAGGAATACCTATGGGGTTTATAAAAAAAATGTAAACAATAAAATAAACACAAAAAAACATGTTAATGAAATATCCACTATTAGTAATATTGTTTACTTTTTACAAGATAGAACCGATTGATGCGGTCAATAAACAAATGAAACAATTACTACCCACTATTCTCTTGTACATCTACTCTACAAGCACAAGTGAGCAAACTGCAGTAACTGTGCCATGCATACATGTATTTACTAGTCTAAGGTCAGTGTATATGGGGCCATAATAAGCTGCCCAGTACCTGAATCTCTAAGGAGCAGACGGAGGGTGACCCTCGATGGACAAGAGAGCTTAATGGACATTCTTTCCATTGTAGTAGGCTCCCTTACAGACGATCATAACATTGGCAGTATAATGAATAGACAAAGTTGCTTTTTTTTCACCACAGTCCATTTTTTTAAAGTTCCATAAGTCATTTTGAAGACTCGACTTTTTCCACGTTGGAGGTCTCCGATTTGTAGTCAGTGGGCTGAACCTTTAATACAGTTTAACACCCGAATACAATCTTGTACCAAAGCCATCAAATAAAACAGCCATCATCTTCAGCCCTCTAAGTTGACAGAATCTTGGAGATTAAACCTGCACAAAACTGACCTAGAGTTCACCTGGTCCAAGCAGGAGGCAAATTATAAACTTTGTGTATTAGTCCATAGGTGCAGATGGTAAAACTTTGCGTAACATTAGCCACTCGTGAGAGGCAGTTTGTGGAAATATTTACATCACAGTGAGAGACATCTTAAATTCATAGCCACAGCTGCCGCCGATATGAATGAGGCATTGCATTATCACTGCCACAACCACAATTTAGGCTGTCAGGTGGCTAAACCTAAATTGACCCTAAAAGTCTGAACCCTATGTTGCACCACCACCAATAATGAAATTTAAGAAGTGGGCCTAAAGACGGAAGGGTCACACAAATCTAAAATGAGTTTCTTATGAAGTGGTTTTGCTTCAGTGCCACTTTTAAGGAATAAATGTAAGATGCGCCTTAATCAGTAAGGGGAAAATAACTATCTGAAGAGCACAATATGGCCACAGGTAGGGATCACCTGAAGATGTTGATTTGATCCCACCCACATGCCTCCTAAATGAAGTGTGAGAATTTAGTTTGCATACTTTTCACGCAGTCAGAAAATGCTAGAATTTCTCCTCATGCAATACATTTCCTAAAAAGTTTAACAACAATTCCTATTTTAACTAGTTTTAGCACCATTGGTCAGGGACATCACAATATTATTGCCGACGTTGAGGACGATGATGATGGAAGAGTAAGGACTAGGTACAGAAACGAGCTCTCTAGTCAAATTTAATGCACTGCCGATCTGCCTGCTAAGACAACCTTTTGCTTGTACAATTGGTTTCCTAATTGAATATAAGATCTTTGTGAATAGGGTGTTCAACTTTAGGTGTAGGCTATAAATGCTGTCAGGAACTCAGCTGTTGTGGAGAAGTGAACCAATCACAGCACTCTGTTTCCGAATCATCCATCAATGTTTAACAAACTGACAATATATTTTATTGATTTTCAAAAGAATAAAGAAAAAAGTTAACAAATAAAATGTATGGTGTGGCATGGCTTTCATAGTATTTCTGGCGAGTCCACAATACAAAGACATACAGTAACATTTGTAGGCAGACTGTTACTGCTACTTATTTGTCCTGTATAGTTCTCCTCATTCTACATGCGCCTTCTTGGTTCCTTGAAATGGTTGGTTACTCATAACAGCCCATAGTTCTTTTTCAGATTCGTTCCAAACTTATACAGCTCTTCTTTTGCTTCACAAGCACTGAGGCAGAGCAACGGACAGGAGTTAAATAAGTAATGAGAGGGATGGAAGAATGTATGTAAGGGAGAAAGCAGTTTATGAGCGAGGGGCCTAGATCTAGACAGTTCTTCAAGAGATGGATTTTTAGTCCTAATCAGTGGTCCTAATCAGTCCCAGAGGTAGGAGCATTGTGCATTTTATAGGGAATCTCCCACCAGACCTACTGTACTTGGCTATGTGGGTGTCAAGAAGGTTGGGAGTTGCCACACTCAGGCGCTTGGTTGACTCCTAGAATGAAAGATCTAGCGGCCAGATTCATCATTGTGAAGTTTTGCAAGTCTGAAATAGCGAATCATAAGGAATCGCTATTCCAGACTCGCAAAACGGGATTCATGTAGGAATCGCAATATTTCTTGCGATTCCTACAGATTCCTTATTTGCGATTAGCTAATTGCTAATCGCAAATAAGGAATAACTCCCCATTCATTCCTATGGGCCTAAGGCCCATAGGAATGCATGGGGAGTTATTCCTTATTTGCGATTAGCAATTAGCTAATCGCAAATGAGATTGCAATTTCAAGGGTGCAGGGGTGTCAAAAGGACACCCTGTAACACCCCTGAAATGTCAAATTACACAGATGTTACACACATACATGTCCAAAAGACATGTGTGTGTGTGACATGCAACTTAGAAAAATGCTTTTAAAAGCATTTTTCTATGTTTTCGCTATTTACCACGAGGTTTGACCTCGCGGTAAATAGCGGCCCAAAATTGCGAAATCGCAATTTTTAAATGTTTCAAGAATCTCTAATAGAGATTCCTTAAATGCTATTCCTCGCAAATTTGCGAGTCCTTAAATAGCGATATTTGCATTTGGGATGATGAATCCCAAATGCAAAAATTACACTTGCAAAGGTCCAGATTCTCAGAATCTGGCCCTTTGCGAGCGCAATTACCGTTTATGAATCAGGCTGATAGTGGCTTAAATAGTAGCAAGGAGTAGTTTGTGGATACTGGAGTTTCAAGCTGTGCTATTCTAATTGCAAGCCAGTGATGTAATCATAGAGATAAAGCAACAGATATTCTGTACAGCGTGGTTATCACCCAAAAACTTTGATAGAGGCTTAGCGGAGATCAAAATGTAGAGGACATTGAAATAGTTTAGACATAAAAATTACAACTGCAAGAATATTTTGTGGTGTAGGTGTAGGAGAAGCAAAATGGATTAGAGGTGTAGAATGTGTTTTTTGTGACACAGCTGAGTTCAGGGGCGAAAGGGAAGAAAATAAATTGGGAGCACCGAGCAGCATGGGCTTCTGGCTTTGGGAGACATGCGGGTAGTACAATAGGGTTTTCATGGCAGTAACCATTAATGTAATCTCATGGAATGTCCAGGGCTGGAGGGACTACACAATAAGGTACCTGGTACGCTCTATTCTGAAATGTACTACAGTCCACCTAGCGTGTTTGCAAGAAACGCACCTGGGTGAAATGCAGAAATTAGTGAACAAATGGAAGGGACAGCTGTACATACTCTTCATACGCCAAAGGGGTGGCAATTGGGATAGCCCGGGGGTGCCCATCCATTACACATATACAGAGGCAGACATGGAGGGTCAATACATACTAGTGCAGGACACATTGGACTGGATGGCCGTCACTATTCTGAACACATACGCGCCTAATAATGATGATAGGCACTACTTCTCATAGATGCAAGACTTACTACAGGACAGCATAGGCTCCCCTTAGGAAGGGGACTATAATTGTGTAGCAGATAGTGTGAAAGACAAACACCCACCTTGGGCTTGAACAAAACTGCTGATGACCAGGTCGCTCTTGGTGGTCATGCAGAACCTGGGTTTTATTGGATAGCTGAAGACTACTTCAACTGCAGGCACAATAATAGACCAGTCACTCCTTGATTCACATTTGGTTTAGTCGCCTAGATAGGATATTGGTAGCACTCCTGCAAATACAATGGCAGGAGGAGGTAGCACATAGAAGAAGTTGACGTTTACTTCCGGATGTCCTGTGTGATGCTTCATTAATGGCGACCTTAGGGGATGCACTGATGGATTACTTGGAACATAACTGAGGCACAACGACTACCAGGGCCAATGAATGGGAGGCTATAAAAGCGGTAAGGCACAGAGCTTGCATAGGGTCCACCACTGGGATACTCAACAGCTAGTGCGTGATGTGGTATGACAAGAGGAACCTCTGGCTCAACTCCAAAAGGGAAAGGCTGAGTTGCTGGAGACGAGATGGGAGTGCTGGAGGCACGGCGGAGGTTACATGGCCTCTGGAATGCATTAGATAAGTACTCACTACCCAGTATAAAAAATGCCTCCACAGGGAGAGGGACAGTCAGGAAAGCTATCGGCTTGGATATTACAACAGTAACAGGAGGTGCCACCTACAGTGCACCTGCATCTCTCAAGCGGGCGAACTATCACTGGTCGACAGGCCATATTGACGACCTTTCAAGCTCACTTCCAGAAGGTATAAAGGGCTACAGAACCGATCTGTGAGGACGCATTGGGGATGTACCTCCATGAAATGGTGCTTCCGGGATTTGCTATGGACTGTGTACAAAAACTGGACTCAGACCTCATGCTGGAGGAGCGGAGGGGTTTCCTGCAGGAGCTAAATAAGTCTGAGGCACTGGGATGCAATGGCTTCCCGGTAGAGTTCGATCAAACATACTCTACATAACTGTTGGATTGCCTGTTGAAGGTATTCCAGGATGTGCAAGTCAGGAAGATTCTCTCTTCTCACCATGCGTGAGGGTGTTTTCTGCCTGTTGCCCAAACCTGGAGGGGATGCTGGGGACCCTTCAGCTTACCGACCCCTCACCATGACTAATGCGAATGTTAAGGTGTTTTGTAAGCTTCTGACGACCAGATTGCAGGCCATAATACGGGGCCTAGTGCATGATGACCAGGGTGGGTTTATCCCGGGCCGGAGCACACCACTTAAAACCCGATGACAGACATGGCTTGCATGCAGTGGTTGATGAGGAGCAGGAAATGGCACTGGTGGCTGTCGATCTTGAAAAAAGCCTTCCCTTCTGTGGACTGATCCAACTTTATAGTGGTGTTGAGTGTGATGGGCTTTGGCCCTTCCTTTAGAGATTTGGTACAGTAACTGTACACGGAGCCCATGGCCTGGGTAGAAGGTGCAGTATTGGAGAGTTGGCTCGTAGGGAGGTGCCCCAGTTAAGGTTGCCTACTCTCACCATTGCTCTTTGCCTTGGCTGGAACCCCTGGCTGCCCTGTTATGTCAGGAGATAAATGACTGGGGGATTCTGGTAGGCGACACTACCCACAATGTGTCTCTGTACGCAGACAATGCCCTTATTAATGTCCGTTACCCCAGGGAGGCAGTTCCGACCCAGACGTGACATATGGAGACCTTTGGAGGTCTCTGGCCTTCAGGTCAATAATAGACGAGAACACTACCGGTGCACGGCTTCTGGTAGTAAACTGACAGCTTTCTATACCTATGGAAACATGACAGAGCTGTAATAATAAAGAGAAGAAGCTGGGAGGTCTTTGCGGGTTAATTCAGTTATGGAACATACTTCCCCTTTCAGTCATGGACAGGATAGCCATCACTAAGATGGTCTTTCTCCCCAGGGTGTTTGTACGCTGTGCAGAATTCTCTATGTCCCATCAATCAGGGGGTCTTCTGGAGACTTATAAATATATTGCGTGGTCTCTGTAGGGTGAGCAGGTGGCTGCAGCAGGTTGACATGGTCAGTCCTAAAGAGAGAAATGGTTGCAGGGGGTCTGGCGCTGCCTGATATTCAACGCTATCATTATGCGGTCCACTTACAATATGAGGCTCAGTGTCCTGTGGATTCGGACAATTGGGAAAAACGTTAACAGCAAGGAACGACTGTCAGGGAGAGGCTAGTTTGGCTGCTCACGAGAGGGGAACGAGAGAATTTCTAGTTCCCTACCTAGTGCCACAGACTGCAGTAGTTTTGGAGGGGGTAGTCACTACAGTGATCCGTAGAACCCCATTTGATTGGAAATTGCCAATGTGGGATCCGGCTGCGTTCCATGCTATAGACACGTATGTGTCCAAGGAACAGTGGAGGAATGAGGGTTGACTCTTAGATGGAGACTTGTACCCTTGGAAAATAGTCATTATTTTGCAAGAGGTCTGGTACACTTTTCAACTGGGAGCTGGTCAGTTCCTACAGTGTGCAACATTTCGGGCTGCGCCGGTGCCATCGCAGGTGTTGGTGAGCTTTTCAGATGGGGGGATGGGAGGCATCTAATCAGACTTCTGTATAAAGCCCTAAGTGGGGGCCTTATCCGGGCCCCACTGCGAGCCCAAGGAGTCTGGGAAAAAAAATTGTTGAGCCCATCTTGGATGTGGATTGGGACCGGGCATGTACATTGGTTTGTAAGGTTTCTAGGAACAGCAGGTTCAAGCGTATACATTTCACTTCCCTTCATTGAACATATATTACTCGTTATGTCCTTAGTAAGATTTATCCAAGCAGGATGGCTAGATGTAGGTATAATACAGCTTCCTTCCTACACTTGGGATGGGTCTGCAGGGAGGTGATGACATTCTGGGAGGAGATGGTGCCATGGATCGAAGCTGCAGCTAGGTTTTCACTCTCAGCATCCTCAAAAGGCATGCCTGTGGTGTGTCTGATGCAACCTAGCGGGGAAAAATGCAATATAAATTCATGCTACTTGCTCTTATTGGCACAGAGGGCCGTGGCTATTAGTTTGATGGGTCACATACACCCCAGTTGGGCGTGAGGGTCAGGGATGTTCTAGAGTGTACAGTAGCAGAAGAGCAACATATCAGACAATCTAGAATTGATGATAAGGTTCAGGAAGATCTAGGAACTTAGGCGAGGGTGTTGAATGGTTTCCAGGGATATGTGGACTGCAAAGAAGAGTCTGGTACATACATTGGCTCAGAGGAAGGGGAGAGGGCGTCACCCAATTGAACTATGTTGTGTAGAGAACTGGACTCCAGGAGTTAGTGGTTCCTCCCCAAGGGTGGAGGAGCGTCTCCCCACCTCCTGCGAGCGCAGCACAAAACCAACAAGTAAATTAATAAAATGGTGTTAACAGCCTCATTACCATGCCACTGGAGAGTGTGAGGGCGTGGGTGATTCCTTGATTGGCAGCAGTCGGGATGACATGAAAAGTGCAAAGTGCGCATGTCTGATCAGCCAGTTGTCTTGCGACGGCCAGCGTGACGTGCACACTCCTGCCTGCACCAATCCAGCACCTTTGTTAACAGCAGTGGGATTGCAGACACATGCCCCGAGTCTCAAATGGAGTGCTAGGCTAGCCTGCTTCAACCAATCCGGCACGGCTCTCATGCTGAAAACCGCATGAGAGCAGCTGCAGGATTCCCCCATTGTGTGCTCGTGGGTATCAGTCCGGAACCCCACTTCCTAGCAATGTTCCGCTTTGCAAGGGCCATGGCCAGTGTCGCCCAGGTCTGCAACTCTAGATTCAGATCCGTAGGTGACCAGATGTTTAACAGACAACACCTGGATTCTGGTTGCAGTTCTATCGCACTTGCTTCAGACATTTCCGAAAGAACATTCGCCCAATATGTTTGTATTCTGGGACAGTCCCATAGTATATGGAAGAATGTTCCCGGTAACCCGCAACCCCGCAAGCAGTCAGGCTCTGTGATGTGACCTAGCTTATGCAGTAGCGTGCGGGAATAATATATTCTGTGCAATATCTTTAACTGTATGAGTTTTAGCCGAGACGGTATGGCGGCCTCTCTTGCCGATGCTAGTGGGTGCAACCAGTCTTCATCCTCTATGTCTCCTATTTCCACCTCCCACTTGCTACGGAGAACTACTGTGGGGTCCGGGAGATTGTTCACCAATTTGCGGTATGTAAGTGAGATCGCTTTCTTGTCAAGGTGGTCAGTGAGGAGTCTATCCTCCAGGGGGGAGGATTCGGCCAGTGTCGTACCCTCTGGGATGGCCCCTTGCAGAGCATGTTTGATTTGGACGTATCGATACTGCTCGGTATCTGCCATTCCGTACTTCTTTTGCAGAGCTGTGAATGTGATGATCTCCCCTCATATCCATAAGTCGCCTACTCTGGAGATACCAATGAGGTCCCATTGCCTGAACCCCTTAGTATTTGCCAAGGTACCAAGGCGACTTGTATCCCAGAGCGGTGTGGCCAGCGTGAGCACTCCCTCCCATCCTAGGGCCCTCTGTGCCGTATGCCAAATCTTAACTGTGTGGGCCGTAGGGCCTGTGAATGTATGGCGCCGTTTGTTCGTATAAAGTGCTCTCAATAGCCGGTCTGGGGGAAGTATAGTCCTATCAAGGCTGTAGGCTGGGTCATGTTGTGGAGCCTGTAACCATTGGGTGACTACCATTAGTTGTGCAGCCCAGTAATACAGTTTAACACTTGGCAGGGCGATCCCCCCCGTCGTACCAGCTGCGGATTAGTTTGGAGTGCGCTATGCGGGCTGGTTTTCCGTCCCACAATAGTGAGGAGATTTCGGCGTCAATTGACTTAAAATATGTGAGAGGGACCGGAATTGGAGTGTTTTGCAATGCATAGATCAACTTGAGGAGTGAAAGCATCTTAAATAGCGCTGCCCATCCCAACAGTGTCAGTGGGAGGGAGCGCCAGTGTGTTGCATCCGATTTTAGCCTCTGTAGAGGTTTCAGTAAATTTTCTTCCACAAAGATTGCTTCCTGTGGGGTGACATATATTCCAAGGTATCTAAACCCTCTGGTCACAGTTTGTAGGGTGCATGCAGGAAGCAGCGTGGGTATTTGTGCATGTAATACAGATAGAAGTGATTTGGTCCAGTTAATCGTGTATCCTGACACTGCCCCGTAGGCCTCAAGTACGGTCATCAGGGCTGCCAGGGACGAGGAAGGGGACATTAAATATATCAATACGTCATCGGCGTAGAGGGAAATGCGATCTTCCCAGCCCGCCTCCCATGTGATCCCACGGATCATAGGTTCCAAGTGAATTTTTACTGCAAGGGGTTCTAGTATGAGTGCGAATAGGAGTGGGGATAGTGGGCACCTCTGCCTTGTTCCGCGACCCAGCGTGATTGTACACGATATATGGCCATTAACCACCACTTGTGCCATGGGAGCTGAATAGAGCAATTTAATCCATCCACAGAATTTGGGGCCAAATACCATCTTTCTAAGTACCGCGAAAAGGAATGGCCACTCCACCAGGTCAAAAGCCATTTTAGCGTCTAGGGATAGAATGGCTGCGTCTTCACGCAGCATTGGAATGCGGTGCAGTACCCCATTGAGGCGTCGCAGGTTAAGGGACGTGTTTCGCCCGGGCATAAAGCCAGACTGGTCGGAGTGCACCAGTGTTGTGAGGTGCCGCTGTGAGCGCAGTGCCAATAGTTTCGCCGATACTTTCGCATCCGCGTTCATTAGCGAAATCGGCCGATATGTGGACGTTCGATCAGGTGGTTTGCCGGGTTTGTGCACCGTGACGATGGTGGCTAATCGTTGGTTCAGGTGTAAGTGTCCCCTGTGCTAGACATTCATTATACATAGGAAGCATATACGGGACGATCTGTCGCGTCGTGGCTTTATATAGTTCCACAGGTAAGCCGTTCGGTCCCATTACCTTGCCTGTGTGTAAGGCTGCTAGGGCCTTCCCCAATTCGTCTCCTGTTAAGTCGCCCTCAAGAGCTTGTGCATCCACCTGTGATAGAGTGGTAAGTGGTGCGTCTTGGAGGAAGTTCATGCTATCTTCTTCTGTCACCCCGCCTCGTGTAGTGTATACAGTTTCGTAATAGTTGGCCATTTCATCCACTATCTTTGAAGGAGAGGTTATGTGTGTGTGTTAGACCTGTCTGCTTCTGGGGATGTTCTAACCATTATTATTTATTTTTGTCCCCCTTAGCCTCCCAGAGTTTCTGTTTTTATTTTTTATATGTGTCCACCAGGATTTTTCAGTGCTGTCAGGGGGCTAGGTGTTCCTTGGCTATGACGCCATTTTTCCCTCATAACCTATGAGGCCTAGTCAGCTCCTGAAAATCTAGGGACACCCAGACACCTAAAATGGTGTCCACCAACTGCCATAACGGACAACACTGGAGAACAGGCCATAGGACAACATGAGGAATTTTCTAGAAGCATCCAGTGACTTCTGCAGGTCTCAGGCCACCCTATATAAGGCCAGTGACCAGCAGCCATTTTGAGTAGTCTCAGGAGTGACCAGTGAGGAGAGAGGCGACTTGCAGAGGAGGATTGCGCACCAGAGGTGACCAGATCGACCTGTGGGCCGGCTGTCACGTGTTGGGAAGTGCCCCCTTTCAGGCTGACTGAACCCCACTGTTACACCAGCCCTAAAGTGTGACCAGAGACTGTATAATTGACTTGGAGAGCCCGGGTCGTGTTGTAAAGAGACCTTGATAATCTACAACCCAAATCGACCCTGGTAAGCGTCCTACTCACTTGCCTGCATGCTGTGGGCATCCGAAGTGAACCTCGGATCTGAGCTGTGCTGCGTGGCTGAGAGGCGTCTGTCAGCTTCATTAATCTGGTGACTGGCTCTCTAACCCGTGGACTAAGGCAGCGACACCGGCAGAGACTCCTACCTGCGTGAAGCACCGTCTGCCCGACTGTCCCACATGAGTGTAGAGTGTCCAGCTGATCCGATTGTTGTCGGAAGGAGAGGCGGCATCCAGACGTGAGGGCAACAGAAGAGGGAGAGCCCAGCTGACTTGCCTCGTCATTTGAGGAGCTCCGTTGAGGCGCCGGAAGAGGCGGGAAGCGAAGCAGAGCCCAGCTGTTTGCCTGCAAGGCGGAGTTAGGAGGGAGCCAGCCGCGTCACCAGAGGTGCGCCCGGGGCGGAGCCCCCGCCTGAGGAGACGCGGAAAGAAGACAGAAGCGCCGCCAAGGACCCGACGGTGGAGCGACTCAGCCGAGCGTGAGTTTCCTTGCCTTCCCCCCTCCGTCGCCGACCTCACCGAGACCCTTCGACAGGTGCCGGAAGAAGGCAACGCTGACTGGATTGCCTCAGAAAGATAGTAAGCCGGGAAGGGGGGGAAGCGCGAGAAGGCTGTGCCGGCAGACAGCAACCTGTGAAGGCAGCCGTAGCGAGCGCGGCTGCGAAGTGCTGTGTCTGCCCATAAGATCCAAAGAGGAACGGTGACTAGAACACTCCCTGACTGTGAGTAAAGAGTTTAAAGAAGGGAGGGAGTGTGAAAAGAAACGTACCGCTTGGTTCAGGTGGTTGGGCAAGAAGTGTAGGAGTTGGGCTAGAGAGCACCAGCAATATTTAGAGCCTCTGTTAAAATTGCTGCAGGCAGTGGATCATCTGGAGTCAACTCCATTTCCCGAGTGGTGTAGCTAGCTTAAACAAAAGGAAGCCTTACTAAACCATCTTGTCTCCTTTCTAGCTAAATAACTGGCTGTGGGCTATGAGAACAGCACTACTAGGGGTAGAGTCTGACAGGCTGAGCTGGGCTCGGAATATGGATGGGTAAGGTGCACTCCAGGTTGTGTAAAGTGGCATATAACACCTGAAAGGTGAGGCTTCCCTTCTGTAATCATAATTTGAAGAAGTTTATTGTAACATTGGCAGCAACTTATCTCAAAAGTGTTGTACCTTTAATTCTATGTACTGACTGAGGTAAGTATCCAATGTGATTTGAGATCTATGAGAACTGTGTAAATTATTTGTATACTGCTTTTATTTAACCCAAGAACAAGAAAGTATATTATTTTTATAAAAGGTACTGGTATTTTCCTAAGACTGGTGTTGTGTCTTTTATTTTAGTGGTTAATCACTGGGTTACTGTGAGTGGGACTTGTAAGCACTTAACCAACGCCTTGAGTTTAGCTGTATCCACTACTGTGCCAGGCTACCCTATGTAGTCTAGGATACCCTAGGTCCAACAGTGTGCCATCCGGGATTGGTAATTTGGCTATCCACCTATCTGCTCTGTCCTTCCTTTCAAGTCATGCAAGCATTTTCCCTGTCTTATCTCCTAATTCGTAGAACCTATGTTGAGTGTCAGTGAGTGTAGTTTTTGCCATTTCCCCTGCATATGCCCTATATTCGTGGGATGCTAGGGCTAGTGCTTGCGCATTGTCCTCCGAGGGATCTGAGGCGTGGGCCAATTCTGCCGTCTGGACTTCTGTTTCCAGCGACTCAATGATCGCCTTCTGTTTTTTTTTGTGCCTAGTGATATTGGAGATAGCTTGTCCCCTAATCACTGTCTTGTACGCCTCCCAGAGGATTGACGGCGAGTCTACAGAGGCTACGTTTTCGTTTAAGTATTGTGTGGTTGAGGTTTTCAATGCTTTCGCTATTGCGTGGTTTTTTAAATAACCCGGATAGACTGGGTATATTTGTTGTCGTCTAGTGGGTTGTACTGTGTAGGTCAGCTGGACTGGGGAGTGGTCTGATATCCCCCTCGGCAGGTGTTCTAAAGCCGTTATCCTCTCAGGAGGGATCGCTAATGTCAACACACAGTCTATCTGGGAGAGACTATTATGGGCTCCCGAGTGGAATGTGTAGTGGCGGTCATTTGGATGTTTACGTTTCCACATATCTACCAGTCCCAACGCGTCCAGAAAATCTTTAAAGAGTTGGTTAGGCCTGGTAGCATCTCGAGGAGGCTGCCGATCTATCGCCCAGTTTAATACAGCATTGAAGTCGCCCCCCATGATTATTTCCCCTTCCGGGAGTTCGAGTAGTAGTTTCCCCAGGTCTTGGAAGGTCCCTTGATGTAGTGCTGGGGGGGATAAATACCGATAGTATATTGTAGGTCCGCCCCTCCCATTGACAAGTGACCGCAGCAAAGCGACCTTGGTAATCAGTCCATGTGTGTTTGATCATGAGTGGAGCATTTATTTGGACAAGGATGCCTACCCCGCGGGAGCCGGTGAGAACTCAGCGTGTGTGACCATTTTGAAACCCCAACGGTTCAGAGCCTTACAGGCCGCTCTTACCAGGTGTGTTTCTTGTAATAGAACCAAGGTGGGTGCTTTCCTTTTTAAGTATTGGAGGACCAGTCCCCGTTTAATTTTATGTCCTAGCCCATTAACGTTCCATGATATAATAGTCAGTGGAGGTGAGATCAATGGTTGTGGTTGGGGGTCAAGTGCAGGGTGATCGTGATCTGCCATAGCTTCTGGCATGTAGGTGTATCAGTACTACCGAGTACTTAACCATCTGAAGCCCGGTGCATGCTAACGTTTGGAGTGTACTCCAGGGAGTCTACCAATCCCCCATAGGGTGGGCACAGTGTATGACCGGGAGTAGCAGTTGTCTCGTTAAGACTCGCCTCCTTCGAGGCAACCTGCCTGATTGTGTTGATAGGAACCAGAGTGCGTGGTGTGTGCACATATGAAAAGCCAGCCAAGTCAGAAACAGGAACCAGTAACAAAAACAAAACAGACTTAATATGTGTAAATCCCTTACTCTCCCACCCTGCCTCCCTGCCCGGTGGATAAAATCCTTTCCACCTCCCCAACTGAGCAGAGTGCTTACAGTCCCAACTCATGAATATTGTTTGTGGGGGTGAGACTTCTGTGTCCTCTGGTGAGCCCCCCCTCTGGTAGTGTCCATGCAGTGCTGTTTGTGATCAAGAGTCCTACCTGCAGGAGTCCCTTCTTGCGTGGTCGGAGTCTTACCAAGTCCAGCCATCCACGACTGTCGGTTAGTAGTCTCTTCGTCTCCCCATGTGCCCGACATACCTCGGCTTTTTAAAGTGGGGGAGTAAGTAGACGCCTTAGTCTAATAAACAGACGCCAAGGTGATGGATACAAGTCTCAGTGTCCATTGTGCGATGACCCATGCCTATTCGGTCTCGGTTCCCTGAGGGCTTCTATTTCCGTTGTTCCGTTGTTGGTCACGATTCTTGGGTCCTCTCGCCGGTCTCCATCCTTCTAGCCAATCCTGGGCTTCCCGTGGTGATTCGAAGAACCATGTCTTTCCTTCTGATTCGACTCGGGGCCTCGCTGGGAAAATCATAGAGTACTTGAGTTCCCATGCCCGTTGTTCCTTTTTTACATCCGTGAAGCCTCTTCGTTGCTGAGCTACGGCCGCTGTATAGTCTGGATAGAGATTTATTTCAGAGTTATCGATTTTTAGCGGTGGGCTTGTGCACGCTGCCTCCAAAATAGCGTCCCGGTCTCTGAAATTGAAGATTCGGGCTAAGATGGGCCGTGGTGGAGCCCCTGGTTTCGGCTTTCCTCCGGCTATCTGGTGGGCTCGTTCCACCGAGAAATATTTAGACAGTCCTTTGGGTTTGAGCTGATTATGTATGAGGTCTTCAACGTATAAGTCTAGGGCCTTCAGATTCTGGTACACCGATCAGGCGTACGTTATTACGTCTTGAGCGACCTTCCTGATCGTCCAGCTTAGCCCTTAGTGTGGCATTGTCGTCTTCTAGCCTTTGGACTCTACGCTGCAGGTCTGACATGTCTCCCGCCAGCTCAGTAGTTGTCTTCTCCACCTCCACGAGACGGTCCGACATTTTTGCAAAGTCCGCTCTAATCAGTGAGACATCTGTTGATATTGCGCTCATGGAGGATTGCATCGTTTTTAGCGTTGCCATGACGTCATGGAGGGTGATCCTATCGGCGTTATTCGTATCACCCGTGGGCTGGGGGGGTGTTTGCAGCGTTTCCCCTCTTGTAGCGTCCAGTGGGTCTTTGTGATAAGCATATTTGTCCAATTTCGAGGCCTATTGGCCTCTTGACCCCCTACCACTCATTTTGAAAGTTGCAGGATATAATGCGTAGCCTGGTGGTCGGGTTGCTTGGAGTATCTTAAACCAAACACTATAGCAAAGCGTCAGCCCCTTTAATCACTGGGCCAGCAGGTCGGATTCAGCGTGGTCTGTACACGAGTATGGTTTCTGCCCTCCAAGTAGCGATGGTAAGGCTGCTGCGTCAATGGCTCATCATGCAGCAGCAATGACAGTGTTATTTTATATCTCCTACAGTGCAGAGTCTGTGCGTTGCGATGTTTAACAAGCGGGGAGTTACTGCGGCTCTGTAATGGGCTGGATTCTACTGGCTTACGTGGGCAGCGCGCTTTCCCTCCTCACCTTTGCAATGTCTTCAGCCCCCGGAGGCCACCCTTGTTACCGGTGCACTGCCCGCCGTATATTCCTCCTTGCAGGAACAGTCGTTCAGGGTTTAGCGAGATGCCCGTCAATGTGCTCCGATATTCTGTGATCGCTGCTGTTGTTTCCTTTCAGGAGGCTTATTGCGTGCCGGAGTCTGCGTCAACAGCAGTGTTCGATTCCTGCTGGGCTTGCCACTTACAATAGTCCCCGGCTTCTGGCGCCAAAACAGGCCGCAGTCTTTCTCCCGGCGTAGCTTCTTGGTCAGACCACGCACAGGGACACGGGCGGGATCGTCGTGCACCGGAAGGTTCGCCGCTGCTGGTTCTTCAGGTTAGCAACCGCGGTTATGCCGGATTAATGATCGGATCGGTGGAGGAGTGCTCTTCAGTCACAGACTCAGACTGCAGCCATCTAGGCTGGTAGCTAGCCACGCCCCCGATCCTTCGCACACTTGATTCCAAAGCTAAGGAACGAGCTCCCACCTGACTTAAGAGCATTGCAAAATGAACTTGCATTCAGAAAAAAACTCAAAACCGGGTTGTTTTCATTTAGCCACTGATGGGCTTCGTCCTCAATACAGCACCCTACTCTAGCGCTGGGAAGCCCTCGGGCAGCCATGCACTCTAAAAATCCCGAAACTAGAACTAAAACATTCTGTTTATACAAAAAGGTGAAATTAGCATTTAAATAGCAACCCAGGAAGTCAACAGGTTGAGAATTCTTCGAGAACTCATTTTGCAACCTTCCATCTCTTTCCTCTGCCTCGCGATCGCCTTCACAGTTTTCCTCCAGCAGAACCCATCTGATAGAGCGGAATTATTGTGGACAATCAGCTTGTCTGTCATGGCCAAAAAAAAATCTGATATCTAGTGTCTCCTTTGTCGGTATCTATTTTTCCCTTCTCTTTTCTATGAGTCAATTATTTGCCCAGCCGACTCTGATGAGGGAACAATAAATGTTTGTTTGCATGCTCCGCTACTTGCAAGATACTTGTGAATATTTGCTCACAAGACACTCTGATAATATGTAAAACTATAATTTCTGAAAGCGTTTTTTATTTTTATTTTTTTAATTAGGAAATGTTTTGGACAAAAACCTTGGTGTGTTTTATACATATGTATCAGATTTCATCAGATTTTGAACAACAACTTTTTTATTGCTGCCAGTGTCCGCTGTCTAGTATGCAACTCCCTTGACTCTTACCAAGAACTGCTATTGGGGTAGATGTGAGCTATTCAGCAAGAGTGAATTATTGTCTTTATGCTGCATAAGTGCAAGAACACCAGAGATTTTATGACTTCAAAAGAATGATGGTGTTGCCAGTTATGCCAGATACATAATCACACATATTTTTGGCGGGTGTGGGGGCTAGAATAACATAGCAGATTTCACTTACAGTGATGAGTGCTCTGCAGCTTTCTGCTCGTGTCTACTTTCAGCTGCACTAATTGGGCTCACAGGCAACATTGTGTTTATAATAACAAATATGGAATCGATTGAATGAAGTGGGGTATTAGAGGCGAACCTGCGTGAAGTTTTGCGACTCCTTTTTATTCCACATTTATAGTGCTAATCTTATACTCTAATTGTCAGAGCGCTGATAACAAAAATTGTATTTTCTTATCACAGCAAATTATTCCGTCAGAGTGCGTTCAGTTTGCATGATATGGGCAATGGGGAGAGGGGGGTGTTAATGCTCTCATCCAACATCTAATTGATTAAGAGTTTTTGGAAAATGGGGCTTTTGGCATTGTGCGAAGCTCCTATTTGCGCCATAAGATTCGATAAGCTGCATTTTTGTTGCAAAGCTGGACACTGCCTAAACATTCCATGTGTAACTCAGAAACTGTAGTAAGTTTGCAGTGCAAATATTCCAGAAGATGTGGAGAGCATATTAAAATATTAACCACAAATCTGTCATTTGTGAAGACAGATAACGAGCTGCAATGCATGCTATGAGGCTGTTGTGAAAAGGGCATCTCGATTTACAGATGTTTATGTTTTATGACTTACAGCACACACCCATATGAGAAGACATGAACAGTCCACGCTGTGTTGAGTGGTCTGCATTAGTACATGTGAGTGCTGTGCTTAGTGTGTGTTGTGTTATACCTGCCAGCATGTGTCTCCTATTCATCTGCAAAAACAACAGGTGATGGACAGAATGAAGAACAATGTCATACATTCACCCCAGTACAGAGATCTGGGCCTAAATCCATCGTTTTTTTGCTCACAATGCCATTTCAGTTTGTAACCCAGCCGTATGCAAATCAGTCTTGACCCTGCACCCAATGGGAACAGTCCAGCCCGAACTGCCAGGCCAGGTCCTCCCTGGACTGGAAACAAGCATTCTAGGACCGGTTTCGAGGTTTCACCCCTCTTCAGCCAGGATAGCTTGACTCCAGTGGCATGGAGAACATGGGACTCCCGTCTGAGCATACCCGTCCCACTCGGGGAGACAAATGCATCTGCGGCAGTGTGTGCACGCAAGGCGTCTCTCTGTTGGCTGGAAGTTTAGTAGTGTTCCTTTCAGGAAGGCTTTGTTGTCTGGTCTGCTACTGCTTGCGATCTCTAAGTAGTTGGGTTTGCTCACTTTACTCTCTCCCTACGTAAAACTCAGCCCCAACTTTTATACCACACGACTTTGAAATGTTATCAGTCGCCACTGGTTGTAATTATTGTGTTGAATTGCACTGGGCTTCTTCCTGGCATGTACTGTTACAATGTATATGTCCACTTCAACTGCGTGGTGTCGTAGGTGGTGCTATGGATGTATATAGCAGACACCATGTTTGTTTTTTAGATGTGTGTTTCATTTTACCATCTGTGATCCTCTTATGTCACGGCAACTGTGCAAAATCCAGAATTGAAAGGAGTTATAATTCTTTGTTTTTTTGAAAGACGGAAAGAATTCTGAACATTATTCTCTGCACCTTTATCAGCCAATGAAGTAACTTGGGGGCATCTGAGAAGTGGTCTTACGTCTTGAGAATGAAGCAGATTCCGGCTGCGATTATGTATGTTCTGAAGCTTTGCAATAGGTTTTTTGCAGTGGCAATACTACAGTAGCAAAGACTTGATTGTGCCTATGCCCAGATCACTGCAATAGGGTGACGTAACTGCAGCTGCAGGAGGAGATCCTTCTCAGAAGCATGATGTAGAAAGAAATGTTTTTAATGGTAAAATATTTATGTTAAACCATATTCTAACGTGCATTACTGCTGGTGTATGAGTTGGTGTGGCTTTCAACCCGTTTAGCCAGAAAGTAGTAGACTTAAATCGGTTGTGTGTCCCACTCATATGACTTCAGTCTTTGCACGATTTAGACAAAGATCTCTCTCCTTCATCCAGAGGGGACCTTGTTTTATGGTGATACATTGTAGCCTGGTTGAACGTGGAGTCAAGCCTCTTCTAGGCACATTTTGAATTTAAATTTATATAAAGTTAGCAGCTGTGCCTCGGGCCTCGGGGTAGGTGTGACCGTGGCAATCACTGTGGGTTCCTGCGTCACTTTCTACATGGACATTGGGCAAAATTGCTTGCATCCTGGTTAGTCAAATGGAAGGAATGGGAAGTGCTCAAAATAATAGCATAATCTCTGCTGAGCCATTAGCTCAATGTATCCAAATACATGTTGTTGACACATATGCAATCAAAAACAGTTTTTAGAATGTTAATACAATCTTCAGTGCTCCAAAAATGCAAATGGATAAGTTGATTTGCAGTGTGCCCAGATAATGCTTATCCACTGAACGTCATCAACTAAGACACCGCTGCTGTATCATTAGAGAAACATGAATTGTATTCACCAATTTTACAACATAAGGAGTTGGCTTGGTATTCAGCACCCTAGCCCCAGATTCCTCAGTTTAGCAAACTTCTGAGGAGAAAAGAAAAAATACAACTCACCTCATTCCTACTGTGTTTGTAGGAGACATGCTGCTTCAGACTTTCTTTCCGACTGAAAAGTTTGCCACATTCTTCACATTTATACAGCTTGTCACCTGATGGAGATAAAACATTAAAAAAACCTTTGAAGAATGCAATATCATGATATGTGATGTTAGTATAAATACTGAAAAGAGGAGAGAGAAAGAAGGACAGAGGATAAGGCTAGGGTGATTGATAGGGACACAGCAGAAAATTAATTGGAAGTCATTGGCAATATGATGAATGTAGGAAAAAGAGGTACGAGAGTGAAGATCTTTGTGCTTAGAGTCTGCACACTAAACAATTTATACCTAGCCTAAACTTTGGAAAAACGTTTATATCATGCCAATATTAATCCAACAAGTTAGAAGAAAGGCTTGGAAAAGTAACAGCTTGCACACCATAACGTCATCCTTGAAATGGGCATGCTGTCCCTCTCGTGCCTCTTGATACACTGCACGGAGGTCCTGCCTGTTACGCAGTGGGGCTTCATAGCGGCCGAGCCTGCCACTATACATCACACCAACGAGTTGCCTCCGAAGATGGTATTTAACTGTGCCTACGGACAGCATGCCCATTTCAAGGATGACGTTCTGGTGTGCAAGCTGGGCTGTAGTGCACATACCCACTGGGGTAAGATAAACATTCATGGTTTTACTAAGAGCGGACTAAAGAACCATAATTCCTTTGAGCACACACCCACATGGGCGGGATATTTAACGGACTGCTCTGCTGTTACTTCCTTGCCAGTGATCAAGGGCGGTTCACGTCCGAAACGCGTTTGGCTGATATTTGTGTGCATTTGCCTACCTTGCAAATCTTTTAAATAAAATGGACTTTACATGCTGGAATGTGGCTTCATCTTTGGAGGCAACTCGTTGGTGTGATATATATATATATATATTCTTCAATCCGAGGTATCGGAAGGACCAGGCTCGCCACTACACCCAGGAGGAACAGAAGTGGTGCAACTTTGCACTCGGAGAAGCGCACTGTCGCACCTTTTTCCCCCATGTAGTTTGCTTCACCCGTTTGCATCGAAGCAGGTGACACAGATCTCCGCTTGGGGGAGGAGCCAACCAGAACTATTTGAATGGGAGCAGAACTGTTGGGCGGGAAATCTCACTTGGTACACCTGGGGCGCTGAAGAGGCCACACAGCCGAAATGCATACGCCCATGCTCATCTGGTTTCAGCCTCAATAAAGAGACTCCATTGCATTCCCCTACAGAGGCTCCTGACTTTCTGTTGAGAAGGTGTTCGTGGCATAATTCTGCACGGTCAGCCAGCAACGTGCAACAGAAGCCCCTGCACGCAAACTGACCTGGTCATCACTGGCGCCGTTCTGTTTTGGCGGAACTTTCTTCAATCCGAGGTATCGGAAGGACCAGGCTCGCCACTACACCCAGGAGGAACAGAAGTGGTGCAACTTTGCACTGGGAGAAGCGCACTGTCGCACCTTTTTCCCCCATGGAAGTTTACCTGTGTGTGGCGGTTGTGCAGGTGGGGACGCGAGGAGCTTCTATATTGTGCAAAGACAGTGTGAGACACCGGGTGATAACTGTCTGCAGACCCTGCCCCATACGCACTTTGGCGACAAATCCTGGCAAGAACCACTGCATGCTGGGACATGTAGTTTGCTTCACCCGTTTGCATCGAAGCAGGTGACACAGATCTCCGCTTGGGGGAGGAGCCAACCAGAACTATTTGAATGGGAGCAGAACTGTTGGGCGGGAAATCTCACTTGGTACACCTGGGGCGCTGAAGAGGCCACACAGCCGAAATGCATACGCCCATGCTCATCTGTTTTCAGCCTCAATAAAGAGACTCCATTGCATTCCCCTACAGAGGCTCCTGACTTTCTGTTGAGAAGGTGTATATATATTCTGTACACAATACATAAATTATTACTCTAATATATATTTATAGATACATCTATTAATGCATATAACTATACAATCGCGATCTCCGTTTTATGGACATGCACATTATATACAACCCCCCTCTTATCTCTTCCCTCCAAGAAGGAGTGGATGCTGAGTGGTTACTGAAGGTCAGTTCTATTGTTAAAGTTGATCTGCCAAACATAACACGTTTTGGCTACTGCTTTACCCTTGGCCACAACAGAGAGGTGCCATTTGCCTTCTTTTAAATGCCCTTACTGCGTGAATGTTCTCTGACATAAACCTAAGCAACATACACTGTGTAGCCATTTCTCTACACTATCGAGAATTTGCAACTTTTGGCGTTATTTATAAATGCAAATTGATATTACACAGATGCGATCATCACTGTGTAGTGATAGGACCAGGTTTCCATAGGAATGGATTCTCCCTATCTTCACAAAACTTCCCACAAAATGTTTAAGCCAGCTTGGCTCCTTTGGGCACAGTTTTGGGGTGGTCCACCAAGCGGGGGTAAAGAAAAAGGGGGGGTCCCAAAATGTGTTTCTCTGTGCAATTTGCCATAAAAACATTTTACAAAATGGCTTATCAGTATGACATTTGGAAGAAAATGTGCTTTTTGTGATTGGGTTATGTATTTTGTATGTATAGCAGTGTCAGGAGCTCAAACACGTTATCTGCTTTGCTAGCCACAACATGAAGAGAAACCTGTGGTCACTGTGATGTAGAAAACAAATAGAAAATTAGGGGGGCACAATAGGGGTCCCCTTAGGGCAGAGGTCTTCAAACTTTTGTTGGTTGAGCCCCCCAGTTGAATTTTTTTAGATGTTGGGCCCCCCAACCACCTGACAGAAATTTCAAGCGCGTAATCGACACCAATAGGCCGTGGGAGGAGCTAGGATTGTGCCCACACTGGCGTGACGTGCGCGCCACTTGTTTTATTCGGCAGCGCGTGACCGCATGCCTTTATTTTCTTCTGAACTTTCCCCTTTTATATGTATTGTTTATTTATTAATTTTGCAAGCACGGCACGCTTTTACTATACTGGCATTGCACTTTTCCCCCCCTGGAGAAGCAGACAATGGCAGCCTTTCTTTCCAACAACAAGAACCCCCCCCCCATCCCGTTCTTTCTACAATAGCCGTCGGAACCGGAAGAAGGTCCCTCCGTGGAAACCAGCAGCTGTGAGCAGTCACATTCTGAGGTAATATTTCACTTCTATTGGTAAGTAGAAATCCTTGTTGTACAAAGAGGCGTGGAGCTCTTACTATCATGGCTTCCCCTCAGTTCAAACACATCTTCTTAGAGTTTCTGAATTTTGCTTAAATCAACAAAAAGCACAAGGTAACTGGGCTAAGTCGGCGCTAACACATCTGATGTACAGAGTGGGACGAAGCGGTCTCATTTTAATGGTTTTCACACATAAATATGTGCATTTACAGCCCGCAGATGATATAGACTCGATATTAAATGACAACCTCCCACCTACGTGCAATCCATACCATGAAAATAAAGGGACAGAATCCAGGCGAACTAGGCGCCTTTAGATGCTTCCTGAAATAGTTACACAAAGAGCCAGAAACATCTGCTTGGAACGACTTAAATGTGCATTTTTATACAGAACATGAAATGATAGCGGTCTCCTTGATTCCCTGCCTGCCACTGCTCAACACTTACCAAGGAAGCAGTTTATATACCACGATTAGGACTATAAAATCCATTCAATTAATTATATAAATTTGTTACAGGAACCGGACATCATTTATCTGCACTGCTACAAATCTGTCCAAAAAGCTTGTCGGATCAGTAATAATAATAATTGGTTTGCATGAGTGCTTGCTGGGAACAATATCCCCACTTAAAACAAACACGCCCTCAAAGTATGAACTACTTTGAAACATCAGCATCCCACCCTCTCACTTAAACTCCAAGCAGGCAGCTACCACACCTACTCAAACACATACACGTT
The DNA here is from genome assembly GCF_964263255.1 of Lissotriton vulgaris. Taxonomy (NCBI): domain Eukaryota; kingdom Metazoa; phylum Chordata; class Amphibia; order Caudata; family Salamandridae; genus Lissotriton; species Lissotriton vulgaris. The sequence goes on from NC_141696.1 coordinate 1,419,913,620, forward strand.
TCATCGCACCATATGCTGGCAGCCGAGCCTTACTTCTCTCAAATCAAAAAGACCGACAAGAAGAGCTAATAGCAACAATGTATTTGCAAGGAAGCAACATTTAGAGCACACAAATATTTGACAATTATGTCCACTGCTTGGCAGATTTTCAATGCATGTTTTAAAATGTTTATTCAAGTTATTTATAATGCTTAACGGGCCCCTTGCGGAATTGGGAGATTTTAAATATAAGCAGCACAGTTTCATGATAGTTGGATTGTTTTGTTAGGCACGGGGAGATTGTGATTTGCCCAGAATCACAGGATGTTCAGCTTCATTGCCGAGACTCGAACTTTGAAAACTTTGTCTTTCTGGGAAGAGCTAACTCTCCCAGGAAGGGGTTACTTCATGGAGCTGAAATGCTTTAGCTGCAGTGGGAGGCGAGGGGTCTCCACTGCTAAAACCGAAAGTCTGTTTGTTTGTTTGCTTTTGGTTTTAGCAGAGGAGGCTCCGTGCCTCCCACTGCAGCTGAAGCTGTCAGCTCTGCGAATTACCCCCTCCTGGGAGCGTTAACATGTCAAAAGAACGGGCACGTCCTGCCCCATCGATCTCCCCTCCCTCCCCCTTAGACATACCAGAATCCTACAAGAAGAATGGAGCAACACCGGGAACAAAGGTCAGATTTAAGTGGAGTGCGCGCCCCCCCCCTGGGAAGGTGTCGCGCCCCCCCAGGGGGGCGCGCCCCACAGATTGAAGAACACTGCCTTAGGGACACCCATGGGGTCAAATTAAAAAGAATGCACAATTTGCAAGTACCTATTGGGTACTCGCAAATTCGCATGCAATTCCCATTCATTCCTATGAGCCTCTAGGCCCGTAGACATGAATAGGAAGCCATCCTTATTTGCGAGTCCCAAATAAGGAATGTGTATGAATCGCAAAAAATGTGCTGAAACCTACATACATTGCATTTTGCGAGTCTATAATAGCGAATCGGTAAAATTCGCAATGATAGACTCGCAAAATCCAATCTTGATACATCTGGCCCAAAGAGATGTTACAGTTCTGCATGGTTAGAATATCTTACTTTGGGGGGCGTGGCTTACGCGCCGGCGTGTGATGGCGCTGCCCGGCTGAGCTCCGTGACGACGCGGGAGTCATTCTTGGATTTCTGCCTCCATTCCTTCTACGGACATCGGGAAACGCTGCCCACGCACGGCGGAACATGGTCCCCGTGCTTTGCGAGCGATAGCGGCGTTTGAAAATGCCGTTTTGACATCTTTTTCAGCTGCAGCTTCTGGTTTCCATTCACGGTCGCGAGCGACCGCCATTTTGTGCCGTCGCACTCGCGCTCCGTTTTTTCAGACGATTCCAACAATATCCCTGCTCATTTATTGCTGCCACAGGTCGCATTCAGACAAAGGTATGTCCTAACTATTGCGCATCATGTTTCTTCTGCATTTCTATGATCCTTGTCACCAAAGTTCTTCTCAGCGTCTCTAGTGCTACTAGCTCTGCATCCCGGCGGCCATTTTGAGGTCATACCTGCGCACTTCTGATGCACCTTCGTTTCTGGCACCACTAGCCTCCCGCTGCTCATGGAGTGACCCTCACGTTTCCATTCCTCATGGACGCTATGCTGCTGTCTTCTCCAATGTATTCCTAGTTCACTTTTTGGCTGTGAATTTCTGCATTTTGATGCCTCTTGACACCTGTCGACTGCATTAAAATTGGTGCTTCTCCAGGGCTGCCTGTTACCCCGGCCACGACCTCCTTTACCAAGTACTCTTTACCTATTTACTGTAAGGGTCTTACTACTTTGCATTTTTGAATTGGCTTCTATTCCTGCGGTCCTCCTAGTTTGCCCCTCTGTTGGCAACATGTCTCAGGACGCAGGCCATGCGAGAGCGTCTGTCACCGGAACGAAACCAAAACGCCTCAAGAATGACCCTCCGTCCCCAATTCGCACCTCTCAAAACCCGGTGCTGGACTCTATTCTGGAAGAGGTTCGTGGCCTACAGCCTTTCATGACGGCAACTAATGAGAAGCTCAAACAGATTGAAGACAGATGGGTTGTCATGGAAAACAAAGTCCTGCAACTGGAACAACGTATTAGTGATGTCCAGGACGTATCCACAAAAATTCCTCTCCTCGAAAAGGAGATACAGCAGCTGAAACTTCACACTGAGGACCTTGAAAACCGTAACAGGCGAAACAACCTTCAAATTTATGGTGTACCGGAGTCCCATGGGGAGGGCGATATGGTGACCTTCGTCCGCAAACTCCTATATGAACTTTTGGATCTTCAACCTGAATCTACCCCACTAAACATTCAGCGTGCACACTGTCTGGGTCGACCAACATCCAACCCGGCCAAACCCAGAGGTATCATTCTGTTGTTTCTGGAATTCACCGAATTAATGACTGTCCTTAAGGCTGCAAGAGCAAAACGTCGCCTCATATGGTCGGGCCACACCATCTATATATCCCAGGACCTCTCGAATGCTACCAATGCACGTCGTAAGGAATTCCTTAATCTACGTCCTCGCATGAGAGAGCTCAACATCCAATATGGCATTCTTCACCCTTGCCTCTGCAAAATAACCCATAATGGTCGCACCCGTACCTTTGAGGATCCTCAGAAGCTTCGAGATTATCTTCTCACCGTCTCTTCACCGACGATGGACACCAATGACTGAAACTAACTTTCTTCTACTTATTGCAATCGTTTTTCTAATGTCTTGACGACTGTTGTGGCCTTGTCCCGGTTTCTTTCCTGTCCTGTCTTGCTAATCCTTTCACTTTTTATCGAATATATCTTACTTATTTTCCCGCGTTTTCCTAGCTCTGTTGGCTACGCGCCCGCGTTGGCGTCTCCATGCTTCCTTTACTTAACTCTTCTCTTGTTTCTCAGATCTGGCATTCTTGCCTTGATCTGTTTCTTAGCTGTTTCCTTCTCTTTTCCTCTCTTCTCTTTTTCTCCCTTTTCACAGGCCAATGTTGCATATTCCTTGCTCATTCATATTCAGTTATCTTCTTTGTTTCCCTTCTTGTCTTTCATCTCGTAGTCTCTAGTGTTCCTCATGGTTATTTATGCCTCGCTATATGGATTGTGATGTTCCTTCATATTTTGTTCTCCTGTATTTACCCGATTTGTATTTCTAACATGTTTGTCTTCCTTGTATCTCCCTCTAGTTCCTTACCTGCAGTGTTCCGGACCCAACTGTTACCCTCCTCCCTTACCTCCCATCATGTGTAACTTCGTAACGTGAAATGTTCGTGGTCTTGGCAACCCAGTTAAGCGTCAAAAGGTATTGTCCCACTTATCCAAATTGAATGCTCAGATTGCTTTTCTCCAAGAAACGCATTGTTCAGATGTCGAATCGCTGAAACTCAAAAGGGCTTGGGTGGGTCAAGTGGTGTTTTCTCCTGCGATTGATAAGAAAGGGGGGGTTGCTATTTTATTCCGTAAAGGTCTCGATGTTCAAATTTTATCCTCTCAATCGGATGCTGAGGGTCGTTGGGTTATGTCAAAAGTGTCTATACAAAGCAAAACTATGGTGCTACTCAATATCTATGGTCCTGTCCGTCCTGACCCTAAATTCTGGAATGATATTAAAGTCCTCATTTCATCTATTGACTGCCCTAATGTTGTCATAGCTGGTGACCTTAACCAATGGTTGGACCCATTCTCGGATAGACTATGCTCATCCAAATTCCAGCCGGATAAGACTCATAAAGCCTTCCAATCTGCAATTGCCTCCCGTCCCCTTTTTGACGTGTGGAAAACATGTAATCCTGATTCACTCGAATATACATTCTACTCTAATGTACACCATACCAGGTCCAGAATTGATTATATTCTGGTTAGTAAATCTCTTCTCCCTACTATTCAGACATCTGAAATTGGTTCTATTTTCCTTTCGGACCATGCACCTGTGTATGCCACTTTTGACCTGTCCCACACTACCACCTCTTTTACTCGCTGGAAATTTAACACTTTCCTTATCTCTGATTTGGATTTCATGTCTAAAGTTAAGAGTTTCATTTCTGAGTATTTCTCCCTCAATTTACCCCAAGACACATCAGTTTCAAACAATTGGGATGCTTTTAAAGCTGCACTGCGAGGGTTTACAATTTCTTATGTATCTAGGAAGAAGAAACTTAACAGGGCCAAATACACTGCCCAACTCGCCAACATTAAGACCCTAGAACATTCTTACTTCTCTTCCAAGAACCCAAACACTCTCCGTCTCCTTATTAAAGCCAAATCTGAACTTAATCAAATTGCCACAGTTGAAGCATGCAACACCCTTTTAAAGATCAAATCCAAATTTCATGGGGGTCAAAATAAAGCGGGGAAAATGTTGGCAAATTACCTTAAAATCAAATCTGAACGCAAATCGATTGGCTCTATTCTTAATGAAAACACTAATACGAAGGTCTCCTCTGATGAGGATATTGCACAGGTTTTCCATAATTATTATAAACTCTTATATACAGATGATACACTGCCTGGTGATGAGGATCTCTCTCGTTTCTTTGAAGGCCTTCCCCCTCCTCCATCACTTCCTACTGAATTTCAGCAATTAGAAGCTGACATTACCCCTCAGGAAATACTCAAGGCTATTACCTCCCTTAAGAAAGCGAAAGCCCCTGGTCCAGATGGTCTCCCTATTGAATTTTATGCCAACTTGCATTCCATTTTTGTTCCTCACCTTTTACAACTTTTTAACTCCTTTATTGCAAATGCCAAAGCGTCGGGTTCATTTTTTGATGCTCTTATAATCATCATTCCCAAACCGGACAAGGACCATTCCCTTTGCAAAAATTATCGCCCCATATCCCTTATTAATTACGACTGTAAAATTTTTGCCAAAATCTTAGCTGCCCGTCTAGAATCCCTTATACCTCTGTTAATCACGACCGATCAAGTTGGCTTCGTAAAAGGAAGACTTGCTGCAGACAATGCCCGTGTTTTTACAAATATTATTTCCCACAGCAACCGTTTCAAGGCCCCTTTAGCTGCCCTTTCCCTAGACGCAGAGAAAGCGTTTGATCGAATTAATTGGAAATTCATGTTTAAGGCTTTACAATGGTTTGGTTTTGGCCCCCACTTCATTTCCTTGGTTAGACTCCTTTACTCTGCTCCCCGTGCCAGTGTTTTTGTCAATAATCAATTCTCTAAGTTTTTCCCCTTATCTAGAGGGACGAGACAAGGCTGTCCTCTTTCCCCGTTACTCTTTATCCTTTGCCTTGAGCCCTTTCTTATTAAAATCCGCTCCAACCCCCTCATCCAGGGATTCAAACAGTCCTCGATTGAGACAAAAATCTCGGCATATGCCGATGATGTTCTGGTCTACATGGCCAACCCTGTCTCATCCCTTCCCCCATTCTTAGAAGAGGTCCACCTTTATTCATCTGTCTCTGGCTATAAACTTAATTTATCCAAAACGGAAGTACTACCCCTTAACTCATCCTGTTATCAATATATGTTTGATTCCACCGATTTTGCATGGTGCCCCTCCAAGATCAAATATCTAGGCATCTGGTTTTCCTCCACCCTGCGTGACACACTCAAACTGACCTTTACCTCCCTTACTCAAAAACTTCACTCACTCCTTCAGACATGGTCTCCTCTTTTCCTCTCATGGTGGGGTCGCTTAGACACCATCAAAATGATGATCTCCCCACACATACTATATACTGTTTCCATGCTCCCTATAAAAATTCCTAAATTGTACTTCAATAGACTAAACTCCATCTGCTCTAAATTTCTATGGAACAATAAGCGACCCCGAATTTCCCTACCAAAACTTCTACGCCCTAAATCTGAAGGGGGGGTTCGCTTTCCTGACTTCCAATCTTACCATTCGGCCTTTTTACTAAAACAAGCCTTCTCATTGGCATTTGATTTTACTGATACCCCACTACCCAGATGGATTGCAGTTGAGAGATCTTTGTTAAAGGATTTCACTTTTCAACAATCCCTTTTTATGTCCAACTGCTCATTTTTGACGCATTACCCTGTGTTGAAATATTCCCATACACTGCTACACAATATTTTTTCAAAAGACTCATCGCCCTTACAGATTTTTCTTTCCTCCAGTATTTGGTACAACAAATATCTTAAATACAAGGGTAAATCTTTCTACTTCAAGTATTGGAAAGAAAAGGATATTATGTTTGTCTATCAATTCTTTTCAGATTCGTCCATTATTTCATTTGATGAAATGCTAACTAAGTTTGATTTATCTGTACAACACCGTAATGAATTTGATATTATTACTAATGCCATTGTGTCTCACCTATCTACCCTCCCTACGTTTGACATCCTTCCCTCCCTTACTCCTACCACCCCTCTATACCCGTTGTTCACTCAGCAAATACCCAAAGCTGCTTTGATTTATAAATTGTTATTGGAGAATGTTGGTCCTAGACCTAAAACTGTTATTGAAGTTGCTTGGGAAACTGATTTCTCTTTATCGTTATCTATTGACACTTGGGATCAATTATGGTCCAAACTGTTTAAGACTTCGGTTTCGGCCCGTATTACTCAATCACTTTTTTTCATTTACCATAGAGCTCTGTTTACCCTATAAGCATTACCAAATTCTCCCCTTCCTCCTCTCCCCTTTGTTGGTCCTGTTCATCTCACCCAGGCACACTTAAACACCTCTTATTTGATTGCCCACGAGTTATCACCTTTTGGGAATCAGTTTGGAAATACTGTATGCGCATTTTTCATTTTGCTGAACCTTTTTCATCCTTGCATATTTTTCTAGGTTCTATATCTGATGTTTTGGACTTACATTCTTATAATGCAAAATTGTTTGACCTATTCATTGCAACTGCATACAAAGTAATCCTGTCTTGCTGGAAGGATAACTCTAAATTGTCTGTGCAGACTTGGTGGAATTTTGTGTGTGATGAGCATAGAATTGCTATTGCTTCTTCTTCATCTGTCACCTTAAAAATTAAGTCTGACCTTACCTGGCTACCTTTCTCCACCTTCTTATCCTCTTCTCCCCCCCCTTAACCCCCTTCCTTCCTTTCTCTTTCTCTCTTCCTCTTGTTCTCTTTCCTTCTTTTTTTCCTTTCCTCTCTATACGGTTTTCTACCATTACATGATTTTACTTTACCGTTTCTCTTTCTCTATATCTCAAAAATGTCTTTCATGATTATCTCCTATTGACTTTGCATTATCTTATGTTGTGATATTATGATGTATCATTTTTCTTATGCTCAATAAAACTTTATTAAACTGAAAAAAAAGAATATCTTACTTTACACTTAAAAAACCTGAGAAATTCTCTGATAAAACAAAGTTTAAACCAACATCATAGTTGGGTGAAAATTTCAGTTAAAACCTTATACAAAAACCCCCAAAAAACAATGACATTCACCACTTATAGTTGACTGAAATTTCGCCGGTTGAGGGTGCAAAATCAGGACAAGTGGGTCTCTGCGGTGCGGACGACCCTCATCTGCTGCTCGGTCTCATTGTGTTGTCAGAGTCTGGATTGGACTCTCACAGTCTGTTTGGTCCTATGCAGGTCTGGTTGATCCTGGGGTCCTCAAACTTGGAAGGAGGACAGATCTGACTTTCATGAGCACAGAGTCCTATTCCTGGGGGACAGGAAAGCCGTCCTGGGGGGCGGCTTTGTTGGACTTGCTGGGGTGAGGCCGTTGACTGGACTTTGCATTTCAGTGCCTACGGAAAGCTCCTGTACTCAAAGGAAATTGCTTGGCAATTTGCAATGGGCTGGCAGGTATTGTAAGCTGGACAGCTGCAAGGTAAGTCAAAGGTCACGATAGTTAAAACTGGGTGCTAAAAGTCCACAGCATTCTTCAGTTCTTGCAGCTCTTCTTTGTCCTCTATTCTTGATCCATCAAATCTAAACTCCTGGTGTCAGGGGTGACACCTAAATTATCAATTTAGAGGCATTGCAAGGAGTGACTAGTAGCAGCCAATGGGCAACTCACCTTTAAGGTGTCTACAACCTCTATATAACCACTTCCTCTGGGAAGTGGGCATAAGCCTGACCCCAAGATCCTAATTCCGCCAAACTAAGATGGTGGAATTCTAAAGTCATGTTCACTTCAGATAGAAAACACTGGGAGTGGTACTTGCCTAAGAGAGGGGCACACCTTCGGACTAGCTAATTTTCCCACCTGTCCTGGTGCTAAATGGGCCTGGGGCAAGGGGTGGCATTTCTCCTGTCTTGGGAAGCCTTGGGTCACATATCAAAGGTGGCAGAGGCCTTTAAGCCTCCTGCCTTGATATGCTGATTACTTAGCCATCCTTCTTGGAGGAGGTGAAAACACCCCTGGCCAGAGCAGGCATAATTTCTGCCTCAAACAGCATGAGATCTCATCTTCAGGGGGGCTATGGTGGCAGGCTGGTCAGTCAACAGGCTTTCAGGGAGCACTTCTAGGACCAATCAATGAAGTAGTACATGTATAGCCAGATTATAACCCTAGAGGGTATCCAGGCGCTGTGCTGAATGGCATCAGAGGTCTTGAGGCCCTTCCTGAAGAGGGTCCGCAGGGGAATGGTGCGGAGATAAAGGAGGAGGGTGTTCCAAGCTTTGGCAGCGAGGTGGGAGAACGATGGTCCTCTGGAGCATCAACGCTGGATATGTGGTATCTGAGTGAGACAAAGGTGTGAGTAGCAGAGATTCCTGGACAGTTAATGGAAGTGCAGGATGAATTTCATGTATGCAGGACCCTGGTCGTGGAGAGCTTTGTAGACGTAGGTCAGAAGCTTAAACTGGCATCAGTCTTCTTGTCTTTTCCAATAAAAGCGCCGGGACACTCTTTCTGAGTAGCCGTGCGCTATAAAAATGAACCAATAACATAACATAACATAACATAACATCTCTTCTGGACAGGAAGCCAGTGGAGGTCATTCAGGTGTTGGATGATGTGGGTCCTCTTGGGCAGGCTGAGAATCAGTCTAACAGCTGCGTTCTGGATCTTCTGGAGTCTTTGGGTGAGTTCCTCAGAGGTGCCTGCATAGAGTGTGTTACCGTAGTCTAGTCGGCTGGTAATGAGGGCATGCATCGCCGTTTTCCTGGTGCTGATGGGGAACCACCTGAAGACTTTGCAGTGAGTGGAAGCAGGCTGAGGAAACAGCATTGACCTGACGTTTCAAAAGAGTTTGCAGACCAGAATGATGGAGAGATTGCGATCCTGGTCCTTCCTCATGGGGGTGGGTCCAAGTTCCGCCAGCTACCAGGAGTCATTCCAGAGAGCAATGTGTCTGCCACAGATCAGAAGTTCAGTTTTGTCCATGTTGAGCTTCAAGCAGTTGTCCTTCATACAGACTGCAACGTTCTTCACACAGTTGTGAAATTTGCGAGGGGATGAACTAGGTCTCATCAGCGTAGGAGATGATGTTGATGTTGTGTGATCTGGCGATGTCTGCGAATGGTGTTAAGTAGATGTTGATGAGGATTGGACTGAGGGACAATCCTTGGAGTATGCCACAGATGGTGTGCTTAGGTTGTGAGGTAAAGGGGAGAGGCAGACTTTCTGTGCAGCATGGTACAGAGCCTGCAATGGCATTTTGCATGTTATGGCTGAAGGATGTCTTAGGGTGGGCACAATACATGCTGTAGCACTTAGAGACCCTCTTTAGCATCCTTGTCGTAAGTAGCAGGGGTACCATTTACTAGTGTCTTAAAAGGGGTGCTAAAGGTATTACCAATTGGAGGAACAATTGTACAGTTTTAGGGAAAGTGAGTATCTGGATAGCAGTATCTGGATAGCAGGAACCCAGTGCACTTCTGTCAAAATTGTGTCAGCTACCAGGCAAAATTGGGGTGGGGGAAACCATGTCACAATGGGTTACTTTCCTACAATAGAGGGGGGGGGAAGCAGAGGAGAGCATGGAGGAAGGATGAGGGTGTAACACAATGAGTAAGAGGGTGTGGCATGTTTGGATGAGCAGAACACGAGGGACAGAGCTAGAGAATACCTGCACTAATGCCAAAAGAAAAAGGAAAAAAAGACGCTTCCTGAATGAGCACTGGAAGAAGTCAGCCAATCAAATGAAGGGTAAAGAGGCCATGCTCCAGGTAGGGACAAACTAGAAGAGTAAAGCAAGTCCTCAGATAAGAATCAAGCAAATGAGGGTGACAATAAAGCCAAGCAATGATAAGCAATGAGTGGATTCTTAGCCAACTGCAAGTTTTTTGTATGGTCCACCACAGGTTGTCACCTACAACCTGCTAGAAGCGATCTAGGGGGGGCGGGGGGGATTTATTTTCATTGCCTGGGCCCATCCATGCTTTTGGCTCTGCGGAAGTTAGGTCTCCTAAACGCATTAAAGGTGGTTGCCCCATGGTAGCTGGGTTACAGCCAGTGATTGACCATGGAGCCCACTGGCAGTCTATCAACAGTCTCCCCTCTCCCCCAAACCCAAAGTCTAAACTGTGAAGGAGAACAGTGAATTCAGGGGTCTGAAACTCTTGAATTTAACTAGAGCTCCCACGCCACCAATTCTAAAATATTTCCTTAGTCTATTATAAAGCTAGGCAATACTAAATGAGTCTGAAATAGAGAAAACTTCCAAGTAAACATCAGAAAACTACATACGAAAATTCAATAAAAATATTAAACATTTCAGAGGCCAGTCATATGTTCCAGATGAATTAATTGCAGTTGGTGATCAAATGAGAAGACTAAAGTGTGGATCATACTTTGTAGAAGTATACCAATTCTGCAACACTAGGTCCATTTATTATCTTGTGGTATGATAATTACACCATTGAAATGATGAACCAAGGTAATGGTGATTCAATGTGTCATAAACAAGTATGTGAAATAGAAAAGAATGAAAATGGGATGCATTTGAATCTGCTTTAACATTAACATAAATACAGGAGGATCAATTCCAACGTATGAAAAAATAAATTCTGCATATTGCGTTTGCTTGACTGCAATAACGTCTTTGAAACATAAAAGGACCGAATCTGGTGGGCAATCATGTTAAATGAACCTTAAGGGACAACTATGCAATGGTTCAAAGGGTGAACCCATCAAGAAAGTGAGAACCAAATTTAAATACCACTGAGGCATGACAAAAGGAGTGGCCGGAAACATATTTGTGAGACCCTTAATAAATCTCATAACTATGGGAGATTTAAACAACGAGGGTTGATCATGTAAACAGAGAAAACCAGAGAAGGCAGACAAGTAGCCATTAACAGTAGCTACTTCACAACCCTGTTGTGCTAGGGAAAGTAAGAAACTCAGAAAAGCAATCAAATGGGTCTGCAAAGGATCAATCTAACTCTCTCCACACCATTTAACAAACCTGGCCCTCCTACCAGAATAGACCAATTTGGCGGAGTGTCTTCTGGCCAATAAAATAACATCCACCACATCCGGAGGGAGAGAGAAAGAGCTCAGGTTTGCCTGTCCAATCTCCAGGCATGAAGGTGCAGGCTCTGTACGTGGGGGTGTAGAACCTGTCACTGAGACTGTGAGAGGAGGTCTGCCCTGAGCGGGAGACGGAGCGGAGTGTGCGATGAGGGGTAATTGAGCTCTGTGTACCACACCCTTCGAGGCCAATCAAGGGTTATCAATATGACTTGGGCACGGTCTTGGCAAATCTTCCTCATAACTCGAGGAATCAAGGGTATGGGAGGAAACTTGTAAGGAAGCTGTGAGCCCCATCTAACTGAAACACGTTCCCCAACGCTTCCTGCATCTGATACTGGAGACTGCAGAATGCTGGGCAGTGCGCGTTCGTGAGTGGCATACCAGTTCAACGGAGGAAATCCCCAACATCCCGAAAATGTGTAGGACCATCTCCGGATGGAGTCGCCATTAGTGATCGGTCAAATAGTGCCGACTGAGACTGTCCATAAATACATATGGTTCTCTGGCCAGATGATTCACGATCATGCAAATTTGATTATCCTGAGCCAAGGATCAGAGTCCCAGAGCATCTCTGCAAAGATACGACCCTACTCCTCCACGTTTGTTGATGTACCACTTCGCAGTATGGTTGTCCGTTAGAAACTGAACTGACTGACCCCAAGGAAAGAAAGTCCTTGAGAGCCAAACGTAGCGCCTGCAACTCCAGAAGATTGATGTGAAACAATCTTGCCTCTGGAGACCAAAGACCTTTAACCTCCAGATCCCCCAGATGGGCTCCCCACCCTAGAGTGGAAGCATCCGTTATCACTGTGACCACCGAGGAAGAATGTTGAAACGGCTTCCCTTGAGACAGGTTGCCTGGAACACTCCACTATAACAACTCGTTGCAGTGTCTCTAGAGATACTGACCACCTCTTCGAGATCTCCGTTGTGCTGAAACCACTGCTTACGGAGGCACCACTGGAGGGCCCTCAAATGCCTGCATGCATGGATGGCCAACAGTATGCAGGAAGTGAAAAGACTGAGCAGGCACAAGACCTTCAGGACTGGAACAGCTGCTCCATTCTGAAAAAGTGGAATCATAGCCTGGATGTCTTAAATCCTCTGTAGAGGCGGGAAGGCATGACTCACAGCAGTGTCCAATACTGCCACTACGAACAGGTTGCGCTGAAAGGGCACCAGGTGAGATTTGGGTACATTTATCTAAAACCCCAAGTCGAACAACAGTTGAGTCATTACTTGCAGATGATGTAACACCATCTCTGGCAACTTTACTTTTAGGAGCCAGTCATACAGATAGGGGAATACAGAAATCCCTGACCTTCTGAGATGTTCTGCCACCACCGCCGTCACCTTTGTTAAGACCTGAGGTGTGGAAGGAAGGCAGAACGGCAGGACCGCAAATTGATAATATTGAGACCCCACTGTAAAACAGAGATACTTCCGATGAGACTTCAGGATAGGAATGTGAAAATACGTATCCTGCAAATCTATTGACACCATCCAGTCTTCCTTCTCCAGCGCAAGAAGAACCTGAGCCAGGGTTAACATTTTGAATTTCTCCTGTTTGAGGTAAAAATTCGAAACTTTGAGGTCAAGGATTGGCCTCAAACGGCCGTCCTTTTTTGAGATTCAGGAATTACTGGGAGAAGCATCCTTGACCCCGTTCCTGCTCTGGAACCACCTCAATCGCACTTTTTTGCAGCAATGGCAGAACCTTCTGTTGGAGAAGCAGAAGGTGCTCGTTCGAGAACAAGCACTGATGGGGAGGGGAAAAAGGGGGTGGAGGGGCAACTCCTGGAAGGATAGTGCATAACCATTCTCTTCTATGCTCAACACCCAGAGATTTGTAGTAACAGACCTCCAATGTAGTAGAAAATGGGACACCCGTCCTCCCACGGGACAAGTATGCTCTAGGATGGTGGAGCCAGAGCTGCTTCCCTGCCGCACTAGTTGGAGGGGCAGAAGAGGTGTAGTGGGAGGAGATCTGTTGTTGTCGTCAAGCACCCGGCAGGCAAGCTTTGCCCTTTACCCTATAGGATCTGTACAAGGGATTGTCTGCTGTTGCTGCTGCAGCAGCTGTTGCCTGGCACGAAAGGACCAGTTCCTCCCAAAGCTACAAAACTTGGGGAACTGTCCAAAGCTTCTGGGCTGAGATTGTAGCCCCAATGATCTTGCCGCTGCTTTACGGTCTTAAAAGCGCTGCAGCGCCAAATCCCCCTTAGCCCAAACAGGCGAGACCCATCGAATGGTAGATCCAGTAAAGTAGTTTGGACATCAGGAGAGAACCCTGAAACATACAACTAAGTGTGCCTCCCAGTAGCCACAGATGACCCCATTGCCCTGGCTTCCGAATCAGCCGTGTCCAGACTAGACTGTATCACCTGGCGGGCAGCAGCGTGGGCATCTCACAACACCTAAGAGAAATGTCCTTCTACGTCCTCAGGCAATTTTGGGACCACCTCCCTGGCCATGAGGGCATGGACGTAGCGTTCCAAAAGGCATGTGGCATTGGTCAACTTGATGGCAATACTCCCCGACGAGAACACACTCTTTGCTGCTTGCTCTTCGAGTTTTGACTCCCTATCTGCAGGCATAGATGGGAAAGAACCTGCAGACTGCCTTGAGGAGCACCAAGCCTGGCCAACCAAGATTTCCGGCGAAGGATGGGTCGACAGAAAAACAGGATCCCCAGGAACCACCTTATACCTCCATGCCACTGTCCTGGAAACCGCTGAAGGGGACATCGGCTTCTACCAGACATCAAGAATGGGCTCAGTCAAAGACTCATTAAAGGGAAGTAAAGGCTCTGAAATAGAGGAAGGGGAATGGAGCACCTCCGTCAGGATATTAGACTTTAACTCTGCTGTAGGAAGAGGCAATTCCAAGAGATACGCAGCTTTCCTGATCACAGTGTGAAACATGGTCACCTCCTGTGTCGGCAAACCCTTTGGAGATGAGAGCTCCCATTCAGGAGAGGTGCCAGGCCACTAGCCTTCTGTAAACCTTCAAAATCAGGGTCAGGGTCCGCAAAGTCTTCTTCCTCCGCCTTACCATGCTCTTCCTGGTACTCAATCATCTTTGTGCTTCTCTCCGATATCTCATCCTTAAAACAGGCATCGGCGTCACCAGATGCGGTGCCGGTGATTTCAGGATCAGCGTCAAAGGGAGATCCACAGGAACAGGAGTCGACGCTGGTCAAGTCATCACTGGTTAGGAACCAGACAGCACCAGTGACGATCATTCCAGCAGTATTTGCCCCTACAAAGATTGTAACGGCGTTGAGAATCTCAGCATCGAAAGAGGCCAAGTCCCTGGAGCCACAGGCAAGAAAGGCATGAGGGGTGCCTGAGGAAAGTGCAGTGGCAAACCTCTCAGGGAATATGCCAACAGAGACATGGGGCCAACAGGTGCACCAGTAGGGTTTGCGGCTCTGGCGAACAAGCCAAACATTGCATTAAAAAAAATGCAATGGGTCCGAATCGAGAGTCGGGAAAGCAGGATACTTCGGATTCGGAACTGAAGGCTCTGAAGTCGCCCGGAGACCCTGCAGTCAGAGGTGGAGTGGTTGTCTTCGGCAATGGTGGAGGCATTGCATCCCTCGAAGCCAGTGGAATCACTTCTCTCAGAGCCAGAGACGGGGCGGAGTCTCCTTAGGTGAAGGGGGAGGGGGTAGGGGGGGGGGGGGGGTGGAGAGGGGGACAGATCTCATCCCTTCAATGATGCCGGAGACCTGGAGACACCGACTTCGTAGTCAAATCCTTCGATGAGCAATGGCGAGAAACATGTTGCAGCTTTTTCTTATGTTTCTTCGATGACCTCGAAGTATGAGT
Organism: Lissotriton vulgaris; assembly: GCF_964263255.1. Classification (NCBI taxonomy): domain Eukaryota; kingdom Metazoa; phylum Chordata; class Amphibia; order Caudata; family Salamandridae; genus Lissotriton; species Lissotriton vulgaris. The sequence goes on from NC_141696.1 coordinate 1,419,928,823, forward strand.
CGTCACCGACTTCCAACAGGTCCTTGACCTTCTGCGACCCCTCTTTTGCATCTTGGGCATGAATAGTTGTGGGATTCATGCGCATCCACGAAGTGCACATCTCGACGTTGTGGTCCGACGAAGGACACCATAATCAGTCTTCCTGGGGTCAATGATGGACATGTGGCCCTCACACGCTCTGCGTGGCTGGAAACCTGATTTTCTAGGAGAAGACATCCTCGATGGCTACCAAGTCACGACAATCTGTGATAAATAAACTACCAGAAATGGAGAGCCTTTGAAAAACTGTTACGCATCAACAGCACGGAAAAAAGGGAACAGACGTCAACGTGAGAGAGCTGAGGAGAAAAGTTTCAGTGGAATGCTGCCCATTGAGATAATTCAGAAGGTGACGAATCCACAGGCAGATGAATCCCTCAGAAGTTGCAATTCTAATAAAATATTCCTCAAAGGCAGTCGTGAGATCTGTTGCGCAGCACAGGTAAAACCTAAATTATAGAGCAAACATTCATTGCAAGCTCTTCCATGGCAGGGATCTATAGAAAAGTAAAGCACCACATCCCATCCCTTCTCAAACCCCTTGATCTACGTACCGTGAGAGCGGATATGCCTGCTGAGGTTGCTGCTGTTTTGAAAGACTTTGCTGCAGAGGTTGCACATGTACATTCGTTTGTGGTCACCGTGCTGAGTCATTAGACGCCTTCGGATTCCATGCCTCCCAGATAGCAGCATACTTCTTTTAAGGGAGCTGGAACTTTGACCGAAACCATACCTGCTGAAGATACAAAGGTAGAGCAAGCAATACATACCTTCACTGGTCAAAAACAACAGAATACACAGCCTTAAAACGTCTCTGTTAACCAGCAGCTTCTTTTTCATTTTATGAAGTACAACAAATAAGCACAAGCTAGAGCAATTTTCTCTAAGGTGCATTTATGAGTAAAGGGCAAAAATGACAATCCTCAAAAAAAAACAAAGATTACAGAATAATGAGTAATACAATCCATTAGTGATTTAATGCTTAATTTTCAACTTTATAGTGAAGTGAGACCAAAAACCTACTGAAAACAATACAAACTCTAAAATACATCAGATAACATACCTCACAAACAGCATCTCTTTGCTAAAGAGTTTCAATCATGATCAAAGTGTGGATTGGCAGCTTTTACAGCTCAAACATAAGGTCTATTCAAAACAGGAAATCGTTTTATACCTAAAGTATGAAAAGTTGCCTATTTTGTATAAATCTGTTTCCTAGTAAAGCAAATGGAAAGCTTTTTTAAAACTCTGGTAGATCATCCTCAACACTCATGTGGCTGTGTAAAAAAAGTGAACATGCCACCAGACAACTCAGGGTGTTTGACTGTGGTAAGCCATGACCAAAACAGTGTAAGGAAAGACAAGCACATCAAACAACCAAAAAAGAGCCTATGATACGGCCAGCTGCGTCATTTTGTAGACATGAACAACACGCATGAGCACGCCTGCTAAATGATACAAGCACTTTTCTCTTCCTTAACCCATCTGAATTGGATTGGTAAACGAAAAAGAAACAAAAAAAGCCTACTAAGCGGGTGGGGGAAAACCAGTGTGGGTGGGTGCAAGCAACACAGGGCAGGGTGGTAAGCAACATGGGGCGTGGGATGCAAGCAACACAGTGAAAGGACGGAAGCAACACTAGGCACCAGTAGCAGGAAGCAACACAGGTTGAGGGAAGCAAATGAACAGAAAGTAACATGGAGCAGGGATGAGGAAAGCAAATGGGCAAGAGAGCAATGTGGAGCATGGTGGGGGGAAAACACGTGTGACAAAGCAATGCGTGGGGAGAGACACACAGGCAGAGAAAGAGCAACACAAGCGCATGAGAGGGGGAGAAGTAGATGAGAGAGACATCCGGAGACAATTGCACTTTGGTAGAGTGCTTAATCACAAAAAAATTAGCACCTGAAAAATGAGCAGTGGAAGGGCATAAGCAATGCGTTCATGCTTCGGGGAGGGACAAACACACGAAAAGGAAGTACAGCCCACACAAAATAACATAAGTAAGCAAATGAGCGTGACAATAAAGCCAACCAATAGTAAGCAACGGGAGGGCACTAAGCCTACTGTGAGCAGACAATAGGTCTTACAACAGACAGAGCATGTTTCAGGGTTCGGGCTCCCTACGCGCCTACCTAGCCTATGAACTACTCCCATGCTGAACTACAACTCCCATGAGCCTTTGTACCAGGAAGCTACATAGCGTCTGCAAGCGCATTGGCTCATGCGCGTAATTCTGTTTGTTCCGGGTCCTGTTGAGATCCGCAGGTTCGGGTCTTGTGGCATCGTTAGTGGCTCCTGCCTTGCTGTTCGAAGGCGTTCTTGATCTCCTCTTGGTGGCAGTGGGTGAGTGATCGACCTACGGCCCCCCTCGTCAGTCAACGGAACGTAGTGTGTCAGGCCGACCACACGTTACCGTTGTTTTTGCTTCTCCTGCTCTAGGGGCTCCGAGAGCATCAGCGCGGCTGCGCTCAAATTGTTCCACAACGCGTTGAGTCGGCTGGCCACGCGTGTCTGTATCGTTCCTCCCTGATTTCGCTAGATCGCGGAACACCGTGGTGGCTGCCACATGTTACCGTGTTCTCCATTTCCTTTCAGCTAAAAGCGGAGCGCCGTGTGTCGGCTGGCCACGCGCTACCGTTAAATAATTAATTATTTCTTCGTTTGTAGCGGAGCATGGTGTGTTGGCCTACCACTTGCTGCCGAGATTGCATGGATTTACTTGGTTCCCCTGTATGGAGATTCATGGTGGTGACTGCCACTATCTACAGTTTGTTGTTTTGGTTGGGATTCAACCTCAGGCACATTTCCTTTTACAGCAAGCTGGATATGGTGTTACAATATTCCAGGTGTTGAGAAACCTTTGGTGTACTTTGCCTTTGCTGTGCTTTTTAGTAGCTGCTGACATTCTGTGGCTCTATGCAGGTGGAGAGAGCTAAGATGCCTTCCTTCTGTTTTCACTGTTTACTCTGCTGGGTATAAATAGACTCTGTGGTTCAGGTGTGTAGAGTGTTCGTCTGGTGTTACATTCTTAGCGAGAATTGAAGAGAGTAGCTATGATGTTGCTATGTTGTGTTTAACTGTGTTGTCTGTTTCTATATCATTTCAGAGCCTTTGTCCCAGCAGTCCCCTCCCCGTTCCTGACTTCCCTCGCTTAATGGTTCCAATTCCCTGTGTTCTAAGATCAGGGAGTTGGTAACGTTAGGAGGTGGACCCCCATTATCAACGACTGGATCCTGTGGAACGTAATCTTGACAGAATTACGCGCCCACGAATTGTGTTCCACCTGATCCGGTGGTTTTGGGAGTCATGGCCACCATGGATGATGTGCTCCAAGCACTGGTCCTAGTGCAGCAAGAACTGATAGCTTCTAAGTCGGAAGAAGCTGCTTTGCGTGAAAAGGTAGACAAGCTAGCCAGAAACCCTTTTGACACTACAACGACTGCCCCTCCGGTTCAGGTTACGATACCCCCTCCTTTTCCACTGGCTAACCCCGAGAGATATTCTGGTGATCCCACTAAGACACATGTTTTTCTCACTCAAGTGTTGATGCATTTTCTTGTAAACCTTCTTCGTTTCCTTCTAATCATTCACGGGTAGCTTTCGCGATTTCTTATTTAAGTGGCGATGCAGCCAACTGGGCGGTACCTCTCGTGCGGAATGACGATGCCATTCTATCCAACTGGACGGCATTCCGTGCAGAGTTTGAGAAGGTGTTTGATAGGAGGGCCACCACCTTTAGCGCGGACAGAGCGCTATTAGAGTTGAGACAAGGGAGACAAGACCTGGTTACATACCTCACTACCTTTAACAGGTTAGTAGCAGTGACTGCATGGCCTGAAGAGAAAAGAATGTCTATATACTATCAAGGGCTACGCGAGGGCTTGAAGGATGTCATAGCTCAAATAGATCCTCAGCTTCTCACTTGTCCTGACAAAACCGACAACATAAAGAACGATCTCCTCATTGACGTAAGTCTTTACTCCAAACCCCACTGCACAGCACCCACTGAACCCAAAAACAATGCAACATGGTCATCCTTTGTCACCTACTCGGAAGAAGAAATTGGTAGACTGCTCAGCACTGTGAAACCAGCCAATCACCTCACGGACCCCCTTCCTGCCAACGCTGTCAAAGACCTTACCCCGTCGCTCCTCCCACTCTGGACTAAAATTATTAACAGTTCACTTCAACAAGGGACCATCCCCGACTCCCTCAAAGTTGGACAAGTCACACCTCTACTAAAGAAACCTACAGCCGACCCCTCTGATCTAAATAATTACCGTCCCATTACCAATATTCCGACTCTTGCCAAACTGTTGGAAAAATGCGCACAAATACAATTGACTAAACACATTAATCAGTTTGATCTACTCAACCCTTATCAATCAGGCTTCAGAGCAGATCACAGTACAGAAACTGCTATGACTCACTTAATTGACGACGCCCTTCAAATCCTAGATCACAACGATACCTGCCTCCTCATCCTTCTTGATCTCTCCTCTGCATTCGACACCGTCAAACATGAGAATTTACTCGAACTATTAAACACAAGAATGGGTCTATCTGGAACTGTGCTCAAGTGGTTCACGTCCTTTCTACACAACAGATCGCAGAAATTCAAGAGTAACGCCTTGATGTCTTCACCAATACCTGTATCGCTAGGCGTCCCACAAGGATCCTCCCTATCCCCAACTTTGTTTAACCTAGTTATGGAACCTCACCACCTTGCTACAAGCATCCAATGTTCACTTCCACATGTACGCCGATGACACCCAACTTTATCTCAAATTACAATCACCCATAGACATTATGCTCTTGAATTCAACGATCAGAAGCACCCAATCCTGGCTGGCCGCTAATCATCTCAAACTCAATGCTCTTAAAACAGAGTTCCTCTTGATCTCACCTCCCGCGAAGATCACTACCGCTCAAATTTGGCTTAAACACCTCAAGGCACTCAATGTTCATCCCACCATCGTGGACTCAACAAAATCTTTAGGCATAACACTTGACACCAACCTCAACATGCAGGAACACATCAACAAAGCAACTAAGGGTGCGAACTACCAGATCAATACCTTAAGGAAACTCAAACCCTTCCTTCCAGCCAAAGATTTCCAAACTGCGGTACAAGCACTAGTCATCCCTCGAATAGATTACGGCAGCATCGCCCTCTGCGGTCTCCCCCTAACTACTACGGCACCCATAAGAGCCTCTCTAAATGCCGCAGCGAAACTCATCACTGGATCAAAAAAACACTCCCACATTTCCCCTGACCTGAAATTCCTGAACTGGCTGCCTTTTGAAGCCAGAATACATCTGAAAATCGCCTGCATGACGCACAAGGCTGTCCACCTGAGCTCACCCGGATACCTCGCTCAGAAGCTGACGATTTCTGGAGGCTCCAGAAACACTAGAGGTACAAACAATCTTTTGCTAAAGCCCCAAAGATTCCGCAAGGAAAAAACCTATAAACGCTCCTTCTCAGGAATGGCACCCAGGATCTGGAACTCAATTCCCCCTGAAACCAGGCTCATCTCCTCTACCATACTTTTTAAGAAAGAAGTAAAAGCTATCCTCATGGCTAAATACAATTGAATTATTACTGGGGATGATATTTACAGACGCTGTACCATTCAGTTCTACTGATCTTTTTGCATTTTTGTATGACTCGTGTTATTGACCTACCTGATTGTTTACGCTACCACTTATTTGTACTTGTATCATTATTGATGTATCTGTCTGACTATGCTCCCGCATATACCTTCCCCACCCCAATTGTTATTTACTCACATGTTGTACCCTTTGTCTGTAAAGCGCTCTGATATCTGCAAGGATCTTGTTCGCGCTATATAAAACTTTCAAAATAAAATAAAATAAATAAATGATTAACCTTTCCCTTCGGTTGGATGGGAGACTCACTGACAGAGGGGGCGAAATACGCAAGGCTGAGAGAGGGAATTATCGCCCCGACTATTACCCTCGAAAGGTAAGCCAACCTGCAGACACCGGTAGTGAACCCATGGAGATAGGAGCTGTTAGGGCCCCTTTGACTAGAGCAGAGAGGGGAAGCAGGAGAGTGCTAGGTTTGTGTATGTATTGCGGGAAGAAAGGTCATTATGTTAGGGAATGCCCCTTGAAACCTAGGGCTTCAGGGACTTGGTCACGAAACAAGAAAGCAACTGTATCCTCTATAACTACGGAGGAAGCACCACCGGTGGAAAAGGCGGAGAAGAGCTGGAAACTCCCTTCTCTCACAGCCCCTGAAATACAGGAACATGAATCACATATAGTGCTCAACATGTCCTTGGAAAATCAGGCCTTATAACAGAGAGAACGGAGGACTTGGTGTTATCCTTGCCGGTCCCGGGAGGGTTACATCGGGAGGAGATACGTCTGAACATCATAGAGGCACCCCGATATGAAGTCATCCTAGGTATGCCGTGGCTTAGCCACCACAATCCCTTGGTGAATTGGAGGGAAAAGACTCTGAAGTTTGTAGATCCCAGTTGTAGGGTTCACATCGTGTCTGAGCTCACTCCTCATGTTGTAGCGTTGACATATTCCCATTGTTTAGCCACTGCGGCAGAAAAGGTGGTGGTCCTGCCTCTGTGCTATCAGGAGTTTCAGGACGTATTCAGTGAAGTAATGGCAGAACAATTACCCCCACACAGAGAATACGACTGCCGGATAGATCTGGTAAAAGGTGGAAGGTGCAGTGATCCCTACGTGTAGGGTATATGCTTTATCTGTCCCTGAAACAAAGTACCTGAAAGAAAACTTAGAGCACTATGTGAAGATAGGGTTTATCCGGCCTTCCCGCTCGCCTTCTGCTTCTTCTTTGTTTTTTATATCGAAGACAAACGGTGATCTACGGGCTTGCGTGGATTATCGCAGGCTCAATAAGGTTACAGTTTGCAACTGGTATCCCTTGCCACTCATTACGGTATTACTAGATCAGGTCCGTAACGCCAAGATATACACCAGGCTTGACCTCCGAGGGGCTTACCACCTAGTCCGCGTCAGAGCAGGGCATGAATGGAAGACCGCATTTAAGACCCATTATATTATGGCTTGTATGAATATCTGGTCATGCCATTTGGGCTTTGCAATGCCCCTGCCGCGTTTCAGTTTTTTCTGAATGACGTGTTGAGAGAATATATGGATGTCTGTGTGGTTGTCTATATAGATGACATTTTGATTTATTCTGAGGAGGTAGACATACATACAGCACAAGTCAGCATGGTACTCCAGAAACTGAGAGAACATAAACTGTTTTGTAAAGTAAGCAAGTGCGAGTTTGGGGTGGACTCCGTTGAATTCCTGGGAGTCATGTTACACCCCAAGGGTCTACGCATGTCTGATCGCAAAGTCTTAGCAGTCCAGGACTGGCCTACACCTAAGTCCGTAAAAGAGGTACAAAGTTTCTTGGGCTTCGCTAACTATTACAGGCGTTTTATTGTAGGGTTCTCCCAGATGGCAGTTCCTCTGACACATTTGCTCCGGAAAGGAGTGACTTTCTGTTGGTCGTTGGAGGCAGAATTGGCTTTTACGTGTCTGAAACAGGCTTTCACTTCAGCCCCTGTGTTGGCTCATCCAAAGACCGAGTTGCCTTTCATCGTAGAAGCGGATGCCTCCGATGAGGCACTTGGGGCTATCCTGTCACAAAGAGACTCTGAGACCGGACACTTACATCCAGTGGCATATCTTTCCAGAACGTTGAATACAGCCGAAAAGAACTATATGATTTCTGAAAAAGAACTCTTGGCTGTAAAGAGGGCATTCCAGGAATGGAGACATTACCTGTGGGGTGCGGAGCATCCGGTGACGGTGTATTCCGATCACCGGAATCTTCAGTACATGCAGACGGCCAGGCATTTGTCTCGAACGTCAGATGAGATGGATGCTGTTCTTTGCCGAATTCAACTTTATCATCACCTTCAGACCAGGCAGTGAGAACAGAAAAGCTGACGCACTGTCTAGACAAGACGATGGTGATACCGCTGTTGTTCCGGTTATGGAATCCATAATAGAACCTGCTAAGGTGGTGTGTGTGCTCACGTTCTTGAGTAAAGTACGGAAGGCAAAAACCCCTTCTCTTTGGGATTCCTGGGCGGCAAAAGACAGCAATCGATCCATGAAGAAGGGATTGCCTTTCGTTAATACTCAGCTTTTCTTACCTTCCATCGCCTTGCAGCAAGAGGCTTTTCGGTGGTGTCATGTGGTTCCTCTGGCAGGTCATCAGGGCGTGCTCAAAACGATACATCTGGTCCAGAGACATTTCTGATGGTCGACTTTGAGAAAAGATGTTACCATGTGGGTTGCTCGTTGTGCTGTTTGTGCTAGTTCGAAGACAGACAGTGGGATGATGAGAGGAAAACTGATACCCATGCCTACGCCAAGAAGACCCTGGCAAACAATAAGTTTGGATTTTGTAACTGGTTTACCTTCTGATCAGGGCAAATCTGCAATTCTGGTAGTGGTGGACAGTATGACCAAACTGGGCCACTTTATACCTTGCATCAACCTACTGACGGCTGGTCAGACGGCTCAACTACTACTCACACAACTGATCCGTTTACATGGAATACCTGAGGTCATTGTCTCGGACAGGGGCCCACAATTCATAGCCAGATTCTAGAAATACTGGTGCACTGCGTTACAGATCAAGTCGTCTTTGTCCACCAGCTTCCATCCTCAGACGGATGGTCAAACGGAGAAGCTTAACCAGACGCTAAAGAAATACCTCCGTTGTTATGCCAGTGTAGCACAGGACTCAGGGTTATCATTGTTATGGATGGCTGAATTGGCTTATAACAACGCCTGGCATTGCTCTGCAGGTATGTCCCCTTTTTATGCCACGTATGGTGTAGACGCTAACATTCTTCCTGTCAAGATTCCTGAGAGCGTGTCTGCTCAGCCCTCCGTGTACAACAGAGTGAGGAAGCTACACTCAGTTCAGAAACAGCTCATCAAGCATTTGGCCAAGGTGGCTTACAAACGGTGGGCCGATGTTCATCGAAGGGAAGGACCTGATTATCAGGTGGGGGACCGAGTCTGGCTCTGTACCAGGAACATACGGTTCAAACTACATAGTGTGTTCCATCCTCGCTTCATCGGTCCGTATGTCATCATTAAAAAAGTGAACCCTGTGGCGTTCAAGTTGAAACTACCTGCCAGTATGCGAATACACCCTGTATTCCACAGCAGTCTTCTGAAGCCTGCCTTGTCCTGTGTTAGGAAGGCGGCCCCCCCGGTGCTGGTTGATGGTGGGGATGAATACGAGGCGAGATGCATACGTGATTCTAAATGGAAACGGGGCGCCCTGTGGTACCTGGTCGATTGGAAATTGTATTCGGCCGAGGATGATACGTGGGAGCCACAGCAGAACGTTCACGCACCAGCAGCGGTGCGTCGCTTTCATGCACGATTCCCAGCTAAGCCAGGCCCTAGGAGGCGCTAGGGAGGAGGACCTACTGTCAGGGTGCGCGCTCCCTACGCGCCTACCTAGCCTATGAACTACTCCCATGCTGAACTACAACTCCCATGAGCCTTTGTACCAGGAAGCTACATAGCGTCTGCAAGCGCATCGGCTCATGCGCGTGATTCTGTTTGTTCCGGGTCCTGTTGAGATCTGCAGGTTCGGGTCTTGTGGCATCGTAAGCGGCTCCTGCGTTTCTGTTCAAAGGCGTTCTGATCTCCTCTTGGTGGCAGTGGGTGAGTGATCGTCCTACGGCCCCCTCGTGAGTCAACAGAACATAGTGTGTCAGGCCGACCACACGTTACCGTTGTTCTTGCTTCTTCTCCTGCTCTCGGGGCTCCGAGAGCATCAGCGCGGCTGCGCTCAAATTGTTCCACAACGCGTTGAGTCGGCTGGCCACGCGTGTCTGCATCGTTCCTCCCTGATTTCGCTAGATCGCGGAACATCGTGGTGGCTGCCACATGTCACCGTGTTCTCCATTTCCTTTCAGCTAAAAGCGGAGCGCCGTGTGTCGGCTGGCCACACGCTACCGTTAAATGATTAATCATTTATTTGTTTGTAGCGGAGCAAGGTGTGTTGGCCTACCACTTGCTGCCGTGATTCCGTGGATTTACTTTGTTCCCCTGTATTGGGATTCATGGTGGTGACTGCCACTATCTACAGTTCGTTGTTTTGGTTGGGATTCAACCTCAGGCACATTTCCTTTTACAGCAAGCTGGATATGGTGTTACAATATTCCAGGTGTTGAGAAACCTTTGGTGTACTTTGCCTTTGCTGTGCTTTTTAGTAGCTGCTGATATTCTGTGGCTCTATGCAGGTGGAGAGAGCTAAGACGCCTTCCTTTTGTTTTCACTGTTTACTCTGCTGGGTATAAATAGACTCTGTGGTTCAGGTGTGTAGAGTGTTCGTCTGGTGTTACATTCTTAGCGAGAATTGAAGAGAGTAGCTATGATGTTGCTATGTTGTGTTTAACTGTGTTGTCTGATCCTATATCATTTCAGAGCCTTTGTCCCAGCAGTCCCCTCCCAGTTCCTGACTTCCCTCGCTTAATGGTTCCAATTCCCTGTGTTCTAAGATCAGGGAGTTGGTAACGTTAGGAGGTGGACCCCCATTATCAACGACGGATCCTGTGGAACGTAATCTTGACAGCATGCGCCGTCTAGTAGGAGTGACCTAAAAAGGTGTGTAAAATACACCGTATTTCCAATTTAAAAAAAAAATGAATTGGGAGGGGCGGTTGAGAATCCCCCAAACCCGCTTTGCAGTGGTCACGCTCGCTCGCTGCGTTCAGTATGAGACCTGGTCTGACAAAATTTGCCAGGCTGCTTTTGGTTCCCAGTCCGACACTGATCAGATATTCGCTGTGTTTTTGATGGAGTGCCCAACCTCCTAACTCTAAATCAGGGCCTAAGGGTTCAAACTCATCTGAAAAATGCTAGGGAGAGAAACTGTGAAAGTAAAAACTGTTAGAAATAAAAAGCAGAGCAAGAAACGAAGTACAAGAAGAAGAGTGCAAAGTTTGTAATAAAAAATAAATGGCTTCCTTTGCATTTACCTTGTTCCTGAGTTTATGCTGTGTGGCATCTTTCCTAAAACCAGTTCTATAATCTGTTCATCATTTTCAACGGGGCGCTGGGGATCATCTGGTGGCACTTCAGTGACAATTTCAGCCACTTCGTCCTCTACAAAAACACAAAATGTCAAATAAAAGGATTAAAATGGAACATCTGGGCGGTGAACTTAGACAGATGTTTATCCATTATTTCATGTGTGCATCTTGAAATTTGTCAAGCATAGAGACCAACCCTGAAAGGTGAAAATGGCAATAGTTCAGCCTGTAGACTTGGTGAGAGGAGCATAAAAAATTTCTGGTATTATTTAATGCAGTACTCTTAGCCACAGTCTGGCAAATTGGCAAGGCTTGGCATTGAGATACTGATGGGGAAAAGTAAGGGGTTATGGCTTTAAAATGTAGTGGTGCTTTCAAGCAGCCAAGGGCCAGTACCATCTGATCCTACAATTCAACATCAGAGCCAGGAATTTAGAGTCACATCCATAAATTCACATGCTTGGATGATCCCTAGGAATAAGGGAAGGATTAGACCTGATGCAGGAGATATTTTTTAGGTGCATACCCTTAGACTATCAAAGGAATTGAAAACATACATTTTGGGTGATTCCTTTAAGTAAATAATGGGCTCTGTAACGTGCCACCTTACAGTATACTTGGTGGAAACAAGAATATAGTGATATGCCACTAGCTTTGATTCTTAAATGGGCTTGGTAGGTGGATTTCATTGGAACATAAATGCGCCATTCATATTTAAGCTTAAATGCATTTTTATCATCATTTTCAGGTAACCAGACCATGGTCGGGGCAGAGCTTGCTCGCGGAGAAGATGGCTGCCTGAGGGCAAAGGTCTGCACGATCATTTAAATATCCGACAATTACCCTAATTCTGAGAGTGCTACCGGCTTCACTGAGGCTGGTACCGCCGTCGGAGGAGTTCTAGGTGCTAGCGGGACGAATCCGATCCAAATTCCTGGCCGGACGACGAAGCAAGAGGCCCCCACTGGTGTGTGCTGGGGTAGGCCTGGATCCCGGGGCTCCCGTACTTGGCTGAGGCGGCTCCCAGACTAAGTGACGACCTTAGCCGGAGCGTCGGCGCCAGACTGACTTGGGTGGCACGTGAACCCAGAGCGGAGCACCCCTCGTGTGCAGGGAATCACACACATCCACCCGCAACAAGAGCCTGGAGGATTAGACGCCAGGAGTGAGCCGCGCTATGGTGTAGCTGAGGTGGAGTTAAACGGAGGACGACAACGGCCGTTCTCAGCGCCGAGGCGGTTAGTGTGGTCGCTGCCCTGCGGTGATTATCCGGTGCTGCTGCTCTTGTGCGCTATAGGAAGCCCTTCTGGAGCCCGCTTGCCCTCTGATTTCGGTATTGCTCCTGTGCAGATACCGGGGCGCAACCGGCCATTTTGTCTACCCGAGATCTGACTCACCCGGACTGTAAGAAGCCGGTTGAGGAGGGAGATAGACCGTCAGCAGGCTTGTGCTCCACTGTATCCTCGGATAGGGAGACAGTGACCGGGCTGGTCGTCTTCAATTGTAGTGAGTACAATTTAGGAGTGTTGGTGACCTGCTAGCCTGGTGGATTGGACAGTCGTGTTGTGGCGGCCTGTTCCGGTTGGAAAGCTGACGGCCCCAAGTGGCCTACTGTATGTTGGAGATTACTGCCCAGCCTGAAAAGTTGTGTAGGGGTGCCTGATGCTGCGCGGCGCTGGATTTTCACTGCTGGACAGCACGTGTGAGGGTCTGAGCAACAACTTGTGCGTCTGAGCTTGGACATAGTCACTGGTGACGTGTACCAACATCTGGGGTCCCCGTGCAGGGGAGTTTTGGACACACCCCTAACTGTGAGCTCATGTATACTTTTTTGTACCAACCAATCCCGTGCTGTGGCGGAACCTACTATCCGCAGGTCCGTGGTGGCTACATTGGGAACAACCGGATGAGTGTGCTGGTAACAATCACATCGCCCTCCCGTTACATACTAGTGGGCCCGTTGTGTTGGTGCAGAGAAACTTGCACCTGCTTCAACGATGGGCAAAGTAGACGGAACACAGCAGAAACTCCAGTTCGACCAAAAACGTCTAAGGGTCAGGACGATGACAGATACTGACATCCGCATGATGCTTGCTGCGATGGAAAAGGGCCTTCAGAATAGTCTTTCTTCCCTGGGCTCCAAGATGGACTCACTTTCTTACCGCATGGACAGAATGTCTGTGAGATTAGACAAACATGCGCAACGGCTTGCCATGGCGGAATGCCGGGTCACAGAAGTGGAGGAAGCACAGACTTCTCTAGACGCCGGCCGCAAACAACTGAAGAAGCTGATGCAGATCCTGCAAGATAAGGTGGAAGACTTGGAGGCTAGGTCACGGGGCAGCAATCTTAGAATCATGGGTCTTCCGGAATCGACACCCACTGGTAACATGGAACAATTCATAGAGAAACTCCTTGTGACTCTCCTCGGCAGGGAGACTTTCTCATCTGTGTTTGTAGTCGAAAGGGCACATCGCTCTCTGGGCCCCCGCCCGGCACCTGGTCCTTCCTCGAGACCGATTATTGCAAAGCTGCTTAATTACCATTACAGAGATTCGGCGCTTAAAGCTGCCAGAGACAAGCAACCGCTGCAGTATGAGGGCTCTACTATAGCTCTGTTTCCGGATTTCATATTAAGAGTGCAGGAAGCTCGTCGATAGCTCGCTCCCCTGAAGATCAGCTTAGGGAGAGCAACATAGACTATGCCAAGCTGTACCCTTCTAGTCTCCGGATCAACCACCAAGGCCAGTCACAAATCTTCACGGATCCGAAAGTGCTACAGAAGGCCATAAAGGAATGATCTAAAGACAAGCGGCGCAGCCCAGAGAGAGACAATTGGGAGGGAGCGGAAGGCGGCAGAATGGACGAACAGGATTGAGTCTTGAGTCACCCCCTCATACAGATAAAGACACCAAAAGTGGGCCTATCGTTGGGGGTTTAAGTGGAGTGAGGAGGGCTGGTGAACTGCAGTGATTGGTTATACTTGTTTATATTTACTAAATGTTTTTGCTTATAAAGTTGGAGGTCTCAGTCAGGGGTTAAGTTGAGGTATTTAAGCACTGTCTGTTGGTGGGCGGGATAGGGATTGAAAGTCGTATATTTTCTTCAGATGTTCCATACTATGCAGATGGTGTGTGGGGCATAGGCCGGTTTGGTCTTGTCAGTTTATATAAGGAGTGCGTGCTACCTCTGCCCACGAATGTAAAGCACATTGTGGTCTCGAGTTCTACAGAGGGGGGGGAGGGATTGGACCTCTAAATCTCTTGTTGTACTGTTTTCAAAAGCATTGTTTTTTCAGGATAGTTCAGAAGGTCCTTTTTCTGGGTTATCGTCTAGGCACTGTTGGGGTCAGTCTGGCGTGGGTGGGGGGGAGGGACGGGACGAGGTTATGTTTGGATAGATTTGGATTATGGACACTACTCCCTAGTTATAGCAACAGCACACACGTTAGGCTTCCACTGCTGACAGGAATGGGTTAGCAACACAGAACTCTGGCACAGCTGGTAGTCTTCCTCACACGTCTGCCCAACAGGGTAAACCGCTGGCTCTCACTTGGAATGTGAGGGGTTTTAATGACCACAGGAAACTCCGCAAGGTCCTAGCCTACTAACAAGACATAAAATAGATATTGCTTTATTGCAAGAGACGCAGCTCCCCCTGAATAGCCCCATGCTACAGCGACGGGGTGTGCACAGTCAGAAGCACGCTGAGGGCTTCACCACACATGCTAGAGGGGTACTTACTTGGGTCCGCCCCAAGGTTTCCATCACTCTGGAACCTTTGGTCACAGATGGACGATATGTGATTTCCAAGTGCTGGGGTAAAGGGATTGACATGTTTATCATCAATGTGTATGGACCCAACTATGATAACCCTGACTTATTCCTCCCTATCCGAAAAGGTTCGAGCTTTAGGGCGGAGCAGCAACTTTGGGGAGGGGACTTTACCTTAGTTTTGAATCCGGACAGGGACCGATTGGGTGGTCCAGCCAGGCACGTCACAACTGCAGCCCGAACGCTTAAGCACATTATGGTAGGAATGGACCTACTAGATGTCTGGCAACAGAGATTCCCAGATTAAGGGGGATACACACACTATTCAGCATACCATAACTTACATACACGCATAGACTACTGGTTAGCCTCTGGGCAGCTATACAGCCTCGCGAGGTACTTCTCCGAATACTTTCAATCACTCTCCGGTCTTGCTTGTGTTGGATCTCCCTCAGAAATCCATTCCCCCTTACACTTGGAGGTTACCTCCGTACTCATTACTAGATGCGGTATTCAAAGAGGAATAAGCAGAAGCGATTGAAACATACTTTGATAAAAACGTGGGCTCAGTGGAGAGCTTTCAGGTAGAGTGGGAAGCATTCCAGGTGTATACTCGTGGGGTCACCGAGCACTGCGCAATTGGCTTTTTGATCTGGAAGCGACATTGGCCAGTCTGGAGGCGAGGCTCCTGGCGGGCGCCGAGGAAGAGATATTGAGTGAATTTAAGATTCGAATGGAGGAATTTCAAGAGACTGCGGATACTGAAATTAAAAATCTAGGTAAATACACCACTGCTCGTATATACGGGGAGGGTGAGAGGCCTGGTAAGGTCTTGGCCCAGCTATTCAAGAAACAGAGAGGGTATACTGTTGTGGCTGAAATTAAGTCAGAAGAAGGCAAGACACTTACTGCTGACACGGATATAGCGGAGAGATTTTGTCAGTTCTACACGACTCTATACACTACACGCAGTTCGGGCTTGGAAGGAGAAATTCTGGACTAGTTAACACATATTAAACTGCCCTGGCTGACTAATACACATCGCAAATTCCTGATGCACCAGTTAGAAAGGAAAGAGATTATCTTGGCTCTTGCTAAAATGAAGTCAGGCAGTGCCCCGGGGGTGGATGGATTGACGGTGTCATTCTATAAGACGTACCTAGACTTGTTATTACCACACTTAACCACTCTATTCGAAGACATGTGTGAGTCAGGCACTATGCCGTCCTCGATGAGGGAAGTGATTATTGTAGCTATTCTAAAGCAGGGGAAGCCTTGTGAGGAATGTTCGTCAAACAGACCTCTTTCTATGCTTAATGTTGACATCAAAATATTTGCTAAGATACTAGCAAACAGACTGGTACCTTTGGTTCCGACGTTAGTTGCTGCAGTACAGGCAGGGTTTGTACCGGGTCGGAATCTTACTTATAATTTACGCACAATGTTTGGAGCACTCCAGAATACCAATCCGGACGTCCTTGCAGTCGCTGTGTTTGTTGACATGAAGAAAGCTTTCGACTCGGTGGAATGGCCCTTTATGAGACAGGTTCTGCTGAGGATGGGTCTGGGGGACGTCTTTATACAGCTGCTCGGGGTGTTGTATTTACTCCTACGGCCAGAATTAAAGTGGGTGATCTAGTGACGGACCGGATACATATCACCAGGGGTACGCATCAAGGCTGCCCGCTTTCTATAATCCTCCATGAATTGGTGGCTGAACATCTAGCCTGTGCCCTCTGCGAACACCATAGATATAAAGGTATCCGAGTTCCAGGGGATCAACTTATAGTTTCGACGTACGCGGATGATACACTCCTGTATGTCCGTGATCCTGAACGACATCGCTCATCAGTATTGCAGGAAGTTGTGCGCTTCGGTAGTGTCTGGATGCGTGTTAATTGGTCACAGTCCATCATATTCCCTCTGACGCCGTCCACGGTCCAGTTGGAACCAGACTACCCACTACAGTGGACGATTGACGATGTGCGATATCTTGGTATTCAGGTACACTCGGACTCTGATGTTGTCTTCAGGGAAAATTATGGAGTGCTAGTTAGTAAAGTGGAGGAGGAGGTGGACAGCTGGATTAGTTTGCCATTGTCTCGCATGAGTAGAATCTCTATAATGAAAATGGTGGTACTCCCACGCTTTCGGTTTTTATTTACGAATATTCCAATGGTGCTCCCTAATATATTTTTTAAGAAGCCAACGACAAAAATGGGTAAATTGACATGGCCGGGAAAACAACCAAGGGTTGAATGGCAAATTCTTACATTGCCTTATCACATGAGGGGTGGAGGGGAGTGAATTAGGGGCACCAGACTTAGAACTTTATTATAGAGCAATGAAAAGTGCGCATGCTCATCAATGGATGCACGGCCCGTCAGACACTCCTCACTTGCGCATTGAAAGAGCTGTAGATTCTCCCCGACCGCTGCCCATGTTACTCTTTTCGTCACATGATTGTAGGACTGGGATACTTGACTCTATCAATGATAATACAATTCATGCATGGCACCACCTCTTAAAGTCACAAGCAGGGGCTATCCTGTATTGACCTCTAGCCCCAATAGAGTGGTGCCACTTGCTAGTTGCTACCCCCATGTAGGGGTAGTGGCGTCATTCGTTCGATTCATTCTATTAAGAGCAGTACGATAGGTAACTTGTTTGAGGGAGTCACAGCAAAAATTTGGGAAGACCTAGAACTGGAATACTCCACAGCTACGCTTCTTACTAAATTCCAATTTCATAGAACTAGGCAAGCATTGCACCAACTCTTGGGGAGTGACCTGGCGGAACCACCAGAACTGGCAGCCCTTTCATTTGTCGATACACCTAGGGGATTGGTGTCTAAAATCTATAAACTTATTATGTCTTATAGGGAGAACCACTTCACCAAAGCAAGCTTGGCAAAGAGATCTTAATAGGGAAATTGATGATGCCATGTGGACATATTGCTGCTCCAGTACAAAACGAGCGACCCTGAATGGTAGACACAGACTGATCCAGTTCAAATTTCTCCATAGAGTTTACTATAACCGTAACAGCTTTGCAGGTATGGCCTGAGAGACGACTCGAGATGCGAACACTGTGGAGAGCGGATAGCTGACTTCGTGCACATAACATGGTACTGTCCGGGGATAGCTAAGTTTTGGGAAACGGTTTCTCTGAACTGGCCGCGATGACAGGACAGACGCTGGAGCCGGAGCCGGCGCTTTCTCTTCTGGGGTACTCTAAACCTTTGCCTACAGGGCTGCAAAGATTAGTTGACATTGGGCTACTAATGGCCAAACGTGAGTTGTGATTTGTTGGTCGAAAGGACCGCTCCCTACAGCTACTCAGTGGGTGAAAGACATGCTATACTGCTGCACACAAACTGAGTACTATAGCGACCTCCTTCCTCCCCGCAATAGGCGCAATGGGCGCTGTATAGTGCAAGTAATGCTACTAAGGATGGGGGCACCATTACTGCAGAAGCAGAGGGTCAAGATATGGAGGTCCCCCTACCCCAACACATTGTGATTTGAGAGCGGGTCTGGGGTGGAATAATGGCCACATTGCAAACACGATGAGAGTGGGGTGCTATGTCAGACTCTATAAGCCCTGAGGACGGTAAGCAGTTTGTGGTATAATGTGTTGGCTTCTCAAGTTTAGAGGAAGCGCTCAGAATGTTGTAATAGGAAATGTAATTCTGAATGCCTATTGTGCCGTATTGCTTGGAATTGTGAGCCTGCTGAAAATTGCTGTAATTGTAATATCAACAGAACAGGATGGTGTCCTCTGTTTACTGCATTACCAAGATGTTAATGTTTCAATGCAAATAAAGAAATAATAAATAAATAAATAAATTAATAAATAAAACAGACCATGGTCAACAGTGTTCAATGAACTTCAATTCCCTCACCTCCCCTCTCCCACCTCCCTTTCCCAGACACACAGAGACTACACTTTCCAGACAAACAAATACATACAATACACTACCCTGGTAACTTAAAGCAGTTGTGCATCATCATTCAACTGGATTATAGGGTCAGTGACACCTGAAGTCACCATCTAGGACTATAATAATAGTTTAGTTCAGATTCTTCTAAAATGTGTAAGGCTTTCAAGCTCTTGGGACATTGTAATCCTCTGAAATAGGATGCTAGATACCTTACGAGCTGGCCCCTTTGTTTTTAGAATTCTTTCCTTGTCTTGGACAGTTTTAGATCATTTTTCCATGTCCATGATTCACCACAACCTACCCAACCACATGTTCTCTGAGGTTATGATGGGGGTTTCCCAGTGTGACAGGAAGTTTGTTTGGCTGGCAACAGTAAGAGTGAAATGGGTTTCCCTTTCCTATAATGTAGAGAATAAATTGTTTCTGTGGGCACCCCCTGAAATATCACTTCAGGTCTTTGTCATCTTCAATAGCCTGTACTACATATTGCCAAAAGGTTTTCAATTTGAGGAAGGACCATTCACTGTGTGTCAGGAAGACAATCCCTTCAGTATCTCTTCAGCAGGCTCAATAAAGCCAATTTAGCAGAGAATAGAACTAACCGTATCCGAATATTAAACAGAATTAACTTGCCACCCACATGATTCGCGACTAAGCTATTTCTAATTAAAGTACAAGCTACCTCTCTTACTCATCTTGAAATGGGAACCAAATCCTTGGTCGTCCATTGAAAAGCTAGAACAGTTTGAACAGTACCTCCACAGGTGACAATAACTGTTTCAAAGGGGGTTACATCTCTTAAAGCGGCATCCCTTTTATTTGGCTGTAGCACCCAGAGGTGGACTTGCTAGTAAAAAAGTGATCCCCAATCCTGTAAGCCACATTCTTCTCAGTTGATGGAAGAGGTCATCGCTCTTGCCTCAAACATCTCTCTCAGGGTGCGGCAATCCACTCCACACCATTGCAGAAAATTCCCAATCTCTCAGATAGGGTAGTTGTATGTGTGTCCACATAGTGGGGTAAAACTTTTGTGGAAAGAAGTAGGCCCCCCACGCAAGCCTATGCTATGTTAGGATGTCAGGGCTACACTTGTGATAAGGGCAATGACAAGTTGGACCTTCTTTGAGATTTCCATAGCCAGAGAATCTCCTAGAGATGACCTCCACTTAGCACATGGTCAAGGATATACCATTGTTTATCAGTTTCTTTCCTGGTCCAATCCACAAAGTATCGGAGATGAGCTGCATATACCCGAAATACCCTTGTTAGGTTGGGAGGAGCACTGGCGACAACTGATTCTTTAATTTGGCCAGATAAAAGCCATACAATTTCCTTGCAGATACTCTATGAATTCTTTTTGATATGTAAAGGAATTTTCTGAAAGAGGTACAGAATGTTAGGTCACATTGCCATCTTGACAGTCGTGATAAGGACCAGCCCAGACAGCATTTTGCCACTCCACCCAGGCAGGATCTTCTGCATATTCCATAGTGCAATATGCTTCTTAAGTTATTGTGAGTGACTTCCTCAGATCCAGGCTTAAGTAATTAACCGTCAACTATTGAGGGCCTCAGATTTGTTTCAATTTATTTTGAACTCTGATGCTTTTTGGTATTCCATCAAATCTGACATCATTGATGGCAGTGAGCTAGGATATGATCGTCAAATATGGTGAGCTTGAAATACATCACCTGTCAGTTTAAGCCCTTTGGTTATTGGTTGGAACAGATACTTTGCATTATTGTTTCTAGTGTTGGAGCAAAGAGGAGTGATGAGAGAGGAGCGCCCTATCCGATGCCTCTTTTAATGTGGAGTCACTTGGAAAGCTTGCCATTAACCCTGATCTTCGTGTGTGGAGCCACCATCCTACCATTATCCCTACCTGCATAAAGTCCCCAGTGCAAAACCCTCTCAGGGTGTCGTACATTAAGTAGCAATCTACCCTGTCAAACACTTTTTCTGGGAGATTAGGACTTCGTTTCTATAGGCCCTGCTGCTCAGGTCTATGAGGTGTAAGGTTTTCTTAGTGATGCTGCTGGTTTGACTGCCAACTATAAATTATGACAGTTCTGGATGTATCATTGTTCTAAGTAGCATTTGCAACCTTGTCACCACTACACTGGAAAAAGATTTTAGCATATAGGTTGACCAGAGAAATCAACCTAGAAGAAGCAGAACTATTCAGTGGTGTTCCTGGTTTAGAAAATCTATGACATCTATGTCAACATCCAGGGGGTTTCTCTGTAATGAACCTCCATGTAGACTTGCATCAATAACAGTAGCACCTGAGTGGTAAATATCTCATACAATAAGGTAGTTTAGCCATCTGGGCACAGGGCTTTGGAGAGAGTATATCTTCTATCGCAATAGGCCTAACCAGTTTGTCTTTAGAAGCTGCAGGTATCTTGGGGAGGTTAGTATTCTTTGGGCTCAGGTGGCCTTGGGCCAACGGCTAAGTCTTTTTCATATAGGGGGCTGTAAAAAAATCTGAAAAAGATTTGCCTTATTGGCATCAATCGTAGCGATCACTTTATTGGTGTCAGTAGTAATCACTTCCTCTCCATCCCTGACCTCTACCATGTGACTTTTAACCTGCTTAGGTCGAAGTAGGATTACAAGCAATTTGATGAGCTTGTTGCCCAGAGAGTAAAACTGGTTGTGGAGCTTTGCTAGGAAAAAGCTCACTTGATTTCAAGTAGTTTAATGTATCCCTTCACCTTAATCACTCTCCTCCAAGTCTTCTGCTATTGAGTGCACTTATGTGCCTCCTTCAGCTCAAGCCTCAGCTGAAGCAGGTGGAGATTTCTAGTTTTTTTCCAAATGATTTGCTTAGGCAAATAAGGTTTCTCGCACAGTGGCAGCTGGTATCTGAAGGCGGTGGGAGGCGCAGTTTAGTGGGGGGTGGGGAAATTAATTGAAGATTTTAATACTAATTCACCTGTCTGCCGCCCACCACTTGAAGTTGAAGTTAAAAAGACTTATAGATCGCTCGGTCACCAGTCGGTTTCATGGTGCTAAGGACATGGACCCGGAAATGTGGAACGAAGATAACTAGGGTGAGAAAGCTCGTGAGAAAAGGAAGGTCTTCAAGGCTTTGCGGAAATCATGGTAATTGGGGGAAGACCTGATGAGCAAAGGGAGGGAGTTCCAGAAGAGTGGAGCCAAGATGGAAAACTTCAGGCCACCTGATCTTTACTTTTTTTAAAAAGGAACAAAAAGCAGAAGCGGAGTAGACGAGTGTAAGTCTCGGATGGGGGTGTAAGCTTTGATTTGAGATTTTATAAAATCGGGTGCAGTACCCACTAAAGCCTGAAAAGTCAGACATCCCATCTTGAAGAGAGCACGCTCCTGAATGGGGAGCCAATGTAGCGTTTTAAGGAGAGGGGAAACATGATGAGATTTGGGAAGTTTGTAAAGAGGTCGGGCTACATGATTTTGGATGAGTTGAAGACGACGGAGATCATGCCCAGGGATGCTGGAATACAGGACATTGCCATAGTCAAGTCGAGACAGGACCATGGCCAAATGAATAAGTTTAAGGGCTGAAAAGGAAAAGAAAACGGGAAATTTTGCGGATTGTACGGAGAGTTAAAAAGCAGGACGAAACAACAGTGCTAACCTGGGAATGCAGAGTGAGGTTGCTGTTAATTTTGATCCCTAGTGTTTTAACAGAAGGGGACGGTAAGGGGGAGGGGCCAAGAGTGGAAGACCAAAACAGAGGTGTCCAGGGACTGGAGCTGCCACCTGCAAGTACTAATTCAGTCTTATCGGGGTTTAACCTCAGGTGGTTGCAGTTCATCCAGTCCCTGATGAAAATCATGATCTACTGAAAATTGTGAATGGAACCAGGGGGAAGAGGAAAGTTAAAAAATCAGCTGAAGGTCATCGACATAGTTAAACACCGTGACCTCCATCTGCTGCAACGCAAATATAAGAGGGAAAATATAGAGGTTAAAAAGAAGAGGGGAAAGAGAAGCGCCTTGAGGCACCCCGCAATTAACATTGCGCGGAGACGCAGAAAAGTCTGCCAGCTGGACGGCCTGGGTGCGATTCTTCAGAAAGGAAGTGAGCCAGGCCAGGGCAGGTCCTCTGACGCCGGCGCCCCCGACACGGTCGAGGAGGATGGAATGGTCAACCGTGTCGAAGGCAGCGGACAAATCGAGGAGAATCAAAGCCTGGGGTGTGTTCGCGTCCGCAACCCCCCCCCCCTCACCCCCCTCCCCCCGAGCTTGTCCAAGACGGAGAGGACGACTGACTCCGTAGAGTGACATGGTCGAAAGCCAGCCTGACAGGGGGCTAAGAAGCGGCTTTCCTCAATGAAGGAGCTGAGGGCTTTGGTGACGTGACATTCAAGGATCTTTCCTAGGAAAGGGAGGAGAGAAATGGGGCGGTAGTTGGGAAGAGAGGAAGGGTCCGCACCTGGCTTCTTAAGAATGGGAATTACAGTGGCGGATTTATGCACGCCAGGGACAATACCCTGACTAAGAGAATCATTCAGGAAAATTAAGGGAGGTAAAGGACAGGCAGAGAAGATCACTCTCAAAATTTATGGCGGGCAAATATCAGAAGGTGGTCCTGATTAGACCTTAACAAGCAGGTTAAGCAAAGTCTCCCTGCTAAGCAGAGGAAATTGATCTAAAAAAAACAGGGTTAGGCGGAGGTTGGGGACATTGGAAAGAGGGAGAGGGAATATTGGACTTAATGAGAGCGATTTTCTCAATAAAGTAATTATGGAGAGAATCGCAAAGGGACTGGGAAGGAACTGGTTTGGGGGCTGCCCGATCAGAAGATGCTAATTCCTGAACTATGGAAAAGATTTCCTTGGGTTGATTCTCGGCCAGTAAGATCTTGGAGGAAAAGTAATCAGTTTTTGCCTGCAGGATTGCTTTTTTATATTCTTGAAGGAGGGTAGAGAACTGTAGTTTAAGGATAGGGCAATACCTGAGCCTCCATGCGCGCTCTGCCTGCCGCAATGCAAGCTTTTGCTCTTAAGCTCAGCATTAAACCATCTGTTGGCATCATGGGCGCGTCTAGTTCTAACTCGCTTAAGGGGAGCCACCCGGTCGCATTCAGCAGAAAGCCATTTGTTAATATTGTCAGCTTGGGAAGAGCCAAGTAGGCCTGCGAGATTGGGGGCTGAGGCTGAGAAAGAGGAGCAGAGTGTTGGTAGATCGGTACGGTTCCAATTACGTGCCCAGGTATTACTCGGAAGAGGTGGTTTCCTGGTAAGACTTTGATCAAAAAGGAAAGAAATAAAACAATGATCACACCAGGAACAAGGTGTGACTAGCGGGGAAGAAATAGGAACATTAATAGACCAAACCGGATCTAACATATGGCCCTGAGTGTGGGTAGGGGGGTTAATGTGTGAAACGAAGTTGAGATTAAGAAACAACTCTGTAAATTTTTTGGACATAGTGTCCTCATGGGGGTCAGTGGGTCAAAAATTTAAATCTCCAAGTACCAGGACGGAGGAGTTGTTCACGACTAAGGTCGCCAGTAATTCCTGAACTGCAGGAATGAAGTGCGGCACAGGCTGCGGGGGACGGTAAATTTGTACGCAAGTGAGGGGGACCAGAAAGGAAACAGAACGGACGACCAAGAAATCAACCGCCATAATGGGGGGAAATGAAAAAGTTGAAAATGGAAATCAGAGCAGACTATCATGGCGACCCGCCTCCAACCTTCCCTGCAGGCCGATCGGCCCGAAGAGCATAATAGGAGGGAGGGAGAGCAGCCAGGACATCCGGCAAGGAGTCAGAGCAGAACCAAGTTTCTGTTAAAAACAGAAGGTCAGGTCTATGCGTGTCTAAAAAATTAAAAAGTTTGAGCTGGTGTTTAACTGCTGACCTAGTATTGAGGAGAAAGACTGGGATTGCGGGGGCAGAGTAAAGGGGTGGTGAGGAACCTGACATTATGGAAATAAGAGGGGAGACCGGTGGTTGCTCAACTTGAGGGGGAAAAGTGATGGGATTAGGTTGGTGCAAGCCAAGATTGTCAATATGCACAAGGGTAGTGGCACTTAGTGGCCAGGAGCCCTGTAAAGAGCACAGTTGCTCGGAGGAGTAAGTCAAAAAACGGGCATGATGATGGGCCCCTAGCCCCGGCTGGCCTCGGACGGGCGCAGACGGGCTTGCCTTGCGCGCATGAGGGGGGGTTTAAGTAGGTCACTAGCGCGAAAACTAGAGCGCTGACCTGTAGTGAGGCTCCCAAGATGGAGCCGACAACCCCGTCAGCCCTCCGAGTCAAGCGGCACCCAGCCGTGTCGGAACAGGGCTAGGGGAGCGGAGACCAGGTGAGGCAACACAAGAGAGTAAAAACAATGGTACAGTTTTAAAAATAAAGGCTTTGTACTGCCAAGCCAGCCGCCAGCCGCAGCGCGCTCACAGCTAGCTCAAACCCACTGCCACCGGGTTCTAAAGCGTCCGCTGCGCACATGCCTATGGGGGGCTAAAGTAGGTCACGAGCGCAAAAACTAGAGCGCTGACATGGAGTGAGGCTCCCAAGATCGTGCCGACAAACCCGTCAGCCCTCCGAGTCAAGCGGCACCCAGCCGTGTCGGAACCGGGCTAGGGGAGCGGAGACCAGGTGAGGCAACACAAGAGAGTAAAAACAATGGTACAGTTTTAAAAATAAAGGCTTTGTACTGCCAAGCCAGCCGCCAGCCGCAGTGCGCTCACAGCTAGCTAATTCACCTGTCTGCCA
Organism: Lissotriton vulgaris; assembly: GCF_964263255.1. Taxonomy (NCBI): domain Eukaryota; kingdom Metazoa; phylum Chordata; class Amphibia; order Caudata; family Salamandridae; genus Lissotriton; species Lissotriton vulgaris. Next base: position 1,419,954,376 of record NC_141696.1, read on the forward strand.
CCCACCACTTCCTCTTGGTCCTTTCTGACCGCTTCCAGGGCAGAAAGCAGCAGGAAGGAAGCACCTGGCACCTAGCCTCCCGATAGCCAATTGCAAAAATGCAATGCAGCATTGTGATTGGGCACTCAGCCAGAGAATGGGAGGCTGGGTATGTCCTCCATGCAGGTTGTAATGCAGCCTGCATGGAGGATATGTAAAGTGCTCATGGCGGCCTGAGCACTTAGAGGGGCAAACCACTCCTCCCCTGCCATGTAAGCAGAGCAGCCTCGTCCCTAACGATGAGTTATCATTTTCCTTTTTAGACCTGCTCAGTGGGGCGACGCTCCTCCGCCTTAGCGGAGGAACCGCCACTGTTCTCATGATATGCCTACAGAGCATATCAGAGCGTGCATGCACTCACTTCATTGTTATTGTTGCAGATTTAGTGATATTAATGACTATGTATCTTTTAACAGACCTCATTAAGACGCCATGAGCTACTCTCTGTATGTGGGGCTATAGGTTATTTCCATACAGTAAGACAGGAGTACTTTGTCCGAACAGGGTTATAGGTTCCTGGATTATGTTGCGGACCATTTGGGATAATGGTATATCAAAGGGGATATTGCCTATCCTGGTATGACTTTTATGGGAAGCCAAGTAGTGTGAATATTCTACTCCAAAGGGGTGCCTGTATCTCTAACTATCTACCAAGCCCATGTCTTCGAGCTGGAATTTATCAGCCACAGAGATTCATATTGCTTTCCCAAACTTATTGTGGAACCTAGCCTATTCCCAATTCATGAGCATATTCAGATTGTCTCCCACCATCATGGGTTCCTCCATCTGTAGGTGAAATGTTTGCAGTAGAAAAGCTACTCCTGCCCAGTTTAGAACCTAGTCAAGCCCAATCAGCTTGGAGGAGATGGGTTTCCTGAAAGAGCCACACTTCAGTCTTTAGGAGTGGCAGTTCATGAAAATTATGTTTTTTCATGGGATAGTTAAGGCTGCTTACAATATAGAATGTTAATGTTAACCCCATCACCTGCCTATCGGTTGATGTAAGAAACTGTTTTCCATTGTTGGGGCTATATGTGTTGGTGCCGCCCACCTCTAGCGAAATTCCCTTCAACAGTTACTAAATTATAGCTTACTACGACAACTAACTAGTGATAACTCAGATAACAGAGGCCAGGCGGGCCAAAGATGCTCTCAGTGTTTGGGATTAACTTCAAACTTGTCTCCAAAGTGAAAGACATTTGGTAGGTTTCAGTTTGAAACAACACAACAATCTGCATCCCACAAACTACCAACGACTGTGGGACTGCAGTGGTAGCCCCCTGCACCTTTCAGACTGGGAAGATATACAAAAGAGGGACAATCCAAAGGTAGCAGCCTCACTTACTGCCAGTCTGGCATGTCACTGCAGGCGCAAACTCAGTTTGGTAACAGGCACACACAAGGGTGAGTGTCTGAAAAGTGTTAGCGCTCCGTCCATCATCTCCTTGTGTGTGCTTTGTTCGCCCTAAGTTGGCAGGATATGCCCAAACGTGGGTCCCTTGCTCACTTTTCCACTGGAGTCAAGCTAGCCTGGCTGATGAAGGGCAATACCCAGAAACCGTTCCCAGGATGCTTGTTTCCGGTCCAGGGAAGACATGGCTTGGCAGTTCGGGCAGGACTGTTCCCATGAGGCACAGGGTCAAGACTGATTTGCATATAGCTGCTTCTGAACTGAGGTGGAGAAGTGAGCTAAAGAATGGATTCAACCCAGTTCTGTGACTGGGGGCGAGTGTCTAAAAAGTTTCAGTGCTCTGTCCATCATCTCCTTGCGTTTGCTTTCTACACACAAGGGCCAAAGCAGACTCCACTGCAACCTTGAAGCTCTCAAAGACTATTGCCCCATTTGTGTTTCTTCTTACTGCACAGGGAGATTCGCCTCTGGGGTGCTTTCTCCACAGCTCCCAGTCCTGCTGGGTTCCAAAATGAAACTGGTCATTGAAGAGAGGGGTGACGCGGCCCCTTATCCGTCAGCTGCAGGCACAAACAGGGTAAGGATAGTGGACACCATGCCTGAAGGTGCCAAAGAACCCTGCAAGGCTCTACACTTGTTGATTTTCACAAGTCTTAAAGCGCAGGCCGGCTTGTGAGACCAGTCACTTCAGGCTGGTCCACCCGCTCAGCTCCTGCTGCATTTTCTAGTTTTCTATTCTGAGCACTTTTTTGTGCCGGCACTGGGCATTCGCAAACAGACATCCAGTTGGGGCCACCACCCAAAAGACAGCTGACTCCAACAGTAATGCTTTAAACCACTGCGGCTGCCATCTTGTTGCAGCCATGCTCCTCAGAATGGCTGGTTTTCAGTCTACATCAGCTTTTGGTGGGGCTGCCAAACCTTGCATCTGGGGCATTCTGCACTCGTAGAAATGGGCTCACTACGGAGGAGGGACTGGCTGCCCACGGAGGACGCACCGGACATTCGCTGCCTTCTCAGCACAAGTTCCAACCTGCATTCATTTTTTAAAGTCGATTAGTAGGCTAGCAACTAGATGCACAAGTGCTTGAGTAACCCTGGGAACATGTAGGTGAGATAAACTACTTTTAACTAGTACAGAGAATAAGGGATTGCACTAAGGAACATCAGATGCAAAAGGTTAGGTTGGTGCGTTCCGAGCTTCGAGCAAACATACATTCATGGACACTAGGGAAACCAGCCCAAACTGAAGGCTGCGCAGAAGGTTAGTTATAACCTACAGTCAATAAGTTAAGTTTCCTCCTCCTAAAGGCAGCTGGGCGCTAAATATGAAGTACATATCAATCTTAAAGAAAAGGAGATGGTACTAGATGGGTGCCTAGTGTACACTTTCTCAGCCTCCTTCCCTCTCACCTGCAGATTCACCTTCTTCTATAATCACAAGAGGCACTTCCGGTTTGGGGGCCTTTGGTTTCCTGTTCTTTCGTACCCTTCTCCTGGGTTCCTTGTTCACCTTGGCATCATGGGAATTCACCTGTGGCTCCTCGGTTGGAGTTGCTCCTTCCATCTGCATAACTGGGCTTTCAGTTGAGTTGGTCTGCGAGAATCCTTTAGCTTCTTCCAAATGACTCAGTAAGTGCTCTGATAATAAGAAACAGACACCCTGGATTTAAAATCTATAAGCATTTGCTCATTCTAGACAAGCCAAGGCTTCATGGTCCTTGAAGGAAGAGGTACTAAACTATACATTTTGAGTTAATACATTGCAGCTTCCATTTTACACTAACTAAACAAATATGAATAATGCATAAAACACATACTAATGATACTGCCCACTTACACAATCTTTTCTGAAGCGACTCCCCTCTAAGGGTTCATTTATTTCACTACTAGTCAATCTATAACGGTTCTCAATTTATACTGCTTTATGACCATGAAATGTACAGGTGAGCATGGGTCATAACGAGCAGTTAGCAACACCACTCAAGTGCTGTGTTTTGAGATAGCGGCCTATTTTGTCAATCTCATGTGTCCATCCATTTAAAGAACAATAATCTTTCACTGAGGCAGATCGAAAAAAAGGAAAGAACAGGATTTTGTCAATTTTAACTTTGAAAAGAAGTGCTGACAGAGAGATGGAGTGGAGCAGTTCGGAAAACCAGAGATGGAGATATGTGTCAAACAGAAAAATATAGAACTGAAGTATAAATGTGGAGTGCAAGGGAAAAAAGGTCAAGATGAAGACATAGAATGTATTGCAGCGGACCATTCCTAGAAATAGAAAATGGTTCTCTCCGAGAACTTACCATCTGGAAGTTCTTACACAGGAAGTGAGTGAGGTGGGACACATTGGAAGAAAGTTGAAGAGCAACATCTGCATCAGGCATCAATTACTTACAATAAAGGCATCTTTTCTCCCCAGACTTTGCTCTTGTATCATCAGACGTTTACACACCAGTTATCAGCTCAAACAGACCCCTTCGATAATATTCAATCTCTTGAAGGGAACCAGAGTTCCAGTTCCAAATGATCAAGGTAGAACTCGGCCTTTGAACAGTGCATTCACTGAGTCCGAATGTCAGAAAATCTCCACTTATTGGAGGACATCAAAACATTTTGGAGATCTGTTAGGTAACCGTGACATCACAAATTATCAAACATACAAAATTCCAAAGCAACAATTCTGCCATCATTGTGTATGGAGAGAAAGGACCGTAGGACATCTATTTCACATAAGGGACAATGTGATGGTTCTTTGGGTGCTTGACAAGAACTTGTAATGCTAAATCAAGAGGACAGGAGAAATTGGTGCTTATCCCAGCTGGAGAGATTTTATGCAGAAGTCTGTGAACGTCTTTGCCTAGTTTGAGCTTTGTTGTGAAGGAATATCTTTTTGGTATTGCTTGTTATTTGTCTTGAACCTCTAAATTTGTTTGGGAAACATCTCCAAATCTACAGTATTAATTATTTTGGCTTCTGACGTTGCTAGTACAGAAAGATGTTCAAGTAAAAGTAAGACTTTAAATATTTAACTGTACATCAGCACGAGAACTTCAAAGTGAAACCACAGAGACCATCCTCATGTGAACCCATCTCAGTATCCATGGGCAGTTAAGTCCGTCTGGTCAGCTGCCACACTGATGATTTGCCTAGATGAGGCCTTCATTCTCCCTCTTGTGTAGAGAAGTTCTGCAGAGAAATTATGCTCCAATTCCCAAAGCTACTAGACCCATTGTTTAAAAACACCATAATATTTAATGTTCTATTACATAAGTGCTATTTCAGTATATAAAGTGCAGAAATTGTTGTGGCAAGTGGCCACACTAAACACCATCTAATTATGCGACCCTAGTATTCTTTATTATTTTCTCTAATAGAAATCTTACAACTATACATCACAAACGTCAAATTGTTATGTTTAACAAACGTACTTTTAATGTACAAATGCATGTAATTCAGTCAACATTGCCTGTAGGTAAGCTACAAAACTAGGTCTTATATCAAAATAGAGCATTTACTTTTAAAAAAGGAGATTATAAAGTTTTCCATGATCCTGCTCATGGGTAGGACTAATAAATGTTTATAATCATTAATTGAGCAAATGTAACAGAGAACAAGAAATAGAGGAAAAAGACACCAAAAAAGTGATGGCAAGGTGGGTGAGTTTTTACTAATGAATAGTTGTGCTATGCCATATATGAAAATAGTTTTTCTGAATCCAATAAAAAGCAAAAGGAGGGTTATAACAATATCATAGTGATATTTTGAACAAAGTCTTTGCCTTTTAATTGGCCAAACATACACTACTCTGAAAGGATATAGTTAATCCTTGAATTGAAATAAATCTACAATGTAAGGTTTACTGAAAGACAATGTCGCAAAAATTAATATATCGAGATTGAAAGGCCACATGATGCTCTCCATCAATTGATAGATATAAATAAAATCAATCCGTCAGACTTTGCAATCGTACATAGGATGGGGTTTTGGGGATGAAAAGGCAGTGCACAGTAGATCCAGGATGGATGCTAAAAACTTGAACAGTAATTATCTACAAGAATGTCAATGAACTTCCTCTGTGCATCCCATCCAAACCCAAACCTATGCTCCTATCAGAAATCATCAATAATTCAACTACTTTTACTTATGTGAGAGAGGCTATATTTCTCTGGGAGTGTTTTCTGGCATCCTTCTTTACCTGTCAGTCGATGTGGTTCTATAAAGGTAGCTGAGCACACTTTACATGTCCACTCGCTGATATCCGCATCCAAAGAGGTGCTGCGCTCCGTGAAACTGGTTTGCGAAGTACTTTGACGTCCTAACAAACACACAAGGCATCATGCCAATAAATACTGTACTTTTTAATTGAAAATAATATGGACTATAATATTAAGAATCTGCATAGAATTCTCCAAATCTAAGTATAGTTTTCATCAATGCTCACCAATGTACTCCACATTTACATGTCTGTGAAAATTATCAAATCAAGTACATGACAAACAACTGGTGAACTGTATTGGAAAGTTATTGTATTCACAATGTAAGTCACTTGATGCCAACGGTGGAATATATATATATTTTTAAACTCTAAATCTGCAACATTGTAAGAGATATGTACCTATGGTTATCACATGCAGTTGTGCACAGGCTGCACTACCTGAAAGAATTTCTGTAACTTTTTAAGTAATGGCAAAATACTTTGGCTGTATGCATGTGCTGCAGAAATGTGTGTAACCTGCAGGTGACCGCTTCAGCTTTTCATCTTTCAGATGTAAACAAAACAAGCACAGTTGTAATATAGTCACATTTACTTCCGCCTCTATCGAGTACAAATCAGAAAGAGCTAGGTTAACAAGTGAGATTTCTGGGGATCCTGGAGAAGTGAGTGGCTACTAAACAGTATTCTGTGTGGGTATGGTAGTTTACCACTGTTGTCCCTGAGTCACAATACTATTGCAATCCAACTGGATAACCAATTACTTCCTTTGGGCTCTCAACTGCCTCGATGTAGCAATGACAAAATGTCACGGTCTACTTTAGGAGGTAGCAGATGTTAGAACTCTGATTTTAAGAAAACAGATGACAACTCAATAACTTTATTGTCTAGGTAGCGCTCGGTCTTACAGACACAGGATATTTTATTTAGAGATCGGTAAAGAAAATAAATAGCATTTACACACAAAAGGTTTTTTTGGGGTCAAAGTTGTCTTTATTACTTTCAAATAGGCATGTATTACAAAAAAAGTATTTGGTTCAATTCCTACAGAGAATCCATGAGTAATTTCAAAGCTACAGTGCTTGCAAAATTGAATCAACCAATTGCTAGCGTTAAACAGGTTGTCCATAATAAAAGTGTAGAAACAGAATACCCCAAAAAGAAAGTTCACTAACTCACTCCCTCCAACCAAGCTAGCTCCCTCAAATAAACAGACGTAATACATGGGTACATCATTGAAACAAGTGAGATTTTGGTTCTGGTAAGGGACATCAACAAAAGGTATTGGGATATCGAGTCACCTCTTGTTCACTCGCACCTCCCCTAGGGAACAGCACAATCAGAATTTCAATACGTTCTAGTGGGGCACACCCATAAGGGCAGGCATATCGATAGATAGCTTTCTAAGGTGCCGCAGACATATTAAAAGTGTTTATAGGAGTCTGTGACTCCGTGAGCATATCTGCCATGTGCTCCATCGTTATAGGTGATGGGTGTGATTTGGTCAGATTAATGCTGAACCCCACCAAACTTTCAAAGCGGCGTAACTCCTCCTGTGTGGGTTACAAGGAAGCCTGGGGCAAGGTCAAAGACACCAGGATATCGTCTGCGAAAAGCAACATTTTGTATTCCATAGCTGCAAAGTTGATACCCTGAATTTGAGGGGTTAAATGTATTTTGGCTGCAAACGGTTTAAAGCTTAAAGCAAATCATAGGGGCTATAGTGGACACCCCGGTCTTGTCCCCCACACAAGAGGGAATGCGTTCGAGCGCACCCCATTGACTAACACCCAGGCTTTGGGTCCTGAGTAGTTGGCTTTAATCTTATTGAGAAACCATTCGCAGAATCCAAATAAGAAACCAATAGGACTGCCAGTTTGACTTTTTAGAAAACTTCTCAATCAGATGTACTGCTCTTCGGATATCATCATGCGTTTGTCTGCCTTTGATAAAACCAGACTGTAGGTCATCCAATCGAGCTATCATAACAACTCGTAAGAGAGGGTCCGAGGGAGGTGTTTAATGACCAAACAGGCTAATACCCCCTGTGTAACTACCTTAATGACAACAAAGCCTGTAGGTCAAGTGGAGCTGAGAAATACCATTTAACACTGGTGAAGTATGCAGAAAAAAGTAATTCGAAAAAAGGGGGGACTGTCAACTGTTACTGATTAAGTCCTATCAGCCCACCTGATGGCGGAGCCTCATCATCTAGGACTTCCAAAACCAGGTCTGTGTGCAATTACCCAGTTAGATATCAGCAATGCATCACAAGACCAAGGTATGGTTACCACAGTTGTAAGTCCTGATAGTGGGACTGATATGTGCAGTGCAAAAAATTCAAAAAAAGTGAAGTGCATTAAAATGGCTATCAAAGCAAACAAAGACCTTTAATAGTGTTTGCCTGGATGTCAGATTAAAATAGTGGACTGACAGTGTAAAAGAATCACTGTGTAGCTTGCTTGGTGGAAATCAAGACAAAGATCTATACAGGGCCGACATGTTTCTGCCTTATCGTGAAGTATCACTGGCATTCGTCAGGGCCAAGCTATAATCTGCTACTGCAAAGGCACTATGATATGTGCTCAACTAAGAAAAAGAAAATGAACATAATAGTGATCAATTGGAAACCGTCCTACCACATCTTCTCAATATTGTGCTGTTGATGCGATAGGTCATTCCCATCAGTTTATGGGAAGTGGACCTCACCTCACCCGGCAACTGCTCGGACAAATAAGGCCCCGCTCTGTCCGTCGGTACCTTGCGGCGAAATCACGAGCCGAAAGGGAGGTCTCCTGTCAGTCCACTATTTTAATCTGACATCCAGGCAAACACTATTAAAGGTCTTTGTTTGCTTTGATAGCCATTTTAATGCACTTCACTTTTTTTGAATTTTTTGCACTGCACATATCAGTCCCACTATCAGGACTTACAACTGTGGTAACCATACCTTGGTCTTGTGATGCATTGCTGATATCTAACTGGGTAATTGCACACAGACCTGGTTTTGGAAGTCCTAGATGATGAGGCTCCGCCATCAGGTGGGCTGATAGGACTTAATCAGTAACAGTTGACAGTCCCCCCCTTTTTTCGAATTACTTTTTTCTGCATACTTCACCAGTGTTAAATGGTATTTCTCAGCTCCACTTGACCTACAGGCTTTGTTGTCATTAACATCCAATCGAGCTGCCAGAATTTTTTAGTATAGTTTAGCATCAAGGTTTAGAAGTGCTAAGGAGCAATGAGAGCCACACTCCTTAGGGCCTTTGCGCCCGTATAGGCCATATGATTGAAAAGTGAAACCAAATGGGAGAGAAGTTCTATAGTAAATGTCTTATAAAACTGGGCCGTCAGCCCATCAAGGCCTGGTGATTTTAGATGTTTTGCGGACCTCTTCCTCTGTGATAGAAGTCCAAATGAATTTTTTGTGAGGTCTTAGACCTGAGGCAGGGTTATATCATTCATAAAGTCAAGCTGCAGTTGTTAGTCTGCCTTCCGAGCTGCATATAAAGATTGGGATAAGTTTCCAAAAATGTATGCTTTCTGCAGGTCTCGGGTTGTGACCCCTCCCTCTTCTCGCTAGATTTCCCCCTATATACTTCTTGTTCTTCACCCTTAGTTGCCTTGCTAAGTGAGATCCCACTTTGTTCCCCTGCTCATATGGAGGTGGAGAAGGACGAGCTCCGCTCGGTTATTGTATATTGCATTGAACTTAAGCCTGGGCAAAGTAACACTTTTCGGAGGAGGAAGAGTTTGGCTATCTTCATGGGTCCTCTCCTCTGCTCTCCCTCGTGTCTGTCTTTCTTAGCCCTTAGCTTGTTGAGGGAGTAATTGAATGCTATGCAATGCAACTGCATCACTGCTTTAAAGGCGTTCCAGTTATTAGATGGGGAGGTTAGTGCAGATTATTTTCCTGAAATAAATAATTTATGATTTTCCTTAGGTTGTCTCTCATTAATCTGTCTGGAATTAAAGACCCAGAGATGAACCATCACAAGTACTTAGGGGGCAAATGAGGGGGCTCTCCAGTCGAGGCTTAGGAATGCTGGTGCTTGGTCCGACAGCGCTAAAGGATGAAAAGTGGCAGCGTTTGAGGCCTGTCCAGGGCATTGCTCACAAAAACACAGTCCAGGCGTGAGTAGCTTCGGTGTGAGTGTGAAAAGAAAGTGTAGGCCTGATCATTCAGGAGTAGTGTGCACCATGTGTCCAACAACCCGAACTCTCCAAATGCCTTTTTTAAAACCTTGGGACAGCTCCCTGTGACAGACCGATGGGGGTGGGGGCTATCTAGCCCCAAGTCGGAAGTGAGATTGAAATCACCCACAACTAGTATCTTTCCCTCTGCAAAACCTCCCAATACTGACAGAAATGTGTAAAAAAATGTGGCTTGATTGGCAGTGAGCATGGCAAAAGTACACAAGCGTCCCCGTATCAGGTCTTTCACCATGACATACCTCCAGCTGTCTTACAACCCTCTGATTTAAATTGCAATGATGAGTGAGTAAAGAGTGCCACCACATTATGTTTGAAAGTTATACATCATTGGGTAATTCCTGTGTCTCAAGTGGTGTTATACTGAACGTTTGAGCCAGGTTTCTTGGAGTGCCACAGCATCAGGTCTTTTGTCAGCGACATACTGTAGGAAGCTGGCTCTGTATAGACTATACCAAAACGAGGTATAGTGTGCACAGAGTCCAGCAGAACTTCAAAAGTTAGGCAGAGGTAAAAGTAGATAGCGCCTTACTCTCTATTTGTGGTAGTGTGGGCGAGCAGTAAGGCTTCATCAAAGGGTAGTGTTAAGCATTTGTTGCAAATGTTGCCACACACTCAAAGTCTGAACTCAGACCAATTGATTTGTATAAAAATATTAAGTTATTTTATTTCTAGAACCAAGCCGCAGGTCAGTGGAAAAATGCTTTGCAAAATCTTATGCAGTGTTTTACAGTTGAATGTAGGTTTAAATGTAGTTGATTGAATTACGGGTAAGTCAATGTTTCGAAATTACTTTCCAGTTACTTTGTACGTTACTTTTTAGATTACTTTTTAAGTTACTTTTTCTACTCGGTTTGATATACCAAGATATCACTCTGGGGGGGGGGGGGCGTGGCTCAAAGTGTCAAGATGGCGGTTGCACTCTAAGAGTGCTCCGGACCCCTCAGTCATTTGCTCCAACCTACTACACCATTGGCAGCCATCCTATAACCCTACAACATTGCCAGCAATCGTAACTAACCTGGGCCACCTAACTGTGCTGTGACATCGCGGAGCCCAAAGCAGTGGCAAACTTTGGGTCCAAGTTTCCAGGCCAGCCTGCATCTAGCATGGCAGCACCCGCTTAGCCGAGACCTGCACCTGGCACTGGGAGCTGCTCTTGCCCCCATCCTCGTTGTGGCCCTGGGGTGAGGCCCTAAGATCGGATCACCGGAGCAGATACCTGCAGTTGCCACTGAGACCGAGTCCACAGGAGGTGAGCCGGGAGATCAGCTGCAACGCCGCGCAGTGGGGACACTCTGGGTGGGCCTTCCCCTCCTGCTGCCGAGATCCTGTGGCCCACAAACACCGATCACATCCACTGAAGCCCCGCTGAAGGTCCCCTACAGTGACTGCCCTCCGGCTCGACGACCGGCGGGACTCTGAGCCTGCCAACACGGAGATCCGCCTGCCACCTGTACCTCCCCCGGCATAGTGATTCTGCCTGAGAGATTGGGAGGAAAGGAGGGCCCGCCCCAGTCTAGGGGCTCCCGAGGAGGCTTTGGGTGGCCGAAGTCTCTGAACCTGGCAGCTCCTTAATGGCAAAACCGGGAGGGAACAGCAGAGGTCTCCTGTTACCGGCACTCTGCCCAATTGCACGCCTAATGGTCCGAGACCCTACCTAGCTTGAGATATACCCGGCCATGAATTAATAGAGGGTGGCAGACCATGACAAACACGGGCACGCCGGAGGACCCAATCCCAGTGCCGCAGGTCCAGCTAAGGGAGTCATTGGACTGGGCACCCTAAACAGTCTAGAGTGGCAAAGACTGGGAGACGGTGAGCGAGGGGGTCTACTGTAAGATTGTGCAGTAGCGGCCCTTTGGGGGGACTCCCCCTCCTCTCGTCCAGTGGGACCCCTTGCTCGTATCTGCTGGTCGGAGAGTAGCCTCCATACAGTGAAGAGGCCCAGATCCGAAAGGAGGCTCATTGGTGTGCTGCTGCAGCCCGGGTGGAGACCTGCTACCCAAATTTGGACGGGTGGTGGAGCGGACTTCTGAATTGACACCCCCCACGCCTCCTTCTTGCCTGATCGGACCAGGTGGCCCGGGATGCGAACCCCTGCGCTGGAGCACCAGTGATCTGCTTCCCATTGGATCAAGACGTGGCTGCACCAGGGAGGCTGCCTGGAGGCTCAACAGCCACTGCAACCGCCGAGCGTGGTGCTGGGCACGGACCACCTTCCTTGCCTTGGCCGACCCCAGCTAGATGGCTCCCTGCCGCATGTGACCCTGCAAAGAGACACCTGGCCTCCAGGGGTGGGCAACCGCTGGTCGGTGTTGTCTGACTCGTGCATGGTCTGCGCCACTGCTATGCATGCAGGAAAAAAGGTTAATCTCTACTCTCTGGAAACCACACCTGTTCATCGTTTCAGTTCTAGCTGGGCAGCACGCCATCGTCGCTGTACAATCACAGCTGATCCACATCGACAAACAAGCTGTCCACACAAGTCAATCGGCGTCACCCGGTGAAGCAATTGGACACCTGACAGCACTCTGAGCCCACACTGTCCATTTCGCACTCCTCCGGCCAAGGGGAAAGATAGAGGTCCGAAACCTCCTGCAGCACAGACCAAAATGGATCAGTATACGGTTAAGGAACAGGAAATTTGATCCGGGACTGCAGAAGGGCAAACCCAAACGACGGGAGACCTTAACACGATTCTAAAAGCCATGTCCACTTCACAGACCACAGTTAAAAACAAGATCTGGGATGTCCGCGTGGACTCTGCTCTAATCCGGCAAGATCTCTGCAATGCAACGGCTATGATCACGGAAGCCGAATCCCGCATTTTCTCAGTCGAAAAGGATGTCACGGTCCTGAAAGAACAAATGACTCACCTGCAAACTCAGTCTAAAGAACTACACAGAAGGGCGGAGGATGCCAAAAACAGGTCCAGACGTAACAACTTGCGTCTAGTGGGATTTCCGGAGGGCACAGAGCATGGACCAATGGAGTCCTTCGTTGAAAGCTGGATTACCTTCTGGACGTCTAAAGACATGCTCTCTACATGGTTTGAGGTGCAACGAGCACACCGCTCCCTGGCTCCAAAACCTCCCCCAGGTGCTCCGCACCGACCCATCATAGCACGAATCCTCAACTTTAGGGATGGAGATCTGACACTGCAGCAAGCCTGTATTCGGAAAATCACAACCTATCGGAACCACGTCATCGCACCCCACCTGCGGGACATCATCAACACCTCCTTCACCACCGCCACCTTCCCTGAGAGCTGGAAGCATGCCGAACTCAGCGCTCTACTCAAGAAACCAACAGCGGACCCCACCGAACTCAAGAATTACCGCCCCATCTCGCTGCTCCCGTTCCCAGCCAAAGTCATCGAGAAGACTGTCAACAAGCAGCTGGCCGCCTTCCTCGAGACGAACCGATCCCTCGACCCCTCACAGTCTGGCTTCCGAGCCAACCACAGCACCGAGACCGCCCTCATCGCTGCCACCGATGACATCCGAACCCTGATGGACAACGGAGATACAGCGGCCCTCATCCTACTAGACCTCTCCGCGGCCTTCGACACCGTCTGCCACCGCACCCTAGTGCAGCGCCTCAGCAACGTTGGAATCCAGGAGAAGGCGCTGGAATGGATCATCTCCTTCCTCGACGGAAGAACACAGAGAGTCCGTCTACCACCATACAAGTCAGAGGCCACCGTAGTCATCTGCGGCGTCCCCCAAGGATCCTCGCTGAGCCCAACCCTCTTCAACGTCTACATGAGCCCCCTCGCGGCCATCGCACGCCAACACAACCTCAACATCATCTCCTACGCCGACGATACCCAGCTCATCCTCTCCCTGACCAATAACCCCGCCGCCGCCAGAGCCAACCTTCACGAAGGAATGAAAGAGGTAGCCGAGTGGATGTCGACCAGCCGCCTGAAGCTGAACTCGGACAAGACGGAAGTCCTCATCCTGGGATCCTCGCCCTCCGCCTGGGACGACTCCTGGTGGCCCCCCGCCCTGGGCACCGCACCCAAACCGACAGACCACCCACGCAACCTGGGCTTCATCCTGGACTCCTCCCTCTCCATGACCAAGCAAGTCAACGCCGTCTCCTCGTCATGCTTCAACACCCTGCGCATGCTACGGAAGATCTTCCGGTGGATCCCCACCGAGACCAGGAAGACTGTCACCCAGGCACTCGTCACCAGCCGACTGGACTACGGCAACGCCCTCTACGCCGGAACCACCGCCAAGCTCCAGAAGAGACTCCAACGGATCCAGAACGCCTCAGCCAGACTCATCCTCGACATCCCACGACACAGCCACATCTCCGGACACCTAAAAGACCTGCACTGGCTCCCAGTCAACAAGAGAATCACCTTCTGTCTCCTCACCCACGCACACAAAGCTCTTCACGACCAAGGCCCGAGCTACCTCAACAACCGCATCAACTTCTACGCTCCCAAACGACACTTCCGATCAGCCAGTCACGCCCTCGCCGCCGTCCCCCGCATCCGAAGAACGACAACAGGAGGAAGGTCCTTCTCCTACCTGGCCGCTAAGACCTGGAACTCCCTCCCGACCGACCTGCGCCTGACCCAAGACCACCTCGCCTTCAGGAAGAAGCTCAAGACCTGGCTGTTCGGGTAGCAGCAGCACCCCCCCCCCCCCCCAGCGCCTTGAGACCCTCCGGGTAAGTAGAGCGCTCTATAAATGCCTATGATTGATTGATTGATAATCCCAACTACACCAGGGAGGTTCAGAAACAAAGGCGATCCTATAAGGTAGTGAAACAAAAACTCTGTGCCATCAACCTACAATACTGGCTACTTTTCCCAGCACTGCTGCGAGTGGTCTTTCAGGAGAAAACACATTTCTTTGACAGCCTTGAGGCGGCTTGGACCTGGCTGACGGGGGAACGTCCCCTCCATCTCCGACCTGCGACGTCCACCCGGGTGCTCAGCCTCTAGCTATGCACCACCCAGCTCCACGTGAGAGGCGCACGCGGTCCCGCAGGGGTCGGGGAAGAAACAGGGCTAAGTCAGGCTCCCCAGTAATTGTGTCCTAAAAACTCCCGACGCTGGGCATGGACACCAGAGCCCCGCCTGTTGCGGGACTCCAGTTCCCGAGACCACTCACCTTCCGGGAGCAGCTCATCCAAAGTACTGGCCGTTGAATCTGCAGTCTCAGATCTGTCCCGTGGTCCGTTTATACCCAGTTGAAACTCTACAGGGTGCTACAAATGTATTTATTTGCAGCGTTTTATATAGCGCTCGCTAGACCCGGAGGTATCAGAGTGTTTTAAATAAGGCTCAACGAGTTACAAAATTACATCAGATGCACAGTGATTACACAGTAAATATGAGTTACTAGAGAAAAGCAAAAACTAAGACACATGGAAGGCAGTCTTACACTGTGATAAGGATTTACAAGAGCATTTCATAACAGAGACAGAGGCGTCCTGTGGGGAATGCAAGGTGAGGTTGGAAAAGTAAGAAGGGATAAGGAATGCAGATCAAGTCTGGAAGACCATCAAGTGTGGAAGAACTACAGCGAGATAAACTAGTCAGAGAGGAAAATACACAAACCGGAACTAGCGGCAAGCAATCTCAACATCCAAGTACTCGGAGACGACAACAGACGAGAGGAGTGTAAGAGAGTCAAGGGAGAGGGTGGGGGAGGGGGGGGGGGGGGGGGTCAGCTTGAGAAAAAGGAATAGTCAGGTGAACAGGGAGCAGTCCAGCGGCCAAGAGAAAAACGGTTGAAAGCCTCCAAGATTGAGGACCTAGGTCCCGGGCACCGAAGGTAATGATCTCAAAATGGCGGGATACCAACCATAACAAGCTCGGCTGACAAACCCAGACTTTCTGGGGGCATTAGACCATTGTGAAATGACAAAGCATCTGCTGCTAAGCCTCGACATTGAAAAAGGAAAGAGTTTTGGCAAAATCATTCTCAGGAAGTGCAACCAGAATATGGAACTCCTTATTTCCGGCCCTACATGCCACCACTCTGAAGGCCGTCTTTAAGTCTAAACTGAAAGCCCTTCTCTTTCGATGATATTTTTGCTAAACCCTCGTCCCCAGTTTTGATCACTAATCCGTACTCAAAGACTTACTGCATAACCTTATTTTCATTCAAATCCATTGCACACTTGGCACCAGTCAATATCCCGATTGTTGTAACTAATACTTTACTACATCTTCTGATAATGTCACTAGCCAGGTCTGATGGCTTAGTGGAGTAATTCATCCACTGTAGGGGACTGTGTTTGACCTCATGGTCACAAGTTGAAATCTCAGCAGGGCCACTCAGCCTTTCATCCTTCTCAGGTCGATAAAATGAAACCCCACACTTTATAATACACCTGTCAAACTGATGACTTAATCGACATCAGTCAGATATTTCTGCCGATGTATACTCTGATCCTCCAAAGTGAGGGGTCCACCACGTTTCACTGACTCTAAACATTATAGTTCAGTTCAACTCAATAGTTATAGGGCGACAGAAGCTTATGTTCGTAGGGTGAGGTGGTTGGGGCCGTTGTCCCGAGTTATTAGTTGTTTAGCACGTCAAAGTTCACAGCAGTTCAGCTCCACACCATCACCAAACCGCCCCACAAAGGCACCGCAACAGATGCAACACAAGGCTAATACATCTCAGCTTCCAGGACACGCACCAAGCAGCAGACCCCAGCAGTACTGCAGGCCCCTCTTGTTGACCACAATACAATAACTTATTGAGGTGATTCTCTCCGTATCATGTCCTGAAAGGTCAACGGCTTGCTGGATAGGAACAAAAGGACCGAAGTCCTGCGGCACGCCCATGCCCTAGTCAGTCTCTTGCTCCAGAAAACCCATCTCCTGGGCAATCTCCATCCCTTCCCCGTAGGAGATGGATTTGATAGGTCCGGACACTCAGGCTTGACACAGGGCTCTCGCGGGGTCGCCATCCTATTAAAGCGTAACCTGCCTTTTGTACCTACTCAAATTACCAGAGATCATGACGGCCGTTTTGTTGCCCTTTCCGGTTCTCTGGGGGAGGAAACCCTTAACGTCCTTTCCATCTACATCCCCAGCGCAACCCACACAAAGACCTCAAACCATATAGGTGAAATACTCTCTTCCCTGCCTCCCGGGATAATGGTTTTGGGAGGGGAAGATTGGGCTTCACCTGGTCTCCCCCACCTGAGGGGTGGGCTTAGCAGAGGTGGGCACACCTTCTGGGCTGGCTAATTTTTCCCGACGGCTAGGACTTTTGGAGAAGTTAGACATTGTTAGACATTTTTCTACCATTACACCTTTTGAAAAAAAACAGGCTTATTGACTGAAAACAGATGGTAAGAAGAGAAAACAGTGACAGAATAAAGCAAAGCTGTCTGGGAGCGGCGCCCACCCCCAAACAGGAGATCAAGAGCTTGGGGGTGTGGTTGGAGCAGGACCTCTCCTTCAAGACACACGCTAAAAAGACCGCAGGCGTGTGTTTCGGCCTGCTCCGGTCAGCCCGGAAGATCTTACCTCTCCTCCCAGAGGCCTCCAGGAGGCTACTCATTCAGGGGCTTATCATCTCTCGGCTGGACTTCAGTAACGCGTTGTTTCTGGGGGCCCCAGAGTCCACCCTAAATAAGCTGCAGCAAGTGCAGAATGCGGCCGCGAGGCTTCTGATGGACCTCCCCAGGCGTCAGTCAGCTCGCCCTGCCCTGAAGGCGCTCCACTGGCTCCCTGTCAGAGAGAGGGTGAGATTCAAGGCACTCTGTATGGCCCACAAAATCTTGCAGGGGAAAGGCCCTCCTATCCTACGGGATATGGTTCGACCCTATAAGGCCTCCCGCTCCCTCCGCTCTGACCATCAACATCTGCTGCAGGTTACGAGGGTAAGGAAGGCAAGAACTGGTGGCAGAAGATTCTCCATTAACGTGGCCACCCTGTGAAACTCCCTTCCCCTGTACCTGCGCGCGGAAACTAGCTTCTTACGTTTCCGCAAACTTTTAAAAACTCATCTGTTCCCTGCCTAATTCCGGTGTCTCGTGTTATGGCGTCTCTCTCTGGATGAGCGCGGGGATGCCCAAGGGTAACCAGGCGCGATATAAAACTCTTTAATAATAATAATAATAATAATAATATCTTAGAAAAAACTAAGATAAGTGAAAGAAAAAAGAAAAGAAAAAAACTGCATTTTCAGACAAAGTAGCGTTTGGAGATGAGCACTGGTGTTCAGTGAACAGAAAAAATAAATGACTGACTGACTGACTCCCCCGTGTGCAGAGCAGTCACTGGAAGACTTAAAGTGACCATGTACGTTGTCTCTTATTCAAAGCATATGTATAGCAACAAATCTGGAATCTGTGGCTCATCTTCCTAAATAAGCCTCCTTCAAGAAAATCAAAACCTTTTGAAGCTTACTGGGTGGGTGAAAAGCCGATTACAGACATTAAGCAGGAACATTTGGCTGCCTTTCACATATTTCCCATATTTAAAGCCAACTCCACCTCACATTTTCAAAAAGATCAGAAAGTTTAACAATGAAGGAATTATTTTACCTATGTTGTTGTTGTTGGTGTTCTCGCGGGATTTGGACTTCTTACTTGTTTTAAGGGCATTATCTGGACGCGACTTAGAATTGCCTTCCAATTTCATGTCCTGGTTAACAATGACACCAAAACCTGAAAGAGAATATTCAGACTCTTCAGAATCAGTTCTGTTCTATAATTCATACTTTATTCAAAGCGAAATCTAATATGCAATTGTAGCTGATTTGTTCACAATCCCATTCTACAAAACGCTCTAGACATAGGCACATTGGGCAACAGACAGCTCCTTACACGTTCAGCTGCACAGCTTGTCAAAAATAAGTGAAGGAGCAACCAGGCTTAGATGGGATGACAGCTGAGCTAGCTAAAGGAAGCAAAGTAAAGTAAGGAAATGTTGGAAGAAAATATGGGGATAAAAGATAAGCAGGTGGGATAACTGTGTAAGCAAAGAAAGAATAGCAGGGGGAATGATCACCGAAACAGAAGGATAAGTGGAGGAACAACATTCCTTGATCTGTACAGAAAGCGGTTCTATTGTGCTCACTCTTGATTTTCTGACTTACTTTGTGTTTTTTACTGAAATAGATGGATGCACTAGACATCTGTGAGCTCACTGTGATGCTCTACGCAGTATTGGTTTGCTGACCAGAAGAGCACAATGCTCTACAGAACTCTGGCTGCAACGCAAACAATAACCACATCCATGGATAGAGGCAAACACTACTACTGGGTGATAAGTCTACGACCACCTCCAGATTATTCAGCTTAGCTTCCCACAACTGGGGTCCTCATCAGTGAGTATTCTGTGCAAGTATGTGTAGGGAGCATGTAGAACAAGTAGATTATGAATAGTGTATACATCGCCGGAAGCACAAGATGGTAAAGTTCCCCAGTCATTTTCTAGATTCTCCGTTCTTTGTGCAGAGACCCTAGAATGGTCACCTGTCTAATTTCAGACTGGAATATGTACTCCACTCTAAACCAAAGAATAAGAGAAATTGAACTGTTTCGGTAAGCAGTGAGGTGCAAAGAGTGAGGGTGAGAAGAGTTGGGGAACTAAAGCATAACACCGCCACCAGCGAGCACATTTAAAACAGAAACGTATACAAAAGGCAACAGAATAGAGCATAGCTCAGAACATGTATGGTTCAGAGGTGGTGGATATCAACTGTGTAGTGGATACAATATGCTGTTGTATGCTCATTAAAAGGAGGAACAGATAATCAGAAGAACAAGCATAAATGTACTGCTTTACAGGGTTGATGTGCCAAGAGGTGCAATAATTATTCTTTGTTTTTTACCAGGAGAAGACACCATTTTAACTACTAGCTCAAATGGCTGCTGTTAGTGAGCTCTAGTGGATGGGATTCAAGAAGGTTGAATGGCTGTGTCAAAAACTGGATTTTTTATTTGAGAGGATGTCTATCAAATTAAACACAATGTGGTTAGAATCAAACAGAAATGACTCTCCAATTACCAACTCATAACCATAGCACAAGCAAAAATGCGTGCCAAATTAAAGCAGTAACAGGCAACATAAAGGTCTTGGACAACACATATAAATCCCAAACCAATTTAGAAACAATTGTGACTGGAATGTTCATGGTGTATTCATGTCCCCTGATCTGCGTGACCAACTTTACAGTATCTGGTTTCCTGGGTTTTGGATTTTTGCCCCATCTTCATTTTGAGGTAGCATTTGCATGAAGGCCTAGGTCTGTCGTTTGACAGGAGTCCATTTCTACATGGGTCATGGACCTAGAGGTGGCCTCAAGTGTGCTCTCCAAAGTCGCAGAGGACTACCATCTCTGTGTACAGAATCTTTGAAAATTCCATGTGTGATTAGACTCTTTACCTATATCACGGGAGTAGAGGCTTACTATCACACTAGTATATAGTTATGCTGCTACAGATACGTCTGGATCC
Organism: Lissotriton vulgaris; assembly: GCF_964263255.1. Taxonomy (NCBI): domain Eukaryota; kingdom Metazoa; phylum Chordata; class Amphibia; order Caudata; family Salamandridae; genus Lissotriton; species Lissotriton vulgaris. The sequence continues at coordinate 1,419,974,706 of NC_141696.1, forward strand.
TTAAGCTAAGGTCCCAAGTACATTGGTGCATGTATTTTGTGTGTGGTCTGAGTATTACACTCATAAGTTAGCATCAAAGTAAACAAGACTGAAAGGCCTGCAGAGTCCATTTAGGAAACCTCTAGCCTGTTCATGTGCACTTAATGGAAAAGAGAGTACTCTTCCAGACAGTAGAAGCATATTGCTGACAAATGCCCGGGTCAGGAGGAAGGGAACCTAGACACTGAATTGGGGAATCAGGAGACCGGCTTGTCCTTACAAGTTCAATTAGGTTCTCTTGAGTCAGAGGGCTGCTGAATAGTCTTCCTGACACTACCACATGGTAGATGGTAGGGGTGGTCCGGTACAGAATGCTCACACCACTTCGTACCTCTGTTATGGAGTGTCCCACTTGGAGACAACTATGCTATGAGAAGCATCACTCTTGACAAATTCTGAGCCTGTAACACAGTCTAGGAAGAACACAAGAAAGGAAAACTGATCTGAACCAGTTCTAAAGGAGCATACAGAATACACACCCCCTTGCCATTTCTGTATAAAATTGAGAACAGTTGACATCCTTGCGGTTACAGTTGCAAAGAGAACCCAGAGGACTACCATACAATCAGAGTTTGTGTCTGCCTAACAGCCCTGCTTCCCTGAGGTCGGAGGACATAACCTGGATTCGGATATGGAGGAAGAGTGGTTTCCCCGTACTGGAATGCCTGGAAGAAGGGGGTTGGGGAAGGGAGCTGTTGGAATTAGGTAGCCTGGCCTAGGGCAAGACTAGCATAACAGAGGCACAGTGTAAAGGTTGCAGACCACCCAAAAGTAATTTCACGCAATAGCACTCAAAAAGAAAACACTACACCAAAATTATATGAAAATACGTACTGCTTTATATAAAAATAATATGCTCTGTGTTGTCAAGTTTCAGTAACTCACATATAAATAGTTCAAAGCAGTTTAGATCACTTTCAGGGTCAGCAATTACACGTTTTAAATTACTAGCAGATAATCACTTTTTAAATTACTAGCAGTCACTGTATTTCCGAATTCTGATCACACTTTTGCATTAGGATAACTGTACCTTAGAATCAATTAGGCCAGATATGCCCCGCTAGAATCTTGGGAGAAAAATCTACCACATAGTATAAGCAAGAATACGTTTCAATTCTAGACCATATTAACAACCAGCATTTGTAGTAAAGACAATTCACTTAGACACTACTGGCAGATATCTCTTACACTTTTTATAGCTCAATTAGGCATTTACTATACTCAGCTTACTTTGTATAATTTCTCAGTTCAGTATTACTCTCCAGTTTGGTAAGATCAGCCCCTTTAATTAGATCAGGGTAACACTTCCCTTTACATAAATAGCATTTCAGTTCACTTTCTTATCTGGTAAAAGAAAAGGGGTTAAGACCCATGTATGTCAGCTTACAACAGTACCCGGTCAGGGATTCCCCATAGACGCTGTACTCCCAGAGTCAGAGTCTCAATTTATACAGTTGCTCCTGTGTAGACAATCCCCCAGGTAACCACCTCCTTACTTGTGTCTGTCGTTGTTGCATCAGGGGTAAGGCTGATCAAGCGCGAGGGGCTGGGGGAAGGAAGGCTGACGAGGCTCTCTCGCCCCACAAGACTTCTCAGCTCAAGCCTGCTCCTCCGCGCTGCTCCCGCTCAGGAAACCACGAAGGCAGAAGCCTCAATGCCCCCAGACCTCTACCGGCCTTGCAACTCTCCCTCCCTGCCCGAGCCGGCTCCTCAGCGCGGCGCTCGAACAGGAGGGACCAAGCCGATCACTCGGCCAGCTGAAAAACCCTCCGGCGCTTCTCCTCAGCGCCGACCTCCGCAGACACTTCTCCAGCGGGCATGCGCAGAAGCGTTCTTGCCGAAGTCGCGTCCCACAGATCCCGCTCCAGGGAGAGACGCTACACGCTCGGGCCTGCTCACTTCCTTGCCCCTCCTTCCGGGGATATCTACCTCAGAGGGGGCATGCGCGATGGCGCTCTTACTTTCCTCAAGTATGGGTCACTTCCAGCAACGCGACACAAGCGCGATAGGCGCCCCTGGGGTCCCGCTCACGAAGGGAAGCCTCGACAGGCTTCTCAGGCTCAGTGGATCCCGGGGAGGTGACGGCACAAAGCGTAGTCGTGTTTCCAAGGTCCTGCTCCCAGTTCACCTCACACCTTTCACCCAACAGGCGGAAGAGCTTGCCCTACGCCACAGCACCAGTCCAGGGTAAGGAAATACTACAGTTACTCAGTGATGTTATTTCCTTTCTTCACTAAAACGAGGAGGGGGGGGAAAGCTTCTTCAGGATAAGCCAATATGTACTTCCTTAACACTAACCCCCTATTTCTCCTTACTGGACAGACTAGGGCTCAAGGGAACTCTTGGTTCAGCTCCCAGGACAGGGCTCTTCTTAGCTTCCAAAACTACCAGACTTAACCCCTTCACCTATCTGCCCAGGATCAGCAGGATGAGCTAACTTGGCTAGGACAACAGGACCAAGGAGGGGGAAAACCTTGACAGAGGGCTACTCTTGTAGAGGGAACCACCCTTCAGAATCCTACCCCCACTAGACCTCAGCCTTCACTCTAGCTGCTCCTCACTGACAGACAAAATGGCTGTCCAGCATTCCGCCTTATATAGGCTGCCCTTCAGTGGTCCAGAATGGACCAGAAGGTTCTGGAATGCCCTATGTTAGGCTATGGCCAGGTTCTGTTGGTGACAGTTGGTGGCCACCATTTTAGGTGGTGCCAACTTTTCTGTCAGAACAGGCCTCTGGGCCTGAGGTAAAAGATTATGAGGGGGGGGAAGAAAACACCTATCCCCCTGCCCAACACCTACAAAAAGTCAGTAGACACAACAAGCATTGGAAATGCAATAGGTCTCGCAGCATTAGAGTTAGTGCTTTTAGAATTGTTTATGGGGTTTTTTTGTAAATCTTTAGCATTTTTGTTTCCTGTAGCCAATGCTAAAGAATTACAAATAAAAAAAGCCATAAACAATTCTAAAAGCTCTAACTCAAATGCTCCGAGACCTATTGCACTGTGTGAGGGTGAGGGGTTGAGGGTGAGTGAGGCTGAGGGTGGGTGAGGGTGGGTGAGGGTGAGTGAGGGTGAGTGAGGGGTTGAGGGTGAGTGAGAGTGAGGGCGAGTGAGGGCGAGTGAGGGTGAGTGAGGGTGAGGGTGAGTGAGGGTGAGGGTGAGTGTGAGTTAGGGTGAGGGGTTGAGGGTGGGTGAGGGTGAGGGGTTGAGGGTGAGTGAGGATGAGTGAGGGTGAGTGAGGGGTTGAGGGTGAGTGAGGGTGAGTGAGGGTGAGTGAGGGTGAGTGAGGGTGAGTGAGGGTGAGTGAGGGTGAGTGAGGGTGAGGGGGTGAGTGCCTAGTACCAATATTTCGCCACAGTTTGCCCGAGGCATCGGCAGACGCTGTAGGTAATAATAATAAAATAGCCTGCTTTCGGGTGTTCAGAAAGGGGGGGGGGATTTTGCAATCGGGTATAGCAAAGAGATGGCGGGGATGTAAAGGGCTTGACTGGAACTATGCCAATAGTATGCTACACGTTAAACGCGCTGCTGTCAGACGCTGAAGGTAACGAAAATAGGGTGCATTCAGGTGTTTAGGGGGGGTTGTGTAAATAGAGCATAGCAAAGCGGTGGCAGGGAAGGCAAAGATGGATATGTAGAAGAATCCTAGGACTACTGCAAGACAATCACTGGCAAAGCTAAACTGTCTCGGCTGCCAAATGCTCGAGTACAACTCGGAAATCAGTTTTTTTTTTAAACACATGCAGTGCCTGAGCGTTACAATCACTGGCAAAGCTAAACCGTCTCGGCTGCCAAATGCTCGAGTACAACTCGGAAATCAGTTTTTTTTTTTAAACACATGCAGTGCCTGAGCGTGTCACCACTGAGGGTGCATGGGGAGCGGGGAGGAGGGAGGAGAAATGCGTCTCGGCCGGAGCAGGGGGCGTAGCAGGGAGAGCGGGCTGTGAAATGCACTTCACACGGCCGGCCGGTCGTGAAACTGAAAGCATGGCCGGCCGGCCGTGAAAGCCTTTGATGCCGCAGGGGGTGGAGCGGCACCAGCTGGGAGAGTAGGGGTGGGGAGGGGGGGGCCGGGGGGGGGGGGTTATTTTACCCAACATAAATCACTATCTGAGTGAATAATGCGTTTAAAAAATGTATAAACATACAACGTAAAATGGTTTAAGCATGGATACCTTTTCTCGAAGTTTACCAAAGCAATGCAAGTTAAAAAGCACAGTCTGAACCGGTGACTCCTCACATACTTTGTAAATAACCCTAGTGTGCTTTTTTAACGTGTCTAACATGCCTGCCACTTCTAGGTACATCTAGCAGTAGCCTTACGTCGCTTTCCGGCGGACATGACCTCTGAAGGAGTGTTCTTCGCTGGAGCCAAACACTTTACTTCCCGTAACCCACAGATCCCTGGGGAAATAATTGTCAGCGACGGAGAATGACGCTGGGCATTCTGCCATATGTCTGCTCTGCTGGTATCTCCCTTGGATCAAGGGTAAAGTGGAGAAAGCAAAGTACTTGGCTCGAAACACCAAGGGCGTCTCTCGCATACAAGGGTGTAGGCATGTCTCAGGACGAACTGACGAAGCATTTAGCATTAGTAATTTTACCAAGCCAATCACTCTCGAATGCACCACAAGTTCAGGCCAGAACCCCTTCACTGCTATGATGTGTAAACAAACCGTGGCGTTTAATGAACACTAAGCCCTTTCCAACTCACCGGCTCTTGGCGCTTTGTCTGGATGTCCACTACATACAGGCAGGTCAAAGTGCCGGCACTTATTTAATTTGGAAGGGAGAGTACTTGCACGTTTCATCACGGATGTAATACGTATAATGTTTAACTACTGTACAGAATTTAACGGCAAACCCGGCACAAAGGTACAAAACAAAAACCTGCAAAGGTACAAAGCAGGTACCTACAAGAGCGAGAAAGCAGTGAACGTCTGGTAGTCGAGTTAAGACTACCAGCCTGTGTATGCGTCGACGTTTAAGTGCACCGGACGCCAACTTGTGACCACAGTTTCGGGCACCGGCACTCCCCCGTACACAAATTAAGCACTGCCAGTACTCAATAGCAGCCAGGGACAGTAAGAACCTGCAGTTTTATTGTTCAATTTCAATCACTGCGTATGGGTTAAGTAACGGGGTAGTTTTTTATCGCTGGGTGGTCCTTATACCGGGAAAGTACTCAATCTGCAGTGGGTAATACAGATCAGTAAGTATCAGTCCGTGTGCGACGCGTTGTGTACAGCCCGGCAGTAATATATGCAATGGGCTACACAGCCCAACAATCTCTATTGTTGACTAAATCAACTGGGCTGTAAAGTGTGTACGAAAGAGCAGGGAATATGTACATCAATCAGATACCAACAATCACAAATCTCTGATGCCGAGAAAAGTCTGTGGGTAATAATTGCATAAAGAAGGACATCGAGTATTCCCTTTCTGTAAAATACTCCAAGCACTGTCAGATCTAACTGCTGCTACATTGAGGAGAAGAACCGGTCTGCATCACATCGCCACTATCAAAACTCAAGAATATCTATCTTACGATGTCGTATTTCAGCGGGGGTAACAGTCTGCAGGCATCAAAGAATAACGAGGGGGGTGGGGACGAAGTTTCCCTGTTTTCGTCTTTCGCGTGTTGCAGCAAAGACAGGAAAGGCATCCAAACAGGAAAGGCATTTAACACCAGCGTGTCATGATCTGAAGTCTATGCGTAGAGCGATATCTCGCCTAAAATACTGGGGCAAGACAGGAGGTAATTAAGCTGCTCAGCGCGCTGAAATATGCAGTTTTACCAAGTCCTTCTGTGAATAAGCAGCCCTTTTCCTACATAGCGGCACCCTGGTTTCTCCGCAATATGCAGTAAGAAGGGTCGTTGTGGACGCAGATGTTTCTATAGCAATGCATTTATCAACCGCGGGGTAGAGACATGACCTGTCCGGAGCGGGGGAGAGGGTGTTAAGCAGCAGGGCTGCCTGATAGAGTGGAGAGCGGGCGGGCAGAGAGAGTGAGGGGGCGGAGCGGGGGTGTGGGAGGAGTGCGGGAACAGACGGGAGGGGAGGAGAGTAGGAGGAGGAGTAGGGGAGGCACGGCCTAGCGGCCGTGCAATCAAGAAGTGAGGGGGCGGGAGAGTAGGCAAGGCAGGCGGCTGGGGCTTGTGCACGCGCTTTTAAGCTCAATGCGCATGCGCATTGAGCTTAAAAGTCACGGGCACTGCAAGGAATCGCCACGATTCCTTGCAGTGTAGATAAAGAGCGGATAAGTCCCAATACTCTCGCCTTGCTCGATGCGCATGCGCATCGACAGGCGAGACCTAAAAATTAGCAAGGGTTTGAGGGGCAAAAAGGGGACAAAATAAATAAAAATTAGGAGGGACTTCGCCAAAAAGCCAGACAGGTCTAACAGGAGCCATCAGTGCAGGAGGAGCTGACTACAGGTTTGGACAACAACAGTTAACCCCAGTGCTGGGATTCATCCAACAGAGTCTTGAGAAGAGTGGGACTGGAGTGCCGCTGGCTAAGTGATGGTCACTTTCACCCAAGAGAAAGAAGACTGCGGACGTGTTCCCAAAAGGATCCGCTCCATTACAGCTGTGACACTTGCCAGAGTGAGCCTGAGTGGACTGTGCTGCTGAAAAGAAACTGGGAAAGCTGTGGCACCTGATACCGGACTTTCCCCTGGAGAAGAACGGCAACGACATCTCAACCCAGGGAGTACTAAATGGAACAAAGATTTACTCAGCACAGAGGAGGGGAGCCCAAGTGCAACTCACGGGCTGCCGGTTGCCGGTGCTGTCCACTCAGAAGAGGACTGCCACCTTAAGACAGCTGCCCATTGCTTCTGCCTCCAAAACACTGCTATGCAGCTCACATTTGCCAAACCAGGAATGGAGCAACCACCTGGCCCAACCACAGCCGGTGCACCTTTTCTCCCATAGAGGGGGGAAAAGTGTAAGAAGCCAAAGAAACAAAGCAATTATGAGAGACTGAGTGCTTGCTATTATCGCATAATACCATTATTCCAAAGGGGAGGGTGCACAACCTTAGAGTAAGGGCGACGAAAGAGTAAAGAAAGACGTGGGCAATCTTGCCTGAAAGTAATAGCCAAGCACCAGTACCTCGAGTATTTGATACTTTTTGTGACAGTAAATATAGTCAATAAAAATAAAAAATTCAAACACCGCTACACTCCATAGTTTTCAGTTGCATAACAAATCAGCAGGATTACAAAGAGCAACTTCATTCATTACCAACATTCTGTATAAATTCATTAACATATTTCAACTATTATCTCACACACTACTGCCCCCCTGAAGCGCACAAGGGGAAGAAAGTGAAGTTAAGAGACAGCAGCAGAAATCCCATATACAGCTAGGATCAATCTACCCCAGTCCCACCAATCCCGCTGCCATTTTGTCTGGGATCGACGAAATTCCTGGTGCCAGTTACATATCATTACCCTCCAAACCGTCATTCAAAGTTGGTTTTTGAACTTTTCCCACTCTGAGGGAATGCAGATTCACAGTCTACCTTCCAGCTGACCAGGAATAATATTTTTTGTTTCAATTTGGCAAATTAAAATCCAAAATGCACAGAATTTGTTTAAAAGACAATAAACCAGTCCATTGATAAATATCGTATTGTCCGAAAGCAGAGCCACCACAACACAATGTAATGTTTTATTCAGTTTAACCTGTCTCCAATTTCAAATTGATGGACCCTGTAGTTAAACTGCTGTTCTAAAAAGGCACACAAGAACATATGCTCAAGCATACAGAACACATGGAGGTGCGGGGAAAGTTCAAAAGTTTTAAACCAAATGTGTGTAGTTATTCCAGTCTCATGCCCAAAGTTGAATTGGATAAAGAAGATCCTAAAATACGCTCCTCTATTCCTAATAATTTGGGGACTTTTTTCAAGAAAGCTGCATGTCTGTCTCCACGTGTTTTTATCCATGAACATATATGTTCTTGTGTGCCTTTTTAGAACTATTGAACCTCTCATTTTGGAGAATGGGACCAGTGAATCAACCACCTTTTCCAAGAGGCCTTTCAACTCTTTACCAAGCTCACGCTTAAGGTTTCAAGTTTAGTGATAAAAGCTTAGAACATAAAGTAGATTCCATAGCTGCGGAGGTAGCTACAATGAGGAGGATGAGTCGATCTCCTTCCTCATCCCAGTCCAAACGTCCTCTGTTGGATGCAGTCACTTTTCTGTTTTTACTCAGCAGAGCAAGGCAGGACATTGTAGCCAACAATGGTTCCATGGGGTCAGATGCACCATTGTGTTGCTCCTGGGGTAACTTTAAAAGTAGGCTGAAAATGTTTGCAAATGTATAAAAGTAGATTGTCTACACTGCAAAGCATTTCTACTTGACATGTGTCACTGCATTGCTTTTAAAACTGCAGCCTAGGCAGGACAGTGTTGATATATGGAGTCATGCATTTGAATCACACATTTGGGTGGTGTAAATATTCACTGCAGTTCAAGCCACTGGTAACTTATAACTTCAAAGTCCACCTGCATTATGTGCAATGTCTTAAAATGGCCATATTAGAAAGTTAAATAAGCCAATTGGTTGTAACCAATTTTGAAGTACATGCTTAGCACCACAACACACTGAATGGCTTAGTCATAATATCACCAAAACAATTAGTCTATTAACAGTCTCCGGAGACCTCACAGAAAAAGGCACATGGCTATAGATTGGACATCTCCACAGGGAGATTTGGTGGTATAATTCCTAGCGCTTCTGTTCATAGTGGAAGAGCAGCAGAACAAGATATCATAGGGGGTAACCTACCGGCCACTTTGTACATAAGAATCATACATTTATAAAGGCTCCTCACTCTTTCATACAACTAGCTGCTTGGTGACATTAGGGTGGGGCTTGAGCTTGCCTACGGTGGTAGAGAAGAACTTCGGTAACAAAATTTAGAACTGTGTTTAGAAGAAAGAAAGATTGTTGGGTGAGGCCTCGTAATAGACTATTGCAGTTATCTAGTTTAGCAGTGTCGAGCGTAATCAGAACAAATGTTGCATGCTTTAACCCCTTCGATGCTGATGACGAGCTCAGCTCGTCATCAGCTACGGCGCTCGTATGCTGATGACGAGCTGAGCTCGTCATGTAACGCGGGTTTTCGAAAAAACCAGCACACAGCGGGAAAACCGCTAGCGCGCAAGGGGTTAACAGCGGTCTTCACACTTCAGTGGCTACTGTGGTTATGAAGGATTTCATGAGCATGGTGGGACTGTAAGAACAGTGAAGTTTCTGGCAGAGAATTGACATTATGGGTTGTGGGAGCGGGCGGGGGTAGATAGAGACAGTTAGCGAATAGGATTGGAGGATCGAAGAAAATACAGGACCTCAGTCTGAGGAGAGTTCAACATGAGGCACTGAATGGTCAGCCAGCGATGAATGACAGTGTAAGAAAAAAGGGGATTAGATGGGACCAGGCATAGTGTGAAAGTGTCGAGTGGAAATGTGTGGAAAGCAGAGTGGGGAAAAGTAGTGATAAGCATGGATGCGAATGGCAGTAGGGAGATTTGAATGGAGGCAAAGAAGGTGACAGGGAGGCAGAAAGGAATGAAGAGAGTAATCAAAGGAGGAAGGTAATAAGAGGCATTAGGAGGAATGACCGAGAGACTGAATGAAGCATATAGAGGAAGAGGAGGAATTGGGGTAGGGAACTGAGGTAGAGAGAAGGTGGATTAGGTGGCAGCCGGTAGAATGAGAAGAGGGCAGAGAGGAATGAGAGGAGACTGCAATGAGAGAAGGGACAGGTAATTAGGGCAAACTCATAGCTCTGTACAATCTGGTAATGGCTTTTTATCAGTTCTCATACCTAGTATGATATGGAGTACTTTGTTTATGGGAGGCTTGCTAATTTATGTTCACAGTTGCTTCTAAAGTGTAACACAAATGGCCCGATTTATATCTTGGTGGTTTGTATACTCCTCAGATCCTAACAGCTACAGAGTATACATACCACCAAGATAACTGTCCACCCGCCCGATTTAGATGCAGGCGGACCATAGGTTTTATCACAGCAGAGATTACGCAGTCTCCATCAGGATTAAACCCCTCCAATGGGTCTACGGAATAAAGGCCGTCGGCGGCAGACCTCCTATTCCGCTCACTTAATTTAGATGGGGGCAATTAGAGGTCAGTTTAGGATACTTACACTTTTTGTTCGTAGGTGATTTTAACTTGTACCTAGACAAATTAAATGATGGTGAGGCCATAAAATTTAAAGAGACCATGACAGGGCAGTTAGTTCGAGCGTTGGGGCGTCGCAGCCCCCCCCCTGTTATATTTGGCTTCTTTGCCCTAAATGCATGCACAAACATACAAGTGTTAATAATCAGCCCGCACAGTCAGCGGTCAAGCGCGGGCTAGCTCATTTCCTTTCAAACCTCTGAGTGTGTCCGCCAGGGGGAGGTGGGGCTTATAGATTATTATTGACAGCTGACCAGACACTGCTCTGCTCAGCCACCATAACCAATAATCAAAGTGCGCATGTCAGGTGGGATGGGTCAAACCGAAATGCGCACTTTTGAGGAGCCTCACCTGCACAATTAGTGAGCCCAAGGGATCAAAGCCTCAGGCCCCCGTTTTCCTAATGAGCGCTTAGTTGACCTGCCCAGGCCAATCATGTGTTGTGTTGAAGCAAGTCAGCAGCGCCTGGATTGGGTCAATGACATGTTTGTGGTTTCTAGGGCAGGCAGGCAGGCAGCTCAGGGTTTGGGAGGCTCAACCCTGTCAAGTGAGCAAAGGGAGCATGATGACCAATCACTGTATGGCTTTACTGTGAAGCAGTGCAGTAATTTAAAGCGGAGCTAGTTAGAAGCTATCTCTCCGGAGTGTTCTCTTATGGCAATCAAAACTATTTTTAAAAAAAGGAAAACCCTGGGGGTAAGGGGCAGTGAAAATCGCTAATGGCTCACTTCGCCATAGGAGAGCTGGCGGGCAGAGTGTTCTCAGCCTGGCAGACGTAAAGTCCTTTGCCAGCCCAATGGGGATTCCTCCATCCGCCAAAATATAATAGGGCACAGGAATTACCACTGTCATAAATTGAATATATCAACCAGATATATATCGGAGTACATTTCCCCTTAGTTATATGTAGTGCCTAGATTTTCCATCCCAATTAATTTGTAAAAAAATAAGTGCTGGGACTCTCGTCAAGAAGCAGCTTGCACCAGCCCATGTCCCTGGTTTGCGCCACCTAAAAAAGAACCAACTACCAACCATGAAAATGGTGAGGGGTGAGAGGATGTGGGTAATGGCTAGAGCTGCCGACTTCGGAACTGGGGAGCCAGGTTAGAATCTCGGCATTCCAACATCCTGTGATTCTGGGCAAATCACTTAATCTCTCTGTGCATACCATAATGAATGTGTCCTTAAATAAAAGCACCAGCGTTTATGATTGAGGACCAATGACAAATGAAAATATTGCTGACACGATATGTTGGGACAGAACGCTGTGTGTTAATTTCAAAATTAGAATCAGCTGTGAAAACAAGGCACATGATAGAGCAATAAAGCCGATGGACAGCCATCGGCGCACATTCTCAAGTCCTGTGGAAAGAAACAATGGGCCATCTTACTCTGAGACAGCCATTGCTTAGTGTGCTTCTGTTCACTTGATAAAACCTGCATGGAGTTCGGAGAGGGGTTCACTTGCTGCATATATTTTGGCGGGAGTGCAGTATGGAGAAGGAGATTTTTGAGGGGTCAGAAGTACTGTAGGAAACCCAATTTGATAGGGGGACAGTTAGGCTGGCCTGGACAAAGCAGACACGGAAAGTGGGCAACTCAGTCTAGGAAATCATCCAGCGAAAATGACAGTGGAAAAATACATAAAGGAAAGGAGCAACAAAGTGTAGCAGGCCCCTTCACCATCTCCAAATTTTTTCCTCCGAGAATTTAAATATCTTACTTTTGCTGCCCAAAAGACAATCAGCGATTACCACAGAGTGGCCATAGGGATTGTTTCATGGACCCAGTCTTCAGAGGACAGGGATCTGAAAGTGCTGCGCAATAGGGGAAGAAAGGCCTTACAAAACCAGTCCATCCCCCCGTTTCAAAACTGCCCGGCCCCCACCCTTCCAGCTTCCTGGCCTGGAGGGATTGCATGTGGTGCCCTGGCGAATGATTGCTCAGAGACAGTTTTCACTCACCGCACAGTAACATACCAACCACCAACAGAATCAATAACAGGCATTTGCAATGCAATCGGTCTCGCCTTTGGGACCTTATATGTATTTGGCTATGCAGCTTATTAGCCTGGGTGCTGAAACATCTACTGTTCTTTAACACAGGTAAAGTAAGCACCAAACTGCGTTAAATGCCAGGTATTGGAACACATGGAGAGAAATATTGCCTTTCAGCGGGAAATGGTATGGTATAGTCCTAAGCTCTGTTTTTAATATAAAATCGGGGCCTTCGGTGGTCATATCACTGAAAATACAAGATTTGAAAAAAATATTGTCTACGGATTGCTCGTGAAAGACAATTTTTATGGACTGAAATCTTGACAATGCTTAAGTGATTCTGGTATTTTATTGGCCTCTGCTGGTCGTGTTCTATCAAGAAAGTTAAATATAGGCAGTTGAACAGGAAAAGAGTCCATAAGCGGAAGCAGACCAGCCCTAGGGCTCATCTCCAGACCCCCACAAAATACATACACATACAAGTATATACTAAAGTATATACAAAAGGTGTTGAATGCGTGATCAAAAAGTAGTGTTACCTACTGAGCCACGTTACGTAATGTTAAGTTTACTGCCACTATTATAGGAGGCCTAGCCTGCTGCTGCACTCAGCACACAACACGCTGCTTCAAATAGTGGCGGTCTGATGGGACTGCCGGTGACTCGTGCAGGGGCTCCATTGCGATAGTAAAGACAGGGCCGACGGAATGGAGTTTTAAAAAGGTCACGGCACGCATGCGCCGTGTTGAGGACGCAGGACCCCACGTTGCCGTTTGGAGTTTCATTCAGCAGACTGCAGGCGGTCTGGCTGCCTTGAGAACAGGAGGATTCTCCCTGTCTCCACATTGACGGCTCGTAAATCCTTTAAGCGAACACGAGGTGCAGTATATATTTACACGCATACGGATAGAATTTGGAGGAAATAGCTGAAAATGGCTGATTTATAGCAGCATCGTGGATTTGGTAAATTCTTTGATTTTAAAAGATACTTTGTCTTTAATGGGACACTGTTAGTTTTAATCCTGAGGAAGGTTTTTGGCCTGGAATCATTTGCCATAACCGAAACGCGTCGATGCATTTAAGTGAAAATACACTGTGTAATTGAACAAAGAAGCTCCTGTGATTGTGAATTTAAAACGTACAACCTGGAGTAGAATTCAACTATTTAGAAAACTTGTTTATTTTCCTCTTTTAACTGGGATAATTTTCCTTGTGTACTGTCCCTTTAGGTTTGTGTGTATATATATGTTTTATGATGTTTATATATTGTTTTTAACCTACCAAAATAAAATGTACATTTTTTGTATGACTGTATTATGTTTATCATTTTCTGCTTCTAGTTTGTGGTATTGAAATTATTAGCTTGCATGCACGTTGAGTTCTGAATTGTGGTCAGCATATAAGTTCATCCTAAGAGAAATTTTTCTGACAGTTTGCCGCAGGACCAAATCCAGCTTAAATCAGTGGCCCACCCAGAAACACTGATTGAAGGGGCATGCATTTATTATTGGCTCTCACATCTTCACCGGGGAATCAGAGAGGAGACCGTGTGCGTGACTGCGAATGGGATCGTGAACACATATTATTGGGTGACACAGACACACTTTGTGCAGTTGTAGTTGATGCGAGCTGGCACTCGGGCCTCTAGACCCGGTAGACCCTGCCCTGATGAATAAGTGCCTGTTTTAAGCACCGGAAACCACTGGCATAAATTAAGCACTGCCCTTTCCATTTAAGTATATCACATCTCGTTATTTGGAGTACTCATGGCACATCTTGTATTCTGATGCCTGCTTACAATCAGCGTTTTTATTGGGTCTATCCAAGCAATATCTTGCTACATTTCGTAAGATATTTTTTGGGGGAGTTTACAGTTTCATCTATTAAGGTAGTGATCAATTTCCCCTTCATACATCAGGTGCACTGCCTTTACTGCATCGGATCTAGGAGGATCCTCCAACCATTCGCAAAGTCAATGTAATTGTGCAGCTAAGGAAGTTTTTTCTAGATCTGGGAGTCCAACTCTTCCATCGTCAGAGGGTGTTGAGCACTAGTCTATGCCTCCCAGATCCCCATATTAGTGTTCTGATCACAATGTCAATCTCTTGAGATCATTTGGAGGTGTTTCTACTAGTAGGGTAGCATAAGAGTATAAGAAATCAGGCAGTATCGCTATTTTTATCATAGCTTTGAGACCCAAACCAAAAGTGGTAGCGAGACCCAGAATGCCCATTCATTGCGGAATTGTTTTTTACAATATTCTCCTCAATTAAATCCCGAGCCAACCATTAAACCTGAATGCCCAGATACTGAAAGTTATTCTTTTACCATTGTGGCATTTCACAGCACTTTGAAGGAAGTGCCTTTCTAATGCTCGTTTTTAGGATATAAACATTATTTCTTCTGATTAACACCTATACCACAGATTTTGGTAAATCGTTTTACTACTTTGCACGAAATGGGAATTTCTCAGTTCACACTGTACGTACATGAGAGAGTCCTCTGCATATAATAATACGCTGTGCGTTTACTCAACTATGGTGATGCCAACCTAGTTTCTCATCTGTCTCACTAGGTTTGGCAATGGTTCCATCAGTAATGCAAAAATTAAGGCTATGTGGGATATCCTTGTAATGTGCGTCACTGTACTGGGTAACTGAAAACACTTCACATGTTCTTACTCAGGCTGTTTTTCACTGTATCATAGGATTAGTCACTAAATAATATTTTGTACCGTTTGCAGTTTTTGGAACACCTGCTTCATGTAGCTCCAGTGCACAGTATCGAAAGTCTTCAAGGACAACCGATCACCACTGGTTTATCTGTGGTGGCTGATGCTTGGTCTAACACATAAAATAACATCCTAATGTTTGGGGAGGAGTTAAATGCCGATAAAAATCTACTTTGATCTGTATGTAAGATATTAGTCTGGGTCCGTCTATTTGCTATAGGCTTACTAAGTATTTTGTAATCCATGTTTAATAAGGACAATGATGAGTAGTATTCTAGATCACCTTCTTCTCGTTTAATTTTAAGTGATGTTATTAGTAGTAGAAGGTAATGGACCCTTATGGAAATGCTGCTGCTGCTGTGTATGTATGTATCTAGCAGTCAAGGAGCCAATATATCTGCATTACTACCACAGAATTCTATGTGGAAACCGTCTGACCCAGGAGGCATACTGCCAGATAATTCCTTGATACTTTTTCTTATTTCTCTTACGGTTAATAAGGCTTCTAATAAATCTTTTCTGCCCGAGAGGGGTTACTACAACAATTTCAATAAATTGCAGGAATTTAGAATCATCATCCTCATTTTTGTCTGTGTATAGCTTAGAGAAGTTGGTGCTAAACCCTTGGTTGATTTTGTGTGTATATATTTCTTTCCCTGTATTGTGATTATATAATAGTAATTGGTGCAGGTCTAACTTCAGGTTTTCACTGCCATGCAAATAACCTTCCATGTTTTTCCACTTCATCGTGCATTTTAGAGATGTATATGTTTCATTATCCATGCAGCAGCCTTTTTCCAGTATTTGCTAGCATTGCTTTGCTTTAATCCCTTAGCCTACTAATATCCCTATTTCTTTTTTTTTTTTAATTTGTTTTTTATTGTTGCATCATAGTATATGGGTACAGTGTAAATCATCTGCTGACGTGGCGTCAACATTCAGCCACGATCAGCTAGGTGCGCAACATTTTCTTGTTTTATATAACTGGTACAATTAGGTATTTCCTCCATTAAATAGCACAGATCTAGCAAATATGTCTGCAGGCTGGGATACGGTAAACATATTCCGCCAAGGGGATGGAGAATAACTGTGGGCATATGAGTTCCCGCCTCGAGGGCGTAGGATCGGGGTCTGTACAATTCACATAGTGGTGTTACCAGAGAACGGGGGGGACAAAACTGTGGGGGTGGAGCATGTGGGCGCTAGCAGGGTCCAGGTAGGGGGATACTGGTGACGGGGGTCGGGGGGGGGCACAGGGCTTTCCAGTTTGCACTCTCAGGGGGGTAGGGACGGACAGGGGGTGGATACATCCCGTGCATGTGAGTGATGGGATGGGCGATATGATGGATGGGAATTGACCAGGATGCGTGGGGCACCGGGATTCGGCCCTGGAATGGTTGACATCAGGCAGAGACTACTGGCTCTCTCGGGCGGAGGGGGGGGGGGAGGAGTAGGCGGGTCCCCTGCTTGCAAGGACTGCCGGAAGCTATGAAGGAGCATGGCCCATTCCATGGAGATGGGAATTTTACGCGCGCCCCTGGCTTCCTCTTCCCTAAGAGCATCTTCTTCCGCCGCCGCCCATTTACAGACCGCCCCTGTCCATGCTGCTATAGGGGGGCCCTCCGGGGACCGCCAGTGCATGGCTATGCATCTGTTCGCCAACAGGAGCGCTAAGGACACGAAGCGCCTATGCACCGGTTCTTGCTTAGGGACATGAAAATTGCCTAGTGCGCTGGACTCCCAGGTGGCTAGTGTGGTAAGACCCGTGAGTTCCGACAGTGTTCCGTGTACCGCTCGCCATAAGGGGTGTAGGTTGGGACAACTCCAAAACATGTGACGAAAATCTGCATCAGGGGAGCAACATCTGGGGCATAGGAATGGTGTGGAGGGATAGAACTTCTGCAGGCGCGCTGGGGTGAGGTATGCCCTGTGTAAAATATAGTATTGGATATTTTTGAAGCGGGCATTCCAAGAGACGCGCTTTGGGGCCTCAAGTGCTTTAGTACATTCCGAGTCGTGTAGTGTGCGACCTATGTCCTCCTCCCACGTAGTACGTAAGGTCGTCAGGGGGGCGTGTGTAAGTTCCCGGATAGATTTATATAGCCAGGTGACCAAGTGGCGACCCACTCCCATATGTAGAATAGTATGTATTACTGGATGCGTGTCTGGCTCGCCGGTTCGGAGATTATAATGGGGCCGGTACCCATTTAGCAACTGTCTGTACCTGAGGAATTGACCTGGGGGGAGCCCGTATTCAGCGACCAGTCGGTCGAGTGATTTCAGCTGGCCTTCTTCAAAGAGCGATTCCATATCTGTGATGCCACAGTGCGACCATTCGGTTAACAGTGGAGCCGCGAAGTAGGAGTCCTGCCTGGGGCTGCCTATCAACGGTAGTAGTGGGGAGTATGGAGGTCTACTGGGGGACATCCGGTGGATCCGCATCATGCACCGGCGCGCTATCGCTACCTGGAGGGGGTATGTTCGCCGTGGCTTGGTGCCCGGGAGGAGCAGACGGGTGAGGTCCGGGGTTGTGACTCTGCCGGCCGGGGTAAAAGTCTCCTGGGGGGAGCGGTCTGCCGTCCAGTGTGACAGCCATTGGAGCTGCGCCGCAAGGAAATAAGACTCGAAGGACGGAGCTCCAAGTCCACCTTGCGTTGTGGGAAGTTGGAGGGTTTTCAGGGCAACCCTGTGTCGGCCCGCGCCCCAGATAAGGGTACCTAGGAGGGAGTCGACGTCTCGGAAGAAGGACCTGGGTGGCACTACCGGCAGATTTGTGAAGTGGTAGAGGAGTCGGGGAAGCATCACCATTTTAGCCAGGGCTATCCGTCCTATTGGGGCTAGCGGGAGTTTATTCCAGAAGGCGACAGTCGGGCGCAGGTCAGCGATTGCTTTACGGTGGTTACCCTCAAAGATGTCTGCTGGAGAGTGGTACAGGCGGACACCGAGGTATCGGGGAGCTTCTGCGGACCAGGAGAGTTTATGCAGTCCGAGCTCGACTTCCCGGGGGGGTAGACTCGAGTGAAGAGGGTAGACCGTGGACTTGTCCCAGTTCACCTGGAGTCTCGAGGCGTCAGCGTTACCCCTATGGGGGTCAGGTCAGTCTCAATGTCCCGGACGTATATGAGGTCGTCCGCATACATGGAGACGCAATGTGTGCCGTCCGCGAGCGGAATGCCCCAGGTCACACCCTCCCGGCGCAGCCGAACCGCCAGCGGCTCGACTGCTAGCGCAAATAAGAGAGGCGACAGGGGGCACCCTTGTCTCGTGACTCGCTGAACTCCAAACGCCGGCGATAAGCATTTCCCAATACGAACACGCGTGGTCAGATCGGTGTACAGAAGGCGTGTGTATGCCGTGAGCGTCGGGCCGGTGTTGAGGCGCCGCAGGACTGAGAATAGATAGGGCCAGGTGAGGGTGTCGAACGCCTTCTCCAGGTCCATAATGAGGAAGGCGGCGCGGGGGAATCTGTCACGTACCTGATCCTGGATATGGAAGACTCGGCGGAGGTTCTGGGAGGTGTTCCTCCCCGGAACGAAGCCGCATTGGTCGGGGTGGATTAGTGGGCGTATGACCTGTGCATACCGGTCAGCCAGGATTTTCCAGAGGATCTTACAGTCAGCCCACAGGAGCGTGATGGGACGATACGACCCCATGTGGAGTGGGTCCCTGTGGGGTTTGGGAAAGGTGACAATCACGGACTCCCGCAATGACGGGGGTAGCTTCCCCAGATGAAGGGATGCCCCGAACATCCGGGATAGTCGGGGACCACTAGGGGAGAGAATGTCGAGTAGTATTCTAGTGGGAAGCCATCCAGTCCCGGCGCTTTATTCCGTGACATGGCACGTATCGCTTGGGTGATGTCTGAGGGTGCTATCTTGGCATCGAGTGTGCGCTTGTCTTCATCCGATATCGCGGGTAACGTCAGCGGGTCTAAAAAACCATCCGCAGAAGACGGGGAACCTTGGGCCGGGGTCCCGTACACCTGTGCATAGTGGCGCTGGAACGCCAAAAGGATCTCGGCCTGTGAACGCACCAGCACGCCTTCCGGGTTGACAATCTCCGTGATCAGCTTGATTTCGGTGTCCTGCCTCGCCATCCAGGCCAGTAGTGCCCCCGTTTTGTCTCTGTCTTTATGCACCCTAGAGGCGTAGGCCCTAAAATTGTATTTTCGGAGATCAGCGCAGGCAGTCTGATATGTTGTCTTAGCCTCGGCCGTGAGCACGGCGTGGTCTTCCGAGTCGTCCGGCTGTTTAGTGAGTGCAGCTAATTTCTGCTCTGAGGATAGGAGTGTCCGTTCCAACGTGCGGCGAACCCCTACTACTTGTTTGATGCATTCTCCCCTTGCCACTACTTTAAACGCGTCCCACTCCACCAGTACCGATGATGCTGTGTTCGTGTTGTGTGAGAAGTAATCTTGTATGCTGGCTTTGTGTGCGTCTCTAAAGACTGGGTCCGATAGGCAATCTCTGGGAAGGCGCCAGGTGGGGACCGGCGGGTGTGGGGGGCGCCAGGTCAAGCGAAGGATGTGGGCGTCATGATCTGAGAGGATCCGACCTAGGTAATCTGTAGATGTTATCTTAGGGAGGATTGGTGCAGAGCATAAAAATCGGTCCAGACGGACCCGGAGGTTGTGTGGAATCGAGTGGAATGAGTAAATGCGAGCCTGTGGGTGTAAGTGTCGCCATGCATCAGTGAGCGCCCAATGTGAGGTCCATGCCCTGAAGAGTTCCGCTTGCCGTGGGACTGGGGAGTGTGTGGGGGGGGGGGGGTGCGAGCGGTCTAGGGTGGGGTCTAGCGTGCAGTTATAATCACCTCCCAACACCCACGGAACTGCGGTGAACTGGGCCAAAATTCCTGTGAGGTGGTCCCAGAATTTATCCTGCTCCGTATTAGGGGCGTAAATGCTGCCAAGGAGGATTCCCTGTCCGTCTAGTATTCCCTCCAGAAGTGCATATCGGCCCTCTTTGTCCACTACCCGTCGGAGCACCCGGAAGGGAGTGCCCGGTCTGACCCAGATTAAGGCGCCGCGCGCAACCGCTGAGTATTGTGTGGCACAAAAGGTCCCTCGCCATTTGGCCTGCAAACGATTAAGTTTGGTAGCGTTAATGTGCGTCTCCTGCAGAAATGCAATACTAGCTGACATACGCTTAACGTAGGAGTAAACAGCGTAGCGTTTGCTGGGTGTGTGCAGGCCTCGTACGTTCAGTGTAAGGACACTAATGTCTGAATGTGGGATCCCCATCCTTAGGGTGTCGTGGTTGAGAAAGGGACCCTCCCGCAGTCCCCGAGGGCCACCAGTGTTTATGTGTCGTGTGTGTACCTGCGCGCCAAGCTTCCACAATCGTGGGGGAGGAACTGAAGGGGTTAACAACAAGTAGAACCTTGGGTGGGTAACAGTCCCAATACTGGGGATATATCACCGGAGGTGGCATATCCAAACTCGTGTCCCACTAGGGGAGAAATACAACAGGAATCTGTGGGGGTGGCAGCATGTGTCGCTGCTGGGCCTGTGCGCGGGTCGGGCTCTTGCAGGAGAAATGTCTATCGCTCGCTAGCGCATACAGTTATCTGGTTAAGCAGTCTAGGCTCCTAGACGTCGCGCAATACAGTAGGCAACCACGAGAAGGATATAACAGTTGACAGTCCATCCGTCACGAAGAGGCGTTAGGTTGATCGGCCAGGGTAGCGTCCAATGTGTGTGCCGCGATGAGGGGGGAAGAGATTGGGCCAAACCCCGACATTGTTCCATCACTGTCCCGGTCTTTCTCAGGGGTGAACAGGTGCGGTTGGCCTTCCAGATCTGATGCAGGGGGTGATTTGTGCAGTTCGGTCACCGCCCGTAGGTCGTCTCGTCGCTCCTGCATGATTTGCGTGAGGTCGTGTGAGCCCGTGGGGGAGGATGCCTGGCTTTTGGGGCGGGCTGATCTGGCACGGCTCGCGCCCCGTCTTCTGGATCGTCTTGAGTCGTTGTTGTGTGTCCTCTGGGGTCCGGGTTTAGGGATTAGCGGGCAGTGAAACTCAGTCCAATCCTGCGCGTCCTCCGCTGTGTTGAAAAATAGAGCTTTCCCTTTGTGGAGCACTTTGAGGCGAGCCGGGAACAACAAGGAGTATTGAAGATCATTCGCGCGAAGGCGCCTGTAAACTTCCAGAAAGGTGGAGCGCTGCTGCTGGACCTCTCGGGCATAGTCTGGGAACACCATGACTTGTTGGTCTTCCACCTGTAGGGGCCCCGCCGTCCGGGCCGCACGGAGCACCGCATCGCGGTCTCGGAAGTGCAGGAATTTAGCTAACATGGGCCGTGGAGGAAGGCCTGGCTTGGGTGCTCAGGCCGGGACCCTGTGGGCTCTTTCAATGGAGAAGTACGCCGACCGTTCCGCCTCAGGAGCGAATGATCTGGTCCATGACTCCATGTAGGTTAGAGGGTCCGAATTTTCAATTCCTTCCGGCAGGCCTAGGACGCGGATGTTACACCGCCACGAGCGTCCCTCCAAATCCACTGTACGCTCCTCGAGGACCGCCACGCGGCGCAGGACCTCCTTCATGTCTGCTTCCTGCGTCTTCACCGTGGGTTGCTGTGCGGCCACGATCCGTTCCCCCTCCTTCACCCTATCCGCCAGCTTGCGATGATCGTCGCGGATCAGGCTGATGTCCGTCGTCAGGGCGCCCAATCTCTCCTCCATCGAGAGGCGGGACAGTTCAATTGCCGCCAGCACTTGATCCAATTTCGCCGATAGTGTGGGGTCGGTTTGCGGCGTGTTGGCTTGCGTCCACGTCCTCGTGTGTGGCATCTTCTCGACGGCAGTTTCAGGGACAGCCGTCACCTGCGAGGCCTTCAATTTCCCCATGAGTGCCGGCGAGAGGGTCTCGCACCCCCGTGGATATCGTGATCGGCGG
This sequence comes from Lissotriton vulgaris, assembly GCF_964263255.1. Classification (NCBI taxonomy): domain Eukaryota; kingdom Metazoa; phylum Chordata; class Amphibia; order Caudata; family Salamandridae; genus Lissotriton; species Lissotriton vulgaris. The sequence goes on from NC_141696.1 coordinate 1,419,996,587, forward strand.
ACCACCGTCTCTCAGTACGCCCGGGTGGGCGGCAGCTCGGTGCGGGCTGGTCCCTAGTCTTTCCTGGTCCTGGGGGCAGGTGCTGGTTCACCCCGGGGCGCCTCCACTGGTTCGGGGGGTGTTTATGGTGACTCGCGGCTGCTGGCGGTGATAGGGCTGCACTAGTGTCCACAGGTATAAAGTCAGCGGGGCAGCAGGAGGTCACATCAGGGGGGGCTCCTCCTCCACTGTTCCAGCTCCCCGTTAGACGGGGTTCCTCAAGTGTGGCCTGTTCTATGCCAATCGTCGGGGTCAAGGGTCAAGTGGTAGGGTCCCGGGGGGTCCGGGGCAGCGGGCGTCCTCGATGTGGCGCGCTATCGCCTCAAGTTCGGGGGAGCACCCCTGCTCTCAGGATGTGATTCGCGCTGGTCACAGTCACGGTGCTCAGGCCTCCATGGGGGCCATCTTAGAGTCAGGCATTCGGGTCCGCCGGGCTGCTCGTGGCGGCAGGAGCGTTCTGGCCACCCCGATCAAGGGACAGCGTGACCTGTGATCCCCTATGGGCCGTAGAGGAGGTAGGAGGCCGTTGGGGTGCTGGCGCTGGGATCCTCTGAGGAGGGGGGAGGGGGGGGGGGGGGGGGTGCGTGGACTAATGGCACTCACCGCCCCCAGGCGAAGATCACGGATGTCTGGAGAGCGCGCCCACTGGTGCCCCGCGGGCCGCGGTGGCGGGCTGGCTGGTGCTGGCGTCAGGTTAGGCTCCCGGTAGGGCAGGAGTGTCGGTGTAGCGGGGTTCTGGTAGGGCGGCCGTCATCTTGCGCGCCGAAGTGCTGGTGCGAGAGAAAGCTTGGGCTGGAGTGCACACCCGTGGGCCGGTCTCACCACTCTCCCGGGTTCTCTGTAGCTGCCGGTTGGCCGCGTCTCCCAGGGCCGCCGCTCAGGGAATAGGCTCTCGGCTGCGTCCGCGTCTGTGGGACGGAGCCGCGCCCGCCATTTTAGGTCTCGGCGCTCGGCACCGGCAAGCGGAATTTCGGTGTGCGCTGTCCGTCAGAAGCTCTCGTGGCTCACTCGGAGGATGCCCCAATGCGTGGGGGTACCACAGGTGGTTTTGCTGCCGAGTGAGGCTCCCGGCGATCACAGGAACTGGGCAGGATGCTAGCCCGATCGCGGAGCCTCAGCAGGACACAGCCGCCATCGTGGCTTGCTAAGCCACGCCCCTCACTAATATCCCTATTTCCTTGAGTTATTTGTGCTTCAATCATCATTATCATACTGTTTTAGCTTTCTCCAACACTTTTCTGGTCCTGTATGTAGCGCTGATGTATTTTCCTCTAATTACAACTTTGAAGGCCTTCCATTTGATCAATGGGTTCGGTAGGCCATCCCTGCATTTTCAGCCACATGCCTGTGTATCTCTTGCTTTGCTGATTGCATTTTGGAAAGCAGGAGTTGGACATTACCGCCTTTTGCAAAGTATTCCCCTGTATTTATGACTAAACTGTTTTAGTTGGCTTTAGGACTCTGCACACCTTATTATTGCTAACCAGTAGTAAAGTGCCTTGCTCTCCCTCAAAATGCACAGAAATTCACATACACCTGAATAGCACAGTTAATTTACTTATAAATCCCTAGTATACAGTGCTACATATTCCCAGGGCCTGTACATTACATGGTACTAGTAGTCTGCAGCATTCCTTGGGCCACCCACTACTATAGCAGTGTAAAGGTCGCCAGGCCAGCCACTGCAGCATGACCTTGCAGAGATAAACTGACATTACGACCTGTGAATGTAAACTCTTTTCACAAGGATAAACCTACCCCTAATGTAGGCCTTATTTCTCATAAGGAAAAGGTTTTTAAAAGCAGGACATTTGAAAGTGTAGTTTCCTTACAGCGCAAACGCCTAAGCGCTTTATTCAATGTAGCAAGGCTGGCTGCTTTCATAGAAAAACGCTGTATCGCATAACACCTTATAAAGATACTTTTGGGATTGAAACAGCTAAAGATATAACTCCTTTTATAGTTATTCAAAATACAATTTAATGGATTTGGTCTAGCTATTGGGCAAAAGGCACTTTTAGAAAGTTACCTTTGCTGCCTAAACCCTTTAAAGGCCTTTCTTTAGGTATTCTTTCTGTCCCCTGGCAGGTGTGAACTGTAACCCGAACAGGGATAAGGACCTTTGGATGTAGGGGAAGGTGCTGTCCTTCTCTGGACAGGATGGCCAAGGAGCTGTGCCAAGTAACTTGGTTATCACAAAAAGGGGCCTACCCTGTCACAGACAGATATCCGCCTCCTTCCTTAGTTCCTCCTAGCCAGCCTGAATTCAGGCCCAGTGGGGGCAGCATATCTCACAGAAATGATTTTGGGTGACTTCAAAGGAGAGATTGCTCATTTCCCTGGCCACACGTCAAGAGTGGACAGAGGAGTTCAGCACCACGGAAGAAAGGTTCTGCATTTTTGGTTTTGGGCAGAGATGGGTCCTGTAGGATTGTTTGCAGTAAAACTCACAGAAGTAGAGCAAATGTGGGTCGGGTCATCCCTGGAAACTTTCTCCCCACTAGTTAGGTAGTAGCCAGGAGCCCACCCACCCACCCACAGGTTGGCACTAGGCATAAATGTGGGATCTAAAGTACCCTCCTAAAAACACTAATGGACCTGAAGAAGATTTAGAAGAGTATTGCCCTGCTGTTTGAAGTCGTGAGAAGGCTGGACTGCTTCACTTGTACCCAGGCCCCAGAAATGACTCCAAGGACCAGAAGGCGGACCACCTGTTTGAGCTACAGGGTTAAAACAAGTTTCATAAGGGCCTTTCCTGCTTCTCAGGAGATCAGAGCCAGCTGTACCTGACCTGGTCCTCTCTGCTAATCTCTGTAGGAGTGAATCCTTAACCCACCCCCCCATGTACTGTCACCAAAGTCCTGGACCCTTGTTTGTCATCTGAGAGTACTCCTCCCTGCCTAACTGAAAGCTTTAATGGACAACGCCAACAACCTTTGCCGCCTTCACTGGATTTTACGTTGAGCATCACTAAATTGTCTGCTAACTGGACTTGGTACCAAGAAGCACCCAGTCGATGGCTTCACTGGAAAAGACGCTGAGTAGCACCCGAAAGAGGCAGAGATCTTGCCCAGCGGCTCCCCTTCATCATCTAGCTCTTCCTCGGATCCAGTCAGCTGTCTGCCATGGCTGATGACTTTCTACCTCCATGAAAGTTTCTAAGTGAAAGTGTAACTTTACAAATGGGACAAACCTGGCCCTGGGGCCTGATCCACACTCAATCACGGCTGGATCTTACCCTTGTACAAAGAAACCAGCGGGTGGCAGTCAGTGCTTTTTGGCGCTATTTTTAAATAGAAACTTTAAAAGTTCATAGCTGTGGTTCTACGTACTGGATTTTGGTTGTTTTTGTATTTTATTACAATTTACTCCATTTTTTTAAATTGGTTTGGGGTTTTTCTTGTGTTGTGCTTTAACTTTATTTATGTTTAAGTGCTGCATAAACAATTTGAACAGTTTCACAGTTAAGCCTGTTGGGTCTGTGCTATAGCTATCAGGGTCTGGAGCTCAGGTACATTTAGTGACTCTAGTGGTTCACCAGACAAGGATTGTGATCATTATTGGAGGTGGGTTCTCAATCCGATCTACTAATAATCAAATTGCTTACATTGGTGTTCAGTGGTGGGATCCAGGATTTGTGTTGTACAGGGAGGTTAGCCTGTGGAAACATATGCTCCTAAGGAGAGGAACATCTTATTGGCTTTTGATTAAGTGGACAGAATGAGACATGTCCCCATGAAGGAAGCTCTTGCTGTGAAGCTTAGTTTGACATCAGGACGGTATCACCTGATGTTTATGGGTAGCTAGAAGCACCCCTATCAGTCATGGATTGATTTTGGGGGTTACTGGGTGGGCGTGGCCAGCAGCATGGAGGAGTAAGACGTGCCTCGGCTCGGCTTCCGGTATGCTGCATTGATCCGACGTTTACTTCTTTCCAAAACTTCCTAAAACAGCCTAAAACTGTAGCCTAGGCTAGCCCTGGTAGCTCTACTACGGTAAATCCGAGTATTTTGCCGGACTGCGACTGGTAATCGACCGGGGAGAGGAGAACACAGAGGCGGTACTGCCGCAGCAAGATGGCGACTGGGCGAAAACCAACGGCCTGGCTCTGACTCCACCCAGGCATCGGAGACTCCTGCCAGGGGGCTCCCCAGACATCGGTGCCAGAGGGAAGGTGAAACCGGCGGAGGAGGAATCGAGCGTCCACACCGAACCCCTACACCCGGCGAGAGCCCGTCTGGAGTGCGGCAGAGACCGGCGATAGAGACGGCCGAAGGGGTCCCCAGTGGCCCTTACCCCGGGAGAGGAGCTCGAGCCGATCGAAATCGGTTGGAGGTGTCGCGGAGACGAAGGGCAAGACAACCCCCGACCCCGGGGAAGACAACAGCGAAACGGCCTGGGGTGGGACGCAGAGGAATATCCATCAAGGGGCTGAGAGACCGGCCTGACCGCGTGGCTGCCCCCTGCCTCCGGGAATCGACATACAGCCTGAGAGTGGGACCGACCGCAGGGGACTCACTTCAGCTGCACGGGCCTTGATCCCTGAACCCACCCTGCTGAATCCTACGGAGGCACTCTATCGCCATTGCTTGGGTGAAAACCGACACACCCCACGGGGGACACTCGGCCTGATATAGCTCGGGCGCTCTACATATCCCCAAGAATACCTAACCATACCAGAGGAGCAACATGGGGAAGAGAGATCCGTCCGCAAGGCCAGCTAGGCAGAAAACAATTGAGAGCTACACCACGGCGAGGGCGCAAAAAGAGATGCCCCAGAGCCTCCCGGAAACACACAAGGACACAGCCATGCTTCTGGAGGCGATACAGGCCTCCAGGACAGATATCAAGGACTCTAGAGCAGCACTTGATACCAAAATAGGCGAGGTGGGCTCCGAGGTTCTGTTACTATGCCAAGACTTCCGGAATCTCACCGAGAGGGTGACTACGGCGGAATCCAGAATTGGTGAAACAGAAGACTCTATTTCAACCCTCCGTAAGGAAATGGCGGAGTTGCAGGCGTCCCACAGGCAGATGCTATGGAGAGTGGACGACGCCGAAAACAGGGCGAGGCGAAACAACCTACGATTCGTAGGCTTTAGGGAAGGCATCGAGAAGACGGATGTAGCGGCTTTCCTGCAGGACTGGCTACGAACCACATTCCCGCAGGCCCAGTTTTCTAACTGTTTCATTATTGATAGAGCACATAGGGCGCTGCTAGCAAAACCGCCGGAGGGGGCAAGGCCACGGCCGATAATTGCGCGCTTTTTGAACTATGCCGATAGAGGCCTTATCCTCAGAGAAGCCAGAAGGAAAGGAGAACTCAAAATCGAGAACATGAACATCATGATTTTCCCTGATTACTGCCAGGATGTCCAAAAACAGAGACGATCATATGACTCGGTCAAGGCAAAACCATATCTCGTATATGCTGCTCTTCCCGGCGAAACTGAAAGTAGTGTTCAAAGGCAAGTCGCATTTCCTTAACCGCCCGGAGGAGGCATGGCAATGGCTAGAGGAGAAACCCCTACTACGAGAAGCTGAAGAGGAAGTCCGCAGAATCCGATCAGAACTGGCGGCGGCAAACTTTCGGAGGAACTCGCCTAAGACCCAAAGGTCCCAAATCCCGAGAATGCGGCGGGGCTCTCACCCATCGCCTTATCCGGACCCTCATGCGCCAGGCCGAGGGAGAGGAGGCCGCGATGCACCTCCCGCAGACCCCAGGACTCAGGGCTCCAGATTCGGAAGCCTAGCTCACCTACGCGATACCGAACTGGGAGGACGGGACGATGAACATTTGTCAGATGTGGAGGAATTAACAGACCGCTCAACACACCTGCTGGTTGAAGTAATTCGTGAGATGGAGCAGGGAGCTACTGGCGGAACAGATGAACAGGACATTGAAACGCAAGATTCGCAATCGTAAGGAAGTTTGGACCTTACATCCGTAGCAGCAGCACGCCGTTGCTGGTGCCACGCAAGTTATAAGCACTTTTATTTCCTTTTCTTTCTATTGACTCAGACCACTGTTCACAGGGTAATGCTGATAGTCTTGTGGGATTGTTCACTCCTGGCAAGACGAGGCACGATACACAGGGCACTCACGAAGACAATAGCCCTGTTGGAACTCACCTTTGCACCCTGGGTATAGTTTGATCTGGGATCCTGCGGGTGGGTGACAGACCTTTACCGCCTGAAAGTCCTATCGGTTAATGGTTACACAGATGGGCTGGACCGGGGGGAAAGGTGGGGGGGGGGGGATCTTGGGTGGGGGGGGAGGGGGATAAGTTGGTTAACTGCAGTCAAGTATTTTGGTGCCCTATGCCGCACCTCTGCACTGAACGTCATTCCCATAACACTAGGACTGCCCATGAACATATCACACCACAATGCACGAATTCCTGGGCCACCTACCACACGGGGGCCTGACTACACAAAGCCCAAACCATGTTAGGTGACCATAACACACACGGGGAGAGCCAGAGAGGGATTAGCATCTTGTCCTGGAATGTAAATGGCTTGGGAAGTAAGATTAAGAGGGGCCTGGTCAATTCGTATCTGAAACGTATAGGCCCGGACATAACGCTCCTACAAGAAACCCATCTCAAAGGTACTAAGTGCGGCTTCCTAACCAGAGGTCGTTTTAAGCTACTAGCGCATGAAGGATATACATCAGACTCTAGAGGAGTAGCTATTATTCTGAAAAAGACCACTCCATTTATCATAACTCAGACATGGACAGACCCCCAGGGAACATACGTGGCTATCAAGGGGATGTGGAATAGATGTGCTTACACTATAGTTTCTGTCTATGCTCCGCCGAAACTCCAAGCACCCACACTGAAGAAGGAAGCAGATATACTACTGGAAACAGCCGACACCATACAGATTGTAGGGGGAGATTTTAACAATGTACTGGATGCCACCCAGGATAGAACAGGCACAACACAGAGGGTGGGGAATCAGACCCCCTTGTCCCAATGGTCGACCAATCTAGGTCTCACGGACACCTGGAGGTGGCTACACCCTGAGGCGATGGTTTACTCGTATTTCTCAGGTGCCCATAAAGCCTTCTCGAGACTCGACTATGTCTTTATGGCCCGACAACACTTGACAATGCAAGACGTAGCAGAATATAAAGCTAGAGAAGTATCTGATCACTCACCACTGCTAATCAGACTAGGGGCGAAACGCCAGGGGGATATGCGACAACTGCACTTGACGGCATGGGATCTGCAGAACCCAAATGTCATACGCGGACATCAAAGTTTATATTGCTGTAAATGAGGGCTCGGTGACCTCGAAAGTGATCTTATGGGAGGCTCTAAAGACAGTCATGAGAGATAGGGCGAAGAATAGGTTAGCGGAGGAACGAAGAAAGCTCCACTCTGAGGCCGAACTCGTAGAACTGGACATACTAACATTGGAAAGGGAATGCCAGCACTCGAGAGACCCAGTGACACTTAGGAGATTCACAGATAGACAATCACAATATAGAGAACTTGTGACAGGAGAGGCGAAAACACAAGCACTAGCTACCCTACATCGCCTATACGATGTAGGGGACAAGTCTGGTAAGCTCCTGGCATGGCTTAGCAAAAAGGAACGCGCGGAGAGATGGGTGGAGCAGATCACAGACCCTCAGGGAACGATACTCCGTTCGGACGCACATATAGCTGAGGCGTTTGCAGACCACTATGAACACTTCTACGAGGCTAGAAATTTAGGGACACGTGAAGAGGCAATGCAATATATGGATCACGCCGAACTCCCGACTTTGTCCACTGAGGACGCAAAGACGATGGACTCCGATATTACCCTAGACAACATCTCTGAGGCCCTGGCCAAACTGCGACCGGGGAAAACACCAGGCCCCAATGGCTTTCCAGCCGAATTCTTTAAACGTACGGCTGACCTCGTAACGAAACACTTGAGGGGCCTATATGAGGATGCCCTGCAGGAAGGGAGGCTCCTCCCGACCTGACCATGGCTACCATTGTCCCTATCCACAAGGACGGCAAATCAAAAGAGTGTTGCGAGTCCTATCGTCCCATCTCATTATTAAACACGGAAACGAAGCTACTGGTCACTATCCTGGCGATGAGATTGCGCTTGGTGATCTCGCAGCTAATACACCTTGATCAGACTGGATTTATACCAGATAGGGGCACCAGACTGAACCTCAGACGTACCCACAACTGGCTGCAAGAGGTCCGGGACAGAGAGGACCCACATTGATTCCTGTCCCTCGATGCGGAAAAGGCCTTCGACGCAGTACACTGGCCGTTTTTGGAGGGTGTCTTACAGAAATTCGGTTTCGGACCGTAATTTCCAAAGTGGGTACAACTGCTATATACCGAGCCGAGGGTCAGAGTTAGAGTAAACGGGGTCCTGTCGCGAGAATTTCAAGTACGGAGAGGGACCAGACAGGGGTGCCCTCTCTCCCCACTTTTGTTCGCCCTAACGATAGAGGTCCTAGCGGCTAGGATTCGCCAAAACCCAGATATCAGGGGATTACAACGGACCGAAGGAGATGTGGGAGAGGAAAAGATCTCGCTCTATGCGGATGACGTACTTCTGTATGTAACCTACATGTACCGGTATACTTTTATACCGTCCCCCTGGTTCTCGCAATGTATTTTTGTCCCAACTCCATCAATTGAGTGAACTAGCCGCCGAACACAAACATTTCACCATATTAGGAGATTTTAACTTTTATCTAGAATCCCAGACGGACAAAGATACGATCCAGCTTATCACGGACCTATCCGCGTTAGAACTCGAACAACTGATAACGGCTCCCACACACGAGGCCGGACACACGCTTGACGGCATTTTTACTAACAACCCTCATATCACCGTCAACAAAATACTACCCCTCACATGGTCTGACCACTCTGCTATTTTATTTGACATCAAAACCAGATCAAATATAGATAAAACTATCTTGCACAATTCCTATTTAACCACCAGAGATTGGCGAAACATAGATCATAACCATCTAGATCAGATTCTCACTGATGCCTTTGCGGATACTGATGGGGAAATGGACCCAAACATTGCGGCCACCACATATACTTCTATCCTGGAAAGGACATTTCAAATGTTAGCCCCCCCCAGAACCTCCAAACGTGATAGGAAAACTCCTTCAGCCCCATGGTTCACAGAGCAACTTAGGTTACAGCGTCAACATTGCCGCAATCTAGAACGTCACTGGCGCAAACACTACAATCCTGCAGACAAAATTACATATAAAGCAGCACTCATGGACTACAAGCACAAACTAGCTATGGAAAAAAACATCTATTATACCACCCAAATAGACCAGGCGAAATGTAACATGAAAACATTGTTTGAAGTAGTGAACCACCTTGCAGAACCAGCAAACCCTCCCACCGAAACATCACAAACTTTATGTAATACACTAGCTGACTATTTCTCAGATAAGGTCACATCTATATTTAAGGACTTTACTCCCAACTCTGACAAGATGTCTTTTACGAACACAAAACATAAACTGAACTCAGTTACTTTCACTGAATTCACCCAGGTACCTTCGTGTCGTATTCACAAACTAATTTCGTCAATCAAATCAGGTTCCCCTCTGGACCCCTGTCACCCTTCTATACTTCATACCATTCCAGATACTATCACTTTACCATTGACACATATTTGTAATATTATGTTTTCATCAGGTATTTATCCCAACATCTGGAAAAACACCATAATCAAACCACTCCTAAAAAAACCATCGCTTGATCCATCTGAGTCATCCAGTTACCGTCCCATTGCATCATTGCCATTTCCTGCTAAGATCTTTGAATCGGTCATGAACGAACAACTATCTGACTACATTCAAGCCAATGACCTATTAGATGACACCCAGTTCGGTTTTCGTCAAGGACATGGGACAGAAACGGCTCTGATTAAGGCCGCTGACGAAATAAGAACCACTATGGACAACGATGGACAGGCTGTTTTGATTCTGCTGGACTTGTCGGCGGCTTTCGACACGGTCGATCACTCTACCTTGATCGGCCGTGTCGAGGCCATCGGTATCAAACACAAGGCCAAAGACCTTATAGCATCTTTCCTGGCCGACCGTAAACAGGCAGTTAAGCTGGGCTCATCTACTTCCCCGACATTCGCCCTTCCTTGCGGTGTTCCACAGGGCTCCTCGCTGAGTCCGACCCTTTTTAACATTTACGTGTCGGACTTGGCGAGGGTAATAAAAGCGTACAATATTAATTTGACCACTTACGCCGATGATACCCAGCTGGTATTATCTATTCACAAAAACGGACCCACTATAGCGGCTAACTTCAAAGACGGCATGCGGGCCATCAGCTGCTGGATGGCCTCTAACTGTCTTAAATTGAACTCTTCTAAGACCGAAGTTATGCTGTTTGGCAAGGTTCAGCCGGCCTGGTCTCCCTTATGGTGGCCGGAGGAAATGGGCACTCCACCTGAACCAGTCAGCAAAGTGAGAAACCTGGGTGTTATATTCGATGATAAACTCCATTTCCATCACCATGTGAACTCTGTAGTTTCATCGTCATTCAACATCTTGCGGAAAATTAAGAAGCTTTTGCCATACCTTCCTACCACCGCTGGCAAAACTCTTATTTCAACCCTAGTGTTTTCTCGTACTGATTATTGCAATGCCCTTTTCCTCAACGCTCAAGAAAAAGTAATTTCCAAACTGCAAATGATTCAGAACGCCTCCGCCAGAGTTCTACTTGGTATCCCAAAATTTACCTCTGTCTCAAGACAATTAGCTCAACTGCATTGGCTCCCGGTGAGGAGCCGCACTAAGTTTAAGTCCTTGTGTATTGTATACAAGGCAATAAACAACATGGGACCCAAATTTCTTAGAAATTCCCTTAAGCCTCTACCAACCCCCAGAACGCTTCGTTCCAACACCGCCCACCTGCTTCAAATCTCTAGAGCAAGGAAAGTCAACTGGGGAGACAGACGTTTTAGCATTGCAGCAGCAAGATTGTGGAATTCTCTTCCTCTCAACATTAAATCTAGCCCCACACTGCTTATTTTCAGAAAGCAACTTAAAACATGGCTGTTTTCTCAATGAACTAACTAGCAACCTCAGATATAGAGCTCTGCATCTGTTCTCTGAAACACTGGTAATAGATCTAGCTCCTAGCGCCGAGACACCCTCGGGTAATTGTTGCGCTTTAAAAATTACATAAATAAATAAATAAATAATAACCTCACCGGAGACGTCGATCCCGCAGCTATTTCATGAACTGGAGCTATACGGTGACCATGCCGGATACCGAATAAATTGGCATAAGTCGGTCTTAAACAACCCCGCAGGGAGGGGCGCGTGGCCGGACCTTCTAGGACGGCTGCTCACTACAACTGAGGGCTTTCAATATTTAGGGGTGTATCTCACCCTGGATAGACGTATTTCGTACACCCGTAACATTGAGCGCATTATGGTGAACTCCATTGCAGATATGGACCGCTGGAGACTTCTCCCACTCACTCTCCTAGGCCGAGCAGCTATGTACAAGATGATTATTCTCCCCAAGTACTTGTACGCCCTTCAAAACGATATTATCCCCTCCCCCCAAAGTTCTTCCCCAAGATACACACAGACCTACGGGCCTTTGTATGGCTGGGTAAGTAACCTAGGGTGGCATTGACCACCCTACAAAGGCACCAATATAGTGGGGGGGATTTCACTCCCGAATCTGGAGGCATACTACTGGGCGAAACACTTGGTCCCGATCAACGAATGGATTCACGCACAGGCGGACCATCCCTCATATGCACTAGAGCGCCACAAACTAGCTTCCAGACATATTCTTTCTTATTTATATGGGGGGAATGACCGGAGGCGTCTTTTACCGGCAACTGAAATTACTCTCCTTGCCTGGAGGGCATCCACGAAACGTATGGGGTGGGACAGGAAGCCATCGAGACAAACACCGATCTGGCACTGCACATAGCTGACGGAGATTCACAAACTAACGGGCTATAGGAGGTGGGATGACAGAGGGATCTCTACACTAGGAGATATAATTGCCAAAGGGCAACTGAAATCGTTTGCGGTTTTGACCGCGGAATTCGGTCTACACCCCACACAGAGATACAAATAAACTAGATTGAAACATGCATGGGGGGCTCAGAATATCGACACCGCAGACCTGGCAGAATACGCCCCACTCGAAGGCAGGCTCCTACAGGAACAAGTCCAGCAGAAAGCGGTATCTCTAACTTATAAGACCCTTACGAATAACATGTTGGGTGACCTGGCCAAGCTTCGACAACAATGGGAGGCTGACGTGGGTGACATGGAGGACATTGATTGGGAACTGGTCCTAATACATCCCAGAGAAGTGGAAGTTAAATCTCGGCTCCGCCTTATCCAATTTAACGTATTACATAGAACCTACTTTGATAGAGTAAGGCTCCAGAAAATGGGGAAGACAGATAATGCTAAGTGCTTACGATGTCAGGACCCAAGGGGGGACTTCTTTCATGTTTTGTGGTCCTGCTCTAGAATACAGGGATACTGGTCAGATGTTCTCACGGAACTGTCGGCAGTCGTGGAGAGTCCATTACAGGTAGACCCCAAGCTGGCTCTATTGGGCATGACCATTGATGTAGATCTCCCACGCCCTCTGTTGACCTTCCTGGTGCTGGCCTTAGTAGTGGCCAAGAGAGACATCGCGAAATACTGGGGGGCACCAGAGATACCACTTCTGGAAGAATGGAGGCCTAGATTTGTATATGGCGGCTGAGAGAGTCACATACAAAGCAAGGGGGTGTCCTAAGAAAATTAGCAAAGTGTGGGTGAAATGGAGAAGCTACCACGGATTGGATACTGGACTGTAATGGGTCACTACGAGAGGTGCATGTAGGAAGACAGAGAGCTTTAACGACAATGGTCCTGGTGATGATAATATGGGGAGTCTACCTTGTGGTCCTTTTTATGTGTGAACTGTATGCTTCAAAATGGGTAATGAATGGGGGGACGGCGGGAGTGGGGGGGAAAAATGTGCACTTATTTATAGAGATGACTACAATGTTCAGTTTTGGAGAAAATGCAAATAAAAACGGTTTTAAAAAAAAAAGATTTTGGGGGTTACCACAGTAAGGCACTAGCTGGTTGCATGAAGGGCAGCAAAGTAAACAATTATAATGAGCATTATAATTTGATAAAGAGGGAGCACATATTGAGTAATTATTTTGCAGTGTTGCACCAACACCTTATTGATTTAAACTCACGGTCTCTTGACAGCTTGGGAAGAGAGCTGACCTTTGGATCAGTACCAGAGTGTCTAAGAAGTTATCTGGGAAGACACCCCCTCATCTCTCCCCCTACCTCCCCCAACACCACTGCCCAAGAAGGGTGCACAGGGTCTCTACCCGCAGAATTATGGGGGTTGGGAGGCAATAGGGAAAAACAAAAGGAGTTTGCTAAAGATTCCCAAAAAGTTCTAGGAATCTCAATCTAATCAGGACCATAAGAGAAGAGGATTTACTAGGACATAACCCACAGGCTTTCTCAAGCCCAAAGGCTAGCAGTGTTACCAGTCATGGCACAAAAAAGGAGATGTTGCATTCCCCTACAGGAAACAGCCCCAACCCCCCCCCCCCCGGTGGGCCTAGCTGGGTATTACCAGTGTAGGGACACAGCGGAGACGCTGTCAGCTAAGGTACGCTCATTGCGAAGAGTGTCATTTCGCTTCAGGAATTAAAACCTGCTGATTTTATCTTGTTTTTTTAAACTCATGTTACTGTCACTCACCTGTTTGCACTCCTTTGGCCCCGGTACGACGCGGCTTGTGCCGTTTGATCGGAGGGCCATTTTGGAGATTAGCTCTACTTCCGGTGGGTTAGCGCTCTAGCATACGCGCGCCACCCAGTATTTAGGACCCCCCTGATGCGCCCGCGCAGCGGGCGCGCCAAAGGCAAGGCCGTCTGCGCCCATCCGCGCCTGGCCTGGGCCGAGGGCCAGAACCCCTGCACTGCAGAGCTTGGTGCGCATCAGTTATTCCAGGGAGGAACTAATTAGTCGGTGCCTTAGGTTAGCGCCCTCTTGTTGTCCCAAACTAGAACCTAAAGAATGCGAATACTGCAAATTGCAATTCGACTTCATGACAGTTAAACAGATATTGCTCCTAACTGAACCAAAACACCCAGAATCCTCTAGGGAGATAAAAGCCATACTACTGAATTCACGCTCTTTAATTAAACATAACATAGAAATGGCTGAGATGATTGAAAGCCACAGCCTCGATCTGGTATTTGTAACGGAAACATGGGCTAATGATTCATCTGACCCAGACCTGTTACAAGCTTTTCCCCTAGGTTTTCAGATTATCAGAGCAGATAGAACTAATAAAACAGGTGGAGGGTTAGCCATCATCACTAAAGACGGAGTACCCATAATAGCATCTTCACTAGGCACCTCACATGATTGTGAGCTGCTATCATTTCAGATACAACTTAGTCCTAACGATGCATGGAATGGTTTACTAATATATTGTCCACCAAAAGCCCAGGCCTCCATGGTGGATACACTTACCCTTTTCTGGAAGCCAGCATTAATTATGCTTATTACACTATTCTAGGTGATTTCAATTATCACCTAGAGAATGCCTCGGAACCTAAGAACGCCAAACTCCTTGACACCATGTCTGGCTTGGGGATGGAACAATTGGTCAAAGAGAGTACTCATGTCGCAGGACACACTCTTGATGACCTATTTACTTCCAACCCCAAAATCAAAGTACAGGAGGTTCTATCAGTGTTATGGTCAGACCATAAGGCCATTATATTTACAATCAAGGCCTCATCTCAATCGAAGGCAGAGATCAGACTACCGGTGACATACACCTACCGAGATTGGGAAACAATTGACTCGGACCTCCTCCAAACCTCAATACTGTTAAATAAGCCTAATTTGCAGGTCAAAACCAATCTGGCAGTACAGAACATAGCCCCCTGGATCACTAAGGCCACTAACATAGTCGCACCTTTAAAAACCACAATCACAAGAAGGAAAAAACCTACTGAACCATGGTTCTCAGATAAACTGAGGAAACAAAAACAGTTATGTAGGAGAACAGAAAAACAATGGAGGCATAACTACAACAAGGATCTGACAAAGAAGTATGCTCAGGTATCAGCTACCTATAAGAAATGAATTATGGAAGAAAAAAGTAATTACTTTACTGCTAAGATATTGACATAAAAAAAATTCAAGTAAAGAGCTTTTCACCACTATCAAAAAACTAGCTAAACTTCCGACCAAATCAAAATCTGATAATAATTCAGATTTTTGTACGGTGCTGGGCCAGGCCTTTGCCGACAAGGTGGAACTAGTCTACAACACATTCTCCAATTTCCCCATCGAACCTCCATCTCAGAGGAGTGACTCTACTCCAAGCTCATCCAGCTTCTCTTTCGCTCTTCCTACTACTTTACATCTTTTTCCAGAGATTCTCAGTGAACAACTAAGTGACCTATTCTCGGGGACAATACTACCTCTGCTGGAAAAAACCCATCTAGACCCAGCAGACCCTAATAACTACGGGCCAATCTCCAGAATTCCTTTTTGTTCAAAGGTTCTGGAGAAATTGCTCAATATCTAGCTCACTGCCTTCATCTCCTCCAATAATCTGCTTGACCACTCAATATTCTGGTTTAGAGAGGGCCACGGAACTGAAACTGCTCTAATCACTGCAAGTCACTGGAGTCATTGGATGAAGGCCGCCTTGATATTACTAGATCTTTCGGCGGCCTTCGACACCGTCAATCATAAAATCCTAATCGCCAGACTGTCCAATTTGGGCGTTCAAGAATCTGCCACGACTATTAACATCATATCTCATGGAAAGGTCCTTCCGAGTCGAATTAGGTGAATCCAGCTTCCAAACTTTCAATCTGCAATGCGGAGTACCACAGGGCTCGTCTCGAAGCCCTACGCTGTTTAATGTTTAGGTGACTCCTCTGGCCGCTTTTATTATACAGTTCGGGTTTTCCGTTATATCTTACGCAGACGACACACAGGTAGTCGTATCAATAACTAATAATGAAGAGGAGGTTGCGGACCGTTTTAACAACTGTATGGCCCATGTCAATTCCTGGATGCAATCCAACTGTCTTAAACTTAACGGCAGTAAGACCGAAGTATTACTATTGGGTGCCAATCCTTTAGCTTGATCTCTGAAATAGTGGTCTTCTGAGCTGGAGGATTGCCCTACACCTGTCTCGAAGGCAAAAAATCTTGAAATTACCTTGGACTGTAGACTGATCTTCGACAGCCAAATTAATTGCCTTACCTCCAGTTTCTGGGCCATCCTCAAAAGAATTAGGAAAATTCGCCCCTTTGTTCCTCCGGACGCTTTAAAAACATTGGTGACTGCCATGGCCATTTCCAGGTTGGACTATGGCAATGCACTTTATCTGGGGATTCAAACTCATCTCTTGAAAAAGCTGCAAAGTCTGCAGAATGCAGCAGCAAGAGTGATTTTGGATATCCCCAAACATGAATCAGTTTCTCAACAGTTAAGCGCATTGCACTGGCTACCGGTTAAGAAGAGAATTATTTTTAAGTCATTGTGCATTACTTTCAAAGCACTCCATGGAAAGGGCCCCTCGTACCTGTCGTCACACAAAAAAACACTATGTGCCATCTAGGAACCTTAGATCTGCACTACAAAAACTGTTACAAGTCCCTAGGTTCGGCAGGCACGATGGGGTGGAAGGAGCTTCCTATTGGGATCTGCCAAGTCCTGAAATCTTCTTCCGCTAACAATTAAAAATAGCCCAAATCTGAATGCATTTAGCAAAGCATTAAAAACATGGCTATTTCAATACGACCTTCAATTCCTTGTGCATACTAGTCTTACACGCTTCCTGAGTCTTCAGCGCCAAGAAGCCTCCGGGCATTTTTTGCGCTCTACAAATCTAATAATCAAATCAAATAGTGCTGGATGAAGAGGTCACCCCAGTTTGTTTGTTTTTTTGGGCGGGGTGTAGGGGGAGGGCTTGGAGTGCAGAAGTTACCCTAGTGCTCCCAGGTGACAGAGAGATTGGGCCTATATCTCACATGCATGTAAACACTAAAAAGTACAGGCCAAGCTACGAATCATTCGGATTCTTATCGCATGCTTGTACTTCGTGCTTTTGCTTTTATGATATCCTGATTTATGGGCGGGCAGTCCTCGAGTATTGGCGCAACATGGAAATGTATGTTGTGTGTTCTTTTGTACCGACCTATATGCTCTGGCGCCAAATCTCCATTATAGTGGTCATTACATGTACATCCTGTTTCCCACCCTGCCCCCCGCATTCTCCTGTTTGATTGTATGGCACCTGATCCTATCTTATATAATATAAAATGAAACCTCTGTCTTATCCTGAAATCCAACTATGCATTCCAATACAAGTTTTACTCTGAATCTTTGGGTTGTCGGCTGATGAGCTGTGTCGTATTGTGATTTCAACAAATTTTAATTTGTCTAGCGGCCGGCCCCAGCGGTTGTAGGCCCATGCTTGTATTTCTACTGAATGCTAAAATAAAGGGTTTCAAAAAACAAACAAAAAAGTACATCCGTGAATCGCTATCAATGGGCATAGGGTGGAAGCTCAGGGATACAAGAGGCACTATAACTACTGTGAAGTGTCTTCTGGTGTCATTCAGAGCAGGTTTTCCATTATGCACTTTATCAGGTTGTTACAGCTGACAATCAGGTAAGTCACTACTCTGTGGCTTAGGTTCCGTTAGGGGAGGGGAGGGGTCTCAGGCGCTCTCTAAGAGTATCAGTGAGTCCAGCAGTGCCTGTTGAATGTCTGGGGGAGAATTACTTTTAGCACACTATCTGAAAAGAAGTGGAGCGCAACTCCCATACGGATGCTTTGGGATTGCCTGAGTGAGTGCTCATGACCAGCTGGCCCATGGCAGCCCAGTAGGGGAGTCAAAGGAACCTAGAGTTTGAAAAGTGGCCTATGTCCCTTCCAGGACGAAGAGTGGCAAGGGGCACAGGAAACCCACCTATGACATTTCCATGGTTCAAGATGAAGTTGGGCCTGAGGGTGACGCCTTGGAACCTAGAGGGAAGGCATTGCTACCTTGGGAGTTCTGCCTAAGCTGAAGTAGTAGCAAGCCGCAGGAGGACTATCCCAGGCAGAGTTCTGCAAGGCACAGAAGGGGTGCCCTACTCGAGAGCCTAGGCAACATGCCGAGGGCATGACAATTGACAACACCTCTGGTGATCACTACATATAGTGAGCCTAAGTTCCCTGAGCCTGGGTCCCTACGTGGGAACTCAGAACGCTGATCACCTTTAGAATCCCCAACATGTGGGGAAGGAATAAGGAAGTAAATTTGCCCTGGATATTTTTTGTGAAAAATAAAGTTATGGAGGCTTAAGAGTAAACTGCCCCAGATATCAACAACCACTGGCAAAGCCAAAAGGTAAGATGCTGTCTGTCCTTCTTTCTGATTTGGCAAGGTTTTTGTTCTGCCATGATTTTTGCAATTGTAGACTATGAAATTTCTCACCAATGTTAAGAAATAGGTTAAAACTAAAATAATAGTTTTTTGTCACGAAGATCTGTATCTTGTGAAAGAACAAAACTAGATAGATATTGAAACCTGAAAGTAAAAACTTCAAAATACAGCAGAAAAGCAAACACATCTTAGGGTGTCTCTTCACTGCACATTGACTGCAATATATTCAATCTTTATGACATGTATAGTTTCTTTTTTAAAAACTTTTCACTCAGGAAGCTCTGAGCGGGCTTGAAAAATAATAAGTATCAGAATTTAAAGGAAACACTTGCTACGACCTAATTTACTTTCAACCGGGCTCAGAATTAAAAACAAATGTCACCATTTGATCCTCTGCAGTAGCTCAAGGAGAAGATGTATGGGCCTCCAGAAGAAGAGATATCTCCTTTTCAGGGAGACGTAGAACTTGTGCCTCAAACCCCTACTGTGAGTGAATCAGCCAGTCCTTCCGCAGCTCCATAAAACCCTTGGTGCACCAAAGCATGTGTTTTCATGCATTATGTGAAAATCAGAAGATAAAACAAAAGCAACCCTTAAAATCTACTCTTTAGTTGTACCCTGACAAAAACATACCTATTGCTGTATTTTTACAGACAAACTGGGAAGGGTGGGGAACACTAAAAGCGTGGGGTGAGGGTGTTTGAGGAGGGTAAGCAGCACACAAGCAGTCTCATGGAGAACTGAAAGAAACAAAAATAGTCCACTGAATTTGATCAGTGGAAAAATGAAAGTCATGTAATCTAAAGGATGGTAAACAGCCTATGCTCAGGGAAGGAACAAATACTTGAAGAGGCAGGCAAGCCATTGAATAATAGGAAAACAAATGAGTTAGACAATAACGCAATAGGAGGGTTGTAAGCCAAACATAATGTTTTGTATGGTCTACAAGAGATCTTTTTCACAAGGCCTATGAAGGGTTCCGCAGTAGGTGATGGAAAGACAACACTTAAGGGATTAAAGAAGATCTCATGAATGGGAATATTACATCTTGATCGGTCACAGAAACATATCCCAGGCACCAGGCATGCATATATAGAAATACATTATTAGGTCATTATCTTTAGTGATGAATATAAAATGAAATAAAAGGATCAAAATACTTATACAAACGGATGGCTTTAACAGTAAGACAAGACAAAAACTAACCTACCAGGTTGTGAATTCCCAAGCTGCTTCAAAAGTGTTTTTTCCATTTTTTTGGCATAAAATGCTGCATACCATACACGGAGCTCAGTGCCTGGAGGAATGTCACGTGATGTAGTAAAGTAGATGTCATCATCATGCTGGAAGGCAGTAAGGTTCTGGTGCTTGTAATCTGTGGCTGACCGCACCATCATCATCCAGTTGCAGTCATCCTCATTGGTGGTATCCAAAGAAACCACAACCCCATCTTTCTTGAAGATCTGCACAACAGAAGACAAACCATTAACTGGATGGTGTGCAGAAGAAAATGGTGATCATTTCGAGCAATCTAAAAGGATTTTCACACTGCGTTATATTTCATACATTTGCCCTCAACCGGTACTCTGATGACAGAGTTTGAAGCATTTTACACTCAAACAGTTTAGAATTGACAGATTTATCTGCAGGATACATAATTACTCCATTTGGATCACCTTTCAGGGAACTGAGGAGATCAGGGCGACATTACTGTGCCAGGAAGGCCAGCTAAATCCTGCATCCCAAATTCACACTCTTTAGCTGAAGCCAGTCTTTCCAAAATTGTGCCCGGGAGCCACCCATGTGCGCCTTACTCCTCTTGCTCCTTGTTGTAGCTGAATAATCAAGCTCAAACTTTAAGGATTTTAGCAACATTGATAGAGTATTTATCTCGATGTGGCACCTTTATTAAACTGTACTACCTGAACCCCACTTTAGATGTGTGGTATGAACATGCTATTTTTTTGCCCGTTATTGTCATCAGTGTGCAAACATTAACAGTGGATTTTTTTTAAATGTGCTATCCTTCCACACATTGGACGTTGTGGTCCCAATAACTCTTAGATTACAACTCAATAAAGACACGGACATAATGATTACTAAAAGCTTTTTAAAGAATTTTCTACTGCCGGGAACTAACACACTTAAAATTTAGTGTAGCTTAATCACATAGTACATGCAATTTTTCCATCTTCCCATCGCTTCTATAGCACCAATTCTCTCTCATGCACGAGTATTTTGTGAAAATATCCACAGTGACATGTAGTCACATCAGGTAGTGTCAGCTGGTGTCCAACATCCAGTCCAAGAAGCAGTTGATATTCTTCAAATACTCAAGAGTAGCTCAAGAGAAGTTGTGCAGTATGTGAACTTAATGCTAAGCCCTCAGGTCGGAAGACTGAGTAGGCAGGGGCAAAAAACAAGGTCCATTTGTTCCTAAATTGACAGTGGGGCAAAAGGGTACATTTACATTGTATGTGAACCAAGTTTAAAAACAATTAATTAAAAATTACTACTTGTTGTATTCTCAATTAACATAAGAATTGCAAAGTTCTTTTTTAGGTCGAGGTACGATCCGGTTCGTCAGAACCGGAAGTAGCGAGATCTTATGTTTCTTAGAGGGGCTCTTCATCCCGCCTCTAATTTTGGCTCTCTCCTATTGGCTGGCTTCCTAAATGGAGGCCAGCCATTGGAGGAGAGAGCCGTCACTCCAAATAGGCTCCGTCCTTTTCGGATTTGGAGGTGTGTTCGGTGTTCTTTCCACTTTTTAGCCACGCCCACCGAACACGCCCCCAAATCGGGAAAAAAGACGGAGCTTGCCTCCGTGTAATTTCTTCTGCCCCGTTCGCTTTTATTGCTGGGTAGTTTTGTTACCCTGTAAATAAGCTGTGGGAAGTTGCCCCACATTTTTTACTGACATGCTTGAATTTAAAGCTTGCCCCACGTCTTGCATATAAGAACATTTCAACATATGTGAAAAAAATTACAATAAGCACGCATTGCCCGGATAAGAAAATTGAGCCAATCTGTAAACGCTGAGGAACACTTGGGCGCTGCGATGCCATACTAGTTACAACCGCGAGCCATATAGCAGGTAATAACAACCACGTGTGTAAAGGCAGAATTGGGTATCCTGCAGGCATGCATTCAGACAGGATTTCTGTTATCAGTTGCCTGCGCGCTTCCTGGATAGATGTGTTTTTTGCATAAGTGAGTTAATACATCCCCTCATCCATAATTCCACGTCCCATTCTGCACTGGCACCGGCGTGCCCATCGCGCAGGGCGACGCAGACTGGGAACAAACCCCTCCCCCACCCCCCCATCAGCCTGTGCCAGGCTCGGCGGAGGCACACAAGCGGCCTCTGTTGGCTTTCGGCCGCCTCTTCCGGTGCTAGTGAGTGAGGCCAGCACACAGGCCAGGGAGCGGAAACACTCGCGGAACAGGGGCACTGGCAGGTGTGCACAGGGTTCAAAGGTGAACCCTCACGCCGCTCCGTGGCTTTGAAGACGTCTTCAAGGGGCAGCGCCTTGACTAACTGGGGAAGACATGCCAAGGCACAATGCTGCGGGAGGCGTAGAGGGGTCCAAGCCCCTGAGATAATGCTATGATGTGACCACCTCCCCCTGCCATTAGAGACATTTAACTACCCAAGGAATTCTGGTAGATGTAGTCCTGTTTCACCTGAGTCGAAGAAATTGGATCGGTCCTCACTTTGACAATCATTAGTAACAATGACTTTGCTCTAATTGCCCTATTATCGCATTATAGTGCCCTGAAGCGGTCTCCCTATTTGTCGCTGGCGCTGCATACTAATCTCAAAAGTGAACTACGCACACGAGAGGCGCTGTGAGGAATGTCTCAAACTGGGTGCAGGGGAGGCGGTTCTTTAGTGCCGATCTCTGAGTGTTTGTCAACAAAAAAAGCTGCGATGGGTTGTAAACATTACTCTGCGTGTCACGTTAAACTAAAACCCACTAAACTTCTAGTACCAGAACTCACTCTCCCTCTTGTATCCACAACCCTTATTCCCACTCCCTGTGTGCGGCTGTGCGCAGGCGCTATAGTTTCTTGGTTAGAGTTTGGAGTTAGGCACGTATGTATTTCCAGCACATTGCCAGCAGCAGCCCCTGAGTCTAGAAGACTGTAAGACACTGGTAGTTGGCGCAACTGTGCCAGGCATGGGGCAGTAAACTCACTTGGGAACAGGGCCGGACTGGGAACCGAAACCGGCCCTGGCACACTGCTTGGCCAGCCCCCCTAGGGGAGAGGAGAGGGTGCGGTCGAGCTGTTTGCAGGTTCCCCCAAACCTATCCTCTAAACAAAACTCTATTCTAGAAATGTTGGCAGAGAATTAGAACACAAGGTTGTGAATTGACCAATATGGTTAGTTTGTGCTTTTACAACAAAAAAAAAATCATGTACCGAACCACCAGTCGTTTTACAAAAAAATATTTTTTACAAAAGTATGCATGATGAATAACCCCATAACGAATGCACTGAAAAGCTGACACTACACACTTGCCTGTAGTGCACAATACTTTCGCTCATGCTGGCAGCTCCACAAGTCTATTCCTTGCTGCCAGACAGTGACTCTGAAAGTCAAACACCCCTCACATCGGACCTGTCACCTATTCCTCTCTCTCTCTCACCTACTTATCCCACTACCTACCTATAAAATATATTTGCTCACTCCCCTCAAACTCACTCATCCCACTCACACACCTAGCTATCACTCATCTATCCAACCCACTCAGTAAGTCACTCACATTCTTCATTCACCCACCAGGAAGCCCTGCCCGCGGGCACTGTGCAGCAGCTGCAGGAGGAGAAAAGCGATGCTCCCAGTCCAAGGCATGGCTGAGGCTCACATCCCCAGCCCCGGGGTGTGTGACAAGCCCTGGGTTTGCACACTTCCGAGAGGGCCGATAGTTGAACGCCTTAAAGACCCGGCTGGCAGGGACAGAAATGACAACTCTGAAGCCTGTTCACAGACGAGGAGCGCAGAAGAGAGGATCAGAGGCAGCCTGCCCTTATCCCAGGAGGATCAGGGGGCAGCCTGTCCTTATCCGAGGAGGATCCCGGGGCAGTCTGTCCTTATCCCAGGAGGACCACAGGGCAGTCTGCCCTTATCCCAGGGGGACCACAGGGCAGTCTGTCCTTATCCCAGGAGGACCACGGGGCAGTCTGTCCTTATCCCAGGAGGACCACGGGGCAGTCTGTCCTTATCCCAGGAGGACCACGGGGCAGTCTGTCCTTATCCCAGGAGGACCACGGGGCAGTCTGTCCTTATCCCAGGAGGACCACGGGGCAGTCTGTCCTTATCCCAGGGGGACCACAGGGCAGTCTGTCCTTATCCCAGGAGGACCACGGGGCAGTCTGTCCTTATCCCAGGAGGACCACGGGGCAGTCTGTCCTTATCCTAGGAGGATCCCGGGCAGCCTGTCATTATCCCAGGAGGATCCCGGGGGCAGCCTGTCCTTATCCGTGGAGGATCCCGAGGCAGCCTGTCCTTATCCCAGGAGGATCAGGGGGCACACACAAGAGAGGATCCCGTGGCAGACTGTTTGCATGCGTAAAGCATAGAGGGGAGGATGCTAGAGAAGCCTGGAGGATGCTAGAGGAGTCTGTCCACAGGTGAAGAGCTGAGAAAGAGTCACTGGGAGTAAGTAACCTGCTGGCAGCTGCGTAGCTGACAGGTGTGGATTACGGAGCAGACTGATCCACGGGGGATGAGCTGAGATGGGGTACTCCGAGCAGCCTGTCCACAAACGAGGATGGAGCATTACACGGTGCTTTTTATTACATCTGCTTCCCGCCCACAGGTCGAGCCTGCGGGGACCTGGGTGTCACTTTTTCTCTGAACAAGAAACTGCTCACAATTTCACCTTTTGTTGCGGTCGGGGTTCAGAGAAAATAATGACGCGAATGGTTGGCCTTTGTGCTTTGAGAAAAAAACTGTCAAATAAAAGCATTCTGCTTTCTCAGCTAATGGTTGAGGCAGGGCATTTTCAAATTCGTTCTGTGGCGATTTATTTGTAGCTCGTTACTTGGAACTTTATTTGTGTGAAAATAGTACTGTTTAATGTTTGGTATTCATCGAGTTAGTAAGAAAGGCTGACTTGACCTGGCCGGGATCTGAAACTCTGCTGACCTGCAGGTCACATCTTAGTGGTGGGCCATGAACCCTCCTAGTTGGTTTGAAATAAGCATGCTGTCTTCCGTGGCAAGATCATATGTGCACGTGGCAACCAGCACGAGATTAATACACCTGTTCAATTCTAGCAGCCCAGTCCTAAAGGTTCCTAGGTGAATACACTGCACACCAGGCAGTAATGGACTGGAAAGAAGCTATGTCACACCTACATGCCAATTAGCACGCTTACTGCTAATTGGCATGTGTGTGTCTGGCTCTGAGTGGGTGTGTGTCTGGCTCTGGGTGTGTGTGTGTGTGGCGCTCTGGTGTGTGTGTGTGTGTGTGTGTGTGTGTGTGTGTGTGTGTGTGTGTGTGTGTGTGTGTGTGTGGCGCTCTGGTGTGTGTGCGTGTGTGTGTGTGTGTGTGTGTGTGTGTGTGTGTGTGTGTGTGTGTGTGTGTGGGGCTGTGTGTGTGTGGGTGGCTTTGAGTGTGGCTCTTGTTGGGTGTAAATGCAATAGGTCATGCATTTGCGAGCGATTAACATATTGGCATTGTAAATGACAATGCCATTTATTTAACGATTAAGCTATTGGCAATGTAAATGACAATGCCATTTATTTAAGAATTTTAAAAAATAATGAGCTATGCCAATAGCTCTACCTTTAATAATGCCGAGACCATTGCATTGTAAATGCTTGTTATATAAACTGTGGACCAAATCTACCTAAAACAGCTATGATGAGGCACATGGGTGATATAATAAGCCAAATAAGCATAACATCGTGAAAACGCTTCAAGGGGTTTAAATAAGCCTAAATTCTGGAATGAAAATATGTAACAATATTTTGCAAATCCTACCTAAACTCCTCAAGCCACATCTGGGAAGCATCCTTGAAAGATATCGAAAAAAGCCTCAAACATTTGTGATAACATTTTGGTAAATAATTCAGAACAAACCAATATTTTGTTTCACAACTCTATTCCCAACGTGGAAGATGGCCAGAATTTGTACAACATTCTTCCACAGTGCATGTAAAAGACAGATTTGGCACTACACAAACCTAAATATTTTATCAACTCATTTAGATTGTTCATTTACAGAAGGAGGTCAGCACAAATGAGCAAAATTACATGAAGGAGGCAGATTTCCCAACAACACTCCCCCACCCCCCCCCCCCCCCCCCCCCATTAACAGGGAAGAATACCTATGAAAGTCATTACTAGCAATTCAACAAGCACAAATTTGGTCTTCTAAAATGATGGAAAAGCAAATAAAAATTCTGCATAGCAAGAAAATACGGCAAAGCAAAGCCTTGTATAATAACATCCACGCACATTTTATTTGTACAGTAAATTAAAATCCGTACAAAGTAATCAATGTATATAAAATCAAGATATTTTTAAACAATTCATGTTTAATAATCTCTAAACACCTCTAATCTCAGAGACTTTCCCGGACATAGATTTATTGTGTATGTGAATAATTCATATAAGTAAGTCACAATTGATTCTATGTGCAACAGTGCCTCCACATACCAATTAATAAAAGAAGATTACGTTTTGTTAATCACAGGTTGCAAGGAAAAACATAAACACTGTTAATTATGTAAAGGGGGCGTTCTTGAGCCCTTTCATTTTGTAGATTTGGTTTACAGGGTTAAATAAGATAAAATAGAATACGGCAATCGCCCACCACACCCTGCAATATAGAAGGACAAAAATGTTAATCACAGGAAGCATGAACTGTTAATTGTCTGAGTGTTGTAGTAATGTTGCTACAGTGTTCATAAATGTTGATGTTTGTCCTTTAGGCAGAATATGATGGCTTAGTGACATCTAATAACGAATTGGTTAAACTGGCCAGGAAACCATTTCCTGTGCTCTGTGTCAAGAACTGGGCGGGTACATAATATGCGAATAAAAGTTTTTAATTTGTAATCACACAGTGTTCAACTTCTTATTCATGGGGTGAAGCTTATTTTGGAAAAGAATCTACACTTGGATGAAGCCCAAACTACAACTACATTAATTTTTATTTGCAGTGTAATTCAATTTGCATCTGTGGGTGTGCCTGTTAGTGGAAATAAATAACCTTCCAAGTTTGTCCTCATTTCCCAAATGCTGTGTGTGTTACCTTTCTGGAAAGTGATTGGTTTTGAGGCTTTGTCATGGACTTAAATGTTGTAAATGAGAACAGTGGTTTTCAAGGCTACCTTCAAGAGACACTAAGGTTGAGTTGAAGTATTGACTCGGGGAGCCTCCCTTTCAACTAGTGTCTTTATTGACCTTTTCCCAAATGTAATATTTCAAACTGTATTTTTGGGCAGTCCAAAATCTGAGATGGGTCTTTAGAAAAGCAGATTCCACCACATATGATTGAGTATACAATACTGCATTCTAGTGTGTGACATGTGGAAGCTTAAACTGACCTTGCTAACAGCTGAGTGCAAACAGTAGTAAATTTGCTTTTGGTTTTAGTGAGGAAAAATGTTGAAAACAATTGCCTTTTCCATCAAACCAAAAGCCTAGATATTTATAGTTAATTGCTCTGTCAACCGAAGTTTTGCCTAAGTGTAGGAGCGAGGCTTATGGAGTTTCCTGACAAAAGTAAAGCCTTTTTTTGTAGAGATTAACAATCATATGAACCATTTGGCAAAGCCTGTAGAAATGGTATTAGTCTTTGGAAGCTCACTGCAGTGTGATTTAAGAGGACTATGTCAGCGCCATTCTGCAAAGAGGTTAATGCTGAATACGAATTTTGGGAAGGTGAGAGTTCGTAATTTCAAGTTTTCAATCAAAGTGAAATATATATATATATATATATATATACATATATATATACATATATATATACATATATATACTCAAGTTAAAAAGCAAAGGGACAAATACACATAATTCCTTGAGGCCTCCATTCATGCAAATCTTTAAGGAGACGTTATTGTTTGTAACTAGTGTGACCTTAACCCAGGTGCTTATGCAGAGCATTTTAATGGCAAGCAGCAACAAGTATAGTTCATTCAGGTAGTTCTTGTCATAAATGGTTCCTATCTTATTTGCCTCGACATAAAATAGGGTGATAAATCTGTATCTGCCTAGATCAGATGTCAGTTCTTCTTTTAATATAATTGCTGGAATATCGAACCGTGCTAAGAATCAGATAGAACCTTTGTTGGCAAACAATGTAAGAAGAGAGGTGAAAGACTGTTTAAACAAGCAATGTCATATTTGAAGGAGACAGACGTATCTACTTTTTAAAATTAATTCCTTGGCTAGCCGAAACTGGCAAGTTATAGTGCTTTCAAAATTTCTAATGTTTGCTAGACATAAATCTAGGATTGGGGGCAGATGTACCCAATAATATGTGCTACCCATATATTATGAGCAACATTATTACCCCTTGCATTTTCATTTCTATTAATATGACCCAAAATTTCCTTTGTTTTTTCTATGGTATGCCACAAACAATTATACTCAGTCTTTCTTTTTGTGCCCTTTTTGGTTTCCAGATTATTTTTTTATTTTTTTGTAAGGTCTCCTAACTTCTGTCTCTGTGTTACAAGGTTAGAAAATATGTGCAGGATTTTAATTTCCCTATTTTATTGTATGTTATATTTTGCAAGGTTTTTGAATGCAAAGTCTCTGTCACTTTCACGGGGTTAGGCACATACCTTGACTGTCAAAATGTAAATGTAATCTGTCAAACAACTGCTAATGGAATTACTCCCAGACCGTTATCAAATCATGCTCAATTGGAGTAGATCCAATTTGAATTGAAACTAAAGAAGGTTTCTCGTCTTCATAGTAATAAATGACTTGATTTCACTTCAGCCTTTTCACTTGTTCGAGGCCTTCAAATTCACCTAGAGTGTAAGCTTTCTAAAATAGAATTCATATTACTAATGCTTTGTACTTGTGGGAGAAAGCCTCTTTTGCATCTTTTCAGTATAGTATAGCTGTTTAAATAATATAATAAAAATAACAGAATAACTGAAGAGATGGAAAAGAATTGTCAACAACTTTCAATCTCTTTGCTGAGGAGTAGATAAAAGATATGGGCTTACCTTGTTAAAAGCTACAATTGAAGATATGAATTTCGACACCAGTTCCAGTCTCCTAGAAACCTTGGGCCTGCAGTAACTATACAAGAATATCCCTCAACAGGAGGCTGTAGGTGTCGTAGAAGACACCCTGAAACAGTGTTAATACAACAAAAAGTTCCTTTGGGGATGGATTTAAAAAGCTATGAACTCACAACATCTACAAAACTGTAGCTGTCGAGTTACAGATGCTAAACCAATCTGCAGTCATGGAAAGTGCTTCTACCACTTCACAACTTCTTATGTCATAGTTTGCTTCTAAAGGCCAAATGTCTGGAAGGTCTTCATGGTTCCTGGTTTGCACAATATCTGGAGGCATCATGTGGGCAGGCTACAATTAGCTGGAATATACTCTTTCTCCTCTACGTAAAGGTCTTCTTCTTGCACATCACCGGGTTAATTAGCTTTGTTCCAAATAACATGCAGAGAACCTAGAACACAGCCCTAAGGTAGGAAGCCGGGCTTGGCCCGGATAAAACATCTTTCTATGGAGATGTAGGCAGAGCCTCCTTCAAGGGTTTGAGATAAAAACTAACTAATAGGTCAATGTGGCCAGCATTCATCATACTATATGCACCTGCAGGAGGCATCAACTAACAAAAGTAACATACACATTTCTTTAAAATCTTCTCCCAATCAAGATAAAGTGTGTAACTTGCTTTGTCCTGGTATTTTCTACAGACCAGAAGGAGTAGAGTAGTCTGGCCCTATTTGTACATAGGATTTAATCCACCTTTGCCCTGTTTATAGGTTGCTAAGCAACTCTGCACAATACAACCCAACATAGGAAATAGTTTAATTTCAGAAGAGGGAAATAAATTTAGAAGGCAAACTTTTGTATTTCATCACCTCTTCCATCTCGGGGTGTAGAGGTTAAAAGGCATGTGCCCCTGCGACTGCCTGTTGCCACCAACTGGCCCGATGTCTGATGCAAGATGACGGAAGCACCCACAGACTACTAGTGACAATACACTTTGATGGCCTTCTACATAAGTGGACCATAAGGTCTACTGTTGAATACCAGGTTAAAATTGTGGATTACTTCTAGCAGACTCACAAGAATGTAGACACCACAGGGTGGATAAAATAAGGTAGGCCGGAAGGATGAATGGTAAAGGAATAACAGTTATTCCAAGTCATGCTAGGACTTCTGTTACCCACAGTATCCCCTTATAAACAACCCGTCTGCAGACTTATAAAAGTAAAGAGCACTCCAACGTAATGACAGGGTCAGATTAGTCTGGCTATTCATGACTGTCATTGCAGTTTCTGTTCCTCCCCCTATGCACTCTCTCACCAGCCACCCAACCACAAAAAAGAGATGTGGAGGGGTCAGACTAGTGCTGTAGAGGCTGGCTAGCTTTGGAGGCAAGATGCCCCACATATGGGTTATCAATTACACTTTGTGTAAGAGATTCTTCATTTAGATAGCCTTCTATCAAAAGGTTCAGGCATTGAAGCCTCGAGAGGAAGGAATCATGAAAACCCAGATGGGGCCAGTGCATC
Organism: Lissotriton vulgaris; assembly: GCF_964263255.1. Classification (NCBI taxonomy): domain Eukaryota; kingdom Metazoa; phylum Chordata; class Amphibia; order Caudata; family Salamandridae; genus Lissotriton; species Lissotriton vulgaris. The sequence goes on from NC_141696.1 coordinate 1,420,026,858, forward strand.
ACTTCTATTTGTCTTGGCCCTACCCCTTGTGCCACTACACCACAGCCGTTGAATGTGTCTGGAACCAGAATAAAAAAATTAGACACTGCATTTTGACACACACACAATAATTTGTCTACAAAGCAATATGATTTACTTAAAAAGCTTAAAACTGAATTTGTATGCGAGTATGTATATATGCAAGTGTGTGTGTGTGTGTGTATATATATATATATATATATATATATATATATATATATATATATATATATATATATATATATATATTCACTGAAAAAACCATAGGTTTCACACCAGTTATAGTTAGGAATTAGCATTTAAAAAACCTAATAAATTCACTGAAAAAACCATAGGTTTCACACCAGTTATCGTTAGCTGGAAATTTTACTGACATAAAACCAATGAAATTACACGTTATAGTTAGTTGGACTCACTATAACTTGCGCGCCTGCATTGCACTGCTGATGACGTCACATATTACATCACTCATGACATGGTCAGTGACATCACTCATGACATCACTGATGACACCATCCAGTGAATGTGTGTCTTTCTGAAAAATAAATATGTTTTATATATGTATATGTAAAGGTCAATGGAAAAATAAATGTTTAAATAAGTGTCTTAATGTGTGTTTTTTTTTAAAAAAAAATTTGATTGGTTAACTGGCTTATTAAGTGTATCTTAGTGAATACATATATTGGAGACTAATTTTTAAATATTTAAATATATGTATCAGTGTTTCACTTTGTGTATAAGTGGCTGCATGGGTTGGTGACTGACTCACTGTTTGTATGTGTTTTGAAGACAGCATATGTGCAGGACTTTATGGGTGGATGAGTGTGTATATGTGTGTGTTAGTGAGTAAACGACTGTCTCACTATTGTTTTTATCAGTAACGACATATGTTTTAATCTAGTATATGTGAGTATTGATATATATAAGTGAGTATATGTGAGTGAGAGATTGTAAGAGTTCCTGTTTAAATAAGTATGTGTTTCTGTAAGTGATTGTTTAAGAGAGTAAGTATGTGTAAGTTTCCTTAGAAGTAAGGTGGTAGTGTGTGTATATCTGTATATGTAAATAAATGAATGTTTATTAGTTTATTTGCATGTGTGAGTATGTGTGTGAGTAACTTTTTGATGACTTTCGGTGTGTAACAGGATGTATAGGTGTATCACTACATATGATGAGTGAGTATATGTATGAGTGACTATATAGAACTGTTGGTGAATGAGTGAATGTGTATATAGATGGTGAAATTACTGAATTGGTTGTTGTAACTGTTATGGGTATATCCACTTTTTTGTAAATGTTAGTTTCTATTTTTGAATATGTGTTTCAAGGGTACATTACACTGAAAGGAGGTCTGTCATTCTGTCACAATGATGGTGTCATCAGTGATGTCATGAGTGATGTCACTGACCATGTCATGAGTGATGTAATATGTGACGTCATCAGCAGTGCATTGCAGGCGTGCAAGTTATAGTGAGTCCAACTAACTATAACGTGTAATTTCATTGGTTTTATGTCAGTAAAATTTCCAGCTAACTATAACTGGTGTGAAACCTATGGTTTTTTCAGTGAATTTAATAGGTTTTTTAAATGCTAATTCCTAACTATAACTGGTGTGAAACCTATGGTTTTTTCAGTGAATTTCAAAGGTTTTTTAAATGCTAATTCCTAACTATAACTGGTGTGAAATCTATGTTTTTTTCAGTGAATTTCAAAGGTTTTTTAAATGCTAATTCCTAACTATAACTGGTGTGAAACCTATGGTTTTTTTCAGTGAATTTCAAAGGTTTTTTAAATGCTAATTCCTAACTATAAGTCTCACTTTATAAGTAAAACTGTTAGCGCTCTAGTTGTTCTTTAGAACACTCTGGTTCATTCTGTCATTGGGCTATAGTTGGGCTACATCTGGCTGATATTTGGGCTACATTTGTTTTTTTTGTCTCTGGTGGCCATCTTTGGGCTACATTGGGCTACATTTGGGCTACATTTGTGCTCTAACATATGTATAGCCCAATGTAGCCCAATATATATTTTATCAAAGTTTTTTTCGTAAAAACCACTTGGGCATATATCTTGAGACATAGCAAAGGCACATCGGGCTACCAGTCCCTACAATTTTGCCAAATTATTTTTTTTAAAATTTATTTATTTATTTATTGCCTTGGAGCGCTCCCGGTGCGCGCCCCGATGAGCGCCCCGAAAAGCGTAGTTTTATGAAGCGCCCCGGGGAGCGTCCCGTAAGCGCCATTATCGCGAATGAAAACATGATCGTGACGTATCGGTAGCCGCGTCCGCGTGATACGCGCGGCGTAAGCGCACCCGGAAGCACTCGAGCGAATACGATCGTGCAACGTAGGCGTCCGACGCGCTTACGCGACAAGCCCCTGGGCACGCCCCGGGGCGCGTAGCGTAAGCGCGTCGGGTCATGTGACCTGAAAATAACACTTTTCATTGGTTCATAACAGTTATAGTTTCATAATGATGAGGCCCCTGATCATGTGACCTAAAAATAACACTTTTCATTGTTTCAATACATTTTTTTTCAATATGTGTTTCAAGGGTTACATTACACTGAAAGGAGGTCTGTCATTCTGTCACAATGATGGTGTCATCAGTGATGTCATGAGTGATGTCACTGACCATGTCATGAGTGATGTAATATGCGACGTCATCAGCAGTGCATTGCAGGCGCGCAAGTTATAGTGAGTCCAACTAACTATAACGTGTAATTTCATTGGTTTTATGTCAGTAAAATTTCCAGCTAACTATAACTGGTGTGAAACCTATGGTTTTTTCAGTGAATTTAATAGGTTTTTAAATGCTAATTCCTAACTATAACTGGTGTGAAACCTATGGTTTTTTCAGTGAATTTCAAAGGTTTTTTAAATGCTAATTTCTAACTATAACTGGTGTGAACCTATGTTTTTTTCAGTGAATTTCAAAGGTTTTTTAAATGCTAATTCCTAACTATAAGTCTCACTTTATAAGTAAGACTGTTAGTGCTCTAGTTGTTCTTTAGAACACTCTGGTTCATTCTGTCATTGGGCAATAGTTGGGCTACATCTGGCTGATATTTGGGCTACATTTGTTTTTTTTTGTCTCTGGTGGCCATCTTTGGGCTACATTGGGCTACATTGGGCTACATTGGGCTGCATTTGGGCTACATTTGGGCTCTAACATATATATAGCCCAATGTAGCCCAATATATATTTTTTCAAAGTTTTTTTCGTAAAAACCACTTGGGCATATATCTTGAGACATAGCAAAGGCACATCGGGCTACCAGTCCCTACAATTTTGCCAAATTATTATTTTTTATTTATTTATTTTTTTATTTTTTGCCTTGGAGCGCTCCCGGTGCGCGCCCCGATGAGCGCCCCGGAAAGCGGTTTTATGAAGCACACCGGGGAGCGTCCCGTAAGCACCAATATCGCGAATGAAAACATGATCGTGACGTATCGGTAGCCGCGTCCGCGTGATACGCACGGCATAAGCGCACCCGGAAGCACTTGAGCGAATACGATCGCGCAACGTAGGCGTCCGACGCGCTTACGCGACAAGCCCCTGGGCGCGCCACGGGGCGCGTAGCGTAAGCGCGTCGGGTCATGTGACCTGAAAATAACACTTTTCATTGGTTCATAACAGTTTTGGTTTCATAATGATGAGGCCGCTGATCATGTGACCTAAAAACTCTTTTCATTGGTTCAATACATTTTTTTTTCAAAAGGATGAAAGACCCCACCTTTTTTCCTTATTCTGACTTTGTCCTTTGACTTAGAAAGACCTGTTTGTACCTCTCTGTACCTTTTTGATCAATATAATGGCTTCAGTAGTAGCAGCAGCTGGTGCATCTGCACCACCACCACCACCACAACCACCAAGAGGACCACCTCAAGATATCATTGGTGGTCAACAAGAGGAAGAGGAGGAGGAGGAGGAGGGGGGAGTTCAAGATGGCTTCAAGAACAAAATACCCCATACCAGTGAAGACCACACATTATTTGGGAGTTTTTTTCTATCCCACAGGGGAAGAAAAAAGTAAATGCAGCAAAGGTGACTTGCAGAATCTGTGGTGTGGAACTTTCCAGGGGAAACCCGAATAAGAAATATTCATTTGGGAACAACACGATGATACGCCACATGCAGCGCAAGCATCCAATAAATTATTCTGCTGCAGAGATGAGGGAACTGGCCAGTAACCCTCCCCAATCCACAAGCACCACCTCAAAAAGGAAGCAACCCACTCTTATCTGTAAATATTGTGGGAAGACCATCTCCTACGGAGAACAGAGCTTAAAGCTCATCGTCCTTGCTGGGGACAACCACAAATGCCCCAATCAACTCTAATTATTTCTTTTCTTTTTTTTTTGCTCATGTTGAGCCATTTTCAATTCCCTGTTTTTTCGTTTCTCCCCATGAAAAATACAAAAAAAATATAAAAACTGTTCAGAAAACCCAAAAAAGTACAAAATGTTCAAAAAAACAATAAAAAAATATAAAACAACAAAAAGAAGAAAAAAACCAGTTCTTTTTAGAACTACCTCCAATTTATAAAAAAAGGCTTCATTTTTGTAAAAGTCTGTCATTCTTTTTTCCCCATGGTACGCTCCCCGGTGCGCGTACCGGGCGCTCCATCCGCGCAAATCAAAAAAAAAAAATGTTATGGCCCCCACATCAAACCTAGGGGGTCAGGGGGGGTCTATCCCTGCCCCCTTATGGTCATTTCCCCCTTTGATTTTTCCACCTCTTATGTCTCGATTTTACCGAGACACAAGATGGCGGCCGCTCCGGACTGTTTCGAATGTTTACAGACACCCGAGAGCCAATCAGCTTTCCGTGCGCAAGTCGCGTGGCGAGCCCGGAGCGCTCCCTGGGGCACTGCCATAGATATATATATTTTTTTTAACCTAAATTACTCAAAATCCACTGAAGCACATATCTTGAGACATAGCAAAGGCACATCGGGCTACCAGTCCCTACAATTTTGCCAGGTTTGGTGGAAATCCATTCAGCCGTTCGGGCTAAAAGTGAGGTCGACCGCCCTATGGAAATTAACATGGAGAAAACACGTTTTGGGACACCCCTTTTATCTCAGCCCCCGCTTGACAAATCCCCCCCAAACTTTCAGGGAAGGACCGGGGCGCCGCGAGGCCATTTTGAGGACATTTTCAGGCAGATTCGTCAACCGGCGCCAAAGTTATTCCAAATAGAATTTTGAGATTTAACATTGAAAAAAATCCTAACTATAACTACCTACTGGCGACCGCCAGTAGGTAATATATATATATATATATATATATATATATATATATATATATAGTTAGGACCTAGTTTCCATAGGAAATCCACAACATTCTATCATTCTATTTGGAATAACTTTGGAGCTGGTGGACGAATCTTCGCGAAATTCTCCAAGAAAATGGCCTGCTCCACTCTGCTCCTTTCCTGATCATTTGGGGGTGATTCGTCAAGTGGGGGCCGAGAAAAAAAGGGGGTTCCAAAACATGTTTTCCCCATGCAATTTTCCATAGGACATTTAGCCAGGATACAGCCTGAACGGAATTACACCAAATTTGGCAAAAAGGTAGAGTTTGGTTCGCAGATTGTGCTATTTGTTAAATTGTGTAAATCCCTTCAGTAGTTCCTGAGAAAATCAAAAATAAAATCATAGTGATATCTAGAGACGAAGTACCGTACTCTGTACCTTCCAGAGCACGAGCTGCATGATCATTGGCTGTCAACACTCCAAACCAGGAAGTGTTGGCAGCCATCTTGTGCCTCGACACCCTAACCCCCTAGGCCTGCTCAGGGGGTCCCAGAAGGAAGGAAGGAAGGAGATATATATATATATATATATATATATATATATATATATCAGATAGCGAATGAGCTGTTGGAGTGGGAGTCGGCAGCAGCTTCGCGAGCGGCTCGGAGTTGTCCGACGGCGGCTGTACGGAGCGGAACGGAGCGGAGGTGCAGAGCGGAGGCGGAGTCGGCATCGCCTCACTACGCCAGCCCGTGGCTTGAGGAGGCCCGCTGGAGGAGATCGCTTCGGCTGGTTGTCTGTGTGGGACTGAAGAACGAGTCTCCCGGGGAAGATCTTCCCCTGACGCCGTGGACCTCGGCGACCGTTGCACTGTGACTCTGCCCACTGGCCGGATTTTTGGCTCTCAGATCGGAGAAGGAGAGGGGATCTCCATCTTGGGCGTTGGCCCCTCGACTTTACTGAGCGGCCATTTTGTGAAGCTCGGCCGGGCCTCCCGGTGCTCTCTGTGTGGGCTGCTCCCGGATGGCATATAGCTGCTTTCTTTGCTGGACAGTGAGCCTCAGCGTCCTTTATTGAGCTACAATGTCGAATGCTAGGGGACAGCGACGGGGCGACCGGACCTTGCCGGAAATGCTGGGACGGGGCTCCCTACGCAGCGGAGGAACCCAACCTGCCGCGACCTCCCCGGCGCCGACCAGGGGGGCGGATGGTGGAGAGCCCCCGGTGACGAGATCGTTTCTCGAATCGCTGTTTAGCTCCCTTCGGGAGGACTTTCAAACGCTCAAGAGTGAGGTGGCCGGGGAGGTCCGTGAAGTAAGGAGAGAGATGGACTCCCTGGGGGACCGTGTGAACACAGTGGAGAAAGCGGGTCACTCCAGAGATGAGGAGATCACCCATTTGCAGCAGGAAGTCCTGCGGCTGCGGGAGCAACAGATTGAGTTACAGGCCCACGCCGAGGACCTTGAAAATCGGTCCAGGCGAAACAACATACGGGTCCGCGGTGTGCCGTCTGGTGAGGAGGGTGAGGACGTGACTGCATATCTGGTGGCCCTCTTCCGGGCGATCCTGGGGGAGTCGGAGGACTTTCGGATTCGCATAGACCGGGCACACCGGGTGGGTCGCCCCCGCAGAGCTACGGCGCCCGCTCCGGACATTCTGGCCTTCCTCCCGAACTTTCCCTTGAAGGAGCGGATCCTCCGTGAGGCACGAGGGCAGCAACCCTTCCGATTCCGGGACCACCCTGTGACCCTGTTTCAGGACTTATCCACAGTCACGCTACAGAAGAGGAAATCCTTCAAGATCGCCACGGACTTCCTTCGAGAGCATGAGACACAGTATTCCTGGGGACACCCCTTCCGTCTGATCTTCAGGTGGAACGGTGTCTTGCATCAGCTTCGGTCCCTCCAGGATGTCTGCGCGGTGTTGGGCCTCACAGCATCGGACACAGATACCCCGGCCCCACGGCGGAGGCGCAGCACTCGTAACGGATCGCGACAAGCTGGGGGGGGGGCCTCTCCTCCGGCGGAGCGTCCGGGCTCGCCTGCAATCCGGGCGGACATGGCGGCTGCCATCCAGGAGGCCTCCAGAGTGGCGACGAACGGCGAAGTGGCCTTGACGGCCTGAACTCACTCCGGGGGGAGTCTACTCTAGCTCATTCTTATTGCAGGTGCGGGGATCCGGGGGGTGGGCTGGGAGGAAGGGCGAGTGCTTGTGGTGGTGGCTGGACGTCCACTAGATTGACTTACCACGGCCTTGCCCGTTTCGGGCCGGACTGGGACAATGTCTTTTTTGGAAAGTTTGGGAAGCGGGGAATGGGGTTGGGACAGGCGGGCAGATGTTTTGATTCTGGGACCTAGAAGGGGGACCAGTAGCGGGGGGTGGTGTAGATTTGGTTGTGTGGGGGCAGGGGGGGGTTTTCTAGTTGTGGGGTGTTGGGGTATGGGGACTGTACTGTGCCAGTGGGTGATTCAAAGTTGCTCTGTTTTGAGGCCTCGAATGGTGCCTTCTGTGTTTGATTGCGGGGCTTTGCTTCTTGATGTGTGCTCCTTGAACTCCCTCCTTGATGGCTCTTAAGGTGCTTACTATCAATGTGAAAGGGCTGAACAATCCGGTTAAGCGGCGGGCAGTGTTATCCTTGCTGGAGAACTCACAAGCGGATATCTGCCTGTTGCAGGAGACCCATTTGCTGGCTAAGGATTGCTCGCGGATGCGTACCCCTAAGTTCCCCACGCAGCTATTCTCCTCTAGCACCTCCAAGACGGCGGGGGTGGCCATCTTGTTTTCTAGGGGGTTCAGGGGGGAGGTCGTGTGCAAGGTAGCAGAACAGAAAGGGAGACTTCTAGTATACAAGATTAAGATGGGGGGATTGGCACTGACTGTTGGCACCGTCTATTGCCCCAATGATCATCAGGATCAATTCTTGCACAGGGCTTTGGACGACGTTGCATCCACCTCTGATAGGCACATAGTGTTGGGGGGTGATTTGAACCTGGTTTTCGACGCGGCACTGGACAGGTCTGTGCAGCGGCGCCATCAGTTGGGTGAGCTTTCGGGCTCGATTCGAACTTGACTTGAGGAGCTGGACTTGCATGACATGTGGCGCCGCCTCCACCCCACCACCCGCGCATACTCTTATTTCTCACACGCCCATAGATCTTATGCGCGCTTAGACCATCTCCTAGTGTCGGGCCCAATGCTCCTTTTGGCTTCGAGTGCGGACGTGGGGGTCCTCTCTCTTTCTGACCACGCCCCGGTGGAGGGCGTTTTCACTCTTCCGCCGGTGGCTCGGCCGAGAGGGGTCTGGAGGCTCCGAGACACGCTTTTGCACAGGCGGTCGGTGGTGGATCAGATCCGGGCGGCCATTTTGGCTTTTCAGACCGTGAACGATAATGGGGATACTTCTCGTGCGACACAGTGGGCAGCCCTCAAGGCCGTGCTCCGAGGCGAATTTATCGCGATTTCCTCGGCCGAGAATAGGGACCGACAACTCAAGAGGGATGAGCTCACCCGGCAGGTGAGGGAGCTGGAGCAGGTTCATCATAGAACAGGGGCCCCCAGGGTGTGGAGGCAGCTGAAGGCGGCGCGGAAGCTCCTGGCGGCCCTCGACACGGACCGTGCGGAGTATGCGATGCTTCGCCTGAAACACAAATATTACACAGGGGGCGATCGGTGTGGGCGGCTCCTGGCTAACAAACTTAGGGTGCAGCACCAGCAGCACCGAGTGAAGGAACTATTGGACCCGGCCGGAGGTAGAGTCACGACCGATGAGCAGATAGCAGACGTCTTTCGCAGCTTTTATGCTGACCTCTACTCCGGGGAGGCCCCTTCGGCCCAGGCTGAGGTGGACTATCTGGACTCGGTCCCGCTCCCGTCGCTGACACAGGATCAGGCTCAGTATCTGGAGCGTGACATTCGTATCGAGGAGGTGGTCACGGCGATATCCCGGCTCAAACTGGGCAAGGCCCCGGGTCCGGATGGCTTTATCCCGCTGTTCTACAAAACCTTCTGTCAGGAGCTGGCGCCTTTGCTGACTCGCCTCTTTAACTCCTTCGCAGAGCCGGGAGCCATCCCCTCCGAATTTCTCCAGGCCACGGTTTCTGTGATTCCGAAGCCGGGCAAGGATAGGGCCGCTTGTGGGTCCTACCGTCCCATTTCGCTGCTGAACACTGATTTGAAGGTGTTCACCAGTATATTAGCCGCACGCCTGGCGTTGCACCTCCCCGGCATGGTTGACTCGGACCAAGCGGGCTTCGTGCCCGGTAGGCAAACGGTAGATAACACGAAAAGGGTGACGCACATTCTCGAGAAGGCTTCCAGGATCCCTGGGGAGAGGATGCTCCTGTCCATCGACGCGGAGAAGGCTTTTGACAGGGTGCATTGGCCCTACCTGGAGAAAGTCCTGAGCAAATTCGGGATAGGGGAGAGGTTCCGTCATTTGATCTTCAACTGTTACCGGTTCCCATCTGCGGTGGTCCGGGTGAACGGCGGCAGCTCTCGACCCTTCCCCATTGAGCGGGGCACGAGACAGGGGTGCCCGCTCTCTCATTTGCTCTTTGCCCTGTACATGGAGCCATTTGCCCAGAGGGTTAGGCAGAACCCTGACATTACCGGCGTCCAGATGGGTGGGTTCCGTCATGCGATTAGCCTGTACGCGGATGATGTCATTCTGACGCTGGATGACCCGCGGAGATCGCTGCCGGCCTGTGTGGAGGAACTGAACTTATTCGCTGACGTGGCAGGTTTCAAGGTGAACCTGGGTAAGTCAGCCGCCCTGGACATCTCGCTTACTGCTGCCACTAGGGTGGAATTGCAGAGGCTTTACCCTCTGAGCTGGTCCAGGGACCGGATCCCGTACTTGGGGATCCTGTTGGCGCCCTCCCTCCCGGAGATGGTCACGGCCAATTACGCGGCTCTGGGCGCGAAAATCAGGGAGGAACTGGGCCGGTGGGATAAGGGCACGCTGTCGCTACTGGGTAGGGTGGCCGCGGTGAAGATGACCCTCCTGCCTCAGGTGCTTTACCTCTTCAGAGCGTTACCGCTCCAGCCCCCCGCGGGGTGGCTTGCGGAGACTCAGACTGCCATTGCACGGTTCGTGTGGCAGGGCCGCAGGCCGAGGATCAAGAGAGGCATCGCTATGCTGTCACCGGAATCCGGAGGGCTGGGGATACCGGACTTGCGGAAATATTTCCAGGCCGCCCAGCTCCGCTATCTCGTGGAATGGAGCCGGTGGGAGTCTGATAAGCATTGGCTGTTCCAGGATCAGGCGGTGGCGGGTAGGACGCTGCAGGAAGTGCCATTCTTGAGGCTGGCCCATCGGCCCCCCAATCTTTATGCGTCCTTGGTAACGCGGGTCCCGCTCCAGGCGTGGGACTCGGTGGCTGCCAGATGCAAGCTTACCACCTTCCCCTCTCCCTTTACGCCGCTCATTGGCAACCCAGACTTCGGCCCTGGGATGGAACCGGGTGCATATGAGCGCTGGCGGGTAGCCCGCTGCTGCACCCTGTATCACTTGTACTCCCCTGAGGGGGTTGTCTCCTTCCAGGACTTGAGATGGGATTATGGCCTCCCGGACACGGAGCGCATGCGATACATGCAGGCGCGCCACTGGGCATTACAACCCCAAGTGCGCGACGCGGCACACCGGGAAATCACGGCGTATGAGCGTTGGCTAATTACTCGCACGTCGGACGCTAAACTGATCTCAGACCTGTATAGAATGCTACAGCCCCCCTCCTTTCACATTCACAACCCCGGTCGGGAACGTTGGGAGCGAGAGCTCGGGCGCGAGCTGAGCCATAAAGAATGGGAACACATCTCCTTCCGCGCACGCCATTCGGCTTACCACACGGGTCTTACAGAGACCTTCACTAAAATCTCGACCTACTGGTACCGTACTCCGGAGAAACTGCACGAGATGGACAGGGCAATACCAGGGACGTGCTGGCGCAACTGTGGCAACACTGGTACACTAACACACATTCTATGGTAATGCCCCCTGCTGGCTCCTTACTGGGAAGAGGTCTTGGGCGAGGTGGACAAATGCTTTGGGATAGAACTGCCTAGATTCCCGGCCTATGTCCTGCTAGGGCTGCCGAATGGGCTGATGTACCCCCTTAGGTCTAAGAGAGGTAGACAGATAGCGATTGCGCTGGGGTCAGCGGTGCAGAATATTCTCATACACTGGCGCACCACAACACTTCCCTCTGTAGTTGGTTGGCTGCACAGATTATGGCACGTTCTTGGAATGGAGAAGATGTCCTTAGTAGCCCTGGGGGATACTGATACCTTTGAGGAATTGTGGGAGCCCTTTCACTGCCTGTTACGTTCCGAGTTTCGAGAGATCACCTGCCCTAGATACCTTCGGTTGTTGAGGCTGACGCCGCCACCGGACCCGCCTGCTTGATTGGGTGGGGTCGGTATTGTATAGCAGAGATTCATGGAGAGTTCGCAGTAGTGGAGACTGTAGAAATTGGCACAGTACAGGGGGTGGGTTGGGATATGGTAGTTGGGGGTTTTGTTTGGTTAGGTAGGTTTTTGGAGCGGGGTTGTTTCTCCTCCCTTCACCCCTCCCCCTTTTTCTTCTCTCTTTTCCTCTTTTCCCTTCCCTTCCCCCCCTTTTTTTTCCTCACCCCCCCCCTTTTCTTTTATTCGTTTTCTCCTTTGTCCCTCCCCTCCTGACTTTCTTTCCTTCCCCCCATCCCGTCCCTCCCTCCCTTTCTCTCCCCCCCCCCCCCCCCCCCTCGTTGTCTGTACGTGCCCACAGGTGCGAAAGCTATGCTCCCGAGTCGGATGGAGCCCCTTGCAAAATTGTGACTGCATTGTTGTACTTGCTGTATAATGCGAACTGATGTGCGGTTCCTGTGGTTCATTTGTTCCCTGCCCCCTTGTGTCCTACCCCACCCTGCTTCAATAAAATACTTTAAACCTAAAGTAAACAATATTTCAGCTGGTACTATCAAGTTCACTCTAAATGTATATGGAGGTCTTCCCCAAAGTTCATGCCTCTTTGTATTTTTGTTCGTAATCGGATGATTAAGCGAGATTCAATTTGTCGCAATTTACGAACATGTGCATGATATTGCCATTCGGTTCTTCAATGCTTTTCTTGCTGGTTCCTATTTTGCATGCTTTATGATCAAGGAGATATCAATCTCTCAGATACCCAAATGTTAGAGCAAATGGATATCAGAACCAATGAAAAACCCAATACTAGATTAAAAAAGAAATCCCGGTATTATCCCATTCTATCACCTGGTAATAAAATCGATCTCTTCTCGGATGCTCTAAATGAAGAGTTTTGAAAAAGGTGCGGAGGAGCGAGGAGATATATATATATATATATACATACACACACACACACACAAATACACACACAGTGCTTTAAATAGGCCGGCACTGTCCTGTATGGAGTACCGGCACTTTTTTATTTTGAGAGGGAGAGTACTGGCACTTCTCAAGGGAAATGCTATACTTTTAATTGGAGAGTACCGGCACTTCTCAGAAACAAGCAGGTACTCTGCGTCTGAGTACCTGCACTTCTATTTTTCCATTTCAAGCACTGTGTATATACACACACACACACACAACCAAAGATGTAAATATAGAAACATATACAAAGAATATATATATATATATATATATATATATTACCTACTGGCGGTCGCCAGTAGGTAGTTATAGTTAGGATTGGCTACCATAGGAAATCCGCAACATTCTATTGGGAATAACTCTGGCGACGGTTGAAGAATTTGTGTGTCATTTTCCAAAATTTTGGCCCGCTCCGCTCCTTCCCTGGAAGTTTCGGGGGGATTCGTGAAGTGGGGGCTGAGAAAAAAGGGGGGTCCCAAAACGTGTTTTCCCCAAGTTCATTTCCATAGGACGGTCTGACAAGTCTACAGCCCGAACCGCTGAATGGAATTACGCCAAACTTGGCAAAATTGTAGGGACTGGTACGCAGATGTGCCTTTGCTATATTTGGTTGAAATTGCTCCAGTGTTTTTTTTAAAAATTAACTTCAAAAACACATATATATCTATAGGCGCGCTCCGAGCGCTCACTGGTGCGTGTACCGGGGAGCGCACCCGGCGCGCTACGGGAGTGCGCGAGCGGAAAGCTGATTGGCTGTCGGGTGTCTGTCAACATTCTAAACAGTCCGGAGAGTCCGCCATCTTTTGTCTCGGTAGAATCGAGACACAAGAGGTGAAAAAGAAAGGGGGAAATAATTAAAAGGGGAAAGAGTAGACACCTCTTGACCCCCTAGGTTTTCTGAGGGGGGCCTAGCGGGGTAAGCGCTGGGTGCGTTCCCGGGTACGCTCTCCGGTTCGCGCACTCTGAGCGCACCACAGGGAAAAACAGTGTAAAAAAATAGAGTAAAAAAATAAAGTAGAGTGTTTAGAGGAAAGTGATGCATTGCTGGAGTGTGTCACAAAAATGATGCAACTCCAGCAATGTATCCTTTCAAATGGGGCTAGTCCCATGTGAAAGGGCCTGCGTCTCATAGATTTCACTGCGTCACTTCTACGACCCTTTCTTGCGTCAATACGCCCCCTTTGCATACATTACACCTGGCGCAGGTATAATGTGGCGCAGGGGTTTACAAAGCGACGCATTTACATAGATGCGACACTTTATAAATATGACTCAACAAGGTGCATTTTTTACACCACTGGTGCATCACAAAAAGTGACGCACCGGTGGCGTAAAAGTGACGGATGGCGTCATAAATGAGGCCTTCAGTCGTCTACTCATGCATCATATTTAATGTATGATGCATTATGTAGCAAGGAGTTACAGATACGTCAGTATTTCTGACTTATCTGTAAGCGCAAAAGTGATGCATTGATGGAATATGTCACAAAAGTGACGCAACTCCAGCAATGCATCCTTTCACATGGGGCCAGCCCCATGTGAAAGGGCTTGCGTCAGTCTTACGCCTGCTGTGAGGCAGGCGCAAGATTTTGACGCAACGGTGTCCTAAAAGTGACGCAGTGAAATCTCATAGATTTCACTGTGTCACTTCTACGACCCTTTCTTGCGTCAATACGCCCCCTTTGCATACATTACACCTGGTGCAGGTATAATGTGGCGTGGGGGTTTACAAAGTGACGCATCTACCTAGATGCGTCACTTTGTAAATATGACTCAACAAGGTGCATTTTTTACACCACTGGTACGTCACAAAAAGTGACGCACCGGCGGCGTAAAAGTGACGCATGGCCTCGTAATGTGGCCTTCAGTCTTCTACTTTCTCTGTTTCTTCACTGCCTTACTCACCTTGTCTCACACTCAATTGTCTTTATCCAGTCTGTATCTCCACTCTTTCCTAAAAATCACTGCTCTTTTCTTACCCTTCCACACCACCGTTCTTTTACTACATTTTCTTCACTTTTCCACATTCCCCATGTTCACTCTCCTTCTCCTCACTCTCGTTCCCCACACTCACCTTCTTTCAGTCCCTCTACTTCACTTCCCTTCCCCTCTCGTCCCTTTCTTTGCTTTCTCGCTCATTTTCCTCTCTTCTTTCACTGCACTCCACTTCTGTTACTCTTTTTCATTTTTTTAAGAATACAGCTCTTTGATGAGAATTGGAGGTAGTTCTGAAAAGAACTTTTTTTTTCTTCTTTTTTCCTCTTTTCGACAGAAACAAAAACAGGGAATGGGAAACTGCTCAACAGGAGCAAAAAAAAATAATCAAAATTAGGACTGGGGTTGGCAGCGGTGGTTGTCCATTGCTCGAACCATGAGCATAACACTTTGTTCCCCATAACAAAGTAGCTGATCACATTTTTTGCATTTAATTATGGCTTCATTAAATGCAGGCTGAATGTTAGGGATCAGCTCTTCTAGTCGCCCCCTCACCGATGTAGTTGGTCCTCCCATTGAAGTAGAGGCACCATCCCTGGGAGTCTCTTGTGCCAGAGCCCTGACACTCTCCCGGGCAAAGTTCTGGGGGTGCCTCTTCTCGACGTGGCGAATCATGGTGGAGTTCCCAAATGAATATTTTTTGGTGGGGTCACCCCGTGAGAGGACTGTATGACAAATCCGGCACTCCACCTTTGGAACATTTACTTTTTTTTAATCATCTGGAATGGAAAAAAACTTCCATATGAAGTGTTCTTTTACCCGGGGCGGAGGAACCTCTTCATCAATAAATCTCTCTGTGTAATCATCACTGCTGGATGTTCTGGCAGCCATGGTAATCCAACAAAATCCAAGAGCAAAAAGTCAGGTCTTGCAGTCACAAAAGTGAAAGAAGAAGTGAAGGAAATGGGTGGGGATTTCATTTTTTGTAAAAAAAAAAAACTGTTAGCAACCAATGAAAAGACTTATTTTAAGGTCACATGACTTGACGTGCTTACGCTGCGCGCACCGGATCGTTTCCGGGGGCGCTTACGCGGCGCGAACGTAGGGGCTTCCGGGGGCGCTTACGCGGCGCGCCTGAGTGACGTTTTGATAGCTTTACGGAAATGTAAATTCATTTTCATTTCGTAAATCAAAAATACTGCTTTTATAAGTATGGTACTAAATGTCTTGCGTTATTATTTACTTTTCATACATATTTTTTTTTAACGAATGCAGAAATAGCGCTCTCGGTGCGCTCTCCGGAGAGCTTACCGGTGCGCGCACCCTGAACGCCCCAGGAAAAAATGATTAAAAAAAAAACATTTGAAAAATATTTTTCAAAAATAAAATAATAATTAATACTTACACAAAACAGCAAATAAAAAAAATTAAAAAATCGAAGGTTACAAACTCGATATAGAAAGGAATTAGCTTTTAAAAAACCTTTGAAATTCCGTGAAAAAACCAGAGGTTTTACAATCGTTATATTTAGGAATTAGCATTTAAAACACCATTGAAATTCACTAATAAAACATAGGTTTCCAATTTGTTATAGTTAGGAATTAGCATTTAAAAAACCTTTGAAATTCATTAAAAAAAACATAGGTTTCACACCAGTTATAGTTAGCTGAACATTTTACTCACACAAAACCATTGAAATTCCTACGTTATAGTTAGTTGGACTCACTATAACTTGCGCGCCCGCAATCCACTGCTGATGATGTCACATATTACATCATTCATGACATGGTCAGTGACATCACTGATGACATCACTGATGGCATCTCAAATGACATCACTGATGGCATCACTGATGACATCATCTATGTGAAAATATAATGCACCTCCTCACACTCTAATCTAATCTTTGATACATCCAGTATTGAATACAGACTACCATTCCTGAAACCATTGGCACACCAATACTAGTTACTACATACACACTCACTGATTCTTAGGTTTACACACACATCCGCTCATTCACCCATACAATCACTCATACATACAGTCACTCATCAATACAACACTATCATATGCACTCATACACCTATACAGACACTGACACACTACCACTCAACCATGGACTTACTCACAAACCTAGTTAGTCATGCAAAGAATCAATCACACTCCCATTTCCTCTTCTATACAGTTAAACACACAACACCTTACTTATTCAAACATATACTAACACATACTTACTCTCTTTTACAATCACTGATACAAGTACACATCGATCCATACAGCCACTTACGCAATCACAGACTCTCATGTATAGTCATTGATATATGCCAACTCTCACATGCATTGTGTTTTACATATGTACTTACTTACACATGTAGCACTGAGATATCCATTCACTCACCAACACATCCATGCACACAGTCAACCGTCCATACAGCTATTTCCACATGCACTCTTGAACCCATACACCAAGTGAATCAACTGCTCACACATCTATGCAGTCACACACCTTCCAGCCACTCCCACACACACTCACCCTCACATACAAATACTAGGGCAACCAATCAATAACCCAAATAGCCACTTGTATAGCTACTAATCAACACATGCAGCACCTTACACAACTACAGACATAATGATGCACACATACAGACAGTTTAGTCACTAACCCGTGCATTCAATAAGACACATTTAAATCACTCACTCATACAGTCAGTCACGCACCAACTAAATCCTTCATCCAGACACTTAGTGATGTCATCAGTGATGTCACTGACCATGTCATGAAATATGTAATATGTGACATCATCAGCAGTGGGTTGCGGGCGCGCGAGTTATAGTGAGTCCAACTAACTATAACGTGGGAATTTCAATGGTTTTGTATGAGAAAAATGTTCAGCTAACTATAACTGGTGTGAAACCTATGTTTTTTTTTAATGATTTTTAAAGGTTTTTCAAATGCTAATTCCTAACTATAACAAATGTAAAACCTATGTTTTTTTTGTGAATATATATATATATATATATATATATATATATATATATATATATAAATAAATAATGATCTATTTAAGTTTGTGCCTCATCTTTTTTGCAGCTGCTTTCAGTTCATCATACTTGACAGTATGCATCTCATCAGTAGTAACAACGAGCCTACAGTCAAACAGGAAGGGGGTCATGAAAGATTATAGAATATATCTGGCTTCGGCTGCCCTTATGATTTGACCAGTCATCTCTTTCCAGCTGCTGAAATAGAACTGGTGAAGCTCATTGCTCTGACACAAGTTTTACACTCTGCCTTACCACACAATTTACAGTGGATTAAGGAGCCACACACCAAATGCCCTAGTTTATGTAGAGTGTTGGAGAAACAAGCATGATCTGTTTCTGACCCTACAGTGATAAGATATCTAAACAGCCAAAATTACATTTAGAAATCTCTCTTGACTCTGGGCAAAATCAGAGGACCGCTCAAAATAACATATTACAACCTTTAATGGTTTTCGCATGCAACGTATACCGGGCAGATCTAGTGCTAGCTACATGACTTTAGGGGATGCTCAAAACAAATCATAACATACCTTCAGTGGGAAAGGTACCTCCATCTCTAGTTTTGACACTTTTTTAGATTCAAAAGGTCCAAACTGAGTGCGCTTAATGAGCTGAGTCACTGCAAATACACCTTCCATTCCATCATCAAGGAATTTGATCTCCAGATTCGAGGGGAGGGATGACCTAGGGTTGGAAAGTGCTAATGGTTAAATGGACATTTCATTTGACTGAAATAAAAGATGCATTTTTATAGTCTACTGCGGACAGTGTATCCACGTTATAAAAGGAATTACATGAACAGTAATATTGCAACTGAAATTGAACAAACAGCATTGTGACACTGAAGAGCACAAAATGTATAATGTAACTTACCTCCTCAATAAAACATGGAACAGAAATAATGAAGTTTATTAAGTGAGCTACATACATTATTTCAGGAGAATAGTGACCTCTTTAAAATGGAGGTTTAGGCTACAAACTTTTCTTCCAAAGCAAGCAAAAGGGCAATGGTCATACACTCATGAGATCAAAGGTCATAAGACTATGGAAGCTGACTGCTAGTTAATAAAGATTTCATAAGTAGTACTTGAAATGCATTTACCTTGCTCTGCTCTGTACAAAGGAATCATGCACAGTCACCACTGGGCCCAGGTCAGGACACTCTGAATCATGATACTGCCCACAATCGTCACACCCTGGGATTATAAAGAAAAACCACAGTACAGACAGAAAGGGTTACTACTACTCACCTAATCAACTCACATCCCATCCTTATCTGAAGCCATCATCATACCAATATGAAAGGCAGATGGAAAGTCGCTTTCTGTTCCTACCACCTGCTACACAAACGTAAGTTTCGAGGGTGATTCTAGAAGTGTTGCAGGACTGACTCACTATCACACCACTTACATGCATGCTTGAGCGCACTGAGGGAGTGTCACACACCTCGGTCCTAGGTTTTGTTCACTACACTGTGAATGTCTGTTTGCACCTCTTGGTAGCCCACAATACAATTTCTGCAATGGTGGCTCACTCCTCTGACTCCAATGTCATCAGTATGAACAGCTCTCACTATGCCACCCATTCCCTCCAAGAGATTCCCGGTCAAGAAAGAGAACCAGTAGTCATGTGAAGCGTTTCCTCACACACTGAGCAGCTCAAACTTTGAGAATTTGCAAAGGTTTTATTCTCTCAAAATGCAAGTGAGGCCACTGTATACATACTACGGATTCTCCACAAGCTAACACTGTCTGGCAATGTATCAATAATATAAGTGTTCTGCATTACAGGAGAAGCTTAAGAAAGCTAAAGCAATATTTATTTAGTAGTAAAGAAATCAACAGTACTTCCAAAAGTTTAAATAACTCTCCACATCCTTCCACCAGAATTCCTCCTCATGCCACTGAATTAGAATACTTACAAATAAACACTGATTGATCACAGCTATCCTGTTCCATTTCTTGTCCCTAAACAAAGGGTGAGAAAGTCATAATAATGATTTTATCACGTCGGTATTTACTAGAATTTTAAGAACTGTGGTTTGACAAATATGTATGCACAGACACCATGTGGTTCTGCATCAATGGTGGATTAAGTATCATAAACTGTAATAAATTGTCAAACAGACAGAACATGTGCCTTTATTATCCTTCCCTACTAGCCCCATCTTCTCTCGTCCTCAATGTCTTCCAGTTACCCCTCAGTAAGTTGGAACTTAATTGCACACAATCAATAAACAACTTTAACGATCCTTATGTGCTTCAGCACAGAGTGAGAATACTTCAGTAAGAGTGTAGAGCAGGGCCATAAAAAGACTGGGACAGTTGCTATTCCATTCTGGAACAAAACCAGAATGGTGGCTGGGAATGTGGGCACACAACTTATTTCATATGAAGAGTGAATACATAAATCAGTCCGTACGATAAGTGTCCATGTATCATATGGTGTTCTGGAGGAGCCACCTGTACTTCCTCAACCAGAGGAAATCCAAACTGAATTACCATATTCTCCGAGCACATAAAAAGTTTTGACCTCGAAGTATCAACAGTTCTTTATTCCAATATCCAATTTCTCCTTTATGCTTAGGATTCCCGCTTGCGAACACGTGTTTCGTCTTTACATTGTAGGCGTAAAAGCAGACTTTATCAGGGCTAGTTACGTGTGTTTATATCTATGGTATCGCTTTGAGCTCGTGGCTATGGTGAGCACTATCAGCGTGCAATGTGGCATTGAAAAAAGTTTCTTTTCTTAACTTTCTACTCATTCGTTGTTGGCCATGTATGTATAGTTCCACATTAAAGAGCCAAATCCTGTGGTGGTCGAAATTCATTGTGAATGACATATTATTATTATTATTATTATTATTATTATATGAAACTTATAACGCGCTCAGCTTACCCGGGGGCATCCCGGCGCGACAGACCAAAGAAGGAGGAACTCGATTACTCACTACTGTGGAAACAAGTAGGTTTTAAGGAGTTTCCTAAATAATAGGATCTTGGGCTCTGAGCGAATCTTAAGGGGCAGAGAGTTCCACAGAGATGCCACCTGTACCGAGAAACGCCTGCCCCCAGTCCGAGCTCTCCTAACTCTCGCAGATTGCAAAAGATGTTGCTGGTCCAAACGCAGAAGGCGTGGAGGTTTATAAGGACGGGCCATATTAAAAGGGATGGGGGGGCCTTTGCCATGTAGAATTTTATGGGCCGTACACAACGCCTTGAATTTCACCCGCTCCTTAACAGGGAGCCAGTGAAGTGCTTTCAGGGCCGGGGCAGCGGACTGCCTTCTAGGGATCTCCATCAAAACTCTGGCAGCTGCATTTTGCACCTGTTGGAGGGTTTTAAAGGTCGCTTCAGGGGCACCAAGAAACAGGGCATTACCAAAGTCAAGCCTTGAAAGGATTAAACCACGCATCAAAAGCTTCTTAGCTGGATCCGGAAGCAGTGGTAGTACCTTTCGGACTGATTTCAGTAGACCGAAGCAAACCCCTGCGGTCTTTCTGGCGTGGGTCCTAAAGGACAGATCTTCCTCCAACCATACTCCCAAGGACTTGATCTCCTTCTTGGGAGATGGTGGATCGCCAAGAGACCGGGGCCAACAGCTGGCAATGATGGAGGGACTGGAGTTGCCCAAGAGCATCAACTCAGTTTTTCCTCCATTGAGCTTAAAAGCCGAGTTGGACATCCATTGGTAGACATTAGCCAGGCAGTCATGTAACAAGTTGGGTTGTTCCGCCAGCTGAGTGAGGCCCACCACCAGCTGAGTATCATCAGCATAGCTGATGATCTTCAACCCCGAAGGGGCTACCACTCTTTCAAGTGGAGTCATATATGCATTGAACAAAGTAGGGCTCAACGAAGAGCCCTGTGGGACTCCACATTGAAGAGGGAATAGGGAAGACTGCTCTGCCCCTTCCCAGACTTGGTAGAAACGGTTGGAAAGGAAGGATCCCAACCATTTCAGGGCCGTCCCTGAGACACCTACCTCTGACAGGCGTTGGAGGAGCACCTGGTGACTCACGGTGTCAAAGGCAGCACTCAAGTCCAGGAGGATCACTGCCACTGATCCTCCAGTATCAAGAGTGCTCCTTGCTTCCTCCACTACCGCCAGCAGGGCTGTGTCCGTTCCCTGGCCGGGACGGAAACCAGTCTGGGAGTCTCCCAACAGGTGGTTGGACTCAAGATAGTAAGAGAGCTGACGGTTAACCAGCTTCTCGGCGATTTTAGAAAACCCCGGGAGAAGCGAGATTGGCCTGAAGTTAGTCAAATTGGCGGGATCCAAGCCTGGTTTTTTCAGTAAGGCTTTTACTACTGCCCTTTTCCATCTCTGAGGGACTATGCCACGAGAGAGAGAGAGGTTGATAAGGTCAGTGAGCGGAGCTGACAGAGTGTTAGCCACAAGTTTAAGATGTTTCATAGGCACTGGATCACTCGGAGATCCACTCTTCATCTCCACCAAGACCTTTGTAACCTCCTCCTCCGAGAAGGGGCCAAAGGAGACAAGTTCGGTCGGACAGCTTATTGGACCAGTAGCCGGCTCAGAGATTTGAGGCATAGCGGGCAGAGAGGATAGGATTGTATCTATTTTAGAATGGAAGAAACTAGCCAGTTCTTCACATTTATCTTTAGGATTAACGTGCACGACTGGCGGGACCGGGGCTTTCAAGAGTTCTTTGAAAATTTTAAACGATTCTCTTGGAGAATTACTTGCCCTCTCAATCCTATCACTAAAGAAATTCTTTTTGACATCCTTCAGTGCACTTTTGTATTTTCTCATCTTTACACATATTATCATCCAATTAACGCTTAAAAGTATGCAGTTCTTCTACAGGGACTGTCCAGATCAGCAGGGTGTTGTTTATGTATCTACCCATGTAGCGTATGTATTCAATCCAATGTGATCCTTTGGGGCCCCAGACCCGCTCTTCCTCAAGCCACCCCATGAAGAGGTTGGCGTAGGAAGGACCTATGCCAACATCTTCTTACAGAACCACAAGATAGAGAGACAACAGCAGAGGAACTCTTTAATAACTTAAGCGCGGGTATGTCTACACCAAGTAGGGCAACTAAGAACAAGGGACTTAAAGAGACATTTTTAAAATGTGAAAAAATGAAAATTAACAAACAGTCACAATGAAGGAATGCCTTTACATTAAAACAATATATGAACCTAAATAGAAGGCAAAGGGGATTACAAGCCCAAATCGTCCCCATATATGATGATGTGGAGTAAGATCTTCTGCTTAGTAGGGAGAAGGAACTAACCAATAATTCCTTAAACCTAATGGAAATACGGACTATAAACAAAGAAAGGAAAGTTACCAAACTACATAAAGAGATTAATGATGTAGAAAATGAAATTAGAGAGAAACTTTGCCAGACCTGATAGAAAAGAACTTTGAGATACTAAAGGGGGTACTAAAAAAACACCAAGAAGAGATTAAAACGCAGAAGGCCAGAAAATTACAAAGAGATGAAAATGACTTTCTAGGGGGTAGAGTTTTCACATTTGCAAGTAGGTTTGATTACCTAGTAAACAAGAAAGCTGCAGGCAATACAGAGACTCCAGCAAAGACAGCCAGTAGTCACTCATCTAGCCTACCATCAAGTGACAGCGAGAGCAATCCAGACTTGGGGGAGGTTACCTCAGAACTTGGAAAACCCCTTTAAAAAAAAAAATTCTGAGAATCAGGATAGGGAATCGGAAGGTCAAAACACGCCCAGGAAGAGCATGAGGCAGAAGACCCAAGAGACCAGTCAGGAGACAGGACAGGAATGCATACAAAGTCCAGGACCAGGAAGAAGTAAATACTTCTGGTTCATGAGATATAAACATTGATGAAAATGTTGTGAATCTATTGAACATAGTACAGACACAGGATATGATCAAAGTTTTCAAAAAAGGCCTTGGGTTTTGTCCATCTACCAATAAGGTCTACTCTAACTGCTATATGACTGTAGACGGAAACCCTATCTCAAGCATTACAAATGTTATCAACAAGGAATAAAAACCTGGCACGAAGAAAGGTTACTGACCATCGAGGAACATACATATCTGAAGATAGACAAACCCAGATATCCACGTTTGTACACACTATCTAAACTACACATAACTGCCCCCTTTCCTCCAGCAGACTGATTGACTCAGGGATAGGGGGACCCATGGAACATCTGTCAGAAATGTGGACATATTTCTGCAACCATTAGTTTTCAAGTTACACTCCTTCATTAGAAATACAAAAGCATGCTCTCAATATGTTGAGCAATATACTCTGGGAGGAAGCCATGATTTTGGTGACTCTATATGTTGTGTCGCTTTACATGAATATACTACCGGAATTTGGAGTACTGGCCATTACACATTCCCTGAACAAAAGACCGGCTGCACTATTATCACATACTAAGATTATTTTGAAAATTATACAGTTGATTCTAGACAATAACACTTCTTATTCAAGGGCAAGTGGTACCACCAGATCAGCGGGACTGCGATGAGCTCTAAGTTAGTTCCTCCTACGCCAACCTCTTCATGGGTCGGTTTGAGGAGGAGCAGGTGTGGGCCCCAAAGGATTACATTAGATCGAATACATACACTACATAGACCACATCCTGCTCATCTTGACAGGCCCTATAGAAGAACAGCATAATTTTAAGCGTTATTTGGATATGTGCAATATGTCATTCACAATGAATTTTAACCACCACAGGATTCAGTTCTTAGATGTGGAACTATATAAACATGGGTCCAAACTAATGAGTAGAATGGTCAGAAAATAAAAGTCATGCAATGCAGTATTGCACACAGATGGTGCTCACCCTAGCCACCAGTACAAAGCAATACCATAGCTATACACACATGTAACTAGCCCTGAGGATTTCTGCTGTTACACCTTCAGTGTACAGACCAAACACGTGTTGGCAAGTGGAAAGTACAAGCATAAGGGCGGAATTCGATATTGGAATACAAAACTGTTGATACCACGACTTAGACGTCAAAACTTTGTGTGCTCAGAGAACATTGTTATTTGGTGTTATAGTCTGCCTGTGCTGGCTTAGAGTATGATGATTGGTCTGAATTGCTTTCTTGTTCTCATGCTGTTAGGTGTTAACAGCTGTTAACGGCCCTTTCCTCATTATACATTGTTGCCTTTGGCTAATAACTGTACTTAAGGCAATAAACAGTGGTTGATGTCCTCAGCAGAGTATTAACTGAGGTGAATGCTTTCAGAGGAGGGTAAAAAAATCTTACTTGGTCCTTGGTTTTAAGTGCACTGGCCCAAGCTAATATTTTTTTGAATATACTATTATTATGTTCTTGACAGACACATAAAAGTAAATGACTAAAGTGGGCCGACACAATATCCACTCTTTCTCCGTACATCTCATTTTAATTCAGGTATTGATAATAAGACGTTTTACAGACCACTGAAGATGCAAGTTCTCTGTAGCGAAGGAAAATGAAGACAATAGAACTATATAGTCAGCAGCTTCACAAAACTGATCTCTGACAGTTCTCCTTTAAAGGAGCTAATTTCACCACTATCCCACATTCCCTGCACTGACAATTAATTCACTTCACCATGACTGGACCTCCTGTTCCTAACACAAAAAATACCATTGTGATGTATCCACTTGGGAGCTGGGTGGGTATTTCAGACTTCGATGCACATTTTTTAGAATGGAAAACTAGTATAAACGAGTGGCTTTTCCTTTCCCATCAAGGGATCTTCACTGACTAATAATGGTATACTCAGAAGGCTAGCAAGCCGACCCCCTGAAAAGTGGCAAATACAAACGGGAGGCTATATGCCTTGGCATACTAATCCATGTAGAAATTTCTTGCAAATGTATTTATAGATCGCCTGACAGCAATCTTGCAAATGTCTGAAACCAGAACATTTTAAGGGTACCTGCTTCTAGAACCTACTTCTAAAACCATCGAAATTCAAGAAAGAGTGAACCATCTCCAGATCATACACTGGACTAGCACTCAAAATATAGATTTCCATCCTTCAAAAAGAACTTCAAAATATTTCTGGCCAAGAAATACCTACCTAAAGTCTTTTTATTTTCTATTAACGGCTTTTAGCTTTTTAGCTCTATGTCACTTTCTGGTTACATTTCAATTTCCCTAACTTATGGTACACATGCAGCTAAAGTTCTCTCTTGGTCTTCCTGGCTGACCAATAGCTCTCCAAATAATGTATTGTAAAGCACTCTGATACCACTGGGTCAAATACACTCCTATAATACTGTTAAGTTATTTAATTAGTTACACCTACAGAAGTAAATGATATGTTGTGAATACGGGAAGTAATGTTAAATCTATGTGCCAATCTTTTTTATTATAATTTTAGCATCGAATTAACAGAAACCCATTATACAGAGTAACAAAATAAGGATCCAGTAATGGCTCAGAGGTTTGGGTCTATTATCTAAAGTTTGCTCCATATAAAAATAATAGCAAATACTGGACTAAAGGGAGGATAAGAAATAGAAAAAAAGGGGCATGTGGCTTCATTACTTCCTAATGCAACACTATTGATAATAAACAGGACAAAAGGCAAACTGAATAGAGAGATCAATTTTTTCGACCAAGGCTGAGCATCCCTCATATGCACGACACAACATTCAGATTAATTATATGCTAAGTCTATGGCAAATTACTAGATTACTTCCAGTTTTCACCATGACTATCTATGGAATAAGGTTACTCCCACTTTTCATCATGGTCAAGTATGAATCAGAACAATTGAACGCTTGCTAGTGGAAATTTAGAGTAATGCAAATACAAAAAATAGTCTTAATAAAAGTATAATTTGTTATTTCCATAATGTTTTATGGGAAATGGCACAGTCTACATAGTGGACACCCTCTTGGGTGGAAACTGAACAATCAGGAATTGCCTATTTTAGAGGGATCCGGTATTACCAAGTGCTCAGTTTGACCAGATTCCTGAGTATACATGTCAGAATGGAAAATAACGAATAAAATAAATAACATTGCAGGTTACTCCCCAGTCAAGGGATGAATGTAGAGTATATGCGTAAATTATCCTAATTCTAACTTGGTGAAAATTGGGCAGACAAATATACCTGCATGAAGGATTTTTGCCTGACTTAGCGGTATGACAACAGACAGGAGTGTAGCATCCGACGGTGTAGTATGGTGTCACATTCAAACTTAAACCACGAGATAAGAAATCTGCACAGGAAGAAAGG
The DNA here is from genome assembly GCF_964263255.1 of Lissotriton vulgaris. Taxonomy (NCBI): domain Eukaryota; kingdom Metazoa; phylum Chordata; class Amphibia; order Caudata; family Salamandridae; genus Lissotriton; species Lissotriton vulgaris. Next base: position 1,420,053,712 of record NC_141696.1, read on the forward strand.
TACTTTACGACCGCTGGAAACACAGGTACATGCTTTTTGGAACACAGGGCAAACAGTTATTAAAAATACAAATAAAAAAATAAAAGGACCAAGCATACCGCCTGCTTTTACTTCTTATCGAGAGGAATGGTGTCTGTTTACTTGCAGAGTGGAAGGAGATGTGAGGCAGGAGCTCTTGAAAGAGTTCAGCACATAACTGTGCTCGCTGTTTTGTCTGGTTCATTGATTATATCTTTTTATATAAATGGGTAGCTGATCTCCTTCTTTACGCTGAAATACAAATGGCATAAGGGTAAAAGGATACTAAAAAACAATGGTTAAGAGTGAAAATATCAAGCTGAAGCCTATATTGAAGCTCATGGAGCCTATGTTCATAACCAATGTACAAACCCAACCCTGAAACCGAATATAAACTGATTTTCCAGCTCCAGAATTCTTGCTTATGAACACAAATGGATGATTCCACTTTGCGATTAGTGTTATACCATTTATGGGATAGGTCTTTTATATTCAATGCCGTCTTATAACCTCTTTTATTCATGATCAGTTACTAAGCATAGAGTTTTAACAGCTGCTGTTTTAGCTAGACATCTGCAATATTTGATGTTCTCTTATAGATGGTCATGCCAACATTTACAGCCAATTACTAATTACAAATAACCTACATTGCATTTAAATTGGGCTCCCAGTATTGGTACTACATTTCACTGCTTATTCGGTGTGGTTATTCAATTAGTTTGATATACTTTGTATGGTTATTTTACTTAGCATAATTTCTATATTTACATATCTACAGTATTATTAAAGTGCTGTTCTTTTATAGGAAACAACGATTGTGGTTCCACATTCTTTCTTTATTGTAACTCTGGTAATTGGATTGTACTCTATATGGCCTCAATCTTCACAATGCCTTATTTGGGATAGGCCAGGACAACCTGCAATCTTACCTTAGAAATGTGAAACTGTGCATATGAGTACCTGGAGAGCATAACAAGACCAACACTCATTAAATGAACTTTATACTGTTCTAACTCATTAGTATTTAACAATGGTAGTTTGAGTAAGGTTTACTCTTTATACATATGTACACCTGCGTTTCTGCAAATAAGGAGTGCTACCTGGCAAACTCCCCCCACCCCACCGACCGTGATTTAGCAGAGATTTAAATAGGAGAGCTCGCCTTCATCAGCTACATGGCTCTACAAATGAAACGCCTATCCACGGATTCTTCGATGAAAACGTGTGCGCATAGTAAGAATCTCAAAGGGGACAAGGGGCAGAAATGACAAATAAGGGACCAGAGTAGCAAATCTCGAAGGAAGGGAACACAACGTGATACAACCCTTGGGAGATCTATGCATAAAACAGGGGACACAATAGAATCTGCATCCAGTTCTGATACCTCCCCCCACACCGCCACCACCTCTGCCAGAGGGTCGGGTACCTTGAAAGTTCAGTGGGACAAGGATAAACTATCAAATCCCCTCTTCGCGTTGGGAGGAGTAAAAGGAGGAGCGAAAGACAGCAACCAGACAGCAGTGACCCTCGCTCCTATGAAAATGCAGGCAGAACAACCTAATAACAATACAGAGATAGGAGAAACAGCAGAGAAAGTAAACAAACTAAAACACACCCTAAACCATAATATTAACCCTTGTACCCTAAAACCCAAACACACCCTAAGCCCTAAAACTAACCCTGGCACCCCAAAACCCAAACACACCCTGAACCCCCAAATTAACCCTTGCACCCCAAAACCCAAACACACCCTGAACCCCCAAATTAACCCTTGCACCCCAAAACCCAAACACACCTTGAACCCCCAAATTAACCCTTGCACACCAAACACAAACACACCCTACACCCTAATATTAACCCTTGTACCCTAGAACCCAAACACACTGTAAAAAAAGTACATTTTTTGTCATTAAAGAAGAAATACACAAATCCGGTGTATTCAGGTAACAAGCTCTTTATTCCATATGTAAGCTCAATCCTCTTCCAGTTATGAATGACAGGTAAACCGCCCGGCTCTCCGCTAACATCTCCCGCTCCCCTTTCAAAACACAACTCACCACGCGATCCCCTCCAACATCTCTCCACACGCAGCAGCCTTCAAATCACAACACATGGCCTGCATATTATTAGTTGTTGACGCACATGCATCTCGTGCGTGTCAACTACGAACAACAACATACAACACACTTCCCTCCTTTTATTTTGTTTTTCTTATGTGAGTACAAAATCCTTGAATTTGACAGGTGGCCTACGGATTCTTGCACTTTTCAATGAATCAAAAACATTAAAATCATAGGATTCATTCAAGTACGTAACAGGCTCATATTCCTCTATATTTTTAGCTGTAACATCCAAGAAAATGTTTGAAGAATCATCAAAAGGAATGTTTTTTCCATTACTAAACTTAGTTACCCTACTAAAGTTCCAAACACTTCCATCCAATACCCTTACTGCATTCCTGAATACTTCAATTACTTCCATAGGATCAGACCACTTTGCCAACCCTTTATGTACAAAATTACCTTTTTTTATTCGCACAAAATCTCCCACCTGAACAGAAACCTCCCTACCAGTCTTCCTCTGTAACAGATCATTTTTCATTTTCATTTTATATGCATCAACTTTCCTACGAATTTCCTTGAAATCAACCTCAGCAAAATCAACACAACCTTTATCTTTGTTTTTCAACCACATGGTACTAACTGTGTACTAGGTTTACGCCCTCTTAACAACTCAAAAGGTGATAAAAGCGTAACTGCATTAGGAGTTGTTCTTTATGTCAACAACATGGATTGAATAGCTTTGTTCCAACACAATCCTCATTTAACTGCTAATTGAATTGCTCCTTTAACCACTCTGTTAAATCTCTCTATCTGACCATTCGCTTCAGGACGGAACACTGCAATCCTCTTATGAGAAATACCACATCTTGAAAAATTGTTCCACATGCGCTTGCTAACAAATTGAGGCCCACTATCTGTTATAACCTCCTGGGGAATACCTTCTCTACAAAAAATGTCATCCATAAATTGTATAATAGCATCAGTGGTAACCTCCTTGACCATTTTAATTTCTGGCCATTTAGAAAAATAGTCCGCAAGTACTATTCCAAATGAATATTGTTGTGGTAAAATGCTAAAAGGCCCAATAATGTCAATGCCAAGTTTATTCCAAGGCGAAACTGGTAATTCTACACGACGGGGAACAGTAGATAAAGCTTTTGCCGATTTATCACTATTCATACACAATTCAACAAGCTCTTTATTCCATATGTAAGCTCAATCCTCTTCCAGTTATGAATGACCGGTTAACCGCCCGGCTCCCCGCTAACATCTCCCGCTCTCCTTTCAAAACACAACTCACCACGCGATCCCCTCCTACATCTCTCCACACGCGGCAGCCTTCAAATCACAACATATGGCCTGCATATTATTCATTGTTGACGCGCATGCATCGCGTGCGCGTCAACTACGAACAACAACATACAACACACACCCTAAACCCTAAAATTAACCCTCGCACCACAAACCCAAACATGCTTGTAATAATAGGATCGGTAGCCGAGTTGTGATGATTCAAGTAGATTTATTGAAGGATAATTAGGTTGAATCATAAAGTCATTAAAGCCCCACCAGGAGCAGCTCTCCTGCTACTCAGCCCTCTCTTCCAACTGTCATCCATCCACCAGGCACACCACACATTCCATATTACCTCACACACTCAACATTCCACCATTCACCCAGATAGGCTGAGAAGCAAGACAGGATAATAAGAAAGGCACGTGGCATCCAAACCAGGATACCACAATGCTCTACACCCTTAAATTACACCTGGCCCCCCAAAACACAAACCCACCCTCAACCCTAAAATGACCATGTACGCCCTAAAATACAAAAGCCCTACAAACCCCCAAACTGTTTATGAATGCGGAATGCCGGGAGGCCCTGCTGTGATTACAAATGATACTTTCTGTACCCCCAGGCTGCACTTCCTTCATAGAGTATTTCCATAAACACATAGTTTAGTGGAATCCGATTGTTAGACTCATTAAACAACTGCGGACAGACCTGCTCATGGCCCGAGGATTAGGTCTTGCAAAGGAAAACAAGCTTTGTCGTCATGGTGACTGCCGAATTCACTCCATCACAATACTAAAATACATTTTTAAAAAGCACAGCTGCCTCGAACACAATGCCAAAATCACCTACTGTAAACCATCAGTCTGCCGGCGGGCTGGGACTCGAACCGCAGGTCCCCAATTGAGAGCAGCTCTCTCACCTTTGCATACACCTGAAGCCGGAGGATTCCTCTTGCAAAAGCCTACGCAAATCCGGGAGCGCCGGAAGTGACGTCACTGTTCTGCGGCAAGAACGAAGACCGCCGTGAGTGCAATGGCCATAAAAGGGACAGATGGATTCCAGCGTATACTCAGCTAAGTGCTGCAGCTGCTACCAGGGGGTAGATGTTAGTCCATCGGGGCAAGCTCCACGCGCCCATCCTGGGTCAGAGCCCCCATTCATAGCGCTGCCTTTCTTAAAAAAGAGCAGCATCGATCCTCCGGTCTCGGTCCCAGCTGTTCGATTTCCGCCCCAGACCAGCTTCCTCATTTTTCGGAAAGCACGAGTTTTCATTAAGGGGCCAAATTCAGACGCAGCTCCCTGCATGTGTGCTTCGTACGTGTTACAATGAATGCCTGCGCTGCGATGTGTGTGCATTATGTGTGTTTGATGTTTGTCTGTATCAGCCTGCCTGTTTAATATGCACTTTTGTGTTTGAGCATGTGTATTTTTATGTATGTGTGACGTAGTGCGTGCCTGTGTAAGTTGTGGAAAATTGCAAAAAGCCTAAAAAATGTGTTTTACAGCAAGTTCTTCGCCGTAAGGAAAAATAAATTACTGCCCGTGTATTGTAGGTCCCATGTTGGTTCCAAGTGCACCTGCGTGTATTCAAGATTCTCGACCAAATGGAACAGTTTTCGATCTACTGAAAAGTTGTCAATCAAAGAAGGCTAAACACATTTATTTATGTGAATACTGTATATTGTTGAGCATTACTTGTGTCCTTGCAACTTGTAGTGAGCTTTCATTACTAAATTAATGTGTGCTATATTGTTGAATCCTGGTCACGTTCCCCAAGCTGTGTAGTGTGCAGAGCAGCACATCTTCTAAAACACTGGCAGTTTTCATGGATGCGTTTCAAAGCCTAAGGATAAATGATTCAAATAACTTAGCCGTTGTAATGCTGGTTCCTTATTTTGTTTGCGATTTGTGTAATTGAAAGGGCTGGTTGCCTGTGGCGATTGAAGTTTACGCCCTATTGAGGAAACTTAGTCCGACGCATTCCAACATCTTGCAATATCTACTTTCGCAAAACTGGCTATCATTCTGATTTCGTTCCATGTGCATGCAATGTTTTTAACTCGTTTGTATATATTATTGAGACGGGGCCAATTACGTATTCCCTGTTTGCGCTAATTTACCTTGACCGCTAAGATCTCTGTAAAAATGAAGCCGGTCTTGTTACATCTGCCACTATCGATCCCAGCCATATATTATCCAGTTACAACCTGACCTACTACTAAAGTATTGAGGCAGAGGGATCGAGCACTGAGATAAATCACATTAATATTTCCCATTAATTCCAGCCCATTGGGTTTCAATCCTGGCCAAGCGGCACTCGGCCCCAGAAGCCTGCGTGTCCTGGTGGCGGTGTTTACACAGCGGCTGAGACGCGGTAAATCATCTACCTGCCTTAATGGAGGATTATGTATTACCTCGAGCTGGGGTCTCGACAGGAGCTGCGCAGGCAGCATTTCCAACCAAGCATCCTGGCCCAATGCTTTTTTCTCTTTCTCTCTCTTTCTCTCTCTCCTTATTTATTTATTTTTTATTTTGACAGTTTTGTATATCGCGTAAAAGACCCTTGCGGGTATCGGAGCGCTTTACAGGCACATAAAGGTGATTGACAAATAGATAAGAATATAAAGAATTAAGCAAATTCATTCCTGGTAAAAGTTAGCAAATAGTACATATCCACAAGTATATATAAGAAAGTTCAGGTTAATCTAGGTAAGAGGATCATTTTCACTTCTTTTTTGAAGAGAGCAGCAGACGGATTCAGTCTTGTTTCTGTGGGTAAGGCGTTCCAAATTCTGGGGGCCATTCCTGAGAATTTACGATTATACGTTTTTTTTTCTTCGAGAAACGTTGTGGTTTAGGAAGAAGATTGTCAGAACTCCTAGTTGTTCTGCTACCAGCTGATAGTACTGGTTTCTCCGCAAGGTATCTCGGTGTTTTTTGGTGCAATGCTTTATGAGTCATACAGGCGATTTTCAAATGGATTCTGGCCTCAAAAGGTAACCAGTTGAGGGCCCGAAGGTCGGGGGAAATGTGGCAGTTCTTTCTGGAGCCTGTGATGAGTCTGGCGGCTGTATTGATTGAGGCTCTTAGCGGAGCGGTTGTTGATCTGGGAAGGCCGCAGAGAGCCACACTCCCATAATCCACTCTGGGAATTACTAGGGCTTGGACTGCCTGTTTAAGGTCATTTGCGGGTAAGAATGGTTTCAGTCTTCTCAGGGTGTTCATCTGAAGATTGGCTCCTTTAGTTGCAGCACTGATGTGTTTCTGCATGTTTAGATTAGTGTCCAGAGTTATTCCTAGGGATTTCGCAGAATCAATAATGCAAGGTTAACCATTGAGTGCAGTTAGGTGCTGCAACCATTCACAGATCGTGTCTGTTTGTTTGGGGGGAGCGATGAGGAGGAATTCTGTTTTTAGTGTGACGTTTTAGATGGTTGTTTGCCAGCCAGATCTGTGTTTTTTGTAGCTTTGAGTTAAGGGACTTGATGTCTTCAAGAGAGTCAACCTTAATGTAGAGCTGTGTGTCGTCAGCGTACATGTGATATTGGGTGTTTGAGGAGCTGAGAAGCTCAGTGAGTGGTTTCATAAACAGATTAAAGAGTGTCGGGGAGAGGGAAGATCCCTGGGGTACTCCCAAGGTGACTCCTTAGTACCTTAGTAGTTTGAGGTGGGCAGCGGATGGAGCGGATCTCCATTGTCTTTCAATTGCTCTCAGTGATCTTCTGTCTTCATTTAGCCTACCGTCGTACCAAGGGTTTGAGTCTTTTGTGCTGACTCTTTTCAATTGTAGGGGTGCTATGTTGTCGAGTACCATGTTCATAGAGTTGAAGTAGTGATCGGTCAAGTCCTATACATTATCTAATCCGTCCAGTGGAGGCGTGAAGATGTGGCTGGTGGTTGCGAGTGTCACTCTCTCATGGTTTCATTCAGAGTCCTGTTTTTCCCTTGCGATCATTCTGTGGGTGTTCGAAAAGATGGTGACTTCCTGCTTTTGGACAATCCCGGGGAAGTTCTTTGTAAATGGCTGATCGAAAATCCAGGCCCATTAGCCTTCGTGTGTCTCAGTCCGAGCAACTGCTGCAGCTCGGGCTGCTGGGGACTCGTCTCGGCGGTGTCTGGAGTCTTATCTAGCACCACAATTTTGGAGTCTCACAACACAGTTCTGATCATTGTTGGTGTCTCAACAACAATTCTGTCTATTGCTTTGGGGCTGTAAATGCCCGTAGAATGCTGTGATTTAATATTTGGTTGTTGGAAACAGCCCTTCTTATGGGTTACCCGAAACGTCTTGTCTTGTCTTCCTCCTGTTTTTTTTATAACCTTTTTGTTGGCTTTAGGGCGCTTTACCACTGCTAAAGAGTGCATGTGCTCTCTCCCCTAAAAATTGTATAACTGATTTACACCTGTTAGGCATATTTGATTCACTTGCAAGTCCTTTGTAAAGTGGTATACCATATACCCAGTGCCTGTAAATTTAATGCTACTAGTGGGTCTGCGGTTACAAACAACAGGGGTAACCCCAAGACCTGAACTTGGGGGTAAAAAACACTAGAATCCAAACAGTGGTTCAAGTAAAACAATTTAAAATGGAAAAAGGTCTTAGAGAGAAGTAGAACATAAGCCTAATAGAAAATGTGCACCAAAAGAAGAAAGGAAAAGTGGTGTTAACATGCCAAGAAGGCATATACAGGCAGTAACTCCCTCTATCTTAGCACTCCTAAAACAGTTCTTTCTAAACTTCAACTAGTCCAGAATTCGGCAGCCAGACTTCTGACAGGCACTAAAAATCGGTGCTTGGGTAAATCCGCCTTAAGTACTCTCCACTGGCTCCTGATTCAGGAGAGAGTTAACTTCAAATCCCTTTGTATTACACATAAAATCCTCCAGGGCAATGGCCCCCATCCTCCGAGCTCTGATTAAACCATACAAAGCCAATAGAAAGCTTCATTCCGACCACCTCTACTTAGCCGACATTCCCAGAATTAAGAAGGTGCAGTGGGGGGGCTCTTCTCCTACAACACCTTCAGGCTCTGGAACTCCCTTCCCCTTGCCATCCGTAGGGAAACAAACCTATTAAAATTCCGCAAGCTCCTGAAGACCTGGCTTTTCCCTTAAACTCATTTGTTCTCTAGCTAAATCTGCAGCGCTGGGACAGCCCTGGGTAGCCATGCGCTTTAGGAATCCTATTCCATTCCACAGAATTTCAATAAAACATCTGTATCAGAAAGGCAAGTTTCTCTACAATAAATGGTGAGAAACGCAGAGGGTACAAAACTTCACTGCATAAGGAAGAAGTGTCATTCAGATGGCATATTCAAGAGCAGTAGCTTGCTCAGGTATTCACATTGGAGTTTTAGTCAGAAATGATAATTGAGATAAAAACAAAGCGATCATATAAAGTGTAGTTTATCAAATACCACTGCTTAGCAGAATAGAAAGATTTTCTTTACAGATGCTGCTAGTCGTGAAACCGGTAAATTAATGCACGATGGTCATGCTGGTGCAAGGAACCCGTTCAGATTGTTCATTTAGATGCGCAGTTCAGTCGCCCGGTCCCAACAGCATGCCGACAGAAGTCACATCCTGGATTCAAAAGCCGAGAGCTAGTGGGTCTGTAGCAGTGATTGTGCCATCCACAGATGAAGGCTTTCCAACCTGTCTCAGCCCTGCCACTGCAGGGCCTATGTGTAAAGTTTACTGCCACTTCAACTTGGCATTTAAAACTACTTGTCAAACCTTAAACTCCACTTTTATTACATGTCACCGCTAAGGTAGGCCCTTGTTAGCCCTCAGGGCAAGGTGCTACACAAGTAAAATGCAGGACGTGTACTGTTATGTTTTGCATGTCCTGGTAGTGACAAACAGCCTATTTTATTTTTCGCTACTGTAAGGCCTACCCCCTCTGTGAGAAAATGCCTCTTTTGACATGGTTAGCCTACACCTTTTTACCTTGTATTTGATGTGGTTTTGATTGTAGTGCACAGGGTCCCTGCCAACCACATATCCTGTGCCAGCGCTTCTTCCCTGAAACTGTTCCACATTTGACAACTTCAGCTCCCTGTAAGTCCCTAGTAAACATTACCCTTGGTATCTAGGGCATGGGGACTGAAGAGGGTACCCTAGGGACCCTTCACCTAGACCATGCAGACCGCGGCATGCATGCCCTGGTGCAGACAAAGTCGACATGGCACACTGCCTGCGTGCTGTGCCAACCAGCACTGCATTAGGAATAAAGTCACTCCTCTAGCAGGTCTTACAAGCCCTAAGGCAGGGTGCACTATTTCTCATATGTGGGCATACCTGCATGGACTGATATACCCCTCAATATTTGGGTGTATTAACTAGAATTGTATGCGCCAGGAAAGCCATAGAGAGTACATGGGCTGAAACTCAACAACTCGAGTTCCACAGCACCATGATGGCTTCTCTGAATACAGGAGTGTTTTGTATCAAACGACTACTCTCAATAAACCCACACTGATGCCGGTGTAGGATTTCTTGAAACATGCACTCAGAGGTGCCCCTGTAATACAATTAGTAAAATGGTGACCAATAACTCCATTTTGCGTGCACAACTTAATTTTTTGCTTTCTTGCAGCTACAGGGTGGGAATGTTTTCATTCTTCACTGCACTTCTCAGCACAGAGCAAAACAGTGTCTGAAACATATAGTGTGGGATGTGTATTTAATACCGTTCAGAAGCGTTAGAAAGGAATGTACTACTCTTCCTCGGAGCAAACACTGACGCCTGGCCAGCTTCTGTGAGTGGCCTCGACGCAGACTAGTACTGCCTGCCAGCCTTGACTGCGTAACAAAAGGAGGGAAGGGAGGTTTCTAGAAATCTCTCCTCGAGTTGAGTAAAGGTATTAAAGACCAGGACTCTTGGCTCTCAGACTGGAGGTAACCTGTGAAACGGACACATTGCTCAAGGACTTGATCCAGATCGAGACTTCTGCCTGAATGTGAGGTCTTCCCAATCATGCTGGGAAGAATGTTGAAGGACACTCCATCTGTGATGTATACTAAGTTAGGATTTCGTGCTTTGTGTGTGTGTGTGTTTAGAGATATATATATATATATATATATAAATAAAACAAAGTTCACCGCCGTCGCTCCGTCATGCCCCGGGTGCTGTAACTCCAGCGGTGGTGAGCCGCTTAGTTTACAAAAACCATGGCCACAATTTCTCAAAGCACCCAAGATTGGAGAGCACACACGGGAAGGATGTTTAAGTAAAATGCTTGATTGTGCAGACAGACAGACGCGTTTCGGCTTGCGCCTTCTTCTGTGTCAGTTACACCCTGGAAATACAGAAGCTTTAATGTCTGAAAATGCATTGCGTGTCACTTGTGAAAAGAGATGTTGAACCAAACATGGTGTAAAACACATGATTTCATGGCAGCCATCTTAAAAATTGGTTATAAACATAAACAGTGTAATAAGTGAATACTCCTATGTTTGTGACTATTACCAAGTGATTGATAAAACAAGAGAATCAGCAGTGAGAATGCATATAGGTTCCTAGACAAAAAATGGAATCAATAATCCATGTACATAATTGACATTCATTATGATAACAATAACAACAGTGTCGTCTAGTGAAAATATATTGATATGAAATCATTTAATCTAAGCTTCCTCCAGCATATCTCTATTATTAAGCCCTGAAAGCTTCCGTGTTTCCAGGGTGTAACTGACAGAAAAAGGCGCAAGCTGAAACGCGTCTGTCGGGGCAGGGGGTCTGCACAATAAAGAATTTTGCTTCAACATCCTTCACGTGTGTGCTCTCTGATTTTGGGCGCTTTGAGAAATTGTGGCATGGTTTTTGCAAATTTAACGGCTCCCCACCGCTGGAGTTACAGCACCCGGGGTATGACGGAGCAGCGGCGGTGAAATTTGGTTTTCGTTATGGTAATGGCCACCTGCCCCGAGGCCTGAAAAGAAAGACATGCCGAGTGATTTCTCGGCATTTGTATTTTTGCAAAGTGATATGTATGTTTGTATGTATGTATGTGTCTTGTAAAGCGCACTGCTGCCCTGAGGCGTCGTGGCGCTGTAGACCGCTGGGGAACCCTTCCTGGCTAACCCTGTCAGATGGTCCCTACTGGGTATCTACAAGGTGAAACCAGGCATCCCCGGCGAATGTGGGGGGCCGTTGTAGAGATGAGGCAAGCTAATGCCCAGAGTTGCCGAGTGTGATCCCTGGTTAGAGTAGGCACCGAGGTGAGAATTATCGAGTCCGCTGACAGCATCAGATCTAACACAGGACGGTAGTGCCCGTTCGGCTTCTGGATCAGAAACAAGATCGAGTAAATCCACGACCCTGCTGACTCACAGGCACCCTCACCACAGGCCCTTTGGCAACCAAGTACCGGACTCCGTCCAACAGAGCACGACACTTCAAGCAAGATCTGAGAACAGGGGTAGCCCTGAACTCATCCACCGGAGGAACTCCAAATTAGATCATGTAGCCCAGCCGGACCACCTGCAGGACCCACTGATCTCGAACGAACTCCTCCCAAACAGGAAAAAAAGACTTGATGCGACCCCCAACAGGCCTCCCCCCCCCCCCCCGAAATCTCCACAAAGTCCCGACTTGGAGGAACCTGCAGAGGAGGAAGCCCCCTGTTGACCCCAGGATTTGAGGATGGAAGGGACACCCCGGCAACGTTCCCTACCACGAAAGGGCTGGGCCGCCATCTTAGATTGAAAAGCCTGCCCAAAAGCCCACTTATAGACCGCAAACTTCCCCATCTGAGAAGAGCGGACCGGAGCGAACAACTTCTTATCCTCAGCTGTCTTTTAATCAGCGCCTCCAGGGGTTCCCAAAACACTTTAGTGCCCATGAAGGGAAGTTTCATCACAGTAGCCTTCCGAGCAGCTTCCACCTTCCAAGACTTAAGCCACAACTGCCACCGAGCAGCCACAGAGGCCCCAGCCGCTGCCAAAGTCAGGGAATCGAAGGACAAATCCGCCAGGAAACGCAACTGTTGTTCCAACAAGGACAAAGATTCTGAGGGATCCTCATCCTACAAGAGCTGCTCAGAAATACCCTGACAGTCTTTTAGAAGCGATTGAACCAGATAGCTGGTGAAAGCCGCAGACCGGTCAGCAACATTAGAGGCTGCAAAGAACCGCTTCAAGACCCCCTCAACCCGCTGGTCCCCAGGATCGAAAGGAACAGCATCCTTCGACACCACCAGGCTCTGAGTGCCACGGTCCAACGGCTCCTCAGGATCAGTATGATGCTAATGGGGTTCCACCTCCAGCTTTCCCCGCACTCTGACTGATTGTAATTAGAGAGCACAGTAGTAAGCAGGCGAGGGATAGGTTAGGGTGGGGACTGCAGTGGAAGGGACACCTGTGGAGACAAGAACCACACATTAATATTCGGCTTCCCTGTACTCTAAGGTACTATCTAATCTATGCGTACCACCCCTACCTGTTATATTCACAGGCGTAGAACCCCTTCCATCCTATAAGGTAAAAAAAAATTCTCTCCCTCTCTGGTGAGTATGACCTACAAAACAAGATATCTTCGTTATTCTGGTTTCCCTTCTATAACCTTAGCCCACAACCTCTTTTGCCTTTAAACATACATACCAACAGACACCACCCCTCTAGCAGTGAAATTCTTCTAAGACCCGGGATTGAACTTCATCCAATGCGGTGTTTAGGAAATCCATGTGAAATCAACAATGTCACAAAAAAGAAAACAAACGATCCAGTGATTACTCGCACTTCTGGATAAAATACTCAGCCGAGTACAAACAATACCTTTCCTGTCACGGGAGGGGGAAATCCAGCGTCTCCCGGACGGAATGTTGGGAACGCCGTGCTCTGACTCGGAAGGGGGCAAATCCAGCGTCTCCCGGTCAGAATACCCAACGACTAAATGTCCAACTATACAACCGCCAAGGAGGGGGCAAATCCAGAGTCTCCCGGCAGGAACATACAACCGCCAAGGAGGGGGAAATCCAGCGTCTCCCGGCAGGAAACACCCAACACCAAATAGTCTAAACACACAAAATACTCAGCGGAGTACAAACGATACCTTTCCTGTCACGGGAGGGGGAAATCCAGCATCTCCTGGCAGGATTGATGAGGTATTCACATGAAGAGAATACCGGGGTGTTGGAGTGGTTTACAGAGAGGTTGTTCCTATGAATGCAGGCAATGCCACCCCCTAGCTTATCAGGTCGATCAAGTCTTGTGATGTAATAGTTTGGGGGAACTAAAATGTCTAAGATGGGTGAGGATGATTCGTTTAGCCAAGTTTCCGTCAGGATGATAAGGTCAGGTTCATTAGTTATAATGAGGTCAGCTCTCTCTCTCTCCTCTCTCTCTCCTACTCTCTCTCTCTCCTTCTCTCTCCCTCCTTCTCTCTCTTCTTTCTTTCTCTCTCTCTCCTCTCTCTCTCTCATGGTTTCATTCAGCGTCCTGTTTTTCCCTTGCGATCATTCTGTGTGTGTTCGAAAAGATGGTGACTTCCTGATTTTGGACAATCCCGGGGAAGTTCTTTGTAAATGGCTGGTCGAAAATCTAGATGAAGCTGGTCGGCCAATTACAGAAGAGAGAGATTTTAAAGCTATGATTCTGTTCCAATCATCTGGTAAGCACAATAAGTAAACCTTTATAATAAGTTTGCAACTGCAGGATAACGGTACAAATTACCAATCAGTTTCAGTAAAAACCTACATTTGTGATTAATTAATCCAATAACGGACAGTAAAAATGAACATGCATGTCCCCACATATGCCTTGGATTGCTCTCCAGAGACAAATGTAACACTTATGAAAAGGACTGAAACGTTTAGCTTGTGGCACTGCTATAAGGCAGCCATTTTTGGATAAACTATTTTATGTAGGCAACTTTTTTCAGGGGGTTCAAGTTCAGGCTTACAATGTGTACTGTCTATTAAGGAAAACTTACTTGGTTATGGATAGATTGTACATTTGTCCTTTATTATCAATACCTCTTTATTTATATATTATGGGCTAGAGCGTTAAGATATATTGCAAGTGGTCAATGTGTTCTTATCTGTTTTGAAGTTTATATGTAAATATATTTTTTTTTCTCTTTTTTTAGTGAAGAAACAGTGTCTAATGATTCAGGATATTTTTCAAGAGATAATTGCAAGCTATTCTGGCACAACAGAGGGTCTAAAACAGGTGTTACTTCAAAGGGCACTGGAGGAAAAGCAGATGTTAATGGACTGTGGCAATCGGGGAAGCGCTGGTAGACTAAAGAGGGAGTTACGTGAACTACAAGAGGAAGAAATTGCAGAGAAAAGATGCAAGGACAAAAAAGCCAAGCAGAGTGGACTGGATTATACAAGAGTTGGTAACAAACCTCATGCTGAAAGCACAACTTCTCAGCCTGGTGATGCAAGTTCGCGGATGAGTTTGCAGAAACTTGAAAACCTGGCCCTTTTAGCAGGGATGGCTAGTGTCCTTCATCAAAAATCCACAACTAAAAATGACGCATCAGACCGTGAAAATGAACTTGTCTTGGAGTCCCCTCTTAAATCCAAATATCAAGGACAAAAACATGCCTCCCTTTCACCACGTCATCCTAGAGTAATCAACACTCATTCTGAAAATATAATGGGGCCATTCTGATGTAATCAATAGCCATCCTGAAGCTGTCATAGGAGCATTCAGGAATAATCCACACTCATCCAGAAATTGTCATGGGATCATTCCAGAGTAATCCACTTCCATCCTGGAGCGGTTATAGGCTCATCCTGGAATAATTGACAGTCATCCTTAAATTAGCTAGAACCCATCCTGGATTAATTTTCACTCATCCTGAAGTTGTCAATTAGTATTCGTGGAGTTGTAAAAGGTAATCACTCCCTGCCAGTAGGTCATCAGAACACCATCCTACTGTAGTTTTTGTGATGAGTCTAGATTCGTCATCACATTTACATTTTTCGTCCTACAGGCATACTTCAGGATGGCTTGGGATGACTTCCCCAGATAATTGCGGGAATAGCCTGACTGTAATCATCAGATGAGTCCAGAATGACTCCAGGATGATCTTCCCTTTTGACATGGGAAGGCACCAACGTGCAGTCGTGCACAAGGTAGCACAGCCCGCTTAGGCATATATAGGTCGTTGTTTTTCTAAGTATATCTATTTATTTTTAACAAAAAGCAAATCGCTCGATGTAATTCAGGGGTCTTCAAACCGGTCCTGGAAGGTCGGATCCATGCCAGATTTTTTTATTTACTACATGTATCTCAATGGGGATATCCCACAAATCTGGCATAGTTCTGGCCCTCCAGGACCGGTTTGGAGACCCCTGATGTAATTGAACACACTTGCATGGAAACAGATCAGTACAGACGACCGAGCACCAATATTTAAACGTTGCGTAAGGTTATATGTCTTACAATTTGGGCATTTATCTTTCGTAAAGTATAAAGTATTGCGGTCCATCCCGTTGCCATAACCAGCCTGACCTCGTGTGAAGCGGTTGCTCCACCATTCCTCTTGAGCCCATAGCGCTTCCTCTGGTATCGTAGCGCTGCTCCCCCACCACTGCCATACTTGAGACTTATTATAATTGAGTCTACACTCGCCCGCTGCGTAGCGCTCTGCATCTCTTTGTATGCCTAATTGAAAAGGTGTTTTTTTTCAGTCTACACACGCTCCGCTGCGTAGCGCTCTGCATTGCTTGTATGCCTAATTGAAAACGTGTTTTATTTCAGTCTACAAACGCTCCGCTGCGTAGCGCTATGCATTGCTTGTATGCCTAATTGAAAACGTGTTTTATTTCAGTCTACACACGCTCCGCTGCGTAGCGCTCTGCATTGCTTGTATGCCTAATTGAAAACTTGTCTTAATTGAGGCTACACCCGCTCCGCTGCGTAGCGCTCTGCATTACTTAGTTTGGTGAGAATAGTTAACTGTGACATATCCGCATTGCCTGGCCCGTGTAGCACTTTTCCATTTGGGAACGCTCCGCATTGCTATCTTTGTGTTTGTAATTGACATTGTGCCCGTCTTCCACCGCCAGCTCGCATCACCCGATCCTATTGTTTTCCCCTCATCCATTTTGTTGTGCCTGCAGCCCGTCCCTCCCCCTACGCTCCCGCCTCCCTGCTCCCCCTCCCACGCTCCGCCCCCCTCCACCTCTCCACTTATGTCAGATGCACCAACGCGCAGCGTCCACGCGCTACGGCCGCGCCGAAGGTGCGCCAAAGGTAAGCTCGTCTACGCCCGTCCGCGCCTGGACCGCGCGCAGCGCCAGACCCCCTGGCCCCCGTACCACCCCCCCCCCGCATAACATACGACGCCTTCGCCCTCCTAGCCCTTAACCCCGGCCGACTCTCCAACTGCGCCCAAGCCGCTCCTGGACACACCCATGGTCCCTTCAAACACAGAACAGATATCCAACTCCAACCACCTTAAATGCATCCTTCTCAACACCCGCTCGGTCCACAGACACGCCATCGACCTCTGGAACCTACTAGACACCATTTCTCCGGACGTCGCCTTCCTAACAGAAACATGGATGAACGCCTCCTCAGCCCCAGACATCACCATTGCCATCCCGGAAGGATACAAGATCATCCGTAAGGACCGCACCGACCAAACAGGAGGAGGCATCGCTATCGTCCATAAAAACTCCATCCGCATCTCAACCAGCTCAGACGTCAATCTCGCTAGCGCCGAACACCTTCACTTCCAGATCCACACCGACCCCAAGACCACACTCAGAGGCACCCTCCTCTACCGACCTCCAGGACCCCGTGCACAATTCAGCGACGATATCACTGACTTTATCACCCCACACGCCCTCCCCCCGAGGAATACATCCTACTGGGAGACCTCAACTTTCACCTGGAAAAGAGCAATGACAACAACGCCACCTCCCTTCTAGACAATCTCGCCAACCTCGGACTCAAACAACTTGTCACTACGCCCACCCACATCGCTGGTCACACACTCGACCCTATCTTCACCTCCAGCAAACATGTCTCCTTCAGTCACACCACAACTCTTTTTTGGACGGACCACAGCTGCGTACACTTTATCTACAATAAGACCACAACTCACAACCATCCTCAACCCACTTTGCGAAGAAACTGGA
This sequence comes from Lissotriton vulgaris, assembly GCF_964263255.1. Taxonomy (NCBI): domain Eukaryota; kingdom Metazoa; phylum Chordata; class Amphibia; order Caudata; family Salamandridae; genus Lissotriton; species Lissotriton vulgaris. Next base: position 1,420,071,191 of record NC_141696.1, read on the forward strand.
ACAAAATCACCATCGACCAGATCTCCTCATCGCTTCTTCTAAACCCCCCTGCCCACTCATCAAACGCCGACCAAGCTGCCACTAACCTCACCCAATGGCTTTCCAACAGCGCCGACATCCTAGCACCGTTGAAAAAACGTCAAATCAAACTAGGCAGCAAAAACGCCTCCTGGTTCAACGATGATCTTAAGAAATCGAAGAAACTCTGTTGCTCCCTCGAGAAGGCCTGGAAAAAAGACCCAAACACCAGCACCAGGGACGCCTTCAAAAACGCCACCCGCATACACCACCAACTAATCCGGTCTGCCAAGAAAGCCGCATTCAAAGACCGACTAGACAACAACGCCCACAACAGCAAGGAATTATTCAACATCGTCAAAGAATTTACCAACCCCTCAGCCAACTCCAACGACATCACCCCCTCTCAAGCCCTCTGCGACTCTCTAGCTTCGTTCTTCCACAACAAAATCGCAGACATCCACAACAGCTTCGACAACCGACCCGGAGACCAACCCACCCAACCTTCTGCAGGACCCTCACCCCCCTTAAACATCCTTAATGACTGGAACCCAATCTCCACTGAGGACACCATCCACATGATGAACTCCATCCACTCAGGATCCCCCACAGACCCATGTCCTCACCACATCTTCAACAAAGCAGACTCCATCATAGCACCACACCTCCGAGACGTCATCAACTGCTCCCTCAACTCCGCCACCTTCCCGGAAAGCTGGAAACACGCAGAACTTAGCGCCCTTCTGAAAAAACCCACAGCGGACCCCACCGAACTCAAAAACTACCGCCCCATCTCGCTCCTTCCATTCCCGGCCAAAGTCATCGAGAAAGCTGTCAACAACCAGCTCGCCGCCTTCCTCAAAACCAACAAATCCCTCGACTCCTCACAGTCCGGCTTCCGAGCCAAACACAGCACGGAGACCGCACTCATCGCAGCAACAGACGACATTCGAACTCTTCTGGACAATGGAGACACAGTCGCCCTCATCCTCCTCGACCTCTCCGCAGCCTTCGACACAGTCTGCCATAGCACCCTTCTACAGCGCCTCAGAAACATCGGAATCCAAGGAAAAGCACTGGAATGGATCACCTCATTCCTCACCGGAAGAACCCAGAGAGTCCGCCTCCCACCATTCAAGTCAGAGGCCACTGAAGTCATCTGCGGCGTGCCACAAGGATCATCACTCAGCCCTACCCTCTTCAACGTATACATGAGCCCCCTCGCGGCCATCGCACGCCAACACAACCTCAACATCATCTCCTACGCCGACGATACTCAACTGATCCTCTCACTCACCAAAGACCCTAACACCGCCAAAACCAACCTACATGAAGGAATGAAAGAAGTAGCCGAGTGGATGAAGCACAGCCGTCTGAAACTGAACTCTGACAAAACAGAAGTCCTGATCTTAGGTACCTCCCCCTCCGCCTGGGATGACTCTTGGTGGCCAGAGGCCCTTGGAAAAGCACCCATCCCGACGGACCACGCACGGAACCTGGGCGTCATCCTGGACTCTTCACTCTTCATGAACAGACAAGTCAACGCCGTTTCATCTTCTTGCTTCAACATTCTTCGCATGCTCAAAAAAACATTTCGCTGGATCTCCACCGAAACCAGAAAAACGGTCACCCATGCACTGGTTACAAGCCGCCTAGACTACGGAAACACCCTATACTCCGGTATCACCGCAAAACTCCAGAAAAAACTCCAACGCATCCAGAACGCATCAGCCAGACTCATACTAGACATCCCGCGTAAAGACCACATCTCTAGTCACCTGAAAAACCTCCACTGGCTTCCCGTCAATAAGAGGATCACTTTCCACCTCCTAACCCACGCACACAAAGCACTTTACGAACTTGGACCCGAATGCCTCAACACACGACTTTCATTCTACACCCCCTCCCCGCCAGCTGCGATCCTCCAACCAAGCCCTTGCTACCGTACCTCGCATCAACAAAACCACCATGGGAGGTAGATCCTTCTCCTATCTCGCAGCTAAAACCTGGAACTCACTCCCCACTCACTTTCGTCTCACTCAGAACCACCTAGCATTCAGAAAACAACTTAAAACTTGGATATTCGACAAGTAATTCCCCACCCTCCTCAAGCGCCTTGAGACCCTCCGGGTATGTTAGCGCGCTATATAAATCCTCTGACTTGACTTGACACGTCCCTGCATTAGAACGAATACGTTGTCATCCTAACATGTTCCATCACATGGTCTAGTCAACAATATTACTTAGGTATGGCTCTGTTAATACATGTTTATCCCACCCCATTTTCCCCAGGTCTTTTGAAATCTTCGTAGGTACCCTCCATTTTTGTATATAACACGTACTGCTGGCTTTCACCAATTAATATCTGATAGCCAGCATTATTTCAGAGTCTCCTTCTCACCCAATAGCCGTGCTGTGTTTTGTCTGATTACTGCAGTGATGCTCAAACTACAGCCTGGGGGCTGCATGCTGCCTTCCTGACATTCACATGCAGCACTCTCTGGTCAACATCAGCGCCGGGCTGGTGTTTACTCGACTCTGACGCGAACATAAAATAATGGGCAAGTATTTATTTAAAGGCTATTTGAAATTAAAGAAAGGTAGTGACTAGGGTGTCCTGCACCGCATTACTTTAGGAGCACCTTCATTTTTAATGAAATCTTGCGGTAAAAGTATCGTAACCTCTTTTCAGAATTCAAAAGGTGTATTTCATTAACATTCAGAACTGCTTCACCTTAGTACATCCGATTATATCATTGCATTGAGATTTTTAAACATTAATTTAGAACACTTATGCTTCACCTAGACATAGGTCTTCAAACTGTGGGGCACCCCCCACCAGGAGGGGGGAGGGCACAGCATCCCCTCGGGGGCACGTACTCCACTTAACCTTCCAAGCCCATTAGCCTTTGTGTGTCTCAGTCCGAGCAACTGCTGCAGCTCGGGCTGCTGGGGACTCCTCTGGGCAGTGTCTGGAGTCTTATCTCCGGCACTCCTGAGATTTTCACAGGTCTTTAACCCCTTAACCGCGGGGGTAATTCCCCCTCCTGTGCGTGGGGGGGGGTCGGAGGGGGAAGGGAGGAGCCGCGAGAAGCGCCCGGGTGGCGCCGCGGTGCTCATGACGAGCCCAGCTTGTCATGAGGCACAGTGCAGCTGTTCTCATGCTGAGCTGGGCTCGTCATGACTCCGCCCACTCCCATAGAACGTTCCGCACAGGTGTGGAATTCACCACGCGGGGGAGTGGCGCGGCCGTTATGACGAGCCCAGCTCGCCATGAGCACAGCTCCACTGTGCCCGTCATCAGCAGGCAAGGGGTTAAAGACCATGTGCAACCCATGCATATCTTTGAAACGGAGCACAAAGAGCCAAACCAGAGCTCAAAGTGAGCACAAACTCGTAGAAAAAGCTCAAAGAAGGGTGTAAATAACACAAAAGGGCACACAAAAGCAGAAAATAGCAAAAAGGAAAAAGAAAGGAGTACAAAATGCACATCCATAGTTCGACCTGTTTTATACTGCCTCGATAGGGAATTTCAGAATGGTTAATGGCTGCTAAACTGTTCAGGTATTTTAAATGAGCTTGGGGTAGTCTGAACCGAAAACTGACCTATTGATAGAGAACCATTTAAACTTTCCTGTTACATTTGAATGGCATTCATAACTCCCTAAGCTCCAGTCATAAAAGGCATGATTGTAGGCTTAACAGAAGAGGAATCCCTTTAGAGAAAACCGAAAATAAAGTAACTTTTTTCTTTTTATGTAGTGGTTTTTGTTTGTTTGTTTGTTGTGTTTTGTTTGTTTTTTGTTCAGGCTTTTGTTTGACCTTAACTACTGTTTCGATGTCTAAGGTAAAGGGGCATGGCTACATGCTTAGCGCTATACCCAGGCTCCACTACCTTAGTGAATGGACTTGACCCAGCTTGAAAGCTGAGGTGAGCCTGGTGCTTCCTTTAACCCCTTCGCTGCGGGGGATAATCCTCTGCTGTGCTGGGGGGAGGGGGGCGAGCACAGCGCCCGCATGCTCATGACGAGCTGAGCTCGAGTTAGGGCTCTCTGATTAGAGTAGTCAACCAGAACCGCCAGGGAGTGCTGCAAATTTTGTATACATAAAGTTGCAAAACACTTTGACTTTGCTAATGAAACAGCACTGTTGCCTTTTGCCTCGTGGTTGCTGAATTTGACATCTGGTTGCTGCCGTGCGCCTCGCTCTTGAATCATTCCCCCTCAAGGTTATCCTAGTTTGTACCCTGGCAGCTACTGCAAGGAATTTACAATGGTTGTATCTTTCCTGAAGATTCCATGCTCTGGCAGGTAAGAGTGAAGAGCTTTTTGTTTTATTATTTTAAAGCTTCGCTCCTTTCCCCTTCATCCCACTACTAGTAGGAATGTTGGAGGCTTCCAGGAGGAGCGGATTTGGATCCAATGCCATAGGTGCTGACTTTGGTTCTGGGGACCCAGGTTCGATCCTGGCATCAGCTCAACATCATGTGATCCTGGGCAAAATCACTTCATTCGCCAGTGACTTACGAAAAATGAATTTGACCTTGGTTAAAGTTGCTGGTTTAACATGTTCCAATCCCTAGAGCTGAGTACACAAGCCTAATATAACAAATATTGTGAAGTATGCCTACCATCTGTCCTCACTTCTTTTTAAGACCAAATTTAAATGCTTTCTTGTGCAGTTATTTCTGAAACTTTCAAAGGTGATCTTCTTTCTAAGCCAACTATGCTAACAAATTGACTCTTGATGCTGCTAGAGAATAAAGATGTATATATCCTCTGAATCACTTATATCACATGTGTATAATATAAATGTCCCCTAGGCCTTCATGGAAAGCTGTGGCTGGCCTCCTACTGGCATGGCAACACCTGGCCATACTCCACATAATCACATATTTTTGAATTGTCAGAAAGCATGTTTGGTGGAACCCCATATTCTGATATCTTGTATAGGGGCAAGGATGTGGCGCAACAGCCAGAGCTAAAGACTGTGAGCTGGGGAACCAAGTTCCAGGGGCGGATTGGCACTGCGAGCATTCGGGAATCGGCCGAAGGGCCGCTGTTTCAGTGCCCTCTGTGGGCCGTTTTTCTTCTCCCCTTTCCCAGTCCATAGAGAGTGCTCTCTGCTGTCTGCTCTCTGTCGACTGGGAAATGGGAGAAAAAAAACGGCCCACAGCATGGAGACAGAGACAGAAATGAAAGTGCTTCACTGTGCAGGCCATACAGCGATTATCAGCTGTGGCCTCTACTGCACAGGCGCGGTTCATCCATTGGGGCGTGGGGGCGTAGCCCTCCCTGCCCGACGCCGCCCGCAGCTCCCTCATGACAATCATGTCAATGAATCAACATGATGTCAGACCGCCGGGCGGGCGTCATGTTGATTCATTGACATGATTGTACAGACGGCAACACAAGTACGCATGCGTGGGGACGGAGGGTGAATTTTTGCCCGCGCATGCGCACTTGTGTTTTGGCGGCGTTGCGCATGCCTATCAGGAGCCCTAATGTGCGTGCTGCGGGCGAGAGGGTACCTGTGCCCTTGACGCCAGGATTGGCCAGGGGCGCTGTGAGGCTGTGACCTGTGCGGGACCGGCAGCAAGGTAAGAGTGTGTGTTTTTCAGTGTTCCAGTAAACTAGCTTGCACAAATGACTTGAGATAGTTCAGTGTGTTAAAGCATCTGCTGCAGAAATGTGTGCGTCTATTCCAGGTCACCCGTTTATTTCACGGCATGGGGTTTTGGAAATGTAAAAATTCTCAGAATTTCTTTTTTGATAGTTGCAACAACAGCCTTCAAAAGATTTCATTTTATAAACATTTTCCAGAAAATGAGTTAACAACTGTCACCACAAATATAATGTACTCTTTGAACTAAGGTTATAAAATTTCAAAATGTTAACAAACGGTAGAGGCGGAATAGCATGATATATGCATTTATTATTGCATGCATGTTGGTGTATGTTTGTATGTGAATTTGTATAGTACATACCTAGGGCTTACAGGATGGCAAATACATGGGCGGTAGAAGGTTTCCAGCATAAAAAGGTAGGGGTGATGTAATAGATAAACTGGCACATCCTTCAACATCAATCCTAAAGGCTTGTTAGAGTCCATCATTTATTTTGATATGGTCATAAAAATACATGAATGATGGATGGATGGATGCAGGGTGGGTGCATTAATGATTGTTTGGTGGATGGGTGGGTGGATGGGTGCATGGATGGATGGATGCATGCATGATGGGTGGATGGATGCATGCATGATGGGTGGATGGATGCATGAATGATGTATGCATGCAGGAAGGGTGGATGGATGCGTGGATGCAGGAAGGGTAGATGGATGGGTGGATGCATGATGGATGGGTGGATGCATGATGGATGGGTGGATGGATGCATGCATGAATGATGTATGCATGCATGATGGGTGGATGCATGATGGATGGATGGGTGGGTGCATGAATGAATGATGTATGGATGATGGGTGGATGCATGAATGATGTATGGATGCATGCATGCATGATGGGTGGATGCATGATGGGTGGGTGGGTGGATGGGTGGGTGGGTGCATGAATGAATGATGTATGGATGCAGGATGGTTGGGTGGATGGATGGGTGGATGCATGAATGATGTATGGATGGATGAATGCATGATGGGTGGATGCATGATGGATGGATGGGTGGATGCATGAATGAATGATGTATGGATGCAGGGTGGGTGGGTGGATGGATGGGTGGATGCATGAATGATGTATGGATGGATGGATGGATGCATGATGGGTGGATGCATGATGGATGGGTGGATGGGTGGGGGCATGAATGATGGATGGATGGATGATGTATGGATGGATGGATGCTTGCATGATGAGTGGATGCATGATGGATGGGTGGGTGCATGAATGAATGATATATGGATGCAGGATGGGTGGGTGGATGCATGAATGATGTATGGATGGATGGATGCATGCATGATGGGTGGATGCATGATGGATGGGTGGGTGCATGAATGAATGATGTATGGATGTATGGATGCAGGATGGGTGGGTGGATGTATGGGTGGATGTATGAATGATGTATGGATGCATGGTGGGTGGATGCATGATGGATGGGTGGATGCATGAATGAATGATGTATGGATGCAGGGTGGGTGGGTGGATAGATGGGTGGATGCATGAATGATGTATGGATGGATGCAAGCTGGTTCGGGCTCGCTCGCTGCGCTTGATCGCTGCGGTGCAATATGCAAATTAGTTTACGCCCACCACTTTCAAATGTCACCAGCCGCCCCTGCTACTGCACCCCCTGCCCTGCAAAGCAATCACGCTGAGGGTGGCTGGGGAGGGGGTGATTGTTTACAAGAATCGGCCTCCCTGGGGGCCAGGTGTTTTCTCAGGCCTTTTGAGCCATATTCCCACGCCGCCGGGGAAACAGTGATAGTCTTAACACCTCGCCCACAGCCCCTCACATTCAGGGCACAGTGGGCGAGGAAGAATGGGTCTGGCTGTGGGGACCAGGTGATGTTTTGAAAGCGCACGATCTTCACCTTAGCACCCCCCCCCCCCACCGCCCATGCAAGAAGTTTAAAAAAAAAAGGGTTATAATTCTTTCTCGGTGTCATCATTTTAGAACTGATGCATTTTCAATATTACATTCAAGGAAGTCATGGTTGCAGCTTTTCTATTTTATGCAACTAACAACCATTGACAAAACCTATAGTTCTGGCTTGTAGGTGTAACATTACTTGCTGTATTATATATCTGAACGCAATGACAGAAGCAGCAAAATACCAGTTGGGCGGCACACTATGCTAAGCACAGATTTGTAGCTTAGGTGTTTTAAGCTACACCCATAATTGCATTGAACACCCCCTTGGGAGAGACCCCTCAGTTTTGTCATCCCACTTAAAGTCCTGGAAACAACACCATGTCACAGACACCTCAGGGCCTGGCACTGTGCATCATGCATGACTCATGACTTCCAAGGTTTCAGATTGACTATGTGCAGGGGCTTCTTGAACGCCTCCCTTTGCTTTAGGAACTACAGCGAGGGGTGAGTTCCTGATGAGTCTCTTCTGTCTGCAACTCTGCGTACAAAGGCTCAGCTCACAATTATTGTGAAAAGGTGGGTGAGAGAGTAAGTGAAGGGATGGCTGGAAGGATCAGTGAAAGGGTGAATGGATGAATGAAAGGGTGAATGGATGGATGATGAGAGAGAATGGGTGGATGGATGAGTGGAATGATGGATGGATTTATTAATTGATAAGTGAAAGTGTGAATGGATGAACAGATGTGTGAAAGGGTGGCCGTAAGGATGGATGAGTGAGTGAAGGAGTGAAAGGATGGATGAGAGAAAAGATGGATGGATGATTGAAAGGATGGATGAGTGATAGGGTCAATGGATGGATGCATGAGTGGATGAGTAGATGGATAGTTGGGTGGATGGAAGGAAGGATGGATGGCTAAGTGAAAGGGTTGATGGAGAGAGAAAGAGAGAATGGATGGCTGAAAGGGTGAATAGGTGGAAGGATAAGAAAGTGAAAGGATGGCTGGATGGGTGAGAGGGCAAATGTCTAGATTGATGAGTGAAGAGATGGTTTGGGTGAAAGGGTGGATGGAGAGAAAAAGTGAGGATGGATGTGTGGATGACTGAAAGGGTGAATGTGTCTAAGGGTGAGTGACTGGTTGGATGGATGAGTAAGTGAAAGGGTGGCTGGATGGGTGAAAGGGTAAATGGATGGATGGATGAATGAATGGATGGATGGGTGGAAGAGTGGATGAATGGGTGGATAATGGGTGGATGAGTAAAAGGGTGGATGGAGGGATGGATGAGTGAAATGATGGATGGAAGAATACATGATGGATAGGTTTGCAAATGGTTGAATATGTTTGGATCTGGATTAGCGGCATCTTATGTTTGCCACTTTTCATCTCACAATGACTATCCAAGCAGATCTTCCCGACCATTTCTCTCACCAAACATGCCTGCTCAGAACCATGAATTGTAAACAAAATATCAGACTGGACAACCCAGTGCTGTAACCATATACATAGATTATTATCATATGAAATATCACAAAAAGACCTGCACAGTTGATCAAAGCTGCATGCATACTGAAAAACTGTGAAGTACACGATTGGTTCAACCTGATATAAACTTATTTTGACTAGTGCTTAAATGGTTGTCTATTTACTTACTTACATAATAATGCGCAACCTCCTCTGATGGGTCTGTAAAACGTACCTTTTGTCCAGAAGGTTTGTTCTGAATTTTAACCCCTTGTCCTGAATTTTTACACTCCCCATCCTGAATTTGCACCCATGCCAGTTGGTCACCCTAGTCCTGACACTCCCATACAGAACTACAGAGTGTTCACCCTGCCTTTTCTATTTGGTTACTCTTGTAACCAGATGCACCACACTGCCAAGCTCTAACTCAAATGGGGCCATCTAATCCCCTTGGCATCCCACTCTCCACAGGTCTGACCAAAGTAGGCTGAGTAAAGCAATACTCAAAGCTACATCGAGAGTGCCTCAATTGTCATCCCACCGAATCCAGAAAATACTGCACTAGACTCAGTGCAGTAGGTCTTCCTCAAAGGTTTACTTGACTTGCCACATCCAGCACCCAGAAATGCAATGTGTTGCTAGCCGATCCCTTCCTCTGAAGCAAGAAGGAACCGGTAGGAACCATTTTGTTTACCATTTCTTTTCACAATTTACTGATTCATTTGTGTGCCAGTTAATAATGTAACTTTATTTTAAAGGCCTCATCCAAAATGCAGACAAGGGGCATATTTCTCTATATGCCAAAAATATTAATTAGTAAGTTTTGGTTAGTTTTTGTTTGTAGTGTGTAGGTCTGACTGCACTCTATTTTAGGTCCTAGGCCAGAATGTGGCAACATGTTTGTGTGTTGATTTCAGGACATGTCTAAGACTTTGTGTAATGTGATTTCTCAAAAGAGAGCTGTTTAGCCTCATTCTATGCTAGGCCTTGTTCGAGGCCTAAGCAAAATTTGCAAACTTGGCACTTCTTTCTCTGTGCAGAAGAATTAACTTTTCTAGCATGTTCAGGTTAGAATTCCTTTTTGCAGATTGTATATCATTTTCATGGTTAATTGAGTAATCCTCAGTCTCCTCATGGCCCAGACTTGAAGGCAGCAACAGATGTGAATAAAACTGTGTTTTTTGTATATAGACATCACTTGCTGGCTGTGAAATAAATTTATGACAAGATTGTACAGATACATTTTTTCAGCATTCCTTACACCCCAGACTGCCTTTTCCTCATTTGTGAATTCTTACTTTTGTTATTACATGTTCTGTTCCCAGAGATTCCAGTCTTACCCTTTCTCCTTGACTTTGTACTAGATTTCTGATTTATGTGATGATTAGCTGGTTAGGAAAGAGTATCTAACGACCTTGTGCAGGGCGTTAAGACTGCATGTAAGTATTCAGTTATCAGACCTGCAGTGCTCCTAGTCTTTACCAATGTTACTTGCTCTGTAAGCTTTAAAAGGCTTAATTTACTAAATATTTCTCTACGAATTAGACCTCAAAGAGTAACCAAATAGTGTTTCATGAAAGGGCACGCCCCTTGAATGTGGGCCACGCCCCTTAAATGTATGCCACGCCCCTTGAACGTGGGCCACTTTTTTCATCAGTGCCCGGGCCAAATTGTGATCCCAATCCGACCCTGCCAAGTTCAATTCTTGATGTCTGCTAATTTCTAATTCTAATTTCTAATTTAAAATACTTCTAGAGCGCAGCGTACACCTTGCGGTTTCTTGGCGCTGGGGGGATTGGCAACTGAGGGGGAAAGACCAGGGAGAGGTGAAGGGAATTTTGAGGGAGTTTAAGTGAGGAAAGCCTGGCTGAAGAGGAACGTTTTCAGATCTCTGCGAAAGGGGAGATACTGAGTGGCAGAGCGGAGGTGGTCAGGGAGTGAGTTCCAAAAGGTTGGAGCCAGGGTGGAGAAATTGGCCCCGCCCCACTTTTTGCGAGTGAAGCGAGGGATCTGGAGGAGGGACTTGGAGGAAGACCGAAGTTCTCTTATAGGTACATAAGACTTGATTAGTGAGGAGATGAAGGCGGGGGCAGTGCTCAACATCCTGTGATGCTGGGTAAATCACTTCATCTCTCTGTGCTTACAAAAAATGAATGTGTACTTGTGTAATGTAAAAGATGCTCCTGTAAGGCGCTCCAATACCTTTGCGCTATATAAAACAGCAAAAATATATTACAAAATGTTGTGAACAGTCACATTTCCGGGTACTGCTCAAGACTGGAAGTGGAGCACAACCTAAGGATGGCAGAAGCAAGAATCCATCCACACATTGACTGTCTCTGTGGAGATACACAGGCACACCCCTCAGCTGTGTTTTGGGAGTGTTTTTACTAATCTATCCTAAATTTTGTTTTATGTGAAAAATAAAGCACCAAGATCATTTTTTGGGGCTAATGTTTTTTCGTAGACTATTCAATTGAACTTTATAACAAGCACTACAAAAACTTCAGTTGACTAAACTCTCTTTATTTAATATTATTTGCCCTATACAACGTAGGCTTTGCAGGAGGGAATGGCCATCAATGATGCAGAGTACCAGCTTCCAAAACGTTTTTGTCCTGTGGTAGTGGTGGGGGGGGGGCTCTACGTGTAAAAAGGTTTAGAGGGGGGGGCTCAGTCGACCAAAGTTTGAAGACCTCTGCCGTAGACCATAACAACAATGCCAATAGTAAACTTATGAGGCAAGTCAGTTATGTGATCTATGAGTGGCCTGGGTTTCTATTATACATGAATAACATAGTGTATTAAATAAAACAAGGTTTTGTACAGCACATATTCTGAACTCGCATATTTAGATCTCCTCATGATAATGAAGAAAAAGGAGGTAAAGTCAAATAAAACATTTGCCCAGATTCATGCAATTTGGTTGAATGGAGAAGCAGAGATTGATCCCAAGTTTTTAGTTTCACGTTGTGCAATTCAGACAAAAGATGTAAATTCTTCACTTCCCATACACTTGCCTTACCAGCAGTGCTTAATTGGTGTAAAAAAAAAAAAAATAAGCGCCGTGGCCCTCATCAGGAGGCCACTGCAACTTGCTAGCGCAGTCAGTGACAGTTCCAGCACAACTACTAACCATGACACTATTACATGTGTGACCATTCAGACTATTCAAGATAACTCAAAGCTATAGGAATGGCTTAGGTGGAAGGTATTACTCATTTTTAATGTATATTAAATAATTAAACAGCTGTTGTTTTGGTCATGTCAAAATGTAGACAAACAACTCCACCATGTGTTGGACTGTAACAACTTCCGGTGTGGACAATTATGTGCTGGTGTCAACCACCAGCTCAAATTAAGCACTGTTTACCAGCAACCCGACCGCCACCCTTCTTTCACCAATACCCTCAGTCACATTAAATACCAAACTTTGTGTCTACTTGGTAAATGTATGTGAGTACCCATGGGCTACAGCAGGTCCAGTGATAGAAAGTAACATTTTATATTTGGGGAGACTGGTCTCCCCAAATGCATGATTTTGTTAATCTAGTTAATAGTTTTCTCTACAATCTTGTTTTAAGTGCTTGCATACTTTCTTCTATTGGCAATCGCTAATTATGTATGTCATGGGCATTTTGAGCCCTCCCATACCTCTGGTATTCGTAATGTTTAATGCTATTTTTGTTTTCTAGTCCATTATCATGCTAACTTGCACTATATTTTGTCCAATTCTCCTGAAGAATCGGAGTTCAAGGTATATTGGAATTAACAGAAAATAATGTAGCGTTTGTGGTAGCACCACAATTTTGGAGTCTCACAACACAGTTCTGATCATTGTTGGTGTCTCAACAACAATTCTGTCTATTGCTTTGGGGCTGTAAATGCCCGAAGAATGCTGTGATTTAATACGTGGGTGTTGGAAACAGCCCTTCTAATGGGTTACCCGAAACGTTTTGTCTTCCTCCTGTTTTTTTTATAACCTTTTTGTTGGCTTTAGGGCGCTTTACCACTGCTAACGAGTGCATGTGCTCTCTCCCCTAAAAATTGTATAATTGGTTTACACCTGTTAGGCATATTTGATTCACTTGCAAGTCCTTTGTAAAGTGGTATACCATATACCCAGTGCCTGTAAATTTAATGCTACTAGTGGGTCTGCGGTTACAAACAACAGGGGTAACCCCAAGACCTGAACTTGGGGGTAAAAAACACTAGAATCCAAACAGTGGTTCAAGTAAAACAATTTAAAATGGAAAAAGGTCTTAGAGAGAAGTAGAACATAAGCCTAATAGAAAATGTGCACCAAAAGAAGAAAGGAAAAGTGGTGTTAACATGCCAAGAAGGCATATACAGGCAGTAACGCCCTCTATCTTAGCGCTCCTAAAACAGTTATTTCTAAACTTCAGCTAGTCCAGAATTCGGCAGCCAGACTTCTGACAGGCACTAAAAATCGGTGCTTGGGTAAACCCGCCTTAAGTACTCTCCACTGGCTCCTGATTCAGGAGAGAGTTAACTTCAAATCCCTTTGTATTACACACAAAATCCTCCAGGGCAATGGCCCCCATCCTCCGAGCTGTGATTAAACCATACAAAGCCAATAGAAAGCTTCATTCCGACCACCTCTACTTAGCCGACACTCCCAGAATTAAGGAGGTGCAGTTGGGGGGGGGGGGGGCGCCTCTTCTCCTACAACACCTTCAGGCTCTGAAACTCCCTTCCCCTTGCCATCCGTAGGGAAACAAACCTATTAAAATTCCGCAAGCTCCTGAAGACCTGGCTTTTCCCTTAAACTCATTTGTTCTCTAGCTAAATCTGCAGCGCTGGGACAGCCCTGGGTAGCCATGCGCTTTAGGAATCCTATTCCATTCCACAGAATTTCAATAAAACATCTGTATCAGAAAGGCGAGTTTCTCTACAATAAATGGTGAGAAACGCAGAGGGTACAAAACTTCACTGCATAAGGAAGAAGTGTCATTCAGATGGCATATTCAAGAGCAGTAGCTTGCTCAGGTATTCACATTGGAGTTTTAGTCAGAAATGATAATTGAGATAAAAACAAAGCGATCATATAAAGTGTAGGATATCAAATACCACTGCTTAGCAGAATAGAAAGATTTTCTTTACAGATGCTGCTAGTCGTGAAACCGGTAAATTAATGCACGATGGTCATGCTGGTGCAAAGAACCCGTTCAGATTGTTCATTTAGATGCGCAGTTCAGTCGCCCGGTCCCGACAGCATGCCGACAGAAGTCACATCCTGGATTCAAAAGCCGAGAGCTAGTGGGTCTGTAGCAGTGATTGTGCCATCCACAGATGAAGGCTTTCCAACCTGCCTCAGCCCTGCCTCTGCAGGGCCTATGTGTAAAGTTTACTGCCACTTCAACTTGGCATTCAAAACTACTTGTCAAACCTTAAACTCACCTTTTATTACATGTCACCGCTAAGGTAGGCCCTTGTTAGCCCTCAGGGCAAGGTGCTACACAAGTAAAATGCAGGACGTGTACTGTTATGTTTTGCATGTCCTGGTAGTGACAAACAGCCTATTTTATTTTTCGCTACTGTAAGGCCTCCCCCCTCTGTGAGAAAATGCCTCTTTTGACATGGTTAGCCTCCACCTTTTTATCTTGTATTTGATGTGGTTTCGATTGTAGTGCACAGGGTCCCTGCCAACCACATATCCTGTGCCAGCGCTTCTTCCCTGAAACTGTTCCACATTTGACAACTTCAGCTCCCTGTAAGTCCCTAGTAAACGGTACCCTTGGTATCTAGGGAATGGGGACTGAAGAGGGTCCCCTAGGGACCCTTCACCTAGACCATGCAGACTGCAGCATGCATGCCCTGGTGCAGACAAAGTCGACATGGCACACTGCCTGCGTGCTGTGCCAACCAGCACTGCATAAGAAATAAAGTCACTCCTCTAGCAGGTCTTACAAGCCCTAAGGCAGGGTGCACTATATCTCATGTGTGGGCATACCTGCATGGTCTGATATGCCCCTCAATATTTGGGTCTATTAACTAGTATTGTAAGAGCCAGGAATGCCATAGAGAGTACATGGGCTGAAACTCAACAACTCGAGTTCCACAGCACCATGATGGCTTCTCTGAATACAGGAGTGTTTTGTATCAAACGACTACTCTCAATAAACCCACGCTGATGCCGGTGTAGGATTTCTTGAAACATGCACTCAGAGGTGCCCCTGTAATACAATTAGTACAATGGTGACCAATAACTCCATTTTGTGTGCACAACTTAATTTTTTGCTTTCTTGCAGCTACAGGGTGGGAATGTTTTCATTCTTCACAGCACTTCTCAGCACAGAGCAAAACAGTGTCTGAAACATATAGTGTGGGATGTGTACTTAATACCGTTCAGAAACGTTAGAAAGGAATGTACTACTCTTCCTCGGAGCAAACACTGGCGCCTGGCCAGCTTCTGTAAGTGGCCTCGACGCAGACTAGTACTGCCTGCCAGCCTTGACTGCATAACAAAAGGAGGGAAGGGAGGTTTCTAGAAATCTCTCCTCGAGTTGAGTAAAGGTATTAAAGACCAGGACTCTTGGCTCTCAGACTGGAGGTCACCTGTGAAACGGACACATTGCTCAAGGACTTGATCCAGATCGAGACTTCTGCCTGAATGTGAGGTCTTCCCAGTCATGCTGGGCAGAATGTTGAAGGACACTCCATCTGTGATGTATACTAAGTTAGGATTTCTTGCTTTGTGTGTTTATATATATATAAAACAAAGTTCACCGCTGTCGCTCCGTCATGCCCCGGGTGCTGTAACTCCAGCGGTGGTGAGCCGCTTAGTTTACAAAAACCATGGCCACAATTTCTCAAAGCACCCAAGATTGGAGAGCACACACAGGAAGGATGTTTAAGCAAAATGCTTGATTGTGCAGACCGACAGACGCGTTTCGGCTTGCGCCTTCTTCTGTGTCAGTTACACCCTGGAAATACAGAAGCTTTAATGTCTGAAAATGCATTGCGTGTCACTTGTGAAAAGAGAAGTTGGACCAAACATGGTGTAAAACACATAGTTTCATGGCAGCCATCTTAGAAATTGGTTACAAACATAAACAGTGTAATAAGTGAATACTCCTATGTTTGTGACTATTACCAAGTGATTGATAAAACAAGAGAATCAGCAGCGAGAATGCATATAGGTTCCTAGACAAAAAATGGAATCAATAATCCATGTACATAATTGACATTCATTATGATAACAATAACAACAGTGTCGTCTAGTGAAAATATATTGATATGAAATCATTTAATCTAAACTTCCTCCAGCATATCTCTATTATTAAGCCCTGAAAGCTTCTGTGTTTCCAGGGTGTAACTGACAGAAAAAGGCACAAGCTGAAACGCGTCTGTCGGGCAGGGGGTCTGCACAATAAAGAAGTTTGCTTTAACATCCTTCACGTGTGTGCTCTCTGATTTTGGGCGCTTTGAGAAATTGTGGCATGGTTTTTGCAAATTTAACGGCTCCCCACCGCTGGAGTTACAGCACCCAGGGTATGACGGAGCAGCGGCGGTGAAATTTGGTTTTCGTTATGGTAATGGCCACCTGCCCCGAGGCCTGAAAAGAAAGACATGCCGAGTGATTTCTCGGCATTTGTATTTTTGCAAAGTGATATGTATGTTTGTATGTATGTGTATTGTAAAGCGCACTGCTGCCCTGAGGCGTCGTGGCGCTGTAGACCGCTGGGGAGCCCATCCTGGCTATCCCTGTGAGATGGTCCCTACTGGGTATCTCCAAGGTGAAACCAGGCATTCCCGGCGAATGTGGTGGGCCGTTGTAGAGATGAGGCAAGCTAATGCCCAGAGTTGCCGAGTGTGATCCCTGGTTAGAGTAGGCACCGAGGCAAGAATTATCGAGTCCGCTGACCCTGGTCCACGACCCTGCCGCGTCGGGAATTGAACCCTGGTCCCGGGCCGTTCTTTGCTTCCGGGACTGCCGCCTCTAATCAGTGTGCCACACCACTCCAGATGACTATGGCTTCTACCGGTGGTACGCTTTGAGGATCCTTTGTCAGTTGACGTGGAGAAATCATTGCTGGGATATCGGTGAGTGAGCTACATTGTTATCTCGTACGAACATTGTTATACAGCCTCAGTCCCGAGGAAAGGATACACAAACAAGTGCGGGCCCCCGAAGCAATCGAATTGAACTGGAGCAGATAAAGTGTTCTTAACCAGTATGTATAGTGTCTCAGAGCGGGAGGAGGCAGCAGCGGATATTTTTAAACAGGGGACTGGACCAAGGACTACTACTCGCAAAGGTCCCAATGCAACATCCCCCCCTGCCAGTAATCTGGTCATCTTGTTCCAATCTTTGGAAAAAGCACACAAAAAGGAAATACGAAAATGGTGGTAGGTGACCTCCTTTCAGAGATATATAGAATGTGACAGGATCCCTAGAGGTCTCCATATCTACACAGTCCCCTCCTACGAGAACCCAGACCCCCAACTCCTTAAAGAATGGTTAGAACATACCACTGAGACTGCCCAAGGGATGGTGAGGATAATATTTAAGTATACCTGGAGTGAACGCGATAAACTAATGACGGAAATAAAACAACTGGAAGACATGATCAATAAAGATAAAGATGTGAAGCAGAGTGATGGACTCGAGTGCAATGATGAAACGCTTAAAAGATTATGAGGCAATCATTAAACAATGCAAATAAACCAAATTTCAGAGTGACGAACAGCATTGTACTAAGGGACGCATCCTGACCTTTGCACAAAAATTCGATGCAGGAAGAAGATGACACAAGGCGCTACAGCTGCCAGTAATAAAGAAACCTCAGAATGAAAAGGTAGAAACATCAGAGGGAGAACAGACCTCAGGCACAGAGGAAAGGAGGCTTGTGAATGAGCTCCCTTATTTTCAGGAATACAAACTATTGTCCGGTTACTTACCGGTAATATTTATTACTCCAAGTCGTAGCTCTCCCATCCCAGTCCTAACTACATTAGCATAGCTCCTCCCACCAGAAACTCCCAAGCACCTCAAAACCCATCCCTTCCCTCCTGGCCACACCCACACTCGCAGGCATATAGCCATGTGACCCACCTACCCACATCCTGTACCACTAAGCACAAGAAGCCGAACAGGGAAGGAGGGATTGGATGGGATGGGAACCTGGACTGGGACGGGGAGGGCTACGATTCGGAGTAATGAATATTAGCGGTAAGTAACCGGACATTACCTCCTTGTCAGCCCTCCCCGTCCCAGTCCTAACTACATGAGCATATACCAAAGCAAGAATCGGCTTCAATCAGTAGCAAAAACAGACTTTATTAAAGCAGAGATAAAAGTCACACCACCGGAGCAGAACACAACAAAGTGTCCCCAAACCCAGCAGACTCAGTCTCACCCACCACCAAACGATAATGGGACATAAAAGTGTGAGGAGAACTCCAGGTAGCAGCCCTGCAGATCTCTGCCAAGGAAGCCCCCTGAAAGCAGGCCCAGGAAGCAACCACCCCCTAGTCGACCGCCCCTGAACTGAGCCAGGTGGCAACACACCACAAGCCTCATATGCAGCACCCACAGCCCAGTGCAGCCGACGACAGAGTAGCCCCAGAAGGCTTCAGACCCTTACCACCCAGCCCAAAGGTCACATAAAGGGAATCCACCTTACGAAAAGGCCTAGTACGCAGCAAGTACACCTCCAGAGCCTGCCGAACGTCCAAACAGTGCAGCCGCATGTCAACCTCTGAAGGAGGATCCAGACAGAAGACAGGCAACACCAGATCCTCCGAGCAGTGAAACGAGGAAGGGACTTTTGGAACAAAGGAAGGATCAGGCCGCAGAACCACCCGATCAGGAAAAAAACGCAAAAAGGGCCCAGAACAAAGCAAGGAGCCCAACTCACCAATCCTCCGAGCCGAGGTAATAGCGACAAGGAAAAGCACCTTGATTGTCAAAAAACACAAAGAAACCTCAAGCAGAGGTTCAAAGGTTCCCCCTGCAAAGCCCCCAAAACCAGAGGCAGATCCCAACTAGGCGCAAAGGACTTAATGACAGGCTTCTGGAGGAAATAACTCCTCAACAACCTGGACACCAGGGGAACCACTGTCTCACAGACCGAACCCCGAAAGGCCCACTGAGCCCGCAGCGAGGACATAGCCAGACCCAGGTCGAATCCATCCTTCAGAAAATTCAAGACACGCACTGGATCCATCTCCAACGCAGACCATTCCCGAGCCGAACACCAAGACTGAAACGACCCCCAATGCCTGGTATAGGACCGAAGAGTGGAAGGGCGCTTGGACCATTGAATAAACTCAGCCACAGAAGGAGAACACCCCAAAGCCACCAGGTTCATACTCTCAACAGTCAACCCTCTAGATGCAGGCGGACCAGACACTCCAGAGACAGAGGGGGAGATGACAAGGGACAAGGGACCACTGGCAACATCCAACAAGGCCCCACCGACAACCTTAACAACAGAGGGAACCAAGGCCTTCTGGAATATTCCGGAGCCACCAGGACCACCGAGGCCCGATCCAGATCCAGATTGATCTTCAGCAGGACCTGTGGAAGAAAAGCAATCGGGGGGGGGAAAGCATACAGCAAGCCAACTCCCACCGGAAGGACAGGGCATCCACCCTCTAAACCTCTTCCGAGCGAACCAGAGAGCAAAACCTCTCCCTCAAGGCGTTCCCCGGAGCGGCAAACAGGTCCACCACCGGAACCCAAACCGAGTCATCAGGCAACAAAACACCTCCCGTGTCAGGCACATGTCGGACAGGAAGGAAAACACCCGGCTCAGGCGATCTGCCTCGAAGTTCAAAACCCCCGGCAGATGCAAAGCCCTCAGAGACAACAAGTGCAACTCCGCCCACATGCAGATCTGGTGAGCCAACAGTTTGAGGGAGGCCACTCTTGTACTCCCCTGGTGGTTGATATAACACACCACCACAGTGTTGTCCGTCCGCACCAAGACATCCCTCTGGAGAATTCAAGGCAAAAAATGAGCCAACGCCAACTGAACCGCCTTCAAATCACTCCAATTCGAGGACATGCCTGCCTCCAGCACAGACCACAGCCCCTGCGCCAACTCCTGAGCCAACACCACCCCTCAACCGAGTTTGCTGGCATCTATAGTCAGGACCAACCTTTCCTGGGACATAAAGCGCGAACCCTGTAAGAGATTCAGTTCCACCAGCCACCAGGACAACTCCCGGGTGATGGTCACACCCCCCGGAATCAACAGCTCGTAATCCAGAGAGGCCGGATCCCAATGCCTCAGAACATGATTCACCAGGGGGTACAAGTGCAAACAGGCCAGGGAACAATCATCACAGTAGCTGACATCAGCCCTTGAACATGCAACCATTGGTGAGCCGTGGAAGTCTAAGCCCCCAACACCCTCCCCAGTTTGTGCACCAGAGTCAGTCTGCGGGGTTCCGACAGGAAGACCTTGCCCACCCAAGTATTGAAACCCCCCACAATGAACAGCAGTTCCTGAGTGGGGCAAAGATGGGACTTCTCCAAGTTCAGAATCCACCGAACCATTGAAGGAGCCTGAGCCTGAAGGAAAGAAGAGGAAGAAATCAACCAATCCTCCAAGTAAGGGAAAACCTGGATCCCCTGGGCATTCTACAAACCCACCAAGGGTGCCAACACCTTAGTAAACACCCTAGGAGAGGCAGACAGGCCAAACGGCAATACCTGGAATTGGTAATGATCCACCCCCACACAGAAACAAAGGAACCGTTGTGAGGCCTCGGGCACTGATAAGAAGGGAAGAATCACCTGCAGAGTCACCATTTTGAAGGACTGATGAGGGATACACAAATTCACAGCCATCAGATCTAACACAGGACGTTAGTCCCCGTTCGGCTTCTGGATCAGAAACAAGATCGAGTAAACCCCCCGACCCTGCTGACTCACAGGCACCCTCACCACAGGCCCTTTGGCAACCAAGTCCCGGACTCCGTCCAATAGAGCATGACACTTCGAGCAAGATCTGAGAACAGGGGTAGCCCTGAACACATCCACCGGAGGAACTCCAAATTTGATCCTGTAGCCCAGTCGGACCACCTGCAGGACCCACTGATCTCGAACGAACTCCTCCCAAACAGGAAAAAAAGACTTGAGGCGACCCCCAACAGGCCTCCATCCCCCCCGAAATCGCCACATAGTCCTGACTTGGAGGAACCTGCAGAGGAGGAAGCCCCCTGTTGACCCCAGGATTTGAGGATGGAAGGGACACCCCAGCAACGTCCCCTACCACGAAAGGGATGGGCCGCCATCCTAGATTGGAAAGCCTGGCCAAAAGCCCACTTATAGACCACAAACTTCCCCATCTGAGAAGAGCGGACCGGAGCGAACAACTACTTATCCTCAGCTGTCTTTTAATCAGCGCCTCCAGGGGTTCCCAAAACACTTTAGTGCCCGTGAAGGGAAGTTTCATCACAGTAGCCTTCCGAGCAGCTTCCACCTTCCAAGACTTAAGCCACAACTGTCACCGAGCAGCCACAGAGGCTCCAGCCGCCGCCAAACTCAGGGAATCGAAGGACAAATCCGCCAGGAAACGCAACTGTTGTTCCAACAAGGACAAAGATTCTGAGGGATCCTCATCCTACAAGAGCTGCTCAGAAATACCCTGACAGTCTTTTAATTTTAATTTAGAAGCGATTGAACCAGATAGCTGGTGAAAGCCACAGACCGGTCAGCAAGATTAGAGGCAGCAAAGGACCGCCTCAAGGCCCCCTCAACCCGCTGGTCCCCAGGATCCAAAGGAACAGCATCCTCCGACACCACCAGGCTCTGAGATGCCATACCAGCCAGCAGGGAATCCACCTTCACTACAGCTGGGAATTCCTCCACGAACCCCTGTAAAGGATACCTCTTCGCCAGAAACCGGGGAAAGGTATGTTTGTCAACATCCTTCCACTCCCCCTCCAGCACATTCCTCACAGATTTATGAATGGGGAGGCTCTACGGCTCCTCTTCAGGTAATTGGCAAAAAGTCTTCAGACTCTCCACCCTCCAAGGGACTAGGGAACCTTACATTCTCCCGAACACGCTGCAGAACACAGCAAAGGTCTGCACCCTGAACAAAACGACCCTTCACCTCATCTTCAGAATCAATGTCTGGATCGACCTACGCCGAGGCATCCAACCTTTGCTTTTTTGGGCCCGGGGGACCATGAGCCTGAAAAGCTGCAGCCACTGTGGCCTCAATCATCTTCTGCACCTCAGCCAGGGAAGGAGCAGCGGAAGGGGCCTAGCAACCACCACCTCCTCCTCCTCACCGTCGAGCACACTAACAACAGAACCACAACCTTCCATAATGGACACCATAAATCAGAGAAACCACACATCCATAAATACCCAGACCAATCAACCAAGGCCTAAAGGGCCAATCAGTGAAACGCCACCACCTATAGCCAATCCCCAACTGGACCGGAGGCGGACTCGAAAATGGCCAATCAGAGACAACGGAGCAAAGTATAAAACAACTAATCACGCAGGCTCCTTCCGTAAAGAAAACAAGCGGACTGCCCTCGGAAGCCTCCCACAAGAGAGAACACTCCAGGTAAGACCCCCCAGACACGCCCTATGTCCCACTCCCAACACACGCAGGACAGAACGAAACACCAGGCGCAGAACCCACTGCACCTAATGAATAAACTCAGCCACTCTGGAGGACCCAAGTGCATAGACTGCCGGGAACCACTGGTAAATGCCCTGCGGGTGCAGGCCGCAACACACAGCACCCGCTGCTCCCGGACTTCAAACCAGAGTTCACGGCACCTAAAAGCACACAGCGCACTGCCGGACCTCTTTCAAAACCCCTGTTTCTTAGTAAAGCAGACCAAACAGTGGGCAACTCGGCCTTGTAAATGAGAGCCCAGCCCCACAAGCAGAAGACCTCCGAGGAGAATACCTACCCCTGTGGTGTACTGGCCTAGGGGCCTAGAAATCAGTACTCTCAGACACACGTGTTAACATTAGTGGCTAGTCACCAACTGACCACGCCCAGGGCTCTGGGCTCTTTATTCACAGGGGAGCGTGTCCACGCTTACGTACGGGCTCTACCAAAGCCCTTCTACGCCTGAGGGGCGACACATTCAGAAACAGTGGGAGGGGGCGTGTGCTGCAGTGGTACACCCCACTGGCAGCAACACTACATTCCTCCTTTACCTAGGGATAAAAAGGAAAACGAAAACAAACATACAGATGCTTAATAGTCTTCAGGCGGCAACCATGCTGTGGGAGTTGGTTGTAGAAAACAAACAAAGTTCGCCAACTGTCTCTGGTTTAGTCTCTGCTCAACTGATGAACCTTATAACACTTTGAATATAAAAAAACAGAACAGTCTTACTTTAATCTCGGCGGGGTCAGCCATCACGATCAACGCCAGCACTGTGCCACAAAGTCACAATACCTCTGGGAAGGCTTTGGATATGGACGCAGGCTGTATCTTGTTTGGCTTCGGCCCTCCCCCGTAGCTGTGGGTGGTTCTGCTGTGTCCCTGGCATCATTGGCGTTGGATTCTTCCTCTGGTTTCACAGGGGCGTGGATGCTCGGCGTGGTGTCTTCAGCTCGATCCGGGGCGGTGTCTGCTTCCTCCGGTCCTGATGGTCGACGCTGGGGGGTCGGGTGCCACTCGTCCTGGTCGGGGTCTGTGCTTTCCATCGGTACTTGCTTGAAGATCGAGATGTTTCTTGTGACATATTCCCCATTCCTGACAGCGGTGACCATGGTTCCGTTGATCTCTGTCACAGTCCATGGGTTCAATTCGAAGGGCAGGCGGAACTTCCCTCCGGGGTGGCGGTCTTTCACCAGAAACGTGTCTCCGACTTGTATGGGGCTGTCCATTGCTCTTCTCCGTCGGGATGCTTCTTGGTTGGTTCTGGCGCGTTGCTCCATGGACCGGTTCTTTGGGTTTGGGGCTAGCTCCCACGCTGGGTGATGCGGGATGGTGTCTGCCATGACTCGATTGAATGAGAGTCGGCTTGGGGAGACTCCTGTAGTGCAATGCGGGGTCAGGCGGTATTCTCGGAGGAATTGGTAAATGGCTAGCTCCAGGCACTGGCCGTCTGCAACTGCAATTTGTATTGTTTTATTCAAGGTTCTCATCAGTCTCTCGACCTCTCCGTTGGCCTGGGGCCACCTTGGCGTGATCCGTCTGTGCTTTACGCCCTGGCTCTGGAGGTATGCCGTGAAGTCGGTGCCGTTGAATGGGGGTCCGTTGTCGGTGCGGACTTCTTTCATGAGCCCGTGGGTGGCGATTATCTTTTCGAATTTTGGTATTACTTCCGAGGCTGCTGTTGACGATACAATTTCTACTTCCGGATATCGAGAGAAATCGTCCACCACGACGAGCATGTATTTGCCCCCGGGGAGGCTGCCAAAGTCCGTACTCACACGCACCCACGGGGACGTGGGGCCTTCTTCGGTTACCACGGGCGCCGTAGGGTTTGGAAGGCTTGTCGCAAGACACACTGGACACCTGTAGATCACCTCTTCAACTGCTCTGTCGAGCCCGGGGAACCACACCTTGCTCCGGAGTCTGCTCTTGGATTTGACGATTCCTTGGTGTGATCCGTGTGCCAGCAAGGCAGCTTGGTGGGTCAGGCTGCTGGGTAACACCAGTCGGGGGCCTCTCAGGAGGCATCCTTCCGTGGAGACAGACAGTTCGTGTCGGATCTGGTACAGGGCCTTCAGGATGGCTTGAGCGTCAGAGGTGCGAAAGGACGCAGGGCTCTGGAGAGCCTTCCAGTCACCACATTCAACGGCATGGATCGCGATCTGGAGACAGTCATCGTCTTTAGTGGCTCTTGAAACCTCTTCTAGGGACATGGGACGTGGCCTTGACCTTTCGACGATCAGCCGGACGTACTCCTCCGTGGCCGCTGCTTCGGCGGCTTCCGCGTCGGTAACAGGTCGGGCGTGTCTGGACAGGTAGTCTGCAGGATTGCGTGTACCGGGTCTGTATTCCACAGAGAACTGGAACTCTTGCAGCTGCAGCACCCACTTCTCAATCCTTGGGGGTGGGCGGGAGGAAGAGCCTTGAAAGAGCGGTATGAGGGGCTTGTGGTCGGTGATAACTAAAAAAGGGTGGCCGTAGAGGTAAATGTGGAAATGGCGGCAACCCCACAGAATAGCAATGGCCTCCCGCTCAATTTGGGAGTAGCGTTGTTCGGTAGGCGTGAGGGTACGGCTGGCGTACGCAACGGGGGCCCATTATCCGCAGGATTGCCGTTGTGACAGGACGGCTCCCAGACCGGTGGGGCTGGCGTCGACCAGCAGTTGAGACTCATTCCGTGGGTTGAAATATGCCAGTGTCGTGTCAGCTGACAGGGCTGCTTTCGTGTTCAAAAAGGATTCTTGCTGCTCCGGGCCCCACTTCCAGGTGGCATTCGACTTCGTGAGGTCGTGGAGTGGTCCAGTTAGGTCGGACAGGTCTTTTATGAAACGTCCACAGTATGTCACCATGCCCAAGAAGCTGCGGACTGCTGTTACGGAGGTGGGCGCCGGCGCGTTGTGGATGTCTCTTACTTTTTCTGGGTCAGGTCCCACTCCTTGATCGGAGAACTTGTATCCGAAGAAGCTTATGTCTTATCGCAAAAATTCGCACATGTCTTTGTGGAGCGTCAGTCCTCTCTCTTCTAGACGGTTGAACACAGCTTGGAGTCGTCTGATGTGTTCTTCTGGAGTCGGGGCATGCACCAGGATATCGTCGCTCACATTCAATACCCCATCGAGGCCTTGGAGGACGTTGTGGATGATATTTTGAAACACTTCGGCTGCGCTTGAGATGCTGAAGTTGAGTCTCGTGTACCTCCACAGGCCGGCATGTGTGGAGAAGGTCGTGATTGGGCGCGAATCCGGGTGAAGCGGGATCTGATGGTACCCCGATCTCAGGTCCATCTTAGAGAACCACTTGGATCCTGCGAGCTCCCCGATGATGTCATCGATGGTTGGCGTCAGATGACGTTCTCTTTTGATGGCCAGGTTGGGGAGGCGCATATCCACGCATATCCTTACTGCGTCAGGTTGCTTCGGCTTCTTGGCCACGACAATGGGGGACACCCACGGGGTGGGGCCAGTCACCCGTTCAATGATCCCGGCTTGCTCTAACATCTTCAGTTCGGCTTCCACTTTGGGTCGGAGGTGGAATGCAATCCGCCTGTGCCAGAGGGCTACTGGGGCCACTGACTGGTCAATGTGGAGTCTGACGGGAGGGCCTCGTAGGCACCCAATACCTTCGAACAACGAGGAGTGTTCTGCGACCAGATGATCTAGACCTTGAGCCTGCACAGTTAGGGCAAAGTGAATGAGACCAAGTTCACGTGCGGTCTTGCAGCCAAGGAGGAACCCTGATCCTTCTTGGGATACGTAGATCTTTGTCTGCAGCTGTGTGGAATTGTGGGACACGGTTGTTCGGAACACTCCGCACAGGCGCAATGGGTGCCGGGTCCCGTAGGCGAACACTTGCACTCTGGTGGGGTGAAGTGTGGGGGCATCCTCCAGGCACTGGTACACGCTGGCAGCCATGAGATTTATCGTTGCGCCGGTGTCGATGAGGGCTCTGAGTGCTTGGCCATGGACTTGGACGGTGCACATTGGTTCGTTTGACGACGTGGCCGCCAGGGTGTTGAGCATGCGGACCACGTGGACTGACGCAGCGTCTTCTTCGTCGTCGTCCATGTCGTCGCTGTTCGACGTGTTCGGTAGTGGCGTTACCTGTCGCGCCTTCCTGGGTGGGCCGCTTTGCTTCTTCCGTTACGATGGTAGGCAGACGCTTGCAAAGTGGTTGGCTTTCCCACACGCGCTGCAGATTTTACCTTGGGCTGGGCAGGCGCCTTTATGTGGGGTGGCACCCCCGCACCAAATGCAGGTACGATCGCGGGAGGACTGGGGCTGATGTGCTGGTCCTTCCTCTGAGGCCTCATCCGGTTTTCTGGACGTTGTGACTTGACCGCGCATACTGGCTCTGTCTTGATTTTGACTGCTGGATCTGGCTCCATGTGGGCTGCCCGAGCCTTGGAGAGTTCTTTAGAGCGTCCTAATGCGAGAATGTCGCGCATGGGCATGGCGTCCGTCTCCAGCACCCTCTCTCGCAGCTTCAGAGAGGAACACCCCTGTATGAATTGGGCGCGAATCTCGTCTTCCGCGTCAGGGAGCGTGCACGTGCTGGCTAGTTTCTTGAGGCGCGCATAGAATACATCAACCGATTCCTCCGAAAGCTGGCGAGCTTGTCGGAGCAGGAAACGTTCATAATCCGCGCTCGTGAAGGGTTCGAAATATCTTGTAATGGCGTCTCGCAGGGTGGCGTAGGTGTGTGGAGTGTCACCTTCTGTGATGTCCTTGGAGATGTCGTGGATCGCCTCCCCTCCCAGGTGTAATAGCATGGCGCGACGCCGCGCCACTGCGATGTCCGCAGCGATAAAATAGTTCTCCAAGCGTTCAACCCACTTGCGCCACTGTGTTGCTTGCGAGGGAGGCGTTCCCGTGACGGAGAAAGGCTCCAGGGGCGGTACATTGGCCATGGCGGCAGGAGCGGGGCTCTGCGAGCCGTTTGGACGCTCTTAGCAGGCAGCGGGAAGCAGTGGGGCCTCCACAAAAACTGTGGGAAGAGGTGTGCACTTGGGAGACACACCCTGGCGCAGGTCCGCCGGAAGCGCGAGGGATGGCAGGGATCCGCTGGGTCGAGGACACGCGAGATGCGTGAGATTCCGCGGTGCACGTCGGGGACGTGTTGCTGGGCGCCTCCTGCGCATGCGCGGGAAGACTGGAGACGTCCCGCTGGGTTGGCGCTGTCGGTGGCAGGCCAAGATTGGGGGCCCAGGGGTAGCAGGAGACACCGGAGACTGGCAGCAGCAGGTACCTGCAGGTGACACGCCGGTCACGTCGTGGAGGATGGCCGCAGGACGGCTCTGGAGGCAGGCGGGAGTCGAGCGGGAACGCCGGAGGGCGGCGCGGGCCGCTGCAGGCACGCCGGCAGGGCACTCCCGATGCTGGGCAGACTGGGTGAGTCCTTGAAGGCGCGGCCGGGGCAGGCGACCCTGGATGCTGGTGCAGGGCGGCGCGGCGAGGAGCAACTGGGCAGCCGTCGAAGGGCCGCTCGTAGATGGGCTGCCAGGCAGTAGGGGCGCCGGTGGCAGGGCACGGTGATGTAGGGCACGCGGTGGGGCCGGGGGCCACCGCCTCGTCGCCAATGTGGTGTCCTGGCCTAGGGGCCTAGAAATCAGTACTCTCGGACACACGTGTTAACATTAGTGGCTAGTCACCAACTGACCACGCCCAGGGCCCTGGGCTCTTTATTCACAGGGGAGCGTGTCCACGCTTACGTACGGGCTCTACCAAAGCCCTTCTACGCCTGAGGGGCGACACATTCAGAAACAGTGGGAGGGGGCGTGTGCTGCAGTGGTACACCCCACTGGCAGCAACACTACAACCCCCACGCCTTCGGCGTGCAGAGAAAGGCAAAGCCACGCCCACACACCTCCCCTCCCTCCCATGTGTTGCCACTAGAGCACGGAACCACCGGAAAAGGGGAAGCCGCAGCAGGACCGAAACCTTGCCACAGGCAGACCGGTCCCCAACACCTGAGTCCCGCTATAGCAGGGACTTAGACAAGCACCCAGGTAGGCATGTAGGGCAGAACGACGGCCGCTCAAGCAGACTGCCTCACACTTACCTACGGGAGGCCGAAGGCACGCCCACGAGGAGACAAGCCCGGAAACAGCTCCAGCAGAAAAAACAAACGGGATGTGGGCAGGTGGGTCACATGGCTATATGCCTCGGAGTATGTGCCAGGAGGGAAGAGATGGGTTTTGAGTGGCTTGGGAGTTTCGGTTGGGAGGAGCTATGCTCATGTAGTTAGGACTGGGATGGGGAAGGCTGAAGAGGAGGTAATAAGGGAATCCCGACAGAGACCAAGGACTCACCCACTGCAACAACATAATAAAACGCACAATCCACACAGATGGCATCACAGTAGTCGAATGGTTCCTCAACAAGTGATCCCTTAGATTCCAAAAACACAATCTAATGCTTCAAAAAATTCTCATTTTCTGTCTGGAAAATAATATTTTTATGTTTGCAGGACAACTGTACAGACAGCAACGCCGTACAGCGATGGGCATGTGCTTCGCCTCAAGCTATGCAAAACTTTTTGTTGGCTAGTGGGAGAAGGACGTGGACTGGGGTGAAACACATGATCAATGGATTGACAAGGTGGCAGTAAGGGCAAGATACATAGACAACCTTTTTATTGTTTGGCGAGGCAACGGTCCTCAGCTGAGGAGTACATTGCCTCTCTAAATAATAACAATTTGAATCTAACATTCTCAGGATCCATTAGCAAAACTACAGTTAACTATTTGGACTTAGAAGTCTATGTAGAGGACAATACTTTATGCACAAGACTGTATAGGAAGCCAACCGCGGGCAATTCTGTCCTGTATGCTGGAAGTCACCATCCTAACAGCATAGTGAGAAATATTCCATTTGGAGAGCTTATGCGACTTAAACGTAATTGCTCCACTAGATCAGATTACGGACAGGCTAAAGACCTAGCCTTAGCAAGATTCAAGAAGATGGGTTACAATAATGCAGAGCTGTCCCAGGCTGAAGCTAGAGTGAACCTAATCAATAGGTCTGACTTATTAATAGCAAATAAAACTAAGACTAAGAACCAGGATGGTTCTGCCAGAATGATTACACAGTATAATGAAAAATCTGGCAAGATTGTGCAGATCTTTAAAAATAACTGGAACTCTCTCCACACTGATACAGTGTTGAAGGCAGTCTTCCAATGCGTCCTCAGGTCACATATAGACGATGTCAGTCCTTAAGAGACCATTTAATTCATAGCCACTATGATGCAGCCCCGTCCAATACAATGAAAGCTACAGGTTTTTACCTGTGCATGCCTTGAAAGGCCTGTAAATACAGCCAGAAAGTGACAAATTATAAAGGGAGGCCATGGGACCCTAGGCCATCCAGAACAAACCACAGACTTCTTAACTGTAACTCTGAATACACCATATATTGTTTAGAATGTCCTTGCTCTAAATGCTATATAGGGAGCTCAATTTATTCCGCCAAAAAGAGGCAGGTCGCTCCCCACGATGCCACACGGCCAGGTCTCACTGTCCTTCACAGGAAAAGCCAGGAAGGGTTCCACAGCGGTATGAGTAATAGCGCCAGGAAACCGCTTGGTGGCAGTGCGCTCTACAAATACCTTGACATTTACATTTACATTTGTTCCTCTCTCCCCTCTGACATACATAGTTTTCCCCTGCCCTTCTTTTCTGTGCCCGTGTTGCGACAGTTTTTTCCCCCCGCCTCCCTGCCGTACTCCTCCGGCTCCTTTTCCCACTGCTGCATCCCTGCAGGCCCCGCCCCCCACATTCCCATTCGCCGCCCCACTCCTGCCTCCCAGCTGCTCCTCCTTCCCACATCCCCTCTTATGGGGGCCACGCAGCGGCCGCACCGCTGGCACTTAGGCAAGCCTGTCTGCGCCCGTCTGAACCTGGACCGCGCCCAGCCCCAGGACCTCTGGCCCCCACAAGCGCCACAACGCCCGCCTCCGCTACGACTCCAGTACCCTCCACACACTCAACGCCAGATGATCACGTACCTGCTGCCTGGCCGTCCCAAAGCGCACCCAAGGACCCTTCTCCTGCCGGAACTGCAGTTTCACCAGCATCTGACCTGCCAGCCCACCCACCGAAGAACCCAACTTCCTCAGATGCATCCTGCTCAACACCCACTCCGCCAGCAGACACGCCGACGAACTCTGAGACCTACTCGACACCAACGCCCCAGACGTCCCCTTTCTGACGGAGACCTGGCTGAACCCTTCCTCAGCACCCGACATCTCCATAGCCATCCCGGAAGGCTACAGGATCACATGCAAGGACTGCACCAACGGATTAGAGGGAGGAATCGCCATCGTCCACAAAAACACTGTCAAAATCTCGATAGATATCGACGACACCCTGAGCACCGCCGAACACCTGCACTTCCAGATCCACACTGACCCCCAACACCACCCTCAGAGGGACCCTCGTCTACAGACCACCCGGACCCCGTCCGCAGTTCAGCGACTCCATCGCCGACTTCATCAGCACACACGCCCTCGCCTCCACAGACTACATCCTCCTCGGGGACCTGAACTTCCACCTCGAGAACAATAACGACCCCAACTTCTCCGCCCTGATCGACAACCTCTGACTCAGACAACTCATCACTACACCCATCCACACCTCTGGCCACACGCTTGACCCCATCTTCTCAGCAAGCTCCCACGTCTTCTTCAATCATACCACCGAACTCCACTGGACCGACCACCGCTGAATCCACTTCACCTTCCGGAAACCTACCATACACCACCGGACCAAGCAGATGCCTCGCTGCCGCTGGAGCAAAGTCACAGAAGACCAGCTAACCACCGGCCTCGCCCAGAGCCCACCCGCAGACCCGTCCCACTCCGACGCTGCAGCCAGTAGCCTGAGACAGTGGATTGACGACTGCGCCAACACCCTCGCCCTGCTCAAGAAGCCCCCCAACACCCACACTAGCAAGAGAGCCAGCTGGTTCACTGAAGACCTCCAGGCCTGCAAGCGAACCTGCCGAAAACTCGAGAAAAACTGGATCCGTGAACGAACACCGGAAAGCTAAACAGCCCACAAGAACACCACCTGCAGACACCACCACCTCATCAGATCCGCCAAAAGGACCTCCTTCAAAGACCGCCTAGGCAACAACGCACACAACAGCAAAGAGCTCTTCAGCATTGTGAAGGAACTCTCCAACCCCAGCGCCAACTCCAATGACATCCCACCGTCACAAGACCTGTGCATTTCGCTGGCCACCTTCTTCCATCGCAAGATCACAGACATCCATGACAGCTTCGCCGCCGTCTCCACCCCGGCAACCATTGAAACCCACGACCACCACCCACACCAACCGCCTGCTCGCATGGACTAACATCACCGACGACACCATCAAGATCATGAACACCATCCACTCCGAATCCCCAGAAGACCCCTGCCCACACCACATCTTCAACAAAGCAAGCAGCACTATCGCACTCCATCTCCAGAAAACCATCAACATCTCCTTCGAGACAGTGACCTTCCCGGAGAGCTGGAAGTACGCAGAGATCACCGCCCTACTCAAGAAACCCAAGGCGGACCCCAAGGACCTCAAGAACTTCCGACCCATCTCCCTGCTCCCGTTCCTGGCAAAGGTCATCAAAAAAGCCGTCGACAAACAACTGACCAGCTTCCTCGAGGAGAACAGCATCCTGGACCCGTCCCAGTCCGAGTTCCGCAGCAACCACAGCACCAAAACTGCCCTCATCGCCGCCACCGATGACATCAGGACCCTGCTTGACAACAGAGAAACGACGGCCCTCATACCACCGAACTCCACTGGACCGACCACCGCTGAATCCACTTCACCTTCCGGAAACCTACCATACACCACCGGACCAAGCAGATGCCTCGCTGCCGCTGGAGCAAAGTCACAGAAGACCAGCTAACCACCGGCCTCGCCCAGAGCCCACCCGCAGACCCGTCCCACTCCGACGCTGCAGCCAGTAGCCTGAGACAGTGGATTGACGACTGCGCCAACACCCTCGCCCTGCTCAAGAAGCCCCCCAACACCCACACTAGCAAGAGAGCCAGCTGGTTCACTGAAGACCTCCAGGCCTGCAAGCGAACCTGCCGAAAACTCGAGAAAAACTGGATCCGTGAACGAACACCGGAAAGCTAAACAGCCCACAAGAACACCACCTGCAGACACCACCACCTCATCAGATCCGCCAAAAGGACCTCCTTCAAAGACCGCCTAGGCAACAACGCACACAACAGCAAAGAGCTCTTCAACATTGTGAAGGAACTCTCCAACCCCAGCGCCAACTCCAATGACATCCCACCGTCACAAGACCTGTGCATTTCGCTGGCCACCTTCTTCCATCGCAAGATCACAGACATCCATGACAGCTTCGCCGCCGTCTCCACCCCGGCAACCATTGAAACCCACGACCACCACCCACACCAACCGCCTGCTCGCATGGACTAACATCACCGACGACACCATCAGGATCATGAACACCATCCACTCGGAATCCCCAGAAGACCCCTGCCCACACCACATCTTCAACAAAGCAAGCAGCACTATCGCACTCCATCTCCAGAAAACCATCAACATCTCCTTCGAGACAGTGACCTTCCCGGAGAGCTGGAAGTACGCAGAGATCACCGCCCTACTCAAGAAACCCAAGGCGGACCCCAAGGACCTCAAGAACTTCCGACCCATCTCCCTGCTCCCGTTCCTGGCAAAGGTCATCAAAAAAGCCGTCGACAAACAACTGACCAGCTTCCTCGAGGAGAACAGCATCCTGGACCCGTCCCAGTCCGAGTTCCGCAGCAACCACACCACCAAAACTGCCCTCATCGCCGCCACCGATGACATCAGGACCCTGCTTGACAACAGAGAAACGACGGCCCTCATCCTCCTGGACCTGTCAGCCGCCTTTGGCGCGGTCTGCCACCACACACTACGAACACGCCTCTACGATGCCGGAATCCAAGAGAAGTCCCTGGACTGGACCACCTCCTTCCTCCCCAACAGAACACAGAGTGTCCGCTCCCCCCTTCTGCTCTGAAGCCACCAAGATAGTCTGCGGCGGATCCCAAGGCTCATCCCTCAGCCCAACGCTGTTCAACGTCTACATGGCACCACTCACCCACGTCCCACAACACCGCGACCTCAACATCATCTCTTACGCCGACGACACCCAGCTCATCCTCTCCCTCACCAAAGACCCCCGGACCGCCAAAACCAACCTCCACGAAGGATTGAAGGCCGTCGCCGACTGGATGAGAAACAGCTGACTGAAGCTGAACTCGGACAAGACGGAGGTCCTCATCCTCGGATTCACCCCCTCGGCCTGGGACAACTCCTGGTGGCCGACTGCACTAGGAGCACCCCCCACACCCACAGACTACGCATGCAAATTAGGGGTCATCCTCGACTCCACCCTCTCCATGAATCAGCAGCTCAACGCCGTCTCCTCCTCCTGCTTCAACACCCTCTGCATTCTTCGCAGGATCTTCAAGTGGATCCCCACCGAAACAAGAAGGATGGTCTTCCAGGTCCTCGTCAGCAGCAGACTGGACTACGGAACGGCTCTCTACGCAGGAGCCCTGGCCAAACTCCTGAAACGACTCCAACGCATCCAGAACGCATCCGCACGCCTGATCCTCAACATCCCTTGCCGCAGCCACATCACACCCCACCTGAGACCTGCACTGGCTCCCCATCAACAAGAAGATAACCTTCAAACTCCTCACCTATGCACACAAGACTCTCCACAACACCAGGCCAGCGTACCTCAACAGCCGACTCAGCCTCTACACCCCCACCGGCCAGCTCTGCTCCACAGACCGCGCCCTAGCCACCGTTCCACCTCGCCGCCAAGACATGGAACACCCTCCCCATCTGCCTGTGGCAGACCGAAGACCTTCTAACCTTCAGGAGACCCCTCAAGACCTGGCTCTTCGAACAGTAGCAGCTTCCCCCCTCCCAGCGCCTTGAGACCCTCACGGGTATGTAGTGCGCTTTATAAATTGATTGGAAAAGTGAATCCTGGAACATATGCGAGCCATCGCCAAAAAGGATACAACTTATCCTGTGGCTCGTCACTTCGAGACTTTCCACTAAAGTAACTGTGGCTTGTTGAAATTTTATTGTATCGACCAGGTACCAAAAAGTGAAAGGGGAGGAGACAGAGTTAAAACACTGTGCATCTTGGAGTCAAAATATATTATAGATCTCCAAACGAAGACCCATGTAGGTCTCAACAATGATGAGGATATGTGGGTAAACTTGGATTAAGATAAGATATTCAATCTTAGACCCTCCTCTAATAATTACAACCCTTTTTTTCATCTAGAATTTGAGACAAATATTCAATTGAATTAGAGCATCATGAATCCGCCATTATTATGAATCTCCCGAGAGACGCTAGCCCATTCAGGGCTTAATATAGAGATGTGCGGGAGGAAGCTTAAATGAAATGATTTCATATCAATATATATTCACTAGATGACACTG
This sequence comes from Lissotriton vulgaris, assembly GCF_964263255.1. NCBI lineage: Eukaryota > Metazoa > Chordata > Amphibia > Caudata > Salamandridae > Lissotriton > Lissotriton vulgaris. The sequence goes on from NC_141696.1 coordinate 1,420,106,314, forward strand.
TTGTTATTGTCATCATATTGAATGTCAATTATTTACATGTATTATTGGTTCCATTTATTGTGTCTAGGAACTTAAATGCTTTCTCTCTGCCGATTCTTTTGTTTTATCAATCACTTGGCACTAGTCACAAACATAGGAGTATTCACTTATTACACTGTTTTATGTTTATAACCACTTTCTAAGATGGCCGCCATGAAATCAGGTATTTCACACCATGTTTGGTCTATCTTCTCTTTTCACGAATGACACGTGATGCATTTTCAGACATTAAAGCTTCTGTGTTTCCAGGGTGTAACTGACACAGAAGAAGCAGCAAGCCGAAACAAGTCTGTTGGTGCAGGGGGTCTGCACAATAAAGCATTTTGCTTAAACATCCTTCCCGTGTGTGCTGTCCAATTTTGGGCGCTTTGAGAAATTGTGGCCATGGTTTATATATAAATATATGTATATATGTATATATATATATATATATCCGTAAATTACTCCTTGCACATCAGGAATGACAACGCCATGTGTTTCGGAGCGCTGTGCTCCTTGCTTGTCGGTGAGCAAGAAGCACAGCGTTCCAAAATGCGTTCGACTGAGGCCGTATAAAGAGATTTGGTGCACCACACATGGCGTTTTCACTCCTGGTTTGCAAGGAGTAATTTATCGATTTTACAGACATACTCTCTGGGGGTCCGACACGACCCACGGTTTGAAGGCGGTCGATTCTAGTCAAGGGAGAAATCAAAGAAATATATATATATATATATATATATATATATATATATATATATATATATATATATATATATATATATATATATAAATAAATAGCACGTAGCGGTATCGGAGCCAATCACTTCATACTGGGAGATACACATCGCTGTACTCACCCCCGTGAAAAGGACCCTTGAGATTGAAGGTTGTGCAGTTGGGGACCCGAGGAGGCCGAAAGTTGCAGGGGACACGACTGTAGTGTCCTGCAATACAACTGGCCGGGGGCCTAGAAATAAAGGTTAGCCGGACACACGTGCTACGTTGGTGGTTCAGTAGCCAACTGGCCACGCCCAGGCGTGCCTGGCTTTTATTTGCAGGCTTACGTTACGTTCACGCAAGGGCTGTACCAAAGCCCCCTTACGCCTTAGGGGCAACACATGTGAAGACCAGTGGGAGGGGGCGTGTGCTGCAGTGGTAAACCCCACTGGCAGCAACACTACATTCCTCCTTTACCTAGGGATGAAATGAACAGAACAGGAAAATAACACACAACAGTTCAATAGTCTATCAGGTCAGCACAGCATGCTGTGAGGATTGGCTGTGGAGCGTAAACAAAGTCCCCTCAAAGTCTCTGGATCAGTCTCTGCTCAAAAGGTGGCAAACACAACATTTCAAAGAGCAAACAAAAGAACAGTCTTACTTTAGTCTCGGCGGGGTCAGCCATCTCGATCAGCTCAACGCCAACACTGTGCTACAAAGTCCCGGTACCTCTGGGAAGGCTTTGGACATGGACGCAGGCTGTATCTTGTTTGGCTCCGGCATTCTCCTGTAGCTGGGAGCGGCTCTTCTGCACTCCTGCTGTCGTTGACGTTGGACTCTTCCTCTGTACTCTCTGTGGTTGGAACAGTCGGGGTGGTGTCTTCGGCTCGAGCCGTCGCAGCGCCAGCTTCCTCCGGTCCTGATGGCAGCATCTGGGATGTTGGTTGCCACTCATCTTGATCAGAGTCAGGGTCTGGTACTTGCTTGAAAAACAAGATGTTTCTTGTGACAGTCTCTCCACCCCTGACAGCCGTGATCATGGTTCCTTTGATCTCTGTTACAGTCCATGGGTGTAGTTCAAATGGCAGGCGGAACTTTCCTCCGGGGTGGCGGTCTTTCACTAGAACCTTGTCCCCTACTTGTATCGGGCTGTCCGATGCTCGTCTCCGCCTGGACGCCTCTTGGTTGGTTCTTGTGCGTTGCTCCATGGACCTGTTCTTCGGGTTTGGGGCGAGCTCCCATGCCGGGTGATGTGGGATGGTGTCTGCCATGACTCGGTTAAATGAGAGTCGGCTCGGGGAGACTCCTGTGGTGCAATGTGGTGTCAGGAGGTATTCCCGGAGGAACTGGTAGATGGCTAACTCCAGGCACTGGCCGTCAGCAATTGCAATCTGTATTGTTTTATTCAGTGTCCTCATCAGTCTCTCGACCTCTCCATTGGCTTGAGGCCATCTTGGCGTGATTCGTCTGTGCTTCACGTTTTGGCTCTGGAGATAGTCTGTGAACTCGCTGCCATTGAATGGCGGGCCGTTGTCTGTGCGGACTTCTTTCATGAGCCCATGGGTGGCAATTATCTTCTCAAATTTTGGTATCACTTCTGAGGCTGCTGTTGACGATACGATTTCCACCTCCGGGTAGCGGGAGAAGTCGTCTACCACAACCAGCATATACTTGCCTCCAGGGAGGCTGCCGAAGTCTGCACTCACCCGTACCCACGGGGATGTCGGGCCTTCTTCGGTTGCCACGGGCGCCGGAGGGTTGGGAAGACTTGTTGCCAGACACACGGGACATCTGTGGACCACTTCTTCGACTGCTCTGTCCAGCCCGGGGAACCATACCTTGCTCCGGAGTCTACTTTTGGATTTGACGATCCCCTGGTGCGATCCATGTGCGAGCAAGGCGGCCTGATGGGTCAGGCTGCCGGGCAGTACCAGGCGGGGGCCTCTCAGGAGGCATCCTTCGGTGGAGACTGACAGCTCATGTCGAATCAGATACAGGGCTTTCAGGATGGCTTGGGCGTCAGAGGTGCGGAAGGACGCAGGGCTCTGGAGCGCCTTCCAGTCTCCGCACTCGACGGCCTGGATCGCAATCTGGAGGCAGTCGTCATCCTTGGTGGCTCTGGAAACTTCCTCCAGGGACATGGGACGTGGTTTCGACCTCTCGATGACCAGCCGAACGTATTCCTCAGTGGCAGCTGCCTCGGCGGCTTCCGCGTCCGTGACAGGGCGAGCGTGTCTGGACAGGTAATCAGCAGGATTGCGTGTGCCGGGCCGGTACTCCACGGAGAACTGGAACTCTTGCAGCTGCAGCACCCATTTTTCTATCCTCGGGGGTGGGCGGGAGGAAGAGCCTTGAAAGAGCGGTATGAGGGGTTTGTGGTCGGTGATGACTGAAAAAAGGGTGGCCATAGAGGTAGATGTGGAAGTGGCGGCACCCCCACAGAATGGCAATTGCCTCCCGCTCAATTTGCGAGTAGCGCTGCTCCGTAGGTGTGAGGGTATGACTGGCGTATGCTACGGGGGCCCATTCTCCACATGACTGCCGTTGTGACAGGACGGCACCCAGACCGGTGGGGCTGGCATCCACTAGCAGTTGCGACTCATTCCGTGGGTTGAAGTACGCTAGTGTCGTGTCGGCTGACAGGGCTGCCTTCGTGTTGTTGAAAGATTCTTGTTGCTCCGGACCCCATTTCCAGGTGGCGTTCGACTTGGTGAGGTCGCGGAGTGGTCCCGTCAGGTCGGACAAATCCTTTATGAAACGCCCGCAGTATGTTACCATGCCCAGGAAGCTGCGGACTGCTGTTATGGAGGTGGGCGCTGGCGCGTTGTGGATGTCTCGCACTTTGTCTGGGTCAGGCCCTACTCCTTGATCGGAGAACTTGTATCCGAAAAAGCTTATGTCCTTGCGCAGGAATTCGCATTTGGCCTTGTGGAGCGTCAGACCTCTCCCTTGTAGACGGTTGAACACGGCTTGGAGCCGTCTGAGGTGTTCCTCCAGGGTCGGGGCATGCACCAGGATGTCGTCGCTCACGTTTAGGACTCCATCCAGGCCTTGGAGGACGGTGTGGATGATGTTCTGAAACACCTCGGCGGCGCTGGAGATGCCGAAGTTGAGCCTCGTGTACCTCCACAGGCCAGCATGTGTGGAAAAAGTTGTGATTGGGCGCGAGTCCGGGTGCAGCGGGATCTGATGGTACCCTGACCGCAGATCCATCTTGGAGAACCATTTGGATCCAGCGAGCTCCCCGATGATGTCATCGATGGTTGGCGTCAGATGACGTTCTCTTTTGATGGCCAGGTTGGGGAGGCGCATATCCACGCATATCCTCACTGCGTCAGGTTGCTTTGGCTTCTTGGCTACGACAATAGGGGATACCCACGGGGTGGGTCCCGTCACCCTCTCGATGATTCCGGCTTGCTCTAGCATTTTAAGTTCGGCTTCCACTTTGGGTCGGAGGTGGAAAGCAATCCGCCTGTGTCGGAGGGCTACAGGGGCCACTGACTGGTCGATGTGGAGTCGGACGGGAGGGCCTCGTAGACATCCAATGCCTTCGAACAGCGAGGAGTGGTCTGCGACCAGGTGATCTAGGCCTTGTGCTTGTACTGTTAGGGCAAAATGGATGAGCCCCAGTTCACGTGCAGTCTTGCAGCCGAGGAGGAACCCTGACCCTTCCTGGGATACATAGATCTTTGTCTGCAGCTGCGTGGAGTTGTGAGACACGGTTGTCCGGAACACACCGCAGAGGCGCAAAGGGCGTCGGGTCCCGTAGGCGAATACTTGCACTCTGGTGGGGTGAAGCATGGGGGCATCCTCCAGGCACTGGTACACGCTGGCTGCCATTAGGTTTATCGTTGCGCCGGTGTCGATGAGGGCTCTGACCGCTTGGCTGTGGACATGGACGGTGCACATGGGTTCGTTGGACGATGTGGCTGCCAGGGTGTTGAGCATGCGTACCACGTGGACCGACGCGGCGTCTTCCTCGTCGTCGTCCATGTCGCTGCTGTTAGAAGTGTTCGGTAGTGGCGCTACCTGTCGCGCCTTCCTGGGCGGGGCGCTTTGCTTCTTTCGCTGCGATGACAAACAGACGCTTGCAAAGTGGTTGGCCTTCCCGCATGCGCTGCAGATTTTTCCTTGGGCCGGGCAGGCGCCTTTGTGTGGGGTGGCACCTCCGCACCAAATGCAAGATCGGTCGCGGGAAGGTTGGTGAGGTTGGTCCTTTTTCTGGGGCCTCGTCCGGTTGTCTGGACGCTGTGACTTGACTGCGCACACTGGTTCAGTCTTGATCTTGACTGCTGGGCCTGGCTCCATGTGGGCTGCTCGAGCCTTGGAGAGCTCTTTAGAGCGACCTAAAGCGAGGATGTCGCGCATGGGCATGGCGTCCGTTTCCAGCACTCTCTCTCTCAGCTTTAGCGATGAACACCCCTGTATGAATTGAGCGCGAATTTCGTCATCCGCGTCCGGGAGTCTGCAAGTGCTGGCTAGCTTTTTCAAACGCGCGTAGAATACATCCACCGACTCCTCAGGGAGCTGGCGAGCTTGACGGAGCAGGAATCGTTCATAGTCCGCGCTAGTGAAGGGCTCGAAATACCTCGTGATGGCGTCTCGCAGGGTGGCGTAGGTGTGCGGCGGGTCTCCCTCAGTGATGTCTTTAGAGATGTCATGAATTGCCTCCCCTCCTAAATGTAGCAGCATGGCGCGACGTCGCGCCACAGCAATGTCAGCTGCGATGAAGTAATTCTCCAGGCGTTCAACCCATTTGCGCCATCGCGTAGCTTGTGAGGGAGGTGTCCCTGTGACGGAGAAGGGCTCCAGAGGAGGTACATTGGCCATGGTGGCTGGAGCAGGGCACCGTGGGTCGTCTGGGCACTTCTAGCAGGCCGGGGAGGAGGCTGTGGGGCGTCCACGAGGCCCAGGAGCGTGGGACACGGTGCAGCAGGACGTCTAGGCGTACTTGGCAGGCAGGGGGGGCAGTGTGGTAGCCACAGGAACGTGAAGAGAGAACCGGCACCCTGTAGGCGCACTCAGGCACCGGTCCGCCGGAAGCGTGAGGTAAAGCAGGGTCCGCGGGGCCGAGGACACGCCAGATGCGTGAGAACAGCGTTGGAGGCGCGTATAGCGCATGCGCGGGAACACCGGGGGTGTCGCGCTGGGCCGGCGTCTGCAGAGGGCGCGAAGGCCAAGGCGCCGGGGCCGCAGGGGCTTATGGGGCACACCGCTGCTCGTACCTTTGGTGACACCTCGGTCACGTCGACGTTGGAGGCTGCAGGGCGCTCGGCTCCGGAGACAGGCGGGAGCCGGGCGGGATCGCCGGAGGGCAGCGCGGGCCGCCGTATGCTCGCAGGCGGGGCCGCCACTACTGCGGAGCGGACCGGGTGAGTCCGGCGGGGCGATGCGAGCAAGGCTGCTCGGGGTCGGGCTGCGGGGCAGCGGGGGCGCCAATGACACGGCGCGCTGGTGATGGGCACGCGGTGGGGCCGATGAGACCACCGCTTCGTCGCCAATGTAGTGTCCTGCAATACAACTGGCCGGGGGCCTAGAAATAAAGGTTAGCCGGACACACGTGCTACGTTGGTGGTTCAGTAGCCAACTGGCCACGCCCAGGCGTGCCTGGCTTTTATTTGCAGGCTTACGTTACGTTCACGCAAGGGCTGTACCAAAGCCCCCTTACGCCTTAGGGGCAACACATGTGAAGACCAGTGGGAGGGGGCGTGTGCTGCAGTGGTAAACCCCACTGGCAGCAACACTACAACAACAGCAATGGGAGAGTAGGTCCAATGCCTTATAGTGGGTCGCTCTACCACTGGGATGCCTCTCTGGCAGAATGCAGCATGCTGGGACACAAAGTGTTTTGAAAAACTACAAAAACGCTGTGAATGGTACAATTTCCGCACCAATGAGGAAGGAGCGACCTACAAATACGGCAGCAGATGAACTCTCATTCAATCAGCGGCAACTAACCTTTCTCCTACACACCATGCTGGGCGCTGACGAAGCTACAACAGCTGAAATGCATACGCCCGATGTGCTGTGAAAATTGCAATAAAAGCCTTCAAGATATTCCCCGCTGTGGCCTCTGCCTTTTCCTTAGGGAGGGTTTCTGGACATATATATATATTTACATGTGTGCTATGCTTGGTTAGTTTCATTTGACATCTGGTAAAGTGCAGTAATGAATATATTTTTTCTTCCTCTTAAAAGGGCTACATTAATAAATGCATTTGCTTACTGTTGACAGTGCATTGATAAATTCATTTGCCTCATTTTGAGAGTGTTGAGTTCCTTTTTCTAGGTGTATCCTATTGTTTCAAGTCTTAAGCAATACATTTTGGGGTAGTTGGCAGGATACTATATTTAAGGGGAAGATGTTTTCAGATTGCCTTCTGCCTGAATCCTGGTATGTCCCTCGGCGTACTTGCACCGCACAGGGAGTGTGAGCTGAACTGGCAAGCCGCCTTCCTGAGGGACTCATTAGCAAGCAACCCAGAGTCCAGGAGACTCTTAACGTCATTGTTGTTTCGACACCCCGAGTTTGACGAGTTTCCGAGGCCCGCCGATACTCCTGGGAAGGATCTGTGAAATGCCCCTGCCCTGTAATGTGGCTAGCACAAAAGGGGGCAGACCAGCGAGATGAAAGGCACAGTTCGCGCCAGTGGAGATAGTTACACTTATAGCTGCTGTGTTTCACAGGTCCATGTGTGAGGAGCTTCTCTGATGCATGATTTTTCCTTTGCATTCTGGGATTTGTGATCCTGGTTCTAAAATACTGCTAGTACCAGATTAGTAAGAAAAACCTATACTGGATAGGATTATGCATCGCTTGTCTGAACACAGTATTTTTCACATAATCAAAAGGCATATTATATTCTAATAAACATTTGTTTTTATGGTGCATACACTGAACTACATTATAAGGTGGAAAGTGGATTTCATATTATGAAAACAACTTTTTTAAATGGGGTCTTCATATTTCACTTCTGCCATAGGTATCACAGTGCACAAAAAGGGTTAATTTGTGAAAATCATTTACTTACATGGACATGACTGATTAGCTCTACTTGTGATAAAGGGTCACTCCTTCACTGAAATGTCACATAATTGTGAAATCTTGGGTCAAAAGGGACATAAAATCACTTCCTTTACTACTGGCATTCTGGTAATCTGACGTCTGTAAAACACAAGACGTATTTAAATATTTGACATGTTAGGGCTCGCACCCTGCGTTGCACTGCAGTGCTCGCGCAGGCGAGAGTCCTTTTGCGTAGGGTTCCAAAACGGACCCTACGCAGATTCCTTTCTGTCCACGGTATTGGTGTTTGCAGTCGTCTTTTTTAGAAAGACAGCACGCAATAGGGCATGGGCAGTCACGTTGCTCCACCCATGGCCTATTGGTGTCTGTTACCCACACGCTGACATCTGTTTTCAATTATTGTGCCCAGATACGGGCATGAGAATTGAAAACAGATCGCTCGCTGTGGCGCGCGCACACACACCATTCACAGGCTTGTTTAGGTAATCTGGCAGGTCTCAGGCTGCTTGTGCGCATCTGACGTCCCGAATTTCTCGGGACGTTGGGTCACCTTATCAACACGGCTCTCGCCAACACTTGTTTATTAAATCAGCAGAGACAAGCGTGTACATTTTGCACAGCCTGGCTGGTTTCCTTGGCAACTTTGCAGTAAGTAACATCCCGCTGAAGATAATATACTGTGATGCGGAGCAGCGGCCGCGCGTCCAGACGCAGACTGTGCTGTCAGCTCTTTGATTGTGGGAGGCGTTTGAAAGGTACCAACGCAATCAAGGCAGAAGGATGGGGCTCTAAAGACAGACTGCAGCCTCCCTGGAGGACCCCCGACGAGGAGCAAATATTTAATGGCGGCCCAGGCGGCTGGGCAACAGTTGCTGAGACAAAGGCAAGACTCCAGGGGTCGAGCAGAGTTACAGGTCTCCAGGATGGAAAGACAAAGTTCAGACGCACCGGGATGTTGGGGGCAGGTGAGGACTGTGAGATCAGAGAAGTCGGAACATTTCCTCGCCTGTGGTGACATTCTGGGCTCCGTTTAGTCTTGTTGCTCCAGCGGTACTATCATCCCTGCTCGGCCCGCTCGCATTTCCACACCACCCAGCTTCAAAGGCAGCGCTGCATGAATTGAGTACGATATCTGCCCGAGCACATCTTCATGTTATCTTTGAGATCTCCATTGATGTACTTATTAATTCAGCAGCTTTAAGTAGCGTCCACTAAACCCAAAAGGCGAACAAATCATGAACAGGTGCAGCCTTTTCTTCCTCAGAAAACAATTCATACTCAGTTTCAAGTCTTACCCAATCAGTGTATTGGTTATGCATGAATGAATACTCATTCTCGTTATGACCCAGGCAGCACTCATGTGTGGCACATAAAGGGAGAAGTGTGGTGCAGCAGCCAGAGCGGTTGACTCCTAAGAACAGGGTTCGCGGTTCGATTGTCGTTGGCAACAGCTCAGCATCATGTAACCCTGGGCAATAGCTCACTTAACCCCTTGCATGCTGATGACGAACCCCAGCCGTCATGCACTACGGTGCTCATGTGCTGATGACGGCTGGGGTTCGTCATGGCCCGCCCCTGTTCATTTGTTTACAGCACAGGGGCGGAAACGGGCCAGCAGTCAAGGGGTTAATCTCACCGACGGCCCCCAGCACCTTGAAACCCTTAAAGGGTGATATGTTCTCTCTTTACAAATATGTGTTATTTATTATTATTATACAAGGGCCTCAGTAAGCATCAAGTTTTCCGGGCTACGTGGGAAGCTGAGAGTTGGCAGCATCTACCCACACATTACTCAACCTCATGAGTTTGCAAAACTGGCACAACTGCAAACCCTCAGGGCCGGCTTTAAAGCTGGTGATGCCCGGTGCAACAATGTTTGTTGGTGCCCCCCAATGACCACCTCCACCATGGATTCCCTCCCCACCACCCTTTAACAGAGCCCCTCCAGTCTCTATAACCGCTCTTTCTTAGATGCATTTAATTAGTAATGTAGCGCAACTTGTACTAGTGTAGGGTGTAGGCATCCCACAAACATTACAGAGAGATGTCAATCATATGTCTGAAAATCATCATTTAGGAAATGTTACGTAAGACAGAGGACCACAAGGTGTAGGAGTGACGTCATCCATACTGGTAGGCACCATAGTTTAAGAGTACATTGTCTTGAGAAGCACAAACTCAGGATTTAAAAAGAACATCTTAGTTTGAGGTTCTCTTTAATAACAATTGATTTCTACCCAAATTAACCCCTTTTTGAAGCATTAATCTATGCTGTAATGTATACTTTGCAGTGTGCATGCAGTTCTTTGATGAAAGTTAATAGCTCACTTATATATATATGTTAGGATTTCAACTTATAAATTGCATGTAACAAAATGATGTCTCATTGAAAAGCAGTAACCCACAGACCTATGTACATTATATGCACTTTGTGATCTACACAGTACACGGTCTTTGGATCGGGCATATTAACCCTCTGTGCTACTTTCTTAGACAAAACTCTGATCTCTCTCCAGGAATAACATTACACACAGGAGTTATCTTGACATTTTTATTGTTGCCAGGAAATTGCTGGAGGCAGTGAACGCAGCAGATGCTTTAAAACCATAATAAGCGTGCAAACCGGGTGCCCCTCCCCAAAGTCAGCACCCGGTGCGGTGGCACTAGTTGCACCACCCTAGAGCCGGCCCTGCATACCCTCTTGCAGTGGTATCAGTTGATTGAACTAGTATGGTCCCACCTGGGTCGATGACTATCTCAGTCCGAGCTGTGCAATTAGTGGTCATTGCAGTTGTGATCCCCATCGGGCCAGAGGCAGATGCAGTCACGTACTCAGCTGTTGCAGTGCCCATCTGGGCCTACTGTGATCACAGTAATTGCCGCTTTGTCAGGTCCTATGGTGATCATGGCCGTTGCAGCCCATGCCTGGGCTTACAGTGATCATAGCAGTTGTAGACCCGTCTGGATCTATGATATCATCATTTGCAGCTTCCATTGTGGCTTATGGTGTTCATTGAAGATGAAGCCCCCTTTCCAACCTACAATGTTCTCAGCAGTTGCAGCTCCATCTAGGCCTACAATGATCATTGCACTTGCTGTTCTCACCGGTAGCCGTGGCGGGAGACCAAGATGACCTTCAGGACACTCCTAGCTAGCACTCAGACAGCTAGCACTTTCTGGATGTCCCTCAGTTACTGGGACATGTTGAGCCTCTCTCGTCATGGACAGTCGGCGCTCCTAGATGGTCAAACAGACTTCTTCCAGCAGGGAGGATTCTACGTGCCTCAGTCGGATCCATAGCTCCTCCAACAGAAAGTTTATACTTCTTGCTTCCAGAAGAATGGCTTTCAGATGTCAGTCTGGGTTGCAAAGTAGTAGTTTTAGTCCTCTGTGTAGCACTCTCTTGCCCCAGTCATAATGGACTTGGCGCTGGAATAAAGTGGGATGGCTTTATGCACAACCTCTAGACCAGGGATGTGGGTCCACTGTCTCAAACTGCAGAACTGGGTGGAGGTAGGCCTTCTTCCAAGTGACCTCCTCTGGCTGCTTTTCAAACACAGCCTTTATATGGAGTGATGCTTCTCTCAGCAGGCAGCATTGGGGCTGTCTCCAGCCTGGAACACAGTGAGTTGTAGGATTACATCACCTAGCTGTCATCAGTACCAATGAAGAAGTAATCAGAGACAAACAATTGTGCAGACCTCATTTAGAAACTTCCTCACATTACAACAGAGACTGCAGTGCCACCTATCATCAAATAGCAGTGCTAAAGTAGACTAGTCAGAAGCTCCTTGCCATGTCTCCAACCTCCTCACATTAGTGTACAATTCTTCCTGCAGCTACATGAATTAAGGCAATACACTTCTACTTCATGGGAGATCAGCCCTTGCCCTCTGTGTTGTTCTCTGACAGGGCCGGGCATCTAAAGCGGATCCCACTGCACTGTGCAAAGCTCACTCATACACATGACTTATTAACATGTGTTACATGCACATACACTCAACATTTTCATGGAATGCCAGCACAAGGTTTTGGGCATACACATAATAGCAGAAGATTACTGAAGTAGTCCAGTAGGGCTTACTCCCTGTGCCACAGATAAAAAAGGTCTCGTCACACTAATGATCTTTTCTGAAAATATGGTATACTGCCTTATGTGCTATACACAAGGATAGGTACAGTAGATCCCTGCACATAACAAGGTTGTGCTTGGTGCGCCATTCCAGGCCACAGGACTCGTGAGGGACCTCATAAAATCAGGGACAGGCCTGGGCCTGTGAGTGCATGATTAGATTAGCATGATGTCAGGGCTGAAATAAAAGTCAGGATACCAAATACAGAAAATTGGACACTCCGGGCTAGAGAACATTCATATATATCCTGCAGGGCACTTTCCCATTCCAACAAACAAGAATTATTATGTCTCTTCTCTCTTCCTGATGGCACAAGTTTACTGCGTTGGCTTTCCCTTTCTAGGTTTTCTCAGGACAGTCATTCCATTATCTTAATAGTATCGTCTGGGCTTTCGCTGCCCTTTCTTTTTTCACTTGCTAGTGTTCTCTAGATTTACACTTCTTCTGAGTATGTTTTAATGAGTTTTACTCATTGAAGGGTCCCTAGACTCACCCATGAGTGACACAATCATCAGTGTAAAAAGACTTCAGAAACATGGCTTGAACATGACTCTGAACCACCATGGATGACAAGTCACCTTTAGCGGTATTCAGCTCAAATGTTCCCTTCAGGTATTCGCAGTGTTTTATAAATACTTAACATACACAAATTAAACAAGCATTTGCAATGCAATAGGTCTTGCATTATTAATGTTTGAGCTATTGGTGTTACATTATTTAACAATGCCAATAGCTCAAACTTAAATAATGCGAGACCTATTGCATTGCAAATGCTTAATTTCTTTGTGAATCATATCCTCTTCCTCCCAAGCTGTGCGAGAGGCAGAGTATCTGTCCCTGGAGAATGTGGCAAAGTTTACAGAACTGAGAGGGGTCTTCAAGCTCTATTAAATGCTTTCAAACTGTTCATGGCGGAAAAGAGACCTTTTGGTCAACAATTCGAAATCATTTGTTATGCAAGTAGGCCAACAACCAAGAAGGAACTTTTCATTCAAAATTGATGAAGTAATAAACCCCATATCAAAAAGATTCTCGTATCTTGGGGTTCTTTTTGATACTAAACTTAACTGGGGTCCTCATCTTGCAAAAAAGGAAGGGGAATTGGTCAGGGTCAATGCTTCCATTTTTAATTTTGCATCGAAACTGGGGAAAAAACCTACCAGTGCCATGTTGAAACTTTATAATGCAAAATCAGTGGCAACTGCTATATATGGTTGTGAAATTTGGGGGTATGTTGCCGGTGAGCAGCTGCAGATTGCTGAAAACTTCTTCATAAAGCCTCTCCTGTGGGTCCCTGCAGGTACGTCCAATCTTGCAGTACACGAAGAGCTAGGGACGCAATACCTAAGTGACACTTTTTCCTTACGCCCGTTGACCTGTTGGTTAAAACTGTGGTTGAATCAGGATATACCACTGACACATTTGATTGTGAGGGACTATTTGATCCAGGACAAGGCAATGGGCACCCCATGGATAAAATACCTGAAATCCAGCTTTGCTAGGCTTGGGCGTCTGGATCTGTTTGAACACCCAAGTCAGATTGTAAAGGGGGATCTGGAGATAATTAAACGGGCCTTCCTGATGAACAGGAAGACCCAGAGGGAAGGAGTGGAGCTCCAGAAACAAAGTGTGAGAAAATTTGTCATGCTGAAAACGTGTGAAACTACAGAGCAGTATTTGACGGGCTCACTGACCTCTCATGAAAAGTTCCTGCTAACAAGGTTTAGGTTAAATCTCTTTCATCATCTGCTGATTAGGCCAAAAACTGATATTTTTAATAAGTTTGCAGCACCCTGCGGCTGCGACGGAAAGTCTCCGCAGGATATGCTGCATTTTCTTTTTTTATGTAGGTTTTATGAATACCCACGCAAGCGCTATCTGGTAACCCTTTTAATTTTACTCAGATCTGACCGGCATTAATGTATTTACAACTTTTGCATAGTGACCGTATTCTCCAAATTACTGAATTTTTAAAATGGACTATTAAGCTGAGAAATTGTATGGACCGGTAATGGTCCCCTGTGATGAATCATTTTTTTCCTGATTCCATTGTACGGAAGATAGCACATTCCTGCACCTTTGGCACTTTATCTGATATGTGTTTACAATTAATATGTTTTAAATTGTTTTATTACTGTATATGTACTTTTATGGTTTGTACAAAAACCGAAATAAAGTCTTTTATTGATTGATTGATACAAGCCTAGTATATTTTATTGCCCGGGAACAGAATAGAAGGAAGGACATGTCCTAAAACAAGCATTTGCAATGCAATAGGTCTCACATTTACGCTACTTTGAGCTATTGGTATTGTAAATGGCAGTGCCTTTTATTTATGTTTTTAAAACCAAAACATAAATAAAAGGCAGTGTCATTTAAAATGCCAATAGCTCAAACTCGCATAAATGCAGGAGCAATTGCATTGCAGATGCTTGTGATCTGGTGGTTTCCAGACCGACTATCGGTGCCTGCCACGAAATGCCTCTGTGAACTGGCACTGCTAAGCGATATATTGTTCCCTCAAGTGACGTGCTCTTGCTAACCTTTAGGGAGAGGGGTGAGGATCAAAACCAGAAGCACACAGCCAGGAGCAGTAAAAAAAAACAAGATCCCTGGCACTTACAATTTTACAAATTAAGTTGGATGTGCTTTGCTAGGGGATGAAGGGTGTAGCGATAAAAGGAATGGGACAGACATACTTGCACCTCGAGGGCGAAAGGCCACGCTGGGACGGGTCTGATGGGAGAGCTGTAGTAAATTTTGGCTATTAGCCCAAACCTGCCTAGCTAGAATGTAAGGTTGGCGGCCACCAATTATGTGTTAAAGGGGAAGGGTGTGTCATAATTTACACTGTCACACTAAAAAGTACATAACAAGAGGTAAATGTGTGTTTCTTGTAAAGTGCACTGCTACCCAGAGGCACCCTGGCACTATAGACCGCTGGGGAACCCGTCCTGGCTTTCCCTCTGAGATGTTCCCTCCTGGGTATCTCCAAGGTGAAACCAGGCATCCCCGGCGTTTGTGGGGGGCCGTTGTGGAGATGAGGCAAGCTAATGCCCAGAGTTGCCGAGTGTGATCACTGGTTAGATTAGGCACCGAGGCGAGAATTATCGAGTCCGCTGACCCTGGTTCACGACCCTGCCGCGTCGGGAATTGAACCCTGGTCCCGGGCCGTTCTCTGCTTCCGGGTCTGCAGCCTCGAACCAGTGAGCCACACCACTCCACATACACATCTGTAGGAGCATGTGCTGTGTCCAAGACATGCAGGAGGCTGTAGCAGATGCATCCTTCATCCTATCCAAAGAGCAGCAGACAATGTACTATGGTCCTTATAGAACCGTATCATAAAAATAGTGTTCTTAGAAAAAAATCAATGGGAGTTCAGGTAGGTGATGCATTGGGTGCACGTATCAGGATGATGAATAATATTATCTTGTAACACCTCTACTCCAATAATAGACACCAATGTGCCATTAAACCACTTCTGTGTGGCTGCACATTTGATGATCATGGAGGTGACGTGGTTGGGATGTTAGACTGCATTTCATTGCTCTAGCAGACTTGGTTCTGTCCTCCCACGCGTCATCAATTAATAGAGCAAGCACTTGCACTGTTGACTCATGTGCCACATGAGCCCCTCGCTGCAAGTAGAGTTACTTGGAATCTGGAGCACTCATACCTTTTATCTTTAAACAGGGGCCGTTTGTGATCCATTCTTTGGAATGTGTCCAATTTAACAATAAAGATAATGACTCTCTGTATGACTCCTGGCAAGGGCCCTGGCACTAACTATTTTACAAATCAAGTTGGATGTGCTTTGCTAGGGGAAGAAGGGTGTAGCGGGCAGCGGTGTAAGGAATGGGACAGACATACTTGGACCTCGAGGGTGAAAGGTAATGCAGGGGCGGGTCCGATGGGAGAGATCGAGAGATCACTCTGTCCTCAGGGCTGCTCCAATGTGTTTATAGGGCATAAGCAGCCGTTGTCACCCCTGACATTTCAGCGTTTGTTGGGGAATCCTGAGCTGTTGACAGACTTCGCTTCCTCTCCTCAGCTGCTCTGCCCTCCCTTCTTGCATGTCCTCTTAGACGTATCTGCCCCGCGCTGGGTATTTTTAAGACGCCTTGATAGGGGGCTCCGAGGCCGCTCCGACTAATTCTCTCGCAGCATTCACCCGGTGGAGCGCAGGCTGCTGCAGCCACAGCTTATCTCCGACATACTAGCCCGACGCAGGATCTATCCGGCTGCTGCGTGGCTCTCACCGAGCTCCTTTTAGGGCCCGCTCCTCACAATATTGTTAGTGAGACACCCCTGCCTGCGCTTGGCCCCATAAAGATTAGAAACCTTTTACAGCAGAAGTAAGTCAGACGAGCCTGCCCAAGTGGGCAGTCCGACAAAGAGAAAAGTGTACGTCACACTAACCTCTTTTCCAATGGACACCGTTTAGCATGAACGGTGATGCCAGCCAATGGGAAAGAGGGGCGGGGCTTAAAGCCTGATACTCAAAGCCCCCTCTAAATCATTATATCTCACCAGCAAGACTTCACATGTGCGCAGCTCTAGGCTTTGACCTAACAACACCTGCCTCCCCCCATTGTGCGATGCCCTAGGACGATGGTTCCTGATTTCTCACATTTTAGAACTTGTAACACAGCAATTAAGGATATGTTATATGTGTGTGAGACTGCGCTTCTTTTAGCATACCAGGCGGGAATATCTTGGCTCACATGCTCCGTGTGCAGTGTACATCACAAGCAGACAAAGAAGTAATATCCTGAATAATGGCAAAAGAGCACCTAATGAACGAAGCAGAAAGAGAAGTATTAATATGGCCTGGAATAGTGGGGGAACCAAACAAAACACAGCTGCTTTTGGCCAAAGGGGCACTAAACAAAACACTGCAGGCCAGCGAGCCAAAAGACACTGTGACTGTGCAGTGTCGTAAAAGTGCACTCCCAATAATAGCTGCTAAATTATTGTGTTTGATGGAATGGCTTTTTTGGCGACGTTTTGGGATTTGAAGAGAACATCACCTTCATTGGATTTTTTTTAAAATTTCATTATTTAAAAAAAGAGGAAAATTGAACCCTAACGAAGAAGAGAAGAACTGAAGACAGCGTTCACACAAAGGTATTTATTAATTTGAAAGCGAGTGTACATTGATTGCACCAGCGGCTGTTTTCTCTTAAAACGTGTGTTGATTGCACCAGCGGGAGTGTCTACATATTCGAGGGAGTGTTTGAATTGTCCCACCGAAAATTGGAGTGAAAGTGCTCTCCATTTGTAATTGGCGACATCAACAAATTTGGGTTTGTTTTAGTTAAGCCTGTTTAAAACATCGGATTTAGCGCTTATTATTGCTTACGCTTGTCTTTCAAACTCACAGTTAATTTTGGGACCGCATTTTTTCAAGTTACCGAAGTGTTCCATGGCATGAATCCATGGGAGATCCGTCATTAATAAGAAGCCGTCGTCACTGAGACGCAAGGATCCGAAGAAAGAGTTGCGGAACGTTGTACGTCATTACATAACGTGTATCACGTAACGTGCCGCCATTTTGGATTGGGAATAATTTCACGCGTACAGGAACGCCGATATCTTCAAAGCGTCTATATTTTTTTTTACTTGCTATTTTAGTTTAGTCTTTTCCGGCGATTCCACTCAACATTTAATTTTCTATCATCCAACGTTGTTTAGGAGAAAATAACTATAAACAGTATTTTGAAAAGACTTAAACCTTTACTTGTGTACGGATGTGAAGAGGACAACAGCAATTTCGTGAAAGCATACTCAGACTACGGTGACAACCTCTTTTATTTTAGTTTGTTATTTATTTTACCTTCTATTTTCCACTGTATTTTAAAGAGAGACAATTTTTTTTTAGAGTGTAACAAAGACAATTGCTCCTTTTAGTTGTAAGCTGTTTTACAGATTTGTTTTATTTACAGACAATAGTAATTTAAAGCAACTTTAACAGTACCATTACTATTTTGAGATGTCTAACAATATTATCTCTCCTGCACATTTTCTACCTTTAGCAGGTGATCCTAAAGTAGAATGGGATCTATGGTTTCCAACTTTTCTAGCATATGTTGATTTAGTTGAGGAAGATGGGTGTTCTCCGAAAAGGAAGTTGGCTTTATTAAAAAATTGTTTGGGTGGACAAGGGCTCAAAGAATTAGAGAATCTACCGCCTATTGAGGGTGCAGGGGATATAAATGTTTTTGATGTAGTAGTTAAACAAATGAGTACTAGGTTTGGAAGAAAAATTAATACTGTCATGGGAAGGTTTAAATTCTATTCCCGTGCACAAAAAGAGGATGAATCAATAGAGAACTATGTAGCTGCTTTACGAACCCTTACTGGTTCGTGTGCCTTTGAAACGATAAACTTTGATCAAGTTCTCAGAGATCAAATTATGATGAGAACAAAGAGTAAAAAAATACAAGAACGGTTATGGATGGGAACTGAATCTACTCTTAAAGCTGTTCTAAATATTGCGAAAGGGATCGAACAATTGGAGTTGTTTGTGAGTGAGCTTAGAGGGCAAGAAGGGAAGAACAAGGTGGTAATTCCTGAAGTTTCAGTTGTAAAAGATACCTCTAATTTTTATTTTTTTTTATCTTTATGAACATGAAGATATTATTGACATATACAATATCGCAGAAGGATGCAAATTGCTCTTACTTCACAGTAGACTGGTATTACAATATGGTGATGCGTGTTCGAACATGCGGTGAAAATAGTTCCAATAGATACATAGAGTCATAGCAGCAATTGGTCTCAGTACAGTATTTGGAACGATAATAATCCGTCTCAGTTCTAACTAAGGTATCCCCTTCTATACTTAACTCCATGTTCAGCCATGTGTGTAAGTCTTTTTACAGGTATGAACAAGAAAAAAAAGAAAAGGTAAAGAAAATCAACGTATTTGTCATCGTGTAACGTGTGTCTCCTGTACACCCCCACAGTCAGCAGCCATTTAGGTTATTCACAATTCGGTACCTGAACAAGCATAATCGTGTGACAGCCCGGTGCATGAAGAACTAAACACCCACCCTCCTAATCATCCTCCTCCTCAGAATCCAAATCCTCGTCCTCTGGCAAAGGTTTGCAAATTTCTCCTCTGTAAATGTTCCAGGGAGCCCAGATCTTGTTCCATTTCCGGGGGCACGCCCTGAGCACATACACCGCCCTTTCCGTCACCATCAACAAGTCCATATTCTTTGCCCATCGAGTTGCTGTAGGTAGTTCTGGAACACCCCATTTTTGTGCTATGTCTCTCTTGGCTACTGTAATGGCTAGCGTGACCCACAACAGTCCATACCTGTCCAAATCATTGGGGTCCCAAATGTTCAACAAACACTTTCGAGGTTCAGGCAGGACAGACACCTTAACTGCTTGAGAGACAGTACGCATAATTTGTTTCCAGTACTCTTGTATCAGCGGGCATTCCCACAGGGTGTGGTACAGGTTCCCTTCCTCCCCGCACCCCCTGAGGCAAAATGGGTGTGGTGTTCGTTGTATCCTGTGCAGTAACGTTCTCGTGTAGTAGACTCGGTGCAGAATTTTGAGTTGTACTAATCTGAATTTCGCCGATATGCCCACTTCCCTCGGTGAGGCCAGTGCCTCATTCCATTCTGTTTCATCAACCTCCCCTATGTCCCTTACCCATTTCTCCTGAAGGTGTAATGTGGGGTCCGCCAGATTATTGACTAACTTTTTATATGTAAGAGAAGTAGCACTCTGAGGCATATAATCCGTCAGTAGTCGATCTTCCAGTGGCGACGACTCTGGTAGATCAGTGCCTGTAGGAATTACCTGTAGTAGTGCGTGGCGTATCTGTACGTATCTAAACGTCTCGTTGGGGCCTAAACCATACTGCTGTTGAAGTTGTGGTAATGCAATCACTGTGCCTTTCTCCCACAGGTCCCCTACCGTGGAGATTCCTATGCGGTCCCACTGTGCAAAACCTTTACATGATCTAAAGTTTCCCAATGATTTTGTATCCCACAGTGGTGTCAGTCTGGTAAGTTTTCCTGCCCAGCCCAATCGTGCTTGTGCTTTGTGCCATAATGCAGCTGTGTGTTGCGTCGGGCCAATCAGTTTTCTAACCTGGGATTTGTTGTATAAGACTGATAGCATGCCGTCTGTTCCAAGTTGAGACCAGTCCGCTTTATACGCCGGGTCCTCACGTGGGGTATGGACCCATTGATTAATTATCTTAAGTTGGGCCGCCCAGTAATATAGTTGTACATTGGGTAGTGCAATCCCTCCCTCGTACCAACTCTTCACCAGTTTATCATGGGCGATACGTGCCGGGCCATTATTCCAGAGTAAGCTGGAGACCAGCGCCGCAATCTGCTTGAAATAGCGCGGTGCAACCAAATGAGGGGTATTTTCCAAGACATATAAAAACCTGGGGAGCACCATCATTTTGTATAAAGCCGCCCTTCCCAGCAGGGTCAGGGGCAAAGTTGCCCAGTGTTTAACGTCAGCACGCAGACGTTCCAGAGGTGGTTTTAAATTTGCATCAAAGAAGTCAGCAGCGCTTCCCGTAATGAAAATACCCAAATATTTAAAGGAGGTTGTCGTTAAGGCCAAGGGGCAGTCCTCCCGCAACAATGGCTCCGGGCCCTTGAGCACATACACCACAGATTTCGACCAGTTCAAGGTATAACCCGATGACTCCCCGTGCGTGTTACAGAGGTGCAGTAGGGCAGGGATTCCGCTGTCGGGGTCAACCATGTAGATGAGCATATCGTCTGCATACAGGGAAATCTTATCTTCCCACCCCTCCTCCCACTGGATACCTCGAAACAGCGCCGTCGTTCTAATCAGGATTGCCAATGGTTCAAGCACCAGGGCGAAGAGCAAAGGAGACAACGGGCATCCCTGTCTAGTCCCCCGCCTCTGGGAACGACGTTGAAATATGTCCATTTGCTACCACCTGCGCCACCGGTAACGTGTACAGCAGGCGTACCCATGCTCTAAATTTAGGTCCAAAGCCCATACGAGTAAGCACTGCGAATAGGTATTCCCATTCAACTAGGTCGAAAGCCATTGTGGCATCGAGGGAAAGGATCACCGCTTGCTCAGTAAGAAGGTGCGCACGCGCCATCACCCCATGGACCCTCCTTAGATTCATAGCCGTGCTCCTGTGGGGCATGAAGCCCGATTGGTCAGGGTGTATTAGTGTGTGAAGATGTTGTGTCAGACGGCTGGCCAGGATCTTAGCTAGGATTTTAGCCTCCACTTTAAGCAATGAAATGGGGCGGTAGGAGGTGCATGCAGTCGGTGGCTTACCCGGTTTAGGTATAGCCACTATGGTGGCAGTACGCTGGTCAAGCGGCAGTGTCGCCCTATCAAGGCTGTCATTGTACATATTCAGCAATGGTTTACTGAGCATAGGGGCTACTGCTTTATACCATTCCACAGGCAGGCCATTGGGGCCTAACGCCTTACCAGACTGCAAATTTTGGATCGCTAATTGTATTTCCTCTTCTGAAAGATCAGTGTCTAATTCTTGCTGTGCCTCTTGTGCGAGTGCAGGGATGACAATATTCTCTAGGGAAATCATCGCCGTCTGTGCAGTGACGTCACGGTCTGGGGTGTATATGTCCCGTAAGTGACTTGCCAGAGTGTGTACTATTTGTTCAGGGTGCGTCTGTAGTTGACCATCGCGCGTGTAAAGTCTCTGTATGCCTCTGTTACTACCCCCTCTCTTGTCCAGCCACGCCAGCATTTTCCCGGCCTTGTCTCCTACATCATATACTCTATGTAACGTGTTTGCCTGATGACTTTGGACGGTTGTTTTGAGATGATCTCGGTATTGCTGTTGGCGGAGCTGTAATAAGTGTGTCGTTTCCGGTGTGGGATTCGACATGTGAGCAACATTCGCGTTGTGAAGTGTGAGTTCCAGTTCCGTGAGTTCTCGTCTAGAATCCCGTTTGTGACCCGTTATCGCTGCTATCGCCTCTCCCCTAAGGACTGTTTTATAAGCCTCCCAAAGGACAGAGGGCGAGGAAACGGTCCCTTCATTTTCAGTGAAGTATTGTACGGTCGCCCGTTTAAGTTTTTTCCTTATCTTAGGGATTTTCAAATAATTGGGATATATTGGGTATGTTCTCGCACACTTCTTTTCTTTGGTGGTAAGTGATAGAGATATCGGAGAGTGGTCAGATATACCCCTTGGCAGGATATCCATTTTATCTATCGATCCTAAACCCACCCCCAGGAATAAAAAATAGTCTATTCGTGAAAGGCTATTATGAACAGCAGAATAATATGTGTAGTGGGTGGTCGCTGGGTTCAATTGTCGCCACACATCTGTAAGGCCCATCGCCTCTATAAAGCCAGGAAGCGCGGCAGAACCACTTGGGCGATTTCTCACAGGCAGGGTCTATTATGGCGTTAAAGTCTCCCCCAAGTATTGTGTCCCCCTCCGGGAGGTCTAGGAGAAATTTACCAAGAGCTGGCAGTGCTGCTGAATGAAGTGCCGGAGGGATATACACGGAGACCACATTTAAAGGTCGTCCTTTAAAGGTCGTCCTTCCCACTGTCCATGCAGTGCCGCAAAGCGACCTTGGTCGTCTATTTTGTGGCACTCCACAAGAAAGGGTGACGATTTTTTCATGAGTATTCCAGTGCCCCTGGATCCCGTTGTGAATTCTGAATGTACCGCCATAACATACCCACGTCTGTTGAGTGCTTTACATGTGGACCCTGCAAGGTGTGTTTCTTGGAGCAGCACTAGGTCAGGTCCCTGACGTTTAATCGCTTGCAAGACTAGACCTCTTTTAATTTTATCCCCCAGGCCCCGAACATTCCAGGTCAACATACGTAGGGGAGGCACATCAGCCGTCGCAGGCGCGCCCTCAACGGACGCTGCGTTTAACTGTTGGGCCATCGGTTCGCATAATCATTGTAGCAGGCGAGCGGTAGCCGACATCAACCCAGATGCGGCACCATGTGACAGTGTACCATAATTGTGTGGCTTGTGGCAGTGTAGTGTACCATAGAGTAGAAGTGATGACAAAAAACAATAACATTAACATTCGAACTCCCCCTCCAACCCCCCCTCCCTGCTCCCCTGCTCCACGGACCATTCCCCGCCCGCTTCCCCAAAGAAGGCCAGAGTAGAGTTTTGGATCTTGACTGGTGGAGAAACTCTCGCCGCCTGCAAGATGGCGTCCCTGTCTCTGAAATTAAACAATCTAGCCAGTACAGGCCTTGGCGTCGCACCCGGCTTGGGCGTCCCACCCGGGACCCGGTGTGCTCTCTCAACGGAGAAAAAATGGGACAGACCTTTAGGCTGCAGTTTATTTTTGATGAGGTCCTCGACATAGAGGTCCATGGCTCCTTTTCCTTCTGTTTCCGGTAGGCCAAGAATGCGTACGTTGTTCCTGCGGGAACGCCCTTCCTGGTCATCCAGCTTTTCCCGTAGCATCTTGGTGACTTTTTCCATGCGTTCCATCGCAACTTGTAGTTCAGAAGTGTCTTGAATAAGTGATTTGGTAACCACTTCAACTTGAGATACTCTCTCGGTAATCTTCTGAAAGTCCGCCCGCAACAGAGTAACCTCAGAGGAAATGGAGCCCACTGTTGTTTGCACCTCTGAGAGGGTCCTCATAATATCCTCCAACTTCACTTTTTTGGTGCCATCCACGTCCGGTGCAGCACCCGAGGAGTGTCGGCCACCAACTTGCGAGTGGCCTTGCTGGCTATAAGCAAACTTGTCCAATTTCGCCTGCGTCGATGAGCTTCTGGTCCCTTTGCCCGCCATGATACGAGGCAGTGCAGTCTCGAGTCACCGCTGTTCCGGGAGCCCAGGCGTCAACTAGGCGGCAGCTACGTCCGTTACAAATCTCTTTCGCACACTGCCGCCGCAGCAATGCAGCCTCAGGATCTCAATCGGTATCCGACCGCTGCGAGGGTTCTTTAAGCCTTCGACCGTATCAAAGGCAGCCTGGACTAAGGTCCAGCTCCGCAGCCCCACATCCAGTAGGCGTCCGCTCCCCCGGTGCGCTCACTCCTGTCCCAGGGCGCTCGATCCGGGCAGGCTTCGACTCTAAAATGGCGCCCGACAGGGTCTCGAGGGGCCGCCCTCCTTGTGGAAACTTTCACAGTCCAGCCATCGCCGTGGTTTCTCTGCGGGTGTTTGCGGCCCGAGCAGTCGCTCTCGTCCACAGGCCTCGACGGCCCCCCCAAAGTCTTTCACCAGCAGTTGTTCACTACGGTCCGTTCCACGGGGGGCCAGCCGTTGCCACTGAGTTCAGCCCAGGAAGGTCGCACTTCCGCCGGGGTCGACGAATACTCCAGGCCGATGTCTCCTGTTCGCTGTAGGCCTCACTACGCACGAGTTGAGAAGTGCAGTTCTCGATATCCGATTTTCACCGGAGTTGGATCAGGAGGTGCAGATTCGGTTCCTGAACAGGTACCGCCACTTCGGGCAGGCGTTGTGACGGATTAAGTTATCGGATTTTACAAAAGGCCATTATGCCGTGAGGAGCTCCCACTTCACGCTGCCGCCATGCTCGGCCGCTAGCCACGCCCCCTCCGATACCTCTAATTTTAAAAGATCGCAGTTTGTTCCGAACAAGAAGGAAAGTTTCAAAAAAGATTATAGACCATTGAAGGAAAAAAACAGATAGTCTGTTATAGATGTGGTGGAAATGACCATGTTGGAAGTTATAGAGGCTGTCCAGCTTGGAATAAAATTTGCATGAAATGTAAAAGACCAGGTCATTTCAACAAAATGTGTAAATCTTCTCAAAAAGTGAATTTTCTTGGTGAAGAGGAGTTGGACCCGGGGGTTAATCCTGGTGTTAATAGTTTACTATGTGTTGGTGATACTAAATGTAAGGGTTTTCCCAGCGACAACATTTTAATTAATAATGTTGAGATTTCCATGCTCATTGACTCCTGTGCGTGGTACAGTATAATTGGTAAGAACATTTTTGAGAAATTCTGGGACACTATAAAGTTATTCCCATCAGACGTACAGCCTGGAGGCTATACAGGGCATAAAATTGATTTGGTCGGTTTCATGTGGGCGGACATTGGATTCAAAGATAGGAAAACAAGAGGGAAAGTTTATGTTTCCACTAAATGGGCGTCAATTCTTAGTTGGCCACACCAGCACGAACTGGGCATTAAATTGGACCCGAATGCGTCACCACCTGTGTATGTTATTCCACCAGGAAATGATGAGTTTACTGTCCAAATTAAAAATAGATTTCCCGCTTTTTTTTCTGAGGTGTTAGGTAAATATGCTGATTTCAAACATCGCATTATCCTTAAAGAGGGTGCTATACCCGTTCGGCACAGAGTGAGGAATGTCCCATTGGCATATCGTGATAAGCTTAAAGTAATTTTGAATGATTTGGTTGCTAAAAATATTGTGGAACCAGTTGAATCTTCTCCTTGGGTTTCGCCTATTGTTTTATCGATTAAAAGCAATGGCGAACTCCGTTTGTGTGTCGACCTTCGAAGTTTAAACAAAGAAATTTGGGTGGATAGGCATACCCTACCCAACATTCATGAATTGATTGCAATGCTTTCTGGAGCAAGTGTTTTTTCCACAATAGACTTAGCGAGTGCTTACCATCAAGTACTATTACATGATGAGTCAAAGTTTTTAACTACCTTTATAACACCTGAGGGCATGTTTCAATATCGGCGTATGCCTTTTGGTTTAGCCAGTGCAGCATCCGTCTTCCAGAGACTCATGAAAGAGGTTTTGGAAAATTGCAAAGGTGCTGTTGCTTTTCAAGACGATATTTTGATTTATGGAAAAAATTTTGAGGATCATGATAACAATTTAAATGCTGTTCTTAATCGTATTCAGGAGAAAGGTTTAACTTTGAAGTTTACAAAATGCAAATTTAGACAGGACAAAGTGGAGTATCTTGGACATGAGATATCGTCTCAGGGCATCAAACCAAAGCTTAACCATGTACATAGTATTCTTAAAGCTCCTTCCCCTTCATCTAAAGAACAATTAGTGTCATTTTTGGGACTAACTGAATTCTTTAGCAGATTTGTGCAAGATTATTCATCAAAAGTACATGCTTTAAGGTTATTGTTAAAAAAGGATGCACAATTTCTATGGAATGCTGAGCAACAGTCTGCATTTGATTTGCTAAAAAAGGAAATTGTAAATGCTCCTTTTTTAAGACCGTTTGAAATGGGTAAAGAATGCATTGTATGTGTGGATGCGAGCAATGTTGGACTAGGTTCTGTTCTTATGCAGAAAAGTAGGGGTGAAGAATCGAAATTTGCCTAGCGTAGTAACGGTAAGTTTCAATTCTATTAAGGACACGGAGGCGAGGATTATGCTTTTCTCTCTTCGCTGTTTATTAACATCACATCGCACAGCAGCCAGAAAAGCATCAAAACTTGAAAAAAAATTTTGTATTCCCAACACAGAAATATCAGAAAACATTGTAATAACATCGTTTAATAACTACAAATCCCATGAGATGAACATTTAGGCAGTCCTTCTTTAGTGTCCATAAATCCCAATATAAGGCGTCCAACCAACGAACTCCTCCTCTTTCTTCGTGGCGAGTCAGGCCAAAGTCTCAAGCATCTCTTTTCGCACCATCATTCCCTGGCGGAAAAAGGAACAGCGTGAGCTAAGCCATACCGCTAAGCATGAAGGCAAATCAACAAAGCAGAACATCAAGTCAATCGACATGCAACCCAAGAAACAGTAACCATACTGCAAGTCGGAAAACGGATTACTTACCCCAGTACGGGCGGGATCTCCGCAGGAGGTATGGGTGGGATAATCCTCGCCTCCGTGTCCTTAATAGAATTGAAACTTACTGTTACTACGCTAGGCAAATTTCGATTCTATGTCAGGACCGGAGGCTTCAGATTATGCTTGTTTAAAGCTTGTTCACCACCAAACTAGCAATATCCACCACTGGCTTAAAATAGAACCTTTTGTTTTTGTTTTTTTTTTTTTTGTTTTTTTGAAAACCTTTATTGATCTTATGCATAGCACACAGCGTCTGCCTACAACCACTGTGGGCCGGCCGCTATGACAATGAACCACATTTCAGGCATCTTGAGCTGGAGAGAGAATCAAATATGTAAACACTACTATGCACTGTCAAGATACGTCAGGAAAAGGATAGAGTGGGTTTCATTTTATATTTTTGTTGAAGTGTCCTACATTTACATCAGACTGCCGAGAGGGCGGGCCTTGCAAAAGGATATAAATTAGTGGAACTACAGCAATCGGGCTGCTAGCGTGCGAAATTACAAACAGGATGTACAAGCGCGGAATTAGTTATCACATCGAACCGTGCCCGCCCGGTCGGTATAAAACTCCAGGAGTTACCTTCCAGCTTGTCCATGATGTAGCAGGATGTGAGAGGATTCATTTTGCAATTTAAATGAAAGGATCCAGAGGCATACAATAAAGCAAAACTCACGTGTAACAAGTCAGAAACAGGATAGGCGCCCTCAAATAGAGACATATGTGGAACTTAGGAAGTAAGATACGTAAACATTCAGTGACTATTTGTTCGAATCGATGTCGTGTCCATAATACAGAGGGCAAAAGACACCTCAGAGAGAACGCACCCCCAACCCCCCGTCAGACCTGACATACATAAGATGACAAGGAGGAGGAAAGAAAAAAGGAGAGAGAACAAGAGAAAGACCATAGAAACAAGAAGAGACAAACTAGAAGATATACAAGGATAAAAAAGAAACAAACGAAAGAAAGAAAAGGAAAGAGGGCCATAGAAACAAAGAAGAAACACAAAATACAGCCCATCCCCCCACCCTGCATACCAGCGGAAGGCCATGGCCCACCCCCCCCCCCATAGGCATGCCTGTCGCCCCAAGAAACCCCAAAAGAGGGAAATAACGGAGGAGGGCCGTAGCCCCAGCCCCAGACTCACCCCCAACCTCCCCCACCCCAAAAAAGTGGCGAACCACTAAGAAGGAGCGTGGGCAATCAGTTTGTGATCATCCCAGCCGTACGCAGTCCCCAGTTCAAACAATGTCCGTTTCGGGACCGAGGTTCCTTAGGAGATGTCGAAGCAGCGGTCAGCCCTGACCAGTCCGGAAAAAAATCAGCATTCCTCCCACGCCGTGCACAAAAAGACGTATTAAACCAAAAGCACCAGTTGGGGCCAAACAGTTCCACATTGAAGGCTCCAGTAGTAACAAAGAAGCTTGTCTCCGGGAGATACCAACAGTCCATAGCGGTGGAAGGTGTCCACGATCAGGAAACAAAGGAGCCGGAGGATCAAAAGGGGTAGAGAACGCAACGCCCAGGATATTATGCACCCCGGTCCCTTCATCAAGCACCACACACTCCTTAGAGTCAGCTAATGCGGCAGCCGGGGACAAGGTGGGCATACACTCCTTGCTGCATGTGTCTAGGACCAGGTGCGCCAGAAGAGGAGAAGGGTCAAGCTGCGTGGGGCGCACATCTGCCCGCAAACTTTTCAGGGCATTGTGCAAGTCTTTAATGGCCAACCAAACATCGTGCACCGTGGGCTCCATTTCACCCAGACTGTCTATCGGGGCCTCGGGACTAAGGCAACAAAGAGAGCGCCGCCTTAATAGCTGTCCGATTCAAACAAAGGATGTGCAGAGCGGAGAAAGGTTGCTGAGAAATGCACTTAGGTCCAGATCGGTAAAAGCGGTACATAATTCTTACCGCGATGCAGGGATAGTCCGACTCAGGCAATCGATTCTGTGTCTCATCGCGCCGTCCCCGAAGCAAGGAATATCAGCCAAAAAACCAAACCGTTGAAAGTAAACAGTAGGTCCGGCGCAGCAAGCGCACTCAATGCCTGCGGCAAAGGCGGTTTCGGTTTCGTCTTCGGGGTCCCAGACTACCCTGGCCGATCTGGCCGTTGTTTATCGCTTGCGAGGCGGCCATAACGAAACTCGAGGTCCCGGCTCATCCGGCCTGAAGGCCAGGAACTTTAGGACGACGATACTCAGCCATCCGGGGTGGTGCGTGGACCGGAGTCACACGGTCGGGCTCCGCCGCTGCTCCGCAGCATGGGGCCGCGGCTGGGGTGCAGGATAAGAGGCAGGATATCAACGGAGTCGAGGGTGAGCAGCGGAGCTGGGCGTCCGCGCGGCCATCTTGGCCGCCGTCCTGGCTCCTCCTGAAAATAGAACCTTTTGAAGGTGGAATCCGAAGACCAATCCGCAGCGCGCATAAGGTCTTCTAACCGTGCCCCAAGGGCAAAAGATTTAGAGGCCATGGCCCCTCTTGCTGAATGAGCTCCGAACTGCCTCGTATCAATACCAGCTTCCTGCATTACCCAACGCACCCACCGGGCTATAGTGGGGGAAGAGACAGCCTTGTGCGGTTTGCGCAGCGCAATCAGCAACTGCCGTTCGCCCGGAGGGCGAAGTTCCGTTGTAACATCCTCATAGGTTTTCAAACACTGTACCACACACAACTTGGGGGCATCTGCAAATGCCGGATAGGAAATAGACCTCGTAGCCAATTTCGTGCGTCGACCCACGGTAAAGGTCACCCCATCCGGGGAGAACGCTCTCGCCGTGACATCCAGGGCACGCACATCAGGCACTCGGCGACAAGATACTAAGCACAAGAGCATCACCAGTTTAGCTGACAGTTCATTTAAGGAAAGATACTTGTTAGGCTGCCAGGAAAGGAAAAGGTTCAACACCACGTTAACATCCCACAGGACTGAATACCGTGGTTCCGGCGGTAAAGCCAGACGCACTCCTCTAAGGAGGCGACATACCAGGGGATGCTCCCCAACCGCCGCTCCATCTATCTGCACATGAGCCGCTGATATGGCGGAACGTATCGTATTAATCGTCCGGTATGCCAAGCCGGCGGTAGAGAGTTCTGCAAGAAAATTCAGGATAGGAACGAGGCCTGCGACCATGGGATCCAAACCCCGTCGAAGACACCAACGAACCCACCTGGTCCAAGCCGATCTATACCTCTTGGCAGTGCTGCCTGCCCAGGCCTTGGACAAAAAGTGCTGAGCTGAGTTCGAAAGGCCAGGGAGCGACCAACGTCGCCTGAAAGCCTCCATGCCATGAGGCGGAGAGAACCCTGGAGGAGATGGTGAGGGACCCCGTCTGGATTGAGGAGAAGACGAGGAAGCCGGGGGAGTAGGATAGGAGAATCCCAGGAAAGTTCCAGAAGAACTGGAAACCACACTTGCGACCTCCACACGGGCGTCACCATCACCACGTCCGCCATCTGGCGGCGAATCTGGGCCGCGGCCCGTACTATCATGGAGAAAGGCGGGAAGGCATACGGCCGCTCCAGACTCCAGTCTTGGAGGAACGCATCCGTCGCTTCCGCCAAAGGATCCGGTCTCCAGCTGAAGAACCTCGGAAGCTGGTAGTCCAGACGGGACGCAAACAGGTCTATGGAAAACGGACCCCAGCATGTCGCCAGGCAGCGGAACACTTGAACATCCAGCTTCCACAGGCTGGAGTCTCGGAGATATCTCGAGTGCCAATCCGCCACCTGATTGGCCCGACCCGGCAGGTATTCCGCCTGAACCGAGACTTGATGAGCGAGACAATAATCCCAAAAGTCTTTCGCCAGGTCCGCAAGGGCTCTTGACCGCGGGCCCCCTAAGTGGTTCACGTACCGAACCGCTGAGACATTGTCCATCCGCAGAAGGACGCATGACTTCACCGAGTCCCTCGTCCAGCAACGGACGGCGAACGAACCTGCTAGAAGTTCCAAGCAGTTGATGTGAAGTCGTTGTTCGTCTGACGACCAAGCGCCGCCTGTGGAGAAATCCCCGCAGCGGGCGCCCCAGCCAGACCTGCTGGCGTCGGACTCTATCACCAAGTCCGGAACGGACCCGAAAATCGCGCGGCTGTTCCACGCTTCCATGTGGGCTAATCACCAAGACATTTCCTCTTTGACCTCCACCGACAGGGGAATCAAGTGATCGTAGGATAGCCCTCTGCGCAAATGGTGCGCTTTCAGTCGCTGAAGGGCCCGATAGTGAAGAGGGCCCGGGAATATCGCCTGAATGGACGATGAGAGAAGGCCTACTACTCTGGCCACCTGCCGGAGGGAGGTGTGCGATTTTGAGATAGTTTGCCGAAGCAGATGCTTTATTTTGGCCATCTTTCTGGACGGCAAACTAAGGGTCGATTTCACTGAGTCCACCACAAAGCCCAGAAACACCATTTGCTGGGCGGGGGTGAAAACCGACTTCTCCCTGTTGACAATAAACCCCAGACCTTGTAACAGGGAGACTGTCTGAGACAGATGGGCAGCTAACTTTCTCGGGTCCTGGCCCAACAGCAAGATGTCGTCCAGATAGACGATAAGCCGAATCCCCTGACTCCGCAGGGTTTCGATGGCCGGGTGCAGAATTTTTGTAAAGCACCAAGGGGCCGAGGAAAGACCGAACGGAAGGGCCTTGAACTCCAACACCATGTCTTTCCAGCAAAACTGAAGGAAACGACGATGCGGGGGGTAAATCGGAACCACCAGATACGCATCCTTGAGGTCCAGACGGACCATCCAGTCGTTCCGGAGCAAAACGTCCCTCAAAAGATGGATGCCCTCCATCTTGAAGTGGTTGTACACCACCCAGCCATTGAACTCCGAGGTTGATGACTGGTCATCTGCCCCCGTCCACTTTTTCCACAAGAAAAATATTGCTCAGGAAACCCCGGGGGTGGCGCGTTGTTCGACAAATAGCCCCCTTGCGCAGCAGCGCTGAGACTTCTTCGTCGATCAAGAGCGCGTCCGATTGAGAAAACGTTATGGGCCGGGGAGGCTCCGCCTGGCACGGCTGGTCGTAGAACTCTATGCGGAACCCCCGCACGGTTTGAAGGACCCATGCGTCCGTTGTAATAGCCTCCCACGATTGGGGAAAACAGGCCAACCTCCCCCCAATAGAAACGCTGACCTCTGGTGGGGTAGAAGTTGTTATAATTCGCGGAGGAGTTGTAGCCTCCC
Source organism: Lissotriton vulgaris (assembly GCF_964263255.1). NCBI lineage: Eukaryota > Metazoa > Chordata > Amphibia > Caudata > Salamandridae > Lissotriton > Lissotriton vulgaris. The sequence continues at coordinate 1,420,138,178 of NC_141696.1, forward strand.
CTGCCGGAGCCATGCCCTTTTCCGGGCTGTTGCTGACCACCACGGCTGGTCGTGAGGCCCCTACCACGACCAGCCCCCCGGGAAAAACGCTGGTGGAAGACCCGCTTGATGGTCGACTGGGCCTTATCCAGGGAGGTGAAGGTGGAGACAAACTTCCCCAGTTCTTTAATGAATGGCTCGCCAAAGAGTCCTCCTTGGGCGACAGCGCCAGCTTCCGACGAAGCCAAATCGCCCAACTTGGGATCCAATTTTATGAGTAGCGACCGACGTCGCTCGGTCGACAGGGCACAGTTGGCATTCCCCAAAAAGATAACCGCCCGCTGCGCCCAGTTGGACAATACTTCCGGGCAAATGGCGCTGCCCGACCCTTGGCTTCTTCGGGCATATCGAGAATCTTGGTGAGGGGGCCAATGGTGTCCAAGAGCTTGTCCTGGCAGGAGCGCCAGGAACGGTCGATCCCCTTCCGGGGGTCCTTGACGAACTTCGCCATGAAGGTGGCCATTTTCCCATCAAGTTCCAGCGTCATGGCCACCTTCCCCTCCAGAGTCGGGCGAGGACATTCGCCCCTCAGACAGCTGCGCGCCTCCTTCTCCAAGGGCTTGCGGAGGCGGCACGCCACAAACTGCGCCACCTTATCACCGGGCGCCCAGGCGGCTGACCGCGGGTGCATGATCTCGTCCGGATCCAGCATGCCCGAGGTGTCCTTGGGCAGCTCCGTCGAATTGGACGCCGGTCGTCGTCATCGTCGTCCGTGTCCGCGTGTCCGTGGGGGAAGCCCCCCCCGGGGAGGCCGGGACAACGTTCGCCGGTGTAGAAGGTGTCTGAGGCGGAGGCGCCTCGGGGGTCGACCCAGACGCTTTTGCCAAGAAAGCGTTGCGTAGGCGCTCAAAAGCGTCCTTGTCCACACCTTGCGACCCACTGGGACCCGCGTCCCCACGTGACTTTTTGGCCACCGGAGGCTGGCCAGGATCGTTGGCGGGGGAACCCCCCGGGGCCGGTGCCAACTTTGCACATTCCAAGACAATGCGGGCTGAAAGTCTGTCCTCCATAGGCCCAACGATTTCCTGCACACACCGGTAAATCGACTGGTCCACAGCCGCATAAAACTCGTCGTCCTGGAGGTATTGGTGAGACTCCTCCTCCTCGACGTAGTACCCCTCAGCCATGACGCTACGCAGTAGGTAAGAAAGTGAAACTGAGGGTTCCGATGGTGTACACAGACTGCCACGTGTGGGCCAACCGAAGGTTGGCAAAGGTTGTAGGCCGGTGGAACCGGACAAATAAAAGGCAGCACCAGCCTTTACAGCGCGCCGACCCTCTCTCCAGAGACCGGGCCGCACCGCCTCCCAGCGCGCTCAAGCGGGGAACACCCCAGCGGAAGCTGTTGCAGAAAAGAGGTGCTGAAATCGCCCGCAGGCTTCAACGTGGGTACAACCACTATACAGACCCCACCGGGGCGTTCAACACGGGACAGTACAACCCAGAGGGCATCAGGGTTAGGCGGCAGCAGGGCACCTGCGATGTCGACTCCCCAGCGCAGCTCCAATCAATGAGACGAAAACTGCGCGCGGGCAGGCGAACGCAACGGTGCCCTCTAGCGGTGACTCAACACCGCGGAATACACGGGGACATCGCGTAAGGGGCGAAGGCGTCCCCGCGATGGAAGGGGCTCTGAAAGGGAAGAAAACCCCCACAGGCCCCCCAAAGCAACAATCAATGCAAATAGAATAGAAGAAAACACAGAAAAAACCTCAACAAACACAAAAGTGCAAGAGAGGGATAATAGCACTTAACTGGCTGCAAAGCAGCGAAGAAAGAGGAGGAGTTCGTTGGTTGGACGCCTTATATTGGGATTTATGGACACTAAAGAAGGACTGCCTAAATGTTCATCTCATGGGATTTGTAGTTATTAAACGATGTTATTACAATGTTTTCTGATATTTCTGTGTTGGGAATACAATTTTTTTTGATGCTTTTCTGGCTGCTTTGCGATGTGATGTTAATAAACAGCGAAGAGAGAAAAGTATAATCTGAAGCCTCCGGTCCTGACATAGAATTTGTAATTTCTTATGCATCAAGGACTCTTCGTGGTGCTGAGTTTAACTATTCTACTATCGAAAAAGAGTTATTGGCCTGCACATGGGCTGTTGAGCATTTCAGGCAGTTTATTTGGGGCACACAGTTTCGTTTGCGAACTGATCATAAGCCTTTAATCAGCATGTTGGCGGCTGGTGGAGGTAGAACTTTGACAGCGCGTTCAGCGCGTTTAGCTGCTAAATTACAGGAATTCCAATGCATTGTGGAGTACATTCCTGGTCGTTTGAATGTGCATGCTGACTGCATGTCCAGATTGCCTTTACAGGATGCTCTTCTCAATTCTGTGAGTGACACAGAAGTTGTATTTTCTATTGAAGATCTGAGGAGTGATTCTGGAGTTGACATTATTTCAGAAACGGATTGGAGAGAAGCTATGTGCAAGGATGTTGATTTGTCTAATGTGGTTGATTGTCTAAAAAATGGTTGGCCAGAGGAGCGTAAACTTTCTGGTGACAAAATTATCTTTTTACAAAGTAAGAGATGAGATCATGTTTGATCAAGGTTTTATTACCAGAGGTGACAAGATTGTCCCTCCTGTTGGTTTAAGAAAGCGCATCATTTCTATGGCTCATGAAGGCCATATAGGCATGTCTAGCACTAAACGTAGGATCCGTAAGTTTTATTGGTGGCCTGGTGTGGATAGCATGGTCGAGAAGTGGGTCAGTTCTTGTTCTCCTTGTGCTTAAGTCAGTTAAGCCTCTCAAAGTAGGTGTCTCTCCTATTGAGTTTGCTTCATCTCCTTGGATGAAATTAGGAGTGGATATTGTTGGCCCACTTGATCTTTCCAACAATAAGGATGTTTTTATTTTAGTTTTGATCGATTACTTTTCTAAATGGCCTGAATTAAAGGTTGTGAATAAAATTGGTTCAGCCCAGGTTGTGGAATTCCTTGATGAGGTGTTTTGCAGAGAGGGCATTCCAGCTGAGATTGTCTCTGACAATGGCCCACAATTTGTTAGTGGCGAGTTTTCTTCTTTCATGGAAAGATGTGGCATTGTACATAAAAGAGTGTCAAATTACAACTCACAAGCCAATGGTCAGACCGAACGCTTCAACAGGGTTATTAAGGAGTCTATTCAGCTTGCGGTTAAGAGTAATTTAAATTGGCGTGAGGCGCTTCGTGCATCTCTGTTGTCGTATCGGGTCTCCCCTAACTCTGTAACTGGCCTGTCTCCTTTTGAAATTTTGAGAGGTAGGAAACCAGGCTCAAGGTTATTACCTTGGTGGTTGAAGGAAAAAGTTCCTTGTGGGTCTCCTTGTGATCTTAGTAAAGTCAGGAGTAAAGTTTTGTCCCATCAGGAGAAAATGAAAAATATTTCTTCTCGCTCTGGTAACTACACTAGGAAGATCAATGTAGGGGACTGGGTTCGTGTAAAGTTTGGTAGGAATTTTGGTAACAAATGGGGGAAATGGTCTGATCCATGTAAGGTAACTGAAGTTTTTTCCAAAGCTATGAGAGTTGAGGGTGGAAAAATTTGGAATTTCAGAAGGATTTCCATGTGTAAGGCATTGGATTTACCAGTTTCTTGCCCTGCTTCTCATTCTATTTATTTATTTATTTATTTATTTTTGACATTTATAGAGCGCAGCAAATACCCGTAGGCGTCTCGGCGCTAAAAATCATCTGTCTCCTATGTGTAGTCACCGCCTCACTGATTGAAGAGCCATGTGTTTAAAAGTTTTCGAAATTGTTGGAGTGACGGACTCATCCTGATGTACTGAGGAAGGGCATTGCAGAGTTTGGGTGCGGCCACTGAAAAGCGGCGGTCACCCCAGGACACTGTTTTTGTTCGAGGAATTACTAATTGGTGTAAGGTGGAAGAGCGTAACTGTCTGCAGGGTATGTAGGGAGTTAATTGGTTTTTGAGGGCATGCGGTCCTTGGTTGTTAAGTGATTTATAAACTATGCACAAGGACTTGAACTTTATTCTTTTGTGGATCGGTAACCAGTGGTACTGCCTGATCGTATCTGAAATGGGACTGAACTTAGCAGTTCCTGAAATCAGTCGTGCAGCCGCATTCTGAATGGACTGTAACTTTTGTATGACCCTGGCCTGGGCATTAAGAAATAGCCCGTTACAATAGTCTAGTGATGACAAGACTAAAGCACTGACCAGTGTCTTAATTGCTGCCTCAGGTAGAAAGGGGCGAATCTTCCTGATCATTTTCAGTTTAAAATGGGCGGTGGTAGCAACTTTATTTGCATGGTCCAGAAAGGTGAGCCCGTCATCATAAGTCATAAGTCATAAGTCATGAAATTTGTATAGCGCACTACATACCCAGAGGGTTTCAAGGCGCTTAGGAAGGGGAGGGTGATTATTTGTCAAATATCCACGTTTTAAGCTGCTTTCTGAACGCTAGGTGATTCTGGGTGAGGCGAAGGTGAGCGGGGAGTGAGTTCCATGTTTTGGCAGCCAGGTAAGAAAAGGATCTGCCTCCCATGGTGGTCTTGTTGATGCGAGGTACAGTGGCGAAGGCTTGGCTGGAAGAGCGAAGTTGGCGGGAGGGGGTGTAGAAGGACAGTCGAGAGTTGAGGCAATCTGGACCGATGTTGTAGAGTGATTTGTGTGCATGGGTAAGCAGTCGGAAAGTGATCCTCTTATTGACGGGTAACCAGTGGAGGTCTTTAAGGAGACCAGAGATGTGTTCGTTGCGTGGGATGTCTAATATGAGCCTGGCTGAGGCGTTTTGGATTCGTTGTAGTTTCTTCTGGAGTTTAGCGGTGGTACCTGCGTAGAGGGTGTTTCCGTAGTCCAGTCGGCTCGTGACTAGAGCGTGGGTGACTGTTTTCCTTGTTTCGGAGGGGATCCAGCGAAATGTTTTTCTGAGCATGCGAAGGATGTTAAAGCAGGAAGAGGATACGGCGCTGACTTGTCTGTTCATTGAGAGTGAAGAATCCAGGATGACGCCAAGGTTCCGTGCGCGGTCTGTCGGGATGGGTGCTTTTCCGAGGGGTTCCGGCCACCAGGAGTCGTCCCATGCAGAGGGGGATGTACCTAAGATGAGGACTTCTGTTTTGTCTGAGTTCAGTTTCAGACGGCTTTGTTTCATCCATTCGGCGACTTCTTTCATTCCTTCGTGTAGGTTAGTTTTGGCGGTGCTGGGGTCCTTGGTGAGAGAAAGGATCAGCTGGGTGTCGTCCGCGTAAGAGATGATATTGAGGTTGTGATGGCGGGCGATGGCCGCGAGGGGGGTCATGTATACGTTGAAAAGGGTGGGACTGAGTGAAGATCCTTGAGGTACGCCGCAGATGATTTCAGAGGCCTCGGACTTGAATGGTGGGAGGCGGACTCTCTGTGTTCTTCCGGTGAGGAACGAGGTGATCCATTCCAGTGCTTTTCCTTGGATTCCGATGTTTCTGAGGCGTTGTAAAAGGGTGCTGTGGCAGACTGTGTCGAAGGCTGCAGAGAGGTCGAGGAGGATGAGGGCGACTGTGTCTCCATTGTCCAGTAGAGTTCGAATGTCGTCTGTTGCTGCGATGAGTGCGGTCTCAGTGCTGTGTTTGGCTCGGAAGCCAGATTGTGAGGGGTCGAGTGATTTGTTGGCTTCGAGGAAGGCGGCGAGCTGGTTGTTGACGGCTTTCTCGATGACTTTGGCCGGAAATGGAAGAAGCGAGATGGGGCGGTAGTTTTTGAGTTCGGTGGGGTCTGCTGTTGGTTTTTTCAGAAGGGCGGTGAGTTCAGCGTGTTTCCAGTCTTCTGGGAAGGTAGCGGAGTTGAAGGAGCAGTTGATGACGTCTCGGAGGTGCGGAGCTATGACGGAGTCTGCTTTGTTGAAGATGTGGTGAGGGCAAGGGTCTGTGGGGGATCCAGAGTGGATGGAATTCATCAGGCGGATGGTGTCCTCAGTGGAGATTGGGTTCCAGGCGTTAAGGGTGTTTACGGGAGGAAGATGGTTAGCAGATGGTAGGGTGGGTTGGCTTCCGGGTTGGTTGTCAAAGCTTTTGTGGATGTCAGCAATCTTGTTGTGGAAAAAAGAGGCTAGGGAGTCGCAGAGGGTTTGAGAGGGGGTGATGTCGTTGGAGTTGGCCGAGGGGTTGGAAAATTCCTTGACGATGTTGAAAAGTTCCTTGCTGTTGCGGGCGTTGTTGTCAAGTCGATCCTTGAATGCTGTTTTCTTGGCTTTTCGGATCAGTTGGTGGTGAGTACGGGTGGCGCTTTTGAAGGCGTCCTTGTTGCTGGTGGATGGGTCTTTTTTCCAGGCCTTTTCAAGGGTGCGGCACAGTTTCTTATCAAAGATGACTCCCAGATTCCTGACTTTAGCTGATGGAGTGGGGTGTGAGCCAAAAGCTGCTGGCCACCAGCATGATGACCATGCTGGGAGGAGTGGTCCAAAGATGACTACCTCAGTTTTTTCTGAGTTCAGCTTGAGGCAATTTTTGGTCATCCACTCTCCTATTTCCAGTAGTCCATCTTTAAAGTTTTGTGCCACTTGTCCTCCGTCACCCTTGATGGCCAGGACCAGTTGTGTGTCGTCTGCGTAAGACGTTAGGCTCATCCCATATGCCCTGATGACATGGGCGAGGTCCGACACATATATATTAAATAGTGTCGGACTAAGGGATGAGCCTTGGGGGACCCCGCATGGCAGCGAGAGTTGCGCAGACTGGAAAGGTCCAAGGGTGACTGCTTGAGATCTCTCTGCTAGAAAGGAGGCAAGTAGGTCTCTGGCATGATGTCGGATGCCCAACTTTCCGACACGGTCGACCAAGATGTTGTGGTCGACCGTGTCGAAAGCTGCAGATAGATCCAATAGAACTAGAATAGCGGTACCTCCTTGGTCCCGGATGGTTCTGACATCATCAGCTGCCTTAATGAGGGCCGTCCCGGTCCCGTGGTACTTCCGAAAGCCGAATTGGGAGTCGTCGAGCAGTCGGTGTTTTTCTAAAAAGTCAGATAGTTGGGAATTCATGGCCTTTTCGACCACTTTGGCTAAGAATGGAAGGCTAGCAATAGGTCTGTAATTTTTAAGTTCTTTTTTATCTAAGCAGGGTTTTTTTAATAAGGGTTTCAATAAAGTGTTTTTTAGAGATTTGGGGTAAATAGCCGAAGACACGATGGTGTTACAGACTTGTGTCAGCACAGGTATGATGGACTCCATTACTGGTGGTAGAACTGATAGAGGACAAGGGTCCAGGGCGGAACCACTTTTGATAGAGGAAACAATAGTCCTTGTGTGCTCATCTGTGAGTGGGGTGAAACTTGAGAAATCATTGGCTGAATGTGCACAAAGGGGATCCCTATTAATGGTCGCGGGTTTAGAGGCGAAGGCCTGATAAATTTCGTCCACCTTGGTGAAAAAAAAGTCTGCCAGAGCGTCACAGAGAGCTTGAGACGGGTGAGGTCAGGAACATTGCCTGCCAATATTTTCGTAACTTCAAACAATTGCTTACTAGAGTTCTTAGCTTGATCAATTTTATTTGCGTAAAAAGTTTTTTTTGCTTTAATGATCATGGATTTATAGAGGGCCAATGAGTCTTTATAGACTTTCTTACTGTCCATGTCATAGGTTAGTCTTCAGCGCCTTTCCAGATTCCTGCTAGTCTGTTTTTGCAATCTTAGCTCGTCGGAATACCATGGAGCGGTAGGTTTGGATCTATTCCTGGACAGTGATTTAGTGGGGACGGAGCTCTCCGTTGCGTGGGCGAGCCAGGTCTGGAATTGTGATGTGGCCGTATTGGGGTCAGTGGACACCGTGGGACAGGTTTTGACCAGTTGCGTTTTTAACTCTGTGTGATTTATGTGCTTCCAGTCTTTGAAAGTGTTTTGGTTCCTTATCCGAGGTGTTTTAGGTTGAGGAGTCTCGGTGGGGATGTTGAGTTTGCCAAAAATAGCGTAATGGTCAGTCCACGGCATAGGTAAGGTGTTCATTATTTGAAGTTCTAGTGTGTTGGATGATGTTTCCTTTTCTAATATGTTGGATACTTTTGGACTGGAACCTCTTTCTGATTCTGTTGAGTCTTGTTCTGAGATGGTTTCTCTGGATGAATTTTTGGAGTCTCGTCCTGTGGTTACTGACTTTTCAGAAGCGGACTGTCCTATTGCTGTTTCTGACAAGCATCCCTCTGGAAATGTGGTTGAATGTTGCATGAATGACTCTGTGAGGAGAAGTTCTCGGATAAAACATTCTCCTGTTAAGTTACGTGATTATTTCCACTGATTATTTCTTTTTTTTTTTTCTTTCAAAAAGGGAAAAGATGTGTAGTGTTCCTTCCTGCTTGGTTACATTAGAATTGTTATGGTTCTTTCTTGTTTAACATTCCATGTCTGGGAGTTGAACAGTAGGAGCCTGTATCTTAATGCTTGTGGTTGTTTAAGCTGTTTCTTCTACAATAAATCTTCTTTCTTCAATCAACCACCTGTTGTGGATTACTACAGCTTTCAACAGTATTGCTCTCTGTGGTTGGTGCGTATGGCGTGAGGGAGGTCATGAAAAAAGCTTTCTCTGAATCAAATCGTCCAGAACTAACTAAGCACCCCAGTTCACGAGCGGTGTTATTATAGATGGTGTCAACCAACTCAGTATGTACGCACTTCTCAGATTTTCGGACTTTGTAGTATTATTTTACGTACCTGCCCTCAGCTACAATGGTTATACCTATCCCACCCAGTGTAAACAAAATAGAAAACGTTAAAGAGACAAGAGGGGCAGAAATAATACCTCAATTGCGTGGGGAGCAGCAGACGAGCACTGATTAAGTTTCATCAATCTGTGCTTGGCTGGTGCTCTACTGCAAGCACCGGAAGTAATGTTTCGGCTGAATTAACCAATTAGGGATGCTGGAACGAACAGTGACGCTGCAGCACACAAATGGTAAGCAAGGGAGAGCTCCAAGCCCTTTTCTGTATACAACTATCTTGTCGAATTCTGGGGTTCACAGTCCAGTTTCAACACTATTACTGTAGCTACATCGCTCGCCAGACACCTGGTAGCCTGTGCTAACGGAAAGACCTCAAAGAGCTTATGTGCCAGTTGGGGGGGGGGGGGGGGGGGGGAAGGGGGATATTTTGGCAAATTCTGCAGGAAAACCACCCTCTCCCAGTGCCTTCACTTCCTGTATAGAGGCAATTGCTATCAATATGCGTTCCTTAGTCACGGGGACCTCCAGCATCTGGTATTGCTCCTCCATCAGCATTTTAGTTCCTCAGATCATATTGTTCAGTTTTTCTTTCTCTACCTCACCAGCTTATTCGTAGACGTCAGGCCATTGCCTATGCAAGAAGTAGTTTATCCTCATTCTCCCACCTCGCCACCAAGACATGGAATACCCTCCCCATCCGCCTACGGCAGACCGAAGACCTCCTAACCTTCAGGAGACTCCTCAAGACCTGGCTCTTCGAACAGTAGCAGCGTTCCCCTCCACCCCCCAGCGCCTTGAGACCCTCACGGGTATGTAGTGCGCTTTACAAATGCCAGATTGATTGAATGATTGATTGATTGATTGAATGAATGTGTATAGCTGCACCATTCCACCCTTTGAGCCATAGTATTAATGTGTAACCCTGCTCCCTCTTGGGCAGCCAAATCAGCAGGCAACCAAGCTTCTCTCCTTCCTGATATAGTCTTTGTGTATATGCTAAGCTGATATATCTAGTATGTCCCAGGTGTCACCAGATTTCTTTCCTACCACTACTACTTCCATTGGCTTTCTGTAGTTTTGGGACACGCCCTGCTCCAATCTTGTGGCGCCTTCTCCAGTTGCATGCTGGTGTCATATATTCACCCCACAGTACTATATTAACCGCTTCCCATTTACTTGCCCTGGTGGCTAAGTACTGCTCAATAGAGTCTCTGATCTGCCCTTTAAATGCTCCTTGTTTAAATTTGGTGTATTTCTCCCCTTGTTGTGCCCTGCCGCGTTTCCCGCCACCTCCCCGCTCCCCGCTCCCCGCCGCTGCCCCCCTGCGGCCCGCCCCCTTCCCTATGTCGCCCTTCCCATTCGCCGACCCGCTCCCGCCTCCCAGCTGCTCCTCCTTCGCTCTGCCCCCCCACTCTCCACATATGGCAGTGTGGCAAACGCGCAGCGTTGACGCGCAGCGGGCGCGCCGATTGTGCGCCGAAGGCGAGCCAAAGGTAAGCCCGTCCGCGCCTGGACCGTGCCCAGCGCCAGGACCCCTGGCCCCCACCGACGCAAGACGACCAGACAAACCTACGACGCCGCGGCCCTCAACGCACTCAATACCGGCCGGACTCCCACCTGCTGCCGGGCCGCCCCGAAACGCTTCCACGGACCCTTCACCTGCACAACCTGCAAGTTCACCTGCCTCCGAACATGCACCGCGCCCGCCAAGCCAAACCCCAGCAGAGACCTCAAGTGCATCCTGCTCAACACCCGCTCAATCCACAGACACGCCGTCGAACTCTGGAACCTGCTCGACACAACATCACAAGACGTCACGTTCCTCACTGAAACATGGATGAACGCCTCCTCAGCCCCCGACATCGACATCGCCATCCCGGATGGATACAAGATCATCAGGAGGGACCGCGTCAACCAGACTGGAGGAGGCATCGCCATCGTCCACAAGAACACCATCCGCATCACGACCGACGCCGACGACACCTACACCGCCGCCGAACACCTCCACTTCCAGATTCACACCGACCCAAAGACGACCCTCAGAGGCACCCTCATCTACAGACCCTCGGGACCACGCACACAATTCAGCGAAGACACCACAGACTTCATCAGCCCACACGCCCTCCCCTCCGCCGACTACATCCTCCTAGGGGACCTCAACTTCCACCTGGAGAACAACAAGGACCGCAACACCGTCACCCTGCTGGAGAACCTCGCCAACCTCGGACTCAAGCAACTGGTCAACACCCCCACCCACTACGCCGGCCACACACTGGATCCCGTCTTCTCATCCAGCAAGCACATCGCCTTCAGCCACTCCACCGGACTTCACTGGACAGACCACAGCTGCGTCCACTTCAGCTTCAGAAAAACCACTACCCACCACCACCCGCAGCAGGTTCCGCACAGAAGCTGGAGCAAGATCCCCGCCGACCAACTCACCACCTCCCTCAGCCAGAACCCACCTGCCAGCACACCAGACCCCAACGAAGCAGCCCGCAACTTCACGCAGTGGCTGACCTCCTGCGCCAACGACCTCGCACCACTGAAGAACCCTCCCAGCAAACCCAGAAGCAAGAAGGCCCCCTGGTTCACCGACAAACTCAAGGACTCCAAGAAGACCTGCCGCACCCTCGAGAAAGCCTGGCTCCTCGACCAGACCACTGACAACATGACCGCCCTCAAACACGCCACCCGCAAGCACCACCAGCTCATCCGCGCCACCAAGAAGAAATCACTGAAGGATCGACTGGACAACAACGCCCGCGACAGCAAGGAACTCTTCAGCATCGTCAAGGAGTTCTCCAACCCCAGGACCGGCAACAACGACATAACCCCATCACAAGATCTCTGCGACTCCCTCGCCTCGTTCTTCTACCACAAGATTGCCGACATCCACAACAGCTTCGGCGCACCATCCTCGCACCCAACCGTCGAACCAATGCACCCCACCGCCACCCTCCGCACCTGGACCGCAGTGACCACCGAAGACACAGCCCGCACGATGAACACCATCCACTCCGGGTCTCCGACTGACCCCTGCCCCCACTACGTCTTCAACAAGGCCGACTCCACCATCGCACCCCAACTCCAAGACGTCATTAACACCTCCTTCGACACCTCCACCTTCCCGGAGAGCTGGAAGCATGCCGAGCCAACCGCCCTAATTAAGAAACCAACAGCGGACCCCACCGACCTCAAAAACTTCCGCCCCATCTCGCTCCTCCCTTTTCCTGCCAAAGTCATCGAGAAGATCGCCAACAGACAGATTGCCGCCTTCCTCAAGACAAATGGATCCCTCGACCCCTCGCAGTCCGGTTTCAGAGCCAACTACAGCACCGAGACCACCCTCATCGCAGCCACCGACGGCATACGAGCCCTTCTCGACAACGGGGAAACAGCGGCACTCATCCTCCTGGACCTCTCCGCCGCGTTCGACACTGTCTGCCACCGCACCCTAGTCCAACGCCTCAGCAACACCGGCATCCAAGAGAAGGCATTGAAGTGGATCATCCCGTTCCTCGCTGGAAGAACACAGAGAGTCCGCCTCCCCCCGTTTCGTTCCGAGGCCACCGAAGTCATCTGCGGCGTCCCACAAGGATCATCACTCAGCCCCACCCTCTTCAACGTCTACATGAGACCTCTCGCAGCCATCGCACGCCATCACAACCTCAACATCATCTCCTACACCGACGACACCCAGCTGATCCTCTCCCTCACCAGAGACCCCGACACCGCCAGAACCAGCCTCCACGAAAGGATGAAAGACGTCGCCGAGTGGATGAAGAACAGCCGCCTGAAACTGAACTCAGACAAGACGGAAGTCCTCATCCTAGGACCATCACCCTCTGCCTGGGACGACTCCTGGTGGCCCCCAGCCCTGGGCACCACCCCCAAGCCAACAGACCACGCACGCAACCTGGGCTTCATCCTGGACTCCTCCCTCTCGATGACCAGACAAGTCAACGCCGTCTCCTCTTCATGCTTTCACACCCTCCGCAAGATCTTCCGATGGATCCCGATCGAAACCAGGAAGACAGTCACCCAGGCCCTCGTCACCAGCCGTCTGGACTACGGAAACACCCTCTACGCCGGAAACACAGCCAAGCTACAGAAAAGACTCCAACGCATCCAGAACGCCTCCGCCCGACTCATCCTGGACATCCCTCGACGCAGCCACATCTCCGGCCACCTGAGGAACCTGCACTGGCTCCCTGTCAACAAGAGGATCACGTTCAGGCTCCTCACCCACGCACACAAGTCTCTCCACAACCTGGGCCCCAAGTACCTCAACGACCGCCTGACCTTCCACACGCCCACCCGCCAGCTACGGTCCGCTAGCCTCGCCCTCGCCGCCGTACCACGCATCCGAAGAACCACCGCCGGAGGCAGATCCTTCTCCTACCTGGCGGCCAAGACATGGAACTCCCTCCCCATCCACCTTCGGCTGACCCAGGACCACCTCGCCTTCAGGAGACAACTCAAGACCTGGCTGTTCGAGCAGTAGCGGCCCCCTTCCCCCAAGCGCCTTGAGACCCTTCCGGGTGAGTAGCGTGCTATACAAGTGTTATGATTGATTGATTCATCCTGCAGTGCCCCCACTCAGAGCCACCAGGTAGACACTTGGACTCAACTTCTCCCATCAACCAAAGTGGTTTGTAACAGGGAATGATCAGAAAGGTACCTATTCAAATACACAACCCCCACATACCTGTGCAGGTCTGCTCATGTGACCAGCATAAAATCCAAATGTAAAAATATACAGTGGTTCTTTGGGGGTTATTTATCCTGCACTTAGTTATTAGGGGCACTTTAGTTGTAACCCAGCAATATACATTATCAAATAATTCAGCTATAAAACACACTTAATGGAATTAACAGTAAGGTGGTACAAAAATGAATGTGTGGCGATAGTGTTCGAGTGGCAAACATGCAAAAAGTGAACAGAGAAAGCATATAGGAAAAGTAAAACAGTGACTGCCAATATTAAAAAGACCAGCAAAGGTGTGTTGAAAGTACTACTTTCCTACTCAATAGCCAGTCAGCATTTTGACTCCGTAGGAGTCAGCTCACAGGGTTATCATCAGGTCCGATAAAAAGAAGGCGGTAGCAACCCTGCGAACGCAAGAGATGAAAGGAGATTAGACTCCATTAATGCCGTTAGAGTGTTGTTGATGTTTTTAGTAACCAGTAATATACCTACGTGTGCTTGTAAACAGGCTAGGTAGTTAAGAACTTAGCTCAAGACAGTCATCTAGGATCACTAGCGAAAATATTTTGGAAAATAGAGGTCAGAAAAGCATTACTGTCCGCCAAAGGGGGGACATCATGGGCAAGTTAGGAGACAAGAAATTGTGGTTTACCAAGATAGCTTCAATGTTGGACTGCTAGTATTCCCACTGAAAACAAACTGAGGGATTCATTGTGTGAATTCCTGTGCGGAATCAACTAAGGGATTAGTCAACACTGAGATTAATGCATTCTGTGCATCTTTGAAAATACAGCCCCGTTTTTAGGTCTCGCCTGGAAATCGCATCCAAAGGATGCGTCCAGGCTGGAGACTTATAGCGAGCTGACACGGGGGAATGACGGACAAAAAACTGTCACGCGCATCTCCCCGGCTGGATTCAGCTGCTTGCACGCGCACCAACATTCACGCATGCGCACATCACAGCCACACGCATACACAGCACTCACGCATGCGCACATACACACGCATACACAGGCACACCCCCGTCGCCGCCGCCGCACCTACACGCATACACAGAGACCCCTCCACACACACCAGCCCCTCTCCTCCCGGCTCCACTCACCGGTGTCTGGCGGGCGCTCCCCGGGTCTCCAGGCTCCTTCCCTTCCTCGGCAGCTGCAGGCTCTCAACATTCACACATGCGCACATCACAGCCACACGCATACACAGCACTCACGCATGCGCACATACACACGCATACACAGGCACACCCCCCGTCGCCGCACCTACACGCATACACAGAGACCCCTACACACACACCAGCCCCTCTCCTCCCGGCTCCACTCACCGGTGTCTGGCGGGCGCTCCCCGGGTCTCCAGGCACCTTCCCTTCCTCCGCAGCTGCAGGCTCTCCCCACATCACGGGGGCACGCTGCTAGACAGAAGGCTTCTCTGTGGCCGGGCGGTGGTAGCGCTCGGCAGGGCTCTCTCTCCACATGGGAGCCCCGCCTCCTCAGTGCGCCCGCTTCGCCCCGCGGTCTTCACCCGGTCCCCCATCTCGGATACCGGGACTTAAAGGGAAACAGTATCCAGGGCTCCTTCCTGGTCACGGGAGCCCCGGGGCCGCAATGCTCACGCCACTTCCGGCCGGGCGGTGGTAGCGCTCGGCGGGGCTCTCTCTCCACATGGGAGCCCCGCCTCCTCAGTGCGCCCGCTTCGCCCCGCGGGTCTTCACCCGGTCCCCCATCTCGGGACCGGGACTTAAAGGGAAACAGTATCCAGGGCCCCTTCCTGGTCACGGGAGCCCCGGGGCCGCAATGCTCACGCCACTTCCTGCTGCCGGCTCCTCTTCCTGGTTGCACGTCAGGTCCCGGGCCAGCAGCCAATCAGAGCGCGGCCCGGGAATGACGTCACAGAGGTGTCCCGCAGTACCGCCCCCGGCCTGCCTGACTTCTCAATTACTTTATTCAGGTTATTTTTTTATTTTAACTAACTTTGGCCAAAGCTCTTGTCAGTGTAGGCGCCCACGCCTGCGGACTTTCACCTTCTGAATAGTTAAGGTTCCGCCCGACGCCTCTCACGGGTTCCCTGGAGATGAGTTACGGCAGGCCGCCGCCTGACGTAGGAGGCATGACGTCCTTGAAGGTGGACAATCTTACCTACAGGACGTCGCCCGAAACACTTCGAAGAGTTTGAGAAGTATGGACGAGTAGGCGACGTCTATATCCCCCGCGACCGGTGAATGCAGAGTGACAGTAAGTGCAGAGTGAGTGACAGTGAGTGCGGAGTGACAGTGAGTGCGGAGTGACAGTGAGTGCGGAGTGACAGTGAGTGCAGAGTGACAGTGAGTGCAGAGTGAGTGCAGTGACAGTGAGTGCAGAGTGACAGTGAGTGCAGAGTGACAGTGAGTGCAGAGTGCGTGCAGAGTGACAGTGCGTGCAGAGTGACAGTGAGTGCAGAGTGCGTGCAGAATGACAGTGCGTGCAGAATGACAGTGCGTGCAGAGTGACAGTGAGTGCAGAGTGACAGTGAGTGCAGAGTGACAGTGAGTGCAGAGTGACAGTGAGTGCAGAGTGCGTGCAGAAACAGTGAGTGCAGAGTGCGTGCAGAGTCAGAGTGAGTGCAGAGTGACAGTGAGTGCAGAGTGAGTGCAGTGACAGTGAGTGCAGAGTGACAGTGAGTGCAGTGTGACAGTGAGTGCAGAGTGACAGTGAGTGCAGAGTGACAGTGAGTGCAGAGTGCATGCAGAATGACAGTGAGCGCAGAGTGCGTGCAGAGTGACAGTGAGTGCAGAGTGCGTGCAGAGTGACAGTGAGTGCAGAGTGAGTGCAGAGTGACAGTGAGTGCAGAGTGACAGTGAGTGCAGAGTGAGTGCAGAGTGACAGTGAGTGCAGAGTGACAGTGAGTGCAGAGTGACAGTGAGTGCAGAGTGAGTGCAGAGTGACAGTGAGTGCAGAGTGAGTGCAGAGTGACAGTGAGTGCAGAGTGACAGTGAGTGCAGTGTGAGTGCAGAGTGACAGTGAGTGCAGAGTGCGTGCAGAGTGACAGTGAGTGCAGAGTGACAGTGAGTGCAGAGTGACAGTGAGTGCAGAGTGACAGTGAGTACAGTCACTCAGCACCACCACATTATCACTCAGAACCACCACAGTATTAAAAAAAATTAAAAGCCATTGTTATTTGTAATATCAATACATCTAAGTCACGTAAATACAAATGTTGCATTACAAATGCTATAGGTGTCACATTTGCGAAAGTTATAACTATTGGCATTGTAAATGACAAAGCTATTAATTTAGCTATTTTCAAAACCAACACATAAATGAACATTTGGTGAATTTCCATTAAAATATTTGACTTTTTTACTAAGATATTATTATACTGTTTTATGCAAACAAAATTTAGATACTGCATAAATAACTTTAATAAAACATATTTTATATGTAGCTTTTTATGTAAAAAAAAAACTATAGCATAAAGCAAAAAACAATTGCCATTTACAATGCTAATAGCTCAAACTTAAATAATGCGAGACCTATTGCATTGCAAATGCTTGTTAGAAACCCTAGCCGCTCTGCCAAAGCGCAGGCTATGCCAATTTACCAGTCTGAGCCAGGGACTGCAGTGGACTGTAACCCAAGAACCACCTAAACCCTACAGGGGAGGGGGTCAGAGCACTCCGGGCAGCAGTCAGTCCTGTGAGTCTACAGGATTATTGTAGTAGTGACTTCTGAAACTCCTTTCAGCACACACAAGAATCCGCACAGCAATATAATACAACAATTAGTGTTACATGCACGTGACCTACAAAAAAGCCATCTGGCATCCCCTTCCATATGTATCACTATTTTCACTGTGGTTTTACTTCTATTCTGAGTCAAATGCGGTGTAAGCACATTCTTATGATGTACCTTACAGAAGCCCCAGTTCTAACTAACGCATTCTTGATGTTTTAGACACTGCAAAGATCACCACGGGTAAGTGCTAACTGGAGCCACATTCTGCAAAGCAACCACCTTCCTTAACCTAGAGCAGGAAAGCAGACAAGAACACAGAGTCTGCTGGAACACACACTGCCTTGCTGGACAGACCGTAAAGTAGGACAGCTCTCCGACACTATATTTGAACACTGGTACAATTACGGAACTCTTGCAGTTTCTGCAGATTTAAGGCATTTCCAAATGGGCTGGAAGGCTCTGCTCCACATAGAGGTTACAATTCTGCAAGAGAATTGAGAAGTGCTGGAAAGCTGTACTTCATATCAATATAAAAGCTGGTGCTTGTACAGAAGGATGGGAGAGCTTTGACACTCACCCTATGGTTTGTTATACTCACATATGTTCCGTATACCTTAAATCTCTATGGATTATGCTAATTGGTGCTTTTGTTCTCTACACTGGAATGTGCTATACCATTGAAAATTCCAATAAACAGACTTTGCTGCAAGTGGCCTCATACATGTCTACGAGGCAGGGCACCTAGGTGGACGAGAAGGTGCTGTAATATTCAAGGGGTAGATCACGGATGCGTGGGACAGTGATGTCTGCCAGTAACGCATCAGAGTGGCTGGCCAAGGTGTCCTGCAGCTCCCAGTAAATGAAGGAGTAGTATTCATAGAAGACCTGTACAATATCACTTTGCGTACGGGCGGCGATGCCAATGCGGGTAACCACTTCCGTGATTAGGCGGACCAGGGACTTCTGCTGGGCCAGCCAGGCAAGGAGTCTGCCCGGCTCGTGCCCCTCTCTATGGATCTTGGCGGTGTGTGCCACAAAGATGGAGAAGGGCTGTGTAGGAGGATTTCGCTTCTGCAAGCTGTGGGGTGAACATGGGGTTGCTATCCATAGCTTTACCCAATGTGACGAAGTCCTTCTCAGCGGCCGCTATGTCCCCTTACAGGGTTCTGCGGAATTTTAATATATTTTGGATGGAATTGCCTCTCGTCACCACCGCAAATGTGTCCATCTTCAGTGCCCTGGTGGAGGGCGTGTTCTGATTCTTGGAGAAATAATGGCAAATTAGTTCTCTCTGCTCGTCCTGGAACAACACCTCCAGGCAATCTCACAGGAGTTTCCATGTGGGGGGTTGGTGGGTGTGGGAGTGCCCACCTAAGGTCCATGACATGTGTATCATGGTTGGAGACGACACAACCCAGGTAGTACGAGTGCTGGACAAGAGGCCCCAGATCGGTTGAGCAATGAAACTGATCGAGTTGCACCTGTAGGTTATGAGGTATGGAGTAGAGCTGGGACCCAGGGTTTTGAAACCACCATGTGTCAGTGAGTGACCTGTGACGGACCCAGTTCTGAAATTGGCACGTCTGTGCATAGGAGGGTGGGGTGGGGCAACAGGGTTGGGATCTATCCAATGTAAGGTCGAGAACACAGTTGTAGTTGTCGCTCAGCACCTATAGTAACGTGGTTTTGTGGGAGTGGTTGGTGGAGAGGGTGTCACAAAAGAGTCCTGTCCTGTTCCGGGCATAAATGCTCCCAGTGAGTAATGGCCGACCATCAAGGCGGCCCTCAAGGAGCTCAAACCGACCCTCTGTATCTATAGTCACATCTGTTTCCTAAAATGGAACTCCGGGGCAAACTCATACCCTGGCAACTCGTGCATAGGCTGAGTTGGTGGTGGCACAAATGAGACCCCTCCAATTCCTGCACAGGCGATCCAGCACCTGCGCCGCATTGCGTCTCCTGTAACAGGACAATTTGGGCCTGTTGCGCTAGATAGATTAATAGACTGCATAGCTTTTCTAGCTGTATGCATTCCCCGTACATTCAAGGTGAGGAGTTGAAGGTCAGTCAGTCATGACGGTGTGGTGGTGTTGTGAGCAGCATATGGGAAGGAGGATACCCACAGGAGATGCCATCCCAGGGTGCCACCCAGCCCGTACCATATAAGCAGTGAAGTACCCACCTGCCACAACAGAGTATGAGTTGGGGAGAGGGTGAACAAGGGTGACTGTATCAACTTAAGTAACTTAAAAGTTCCAAAACTGAGAGCCTACCACAACCGGTGGCACGCCCAAACTAGTCATAACCTGTAAGCTCTAGAGTAACGTGGGGGTGTGCCTAGAGTGAAGAGGGCAACGGTGCCCTGAGAAAGTCTGAATCAGGACATGCCGGCTTGACACAGGGTGCCGGCAGCACAGGCACCTATCGCCCGAGCTGAGCGCGATAGAGGTCACTTAAGTGAAAGATCCCGGGAAAAGGAGAGTGGTGGTGTACTAATCTTGAGTGTGTTGGGCATGTGATGGTGATCAACACGGCAGTGGTAGTGTGGGCAGCATTGTCATATTGATCAATACAAACCCTTTTGTGGGACAGTCAGCCATGTGGGCACAGAAGACTCATTGCTCAGATTAGAATGTCTGTTGTCAGTAGTGTTACCAGAGCACGGTCTGCGAGTCTCTTTGAGAGTCCTCAGACTTGAGAGTGTCATCATTGGACGTAAAGATATGCGGATCATTCTAGTCTTCTGTTGCTGTGGTCCCAATGTTAGCCGCAGCCTGTAGAACTTGCTTGTGGTCTGCGATTATCTGTTCTAGATTTGTGGAGCTAGTCGAGGACCCCCAACCCCGCACCCATCCCCACCTGAGGCATAGTCTCTGTCTGTGGCCAGCCTTGTCTCAGTCCGCGGAGCCTGGAGGGACCAGGTATGGATTTGGTGTGAGGCTGTGTCAAATCCCTGTGGTGTCGATCGGTCCAGTCCCAGGCGACCTTAGGGTCCATATAGAAGATGGTGGTGCCCTTGGATATTATCTTGAGGCAAGTTGGAAACAAGAGTGAGTACTGTACTCCCAACTGGCAAAGGAGCAGCTCGACTTTTAAAAAGGAGGAGCGCTGGCGCTGGACCGCTTGGATACCATTGGGGAAAAGCAGATGGCTTTGTCCTTCACTCGGAGTGGACCCGTCTGCCTGGCAGCCCGGAGAATAGCATTGCTATCCTTAAAATGTAAGAGCTTAGCCAGCATAGGGCAGAGAGGGACTCCCGGCAGTGGGTGCTGGGCCGGAACACGATGGGCTCTTTCCAGGGAAAAGAAAGGGGTAAAGTCCATAAGGGGGGTGGGGGGGCCGTAACAATGTGAACCAAGTCTTTAGATATGCAATGGGGTCGCAGCCCTCTGTCCCCTCCGGGAGCCCCAGGATGCAAATGTTGCTCCTGCTGGAGCAGTCCTTAAAGACTTCTGCCCTGTCCTCGAGCTGTTGAACCCGGTCCGTAGGTCTCAGATTGCAGGCTGATTGTTGCCAGCGGTTGTAGGGCAGTAATGTTTTTCTCGCCTTCAGAGTCTTTGTCTACGAGCCTGCTGTGGCCCTCGCTCAGGAAGCTGATTTCCACGGTCAAGGAACTTAACCTGTTCTCCATGGAGACTCAGGCGTGATCTACAGGTGCCAGTACCCTGTTCAGCTTGTCCAAGGTGGAGAGAGGCGGTGTGCCATCCAGTTGCGGAGTGTCTGGGATTATGGAGGTTGTGTTTTCAGAAGCCAGTGGTGGGGCTGTGGTGGTGGAGCACAGTCTGCTAATGGTTGGTGTCAACTCCTGGCTGGTAATGGCCACATGAGAGGTCTGAGTGATAATATGTGAAGAGGAATAGAACCAACCAATGCTGTAGTGTGGGTGGAAGAAAGGAGAAGACTTGGCTGCTGTTGTCATTGGTTGTGTAGGGGAGGCACCACATCGTGTCAGGGTAGTATGTGCGCAAGCGTCCCAGAGTCACAGTACTTAGTAGGCCCTTTGTGCATGCCTCAGTTGGGGCGCCACTGCATGAAGGTCGAACCATGGGTGGGGGAAGATGCCTCTTGGAATCACAGAAAGAGGTCTCAGGGCTGACTTGTATGGAGGAAGATCCCTCAATGTGGCGCAGCGATAGTGGCTCACTGCAGGCCACAAGGCTCACACGCTGTATGGACCAAATTGGAGCTGCTCCCACGCATCCCATTTGGGGATGCAAGGGCAGGTGTCATGTGTGGTATGCAAGGTTTCGGCGCGGAGTGTCTCCACTTTCAATGGTGGCTCACCTCAACATCGTAGACCCCAGTCAGGCTCTCCGGGAGCCCCACCTCAACAGGCTGTCTGGCAAGGCCACAGCTGGACCTAATTTGAGGTTTTCTCTCATACATCTCGATCAGAGAAGTACAGTGGGAAAACTGGGTGTTGAGGCAGTCGGCGGCAGGTTTGGGTGCACTTGCAGACTCACCAAGTGTCACTTGAATGTTAGACTCCAAAATGCTACCCGGCTCAGCAATGCGGGGCCTCAGGCCCCCCCCCCCCCCCCCCCCCCCCCTGTCCAGCGTGGAGTGGTTGCAAACCGGAGCACCCAGCGAGTTAGAGTGTACCAGCTCAGAGGGTAAGCCAAGGGGGCCCGCAGTGGATTGAGGCCCTTGTGGACCTGACTGGCACCTCCAGGAATAGGCCCGCCCAGTGGCAGCCTCTTACAACTTCACAGGCCTCCATAGAGTTTCCCAAAGGCCCACTGACCAAGACTTGGCCACAAGCAAGACGTCACTGGCAAGACGTCTGCCTGGGCCCCAACGAGATTCGGGAGCATAGTACTCCCTCACGCACCTCGATTGTGGCACCGATGCGGGGAAGCCATGGGCAAAGAGAGCAATCAGTAGGACCAGGATCCATGTGGACCAGCCGGGTGGCCTCATGGCCTGATACTCTAGGCAGCCCCCCTGGCCTAAAGATTCAGGTATTTCTAAAAGCTCACCAGAGGCCCCACCAGGGTCACTGGGAGCACTTTGCCACCCTCACAATGCTGGCAATTAAAGTCCAGGGCTAGAAGATGAGCCTAGGAGGAGGCTAGCCTGCTGTCCCCGCACCGGGGATGCCTTCAGCTGGTGAGCCGGGCACCACAAGGGCCGATGTCTTCGCACATGCAGGCAGCTCAGGATCAAGGTTTTGGCTCAAGGAGGGATCACAGTGGGCCATCAATGCCTGACTGCGATGGAGAAGCCAGGCCAGCAACGTGAATTGCAATCAATACGGCAGGCCGGTGGTCGGCTCGCCAAAGAGTTGCATCCGCCATCTTGGCTGGCCTGGCCACACCCCATACTAGCTCACCAATCTTACCCTTCTTAATCTGCCAAAATGATCATGGTCATCGTCTTTATTAGTTCTACGTCAGGACCAGAGGCAAGGATTATGCATTACTTTAGTTGCAGGGATTCTGCACATATACAGAACTATGCGCAGGAAACCAGGACCTCTATTGATAGTGGTTTCCCAGCCTTATCACCTCAGTGCTCAATATCTCCCAAACCGACTAGCAATAGTGTCTCATTCGTTCTCCGACTAACAGCGAAGCTACCAATGATTAGACAACCCAGAACAGAACACTCCCGACTCTCTCAGGAATCGCGAGAGCAAGACAACTCTTTCATGCACCCACTCATACTCATCCACAATAAGAGTATTCAGAGTTACTGTGTAGCTTAAATGTTTATTTTAACTGAAACTATCTATGGTACAGTACACGTGCCATTACTAGCAGCAAAATGCATAAACAAAATATCGTCAGAATTGTCATAATTCCATAGAATACAAATGGGGATATAATTTTGTAAGGACAGTGGAAAGGGGCTATAGTACTTAACCTCGAAGACCTCTTGGCTTTGTCTCCTGTCCCCATACCTCAAGGCCTAGATGAAAGGTTTACATCTCAGGACAAGCACAGCTCTTCTCTCTGGAAAGGTCTCTCTCCAAGTGTGTGAACATGCGTCGCTGCAATATTAAAGCACACCACTTTCAGTAGTGCAGCTGTGTGTCATGTCATGTCTAAGTGCGAGGGACTGACCAGAACAGAACAACAAGGGGCATTGTTTATCGACCTTGTACATCATGTGCAGACTAAACAGCAGAGAACGTGAAAAGCAGACAGTTCTCATGTGAAAGGCACAAAGTTTTGCAAAATAAAGGCATGTAGTATTGTGCGCAAAAGCAGCCTCATGGCAGCGAAGCTCATGCCAACTTAGAATTGTCAACAATGAACCCACCATCCATACTACACTTTCTTCACTTTTATCACACAGCAGGTTCAAAGTTCAAAAGTAAACATCACTAGACAAGCAGTACAACTCCCACGAACCACACGGAGTAACCATGGCGACTATCAGCCAATCATGTAAAAATCTGTGGGTCTATGTAACATGACCCCCTTCGCAGTCCCTCATCGTTCAACACTGCTTCGTGTCAGTTAAGTCATATATCTTTCCTTTTCCTGACTAAAGGTGTCAGGGGGATATTTGGGCTTATTGACGCTGTGTTTTCAGCTTGTGTATGAGCATTTTAATATCACTTACAGCAACGCTCTCATTTGACAGGATTTCTCAATGAACAGTAGGCTCCCGTCCAAGCGCCACTTCTCGGTAGCGCACGGGTGTGATAGGTGGCGCTCTTTCATGCTCCCAATCTGCGCCTTCTAATGCACTGCAGAGCAGCTCTGTCAGCGCTCTTGCAACAGTGTTGCGCTGGGGGAGTTGAGAGGTCCTCTACGCTGTGCCTTTATCCCCTTCCAACCCTCGCTTGACACTGCTTAGCAGTAGGTTTTAAAGGGCCTAGCCCATCAATTCGAGTATTGTCTGAAGCATGGTCTTCAGTTTTGATCACCAGCGAGGGGGCTGCCCTTGTTAACAGTATTGCAGGGCTTTGATTGGTGCTCTCACCCTATTATAATGCAGCCTCAAAGGGACAACACCTGCTCACTCATTTACTTCAAAGGATGAATTACCTTGGCCCGGCAGAGCCATCCTGCAGAGGTGGACAAGCTCTTCATCCATGCCATTTCCTGGGCGCTTGCCCCTCTACAGGAGTGTCTCTAAGCTATCAGCCCAGGTTTCCAGGTGCACAGGAATCCTACAAGGCAAGGCCTACAAGCGTGACGCGGGGCATCTGGTGGCTTCGACAGTTTGGCATGCTGAATGATGCACCCTACCAAGAGGAAACACCCAGTATAATGGGTGACTACATCGGGCGGACTTTGACCCGAGGAGGGATTTCCCTATTAGGGGGGAGGGTAAGCTGGAAGATGACTACGTTTAATCCAATGAGGCCCAGGATCGGGTAGGTTCTGGTGCCCAAATCCTGCCGCCTCAGAGCCATATGAGGTGGATGCTGCCCCTAGTGACATGTTTGACCCTGAAGGTATATATTCTATGCACTCCGCGGACTGGGTCCCTGACAGAAAGGTGGCGGAATATGTGGCGATCAAGATCCACCAGCCCATCAGCAAGGAGATGCAAGCCCGTCTCCAGGCGTAGTGTCGCAGACCATCCTAAGGGGATACGGTCACAGCTACCCCTGATACGACCCCAAGCTGTGTACCTTTTTCACCAAGTACAGGAAAGATCCCAAGAAGGGGATTGATTGCTCATGGAGGGCGTGTCAGGATAAACTTCTTGACGTGGTGGGCTCATAGCGAAGATTATCGAGCGAGCTGAACAGGCAAAGCAGACAGGTAGACCGCTTACCACAGAAGCGAGGTCGCCCCCACACACCCCTGCTACTGCCTCGTGTTTCTTAAGGCTCAATTCCTCCATTCCTGCCTCGTTTTTATTTTCTTCTTTGTTCCCCGGAACGACCCAGCCGCTGAGCCGCCCTCTGTCCTCCTTTCCCGCCGCTGCCTCCCTGCGGCCCGACCCCCTCCTGCCCATTCACCGCCCCGCTCCCGCCACCCAGCTGCTCCTCCCTCCCGGCTCCTACTTATGACGCCCATGCATACGTGCAGCGTTGACGCGCAGCGGAGGCGCCGATTGTGCGCCGAAGGTGTGCCAAAGGCAAGCCCGTCTGCGCCCGTCCGCGCCTGGCCCGCGCCCAGCGCCAGAACCCCTGGCCCCCGCAGAGGCCACCCCATCCGCCGGACCTACGACGCCGCAACACTCAATGCACTCAACACCGGCCGAACCCCCGGATGCTACCGAGACGCACCCACGGACCCTTCTGCTGCCGATCCTGCAACTTCTCTTGCATCCGGACCTGCACCGCACCCGCCAAGACGAACACCAGCAGTAACCACCTGAAGTGCATCCTGCTCAACACCCACTCCGTCCACAGACACGCCGTGGAACTCTGGAACCTCCTCCACACCACATCTCCAGACGTCGCCTTCCTGACAGAAACCTGGATGAACGCCTCCTCAGCGCCCGACATCGCCATTCCGGATGGATACAAGATCACCCGGAGGGACCGCGTCAACCAGACTGGAGGAGGCATCGCCATCGTCCACAAGAACACCATCCGCATCACGACCAACTCCGACGACACCCTCACGGCGGCCGAACACCTGCACTTCCAGATCCACACCGACCCCAAGACCACCCTCGGAGGCACCCTCATCTACAGACCCCCAGGACCCCGCACACAATTCAGCGAAGAAATCGCCGACTTCATCAGCCCACACGCCCTCCCCTCCGCCGACTACATCCTCCTCGGGGACCTCAACTTCCACCTGGAGAACAACAACGACCGCAACACCACCACCCTGCTGGACAACCTCGCCCTCAAGCAACTGGTCAACACCCCCACCCACTATGCCGGCCACACGCTTGATCCAGTCTTCTCATCCAGCAAGCACATCACCTTCAACCACTCCACAGGACTTCACTGGACCGGCCACAGCTGCGTCCACTTCAGCTTCAGAAGAACCACGACCCACCACCACCGCAACAGGTTCCTCACAGGAGCTGGAGCAAGATCACCGCCGAACAGCTCACCACCTCCCTCAGCCAGAACCCACCCGCCAGCACAACGGACCCCACCGAAGCAGCACGCAACTTCATGAAGTGGCTTTCCGACTGCGCTGACGACCTCACGCCACTAAAGAACCCTACCAGCAGACCCAGAAGCAAGAAAGGCTCCTGGTTCACTGACGAACTCAAGGACTCCAAGAAAAACTGCTGCACCCTCCAGAAAGCCTGGCTCCTCGACCAGACCACAGACAACATGACAGCCCTCAAACACGCCACCCGCAAGCACCACCAGCTTATCCGCACTACCAAGAAGAAATCTCTGAACGAACGACTGGACAACAACACCCACGACAGCAAGGAACTCTTCAGCATCGTCAAGGAGTTCTCCAACCCCAGCACCAGCTACAACAACATCACTCCTTCACAAGACCTCTGCGACTCTCTCGCCTCGTTCTTCCAACGCAAGATCTCCGACATCCACAACAGCCTCGTCGCACCATCAACGCACCCAACCGTCGAACCAACCCCCTCCACCGCCACCCTCCACACCTGGACCACGGTGACCACCGAAGACACAGCCCGCACGATGAACACCATCCACTCCGGATCTCCGACCGACCCCTGCCCCCACCACGTCCTCAACAAGGCCGACTCCATCATCGCACCCCAACTGCGAGACATCATCAACGCCTCCTTCAACACCGCCACCTTCCCGGAGAGCTGGAAGCACGCCGAGCTCAGCGCCCTACTGAAGAAACCAACAGCGGACCCCACCGACCTCAAGAACTTTCGCCCCATCTCGCTCCTCCCGTTCCCTGCCAAAGTCATCGAGAAGACAGTCAACAGACAGCTTGCAGCCTTCCTCGAGACCAACGGATCCCTCGACCCCTCACAGTCTGGTTTTCGGGCCAACCACAGCACTGAGACCGCCCTCATCGCAGCCACCGACAACATCAGAACCCTGCTCGACAACGGGGAAACAGCGGCCCTCATCCTCCAGGACCTCTCTGCAGCGTTCGACACCGTCTGCCACCGCACCCTAGTTCAACGCCTCAGCAACATCGGTATCCAAGAGAAGGCCCTGGAGTGGATCATCTCATTCCTCACCGGAAGAACACAGAGTCTGCCTCCCCCCGTTCCGATCCGAGGCCACCGAAGTCATCTGCGGCGTACCGCAAGGATCATCACTCAGCCCCACCCTCTTCAACATCTACATGAGACCTCTTGCAGCCATCGCACGCCAGCACAACCTCAACATCATCTCCTACGCCGACGACACACAACTGATCCTCTCCCTCACCAGAGAACCCGCCACTGCCAGAACGAGCCTACACGAAGGGATGAAAGATGTCGCCGAATGGATGAAGAACAGCCGCCTGAAACTGAACTCCGACAAGACGGAAGTCCTCGTCCTGGGACCATCGCCCTCCGCCTGGGACGACTCCTGGTGGCCCCCCGCCCTGGGCACTACCCCCAAGCCAACAGACCACGCACGCAACCTAGGGCTTCATCCTGGACTCCGCCCTCTCGATGACCAGACAAGTCAACGCCGTCTCCTCATCATGCTTCAACACCCTACGCATGCTCCGCAAGATCTTCCGATGGATCCCGCCGAAACCAGAAAGACGGTCACCCAGGCACTCGTCACCAGCCGTCTGGACTACGGAAACGCCCTCTACGCCGGAACCACAGCCAAGCTACAGAAAAGACTCCAACGCATCCAGAACGCCTCCGCCCGACTCATCCTGAACATCCCCCGACGCAGCCACATCTCCGGCCACCTGAAGGACCTGCACTGGCTCCCCGTCAGCAAGAGGATCACGTTCAGGCTCCTCACCCACGCGCACAAATCTCTCCACGACCTGGGCCCCAAGTACCTCAACGACCGCCTGACCTGCTACACACCCACCCGCCAGCTACGTTCGACAAGCCTCGCCCTCGCCGCCATTCCACGCATCCGAAGAGCCACCGCTGGTGGCAGATCCTTCTCCTACCTGGAGGCCAAGACATGGAACTCCCTCCCCATCCATCTTCAGCTGACCCAGGACCATCTCGCCTTCAGGAGACAACTCAAGACCTGGCTGTTCGAGCAATAGCAGACCCCTTCCCCAAGCGCCTTGAGACCCTGCCGGGTGAGTAGCGCGCTATACAAGTGTTATGATTGATTGATTGATTGAAGATGCAGCTGACTGGGCACAGAGAGTGGTCTGCTTCCTCACCAACCATGCCCTTTGTGGAATGTTGATGCTCCCTTCTAATAAAAATAGACTCCAAGCTGCTACAGCTATCATCGTCTGAGGTGGGACCTTTAGCGCTGGAAAACCTGTTTGGTGAGCCTTTCGTCAAGGAGTTGGGGAAGTTCATCTCAACCTTTTCAGCCCATAACAAAGCCCAATAGTCAATGAAGAACTTCCCAGGGAAGGTTTTTGGAGGGGCATGAAGACGCAGGGGTCGCTTCTCCGGCTGCCAGTCCTATCAAGGCCCTAACAGAGTCCAGGCCATGAGAAACAACAGCTGGCACGATGGCCATAAGGGGACACACTATCCCACCTGCGGCCGTGGGCAAGGAAGAACAACCTGGTCCGTGGAGGGGCAATAGCAGCAGCAGTTTCAACGGTAAGCCCCATCCTTTCTTTGCCTCTCCGGCTGGTGGGGTGGAGGGGGGGGGGGGCGGGAGTGAGGGAGACTGCTTTGTTCACACATAAGTGGGCTGAAATTACGTCAGACCAGTGGGTGCTCAAGACTCTGCAGGGGTACCACAACATTTTACAGAACTCCTGTGCAGTTAGTAAGGCCCCACCTACTATTTATCTCCACAAAGGATTCCCTTCTGATCGATCAAGAAGTACAGGATCTACTGACTAAGGGTGCGATATGATCACCCACTCTCCAACTCAGTGGCTTTCTCAGCAATATGTTTCAGGTGGAGAAAAAAAGACAAGGGCTTCTGCCCGTGATCAACCTCAGATCCTTCAACAAATGGCTTGTTTACCGCCATTTCAAGTTGGAGGAGATCCATCTCCTCAGGGACCTTCTGCTCCAGGACAACTGGTTAGTACGCCTAGACCTCAAGGACACCTACCTAACAATCCCCATTTTTCCTCCTTGCAGATTTCTCCAATTTGAATGGAAAGGGCAAATCATTGAGTTTTGGACCCTCCCATTTGGTCTGTCATCAGCACCATGGTGCTTCACAAAGCTCCTCAAATCTGTGATGGACCCGGGTCCTAGGTCCACCACAGGTTGATCATCCAGTTGATTATCTACCTCGATAATCTCCTCCTGGTGAATCCATCACGCGATCTTCTGGTGTCTTACCTAGACACCATCATCACCTTACTCCAGGGCTTGTGTTTACTCATCAATCAACAGAAGTTGGATTTGATTTCCCAACAGAACATGACATTTCTAGGCTTTTGCATAGAGTCCAGAGCAGAGACCCTGAGCTTGCCAGATCAAAAGATGAGCAAAATCAAGAAGGAGCTGAAGAAAGTTCTCAGGAGGGACAAGATCTTCCTGCAGCAGTTGACCAGGATTGTTAGGTTATCTTCTTCGAAACAGGCCATTTTCCTGGGGTCACTGCAAAGGCTGAAAGTGGCTCATGTTTGGAGGGGGTCTTACCTATTCAGAATTGGTGTCACAGAGGCTGGAGGCCAGGACGGAGCTTCAGTGGTGGATAGACCACATGGAGGCATGGAACGGGTGGGCAATTTTTAGTACCCTTCCGGGCCTTGTGATAGTAGCGGATGCCAGTTGCCTTAGATGGGGCGCTAGATGGGGCGCCAGATGTGGCTCAATATCCATTGGGAGCAAATGGATAGAGGAAGAATTGAGCCTACACATTAATTGCCTGGAACTTCTAGCGGGATTGTTTGCTTTTCAATCCCTCACAAAGAACACGGTATTGTGCTGTGTACTCCTGAGAATGGGCAGCATGCTGGCAGTCAAGTATATCAACCGGCTGGGTGAGACACTCTCACAAGCTCTGGTGGAACTAGCCAAGGATTTCTAGCACTACTACCTTGTTGGAAAGTGGGTTATTGGTAGGGGCAAATGTAGATCTGCCACTGGCAATAAGGCCACTAACACATGGTAGGACTCAGCATAGGTCTTAGAAAATGATTCCTTTGCTGAACCTTTAGTAACGTGGCAGCGAGCAGACAGGCTTAACTTCAAAGACAGGTATGTAAAGCATTCAAAAACACAATTCCAGTAAATAATTAAGACACAACACATAATAAAAATCCAACACCCATTTCTAGAAATAGGAAATATTTGTATCTTTAAAATGACCACAAAACAACAAAAGTCCAATGCAGGGAACCAGAGATATTAATTTTCAAAGTTTCAATAAAATATAGCACTTAGAAGATTATAGCACCATATTGTGATACCTGCTCACGATAGACCGGACCAAAGTCAAGGTTTCAGGCCAGGCACTATGGGGCCCTGAGCGGCTACAGCTCGCGGCAGGTCCCGGACTCAGTTTCTACAGTTACACTTAGAAACGTTTCTGGAGCTTTTCTCCTCGAGGCCCCTCGAAGCTCCAAGCCAGTCCGGATTCAGTGAGGGTTCGCCGGCTTGACTTGTGACTAGGTCCCGGTCAACTTCCCTGTAGGGGACTTGGAAAATATTTCAAGATTGCTTCATCGGGTCAACTCAGGAATCCAGGCCGACACGCGATAGAAGGCAGGCAGCTTGGCTCTCGTGGTTGCTCCCGGTCACCTTTTCTACGAGCAGACTAAAAAACGTATGCAGCTTTTTCTCATGGGGTCTCTCGATGCTCCTCATGTAGCCGGATCTAGTGAGGGTTCACCGGCTTCAGATTTTCTCTAGTCCCGGTCAATCTCTGGAAGTTAGAACTATGGAGCTTTTAGCGGGACGAACCTGGTTGGCTTGGCCAGCTCACTGTTGAAGTTAGGCGGCCTGGCTGGCCAGGTTGAGTCGGTCCCTCTATGGAGCTTTTTTTCAAAGTTGGTCCTAAGTTCCCCAAACTTCTTGCACCTCTTCCTCAAGGGGTCCCAAAGTGTCTCAAACTCACTCTAAGGGTCTGGAAGCTCCAGGATGGTCCTTGAAAGTTGAGGATGTCAGTTCCCACAATCCACTGGTACAAAACCCTTAACAAATCCACTGATGGGTCTCCAAGGTGTAGATGTAGTTGGTGATGTTCCAGTTGAGCTCTTTTAACCTGTAGCTTTCAGGGAGTCCACTCTTTAGTTCTTTTCCAGCAAGATAATCCACAGGACTGTAGTCTCAGATGGTGCAGTCTTCAGAGGTCAGGTCTTAGAATTCTATGCGCAGCAAAATCTTCTCAGCAGGGCACTTCTTGCTTCATTAAGTTTCAAGCAGCTGATCTGGAGGGCTCTGCCCCTTCTCAGATACTTATTCCAAGTTCTCGGGGTCATGCAGGAGGTCACGTCTGACCATTGGAGCTGAATAACTCCTCAAAGTGATGAACACATCCTGTAGAGTGTGGCATTATTTTGTCCCAGAGTGCATCAAATCTTCCAAATCCATAATGGCTGATTTTCCATCAAGTAGGTAAGAGCTGGCTAAACACCCCCCTAGCATGGCTTATTTACATAGACCCTCCACCTACCATCTGACACTGTGGCCATCCCTCTGCCTTTGCAGACTATGGTTTCAACTCCTTCCCCTGGCCTGGCATTCCTATTGAACTGCACACTGCCCTTCAGCAGAGCCAGTTAACCCCAGGGGCTCTTTGTCACCTCTTCAAAGCAACTGGCTAATGTACTTTACTCGGACCAATCAGGGCAGACCACTGGAAGGCTGAATTTGGATCCACAAACAAGAAAGTCTAATAACTTCTTGTCTGTACATTTTAGAAGAAATTCAACAATAGAACATTGTTGGATTTTTCCCTACCATTCTAGGAAGTGTTTGAACAGTAGCTCTATCCCTTCCTATCGGGAGTTATTATTTAATAACTCCCTTCAATGTTAACCTATACGGCCTGGGAATTGCAATGGGGAAAATGACGGGCCAGTTTTCTAGCACCAGGGCTTATAAAAACATATTTTATAAGTATTTCCCTAATTTCTACAGGACTCCCACACCCTGTGCAACTTGGGGAGACTTTAGGGGTTCTGAATCGGCAGAAATATTGCAGATCCTCCTTCCACAGTGCCTCTAGCATCAAAGTCGAATTTGAGCAGCACTTTAACACAATGTGGGGAGGTAATTGTGAAATTTCACATATAAAATCTAATTTCATAAGGGTGTACCTTACAAATACCTGACCCCCCACCCCTGGGATATCTAGGGGAGACCCTGAGGGTTCCCAATATGCCAAAACATTGTAGGTTATCCATTTTTTATGGGCCCCTACCACCAAAGTTGAGTTTGGGCACAATTTACTTTTACAAGCAGTCCTGTCACCCAGGGGAAATGGCCACTACAACACGGCCGTTTCCATGAAATCCTTTACCATGCATGCATTAGAACGCATGCGTGGTTACCACGAAAGCCTTTACCACGCATAACGTTACTATGAGATGCGTAGTAAAGGCATGTGTGGTAAAGGCAAACAAAAGGGGGCTTAAGGGGGTCTCCCCCCACATCAAAAAACCCCCCAGAAAATGAAGTGACGAAGCGAAGTGGAGGCAATCGACGTCGTTAGAGAGGAAACTGAAAGAAACTTCCGCTTCCTCTTTACGACTAGGATGTCATCAAGAAGGATGAAGGACAAGAGAAGACGACGTGAAGAGGTAAGGGGAATTTTAATCAAAAATAAAAAAAAGATTGAGGGTTAAAGGCATGGGTAACTAGACGAAGGTTTGGGGGATGGGGGGCAGACACGTAAGGGTACAGGGGAGGGGTATAACCTATCCCAAGAGTATGCCCTTACCATACATAAATTTACAACGAAAATCATTGTAAATCTATGCGTGGAAAAGGAATATTCGTGGAAAAGGTTATGCGTGAAAAAAGCATTCAGTTGTAACGCATGCGTGATAAAGGTATGTGTTGCAACGGAATGCGTTGTAACGACATACAACTGGCACCCAATGCTGCTTTTAAACTGACCTCAGGCTTCGGCAGTGGACACATGAGTGCAGAAAAAGCTGCTGGCCTCTAAAGTGTCATGCTCCAGGGTACTGGGGACTTCTAGGTAGTTTCAATCCCCTGCCCTATCATATACTAGGGGCTTATGGGGTAGGTCATGCCAATTACAGGGGTACCCCACCATACCAAAGTGTACCCTAGTGTATGTTAGGTGTTTTAACTATATCCTAATGTGTCTCTTTCAGCTTAGCACTGGCCCTGGGCCTGGTTAGGCAGAGCCTAGGGTCAGTCAAATACAGTTACCACCAGTATCAGTCAGCAAAAAGTGGGGGGGTGCCCAGGGCACAGGATGACTTGGCAACATACCTTTAACAGCAAATTTCGGTGACAGCAAAGTACCTTCCGTGAGCTCTGAACTTCGTGGTGGACTAGAATTCCAGGTACCACAAGGATGCCAGCGATTAGAGGCACGACCCGAAGGTCTTTCAGGCTCGGATGGCACGATGGGGGCCTTGCCAGGTGGACATGTTTTCTTACAGATGGAACCCAGCTTACCCGTTACGTCAGCCAGAGACCGGAGCGGGTGCGGTGCATGCCTTTCTCTAGGACTGGTCGATGGATGGATTACGCCTTCCTACCCTTTCTCCTAATTCAGAGATTGGCAGCTCAACTCAAACATCAGCAAGCATCTCTGGTACGGATCACACCAGTATGGAGATCCCTTCTCTCCTGGAGCTGGTGTGAGCCGCTCCATTGCTCCTGCCATCATTTCCCGATATTCTGACGGATCCCCAGGGCCATCCACATCCTATGGTTCTTCAGGGCCATCTTCCTCGCATGGCGTGGAGGATTTCAGGCGACGCTGGAAGGACATCAGGCTCTATCAGGGAGCTGGGTTACTCATCCATCAGGCGTGGGCTCCAGGAACTACCAAGAGGTACAGATCGGCATGGAGTAGATGGGTTTGTTGGTGTGTGGAGAGATACCTGGATCCGGTGGGCATCAGTGTTAATGAGATTTTGAATTTTCTTATGGAGCTCTTCCAGGAGGGTATGGCATACTGTACCATTAACTTGCTCAGATCAGCTATTTCAGCTGGACATGTGCTGGTGAACAGTACTCCAGTGGGTGAACACACTTGGGGTGGGGGCTGGGAGTAAACTTCTCAAGGGCATCAGGATTTCTCGTCCCTCCAAGCCTACAAATGCCTCAAGCTGCTGGATTGTGAATGAGCTGTATTTGGCACCTGACTGTGCCAGAAGACTGAAAAAGAGAGGTTTGAGAAGGGAATGGGATATGGATAAAAGCGTGGGAGAAAGAGGAACGGTTGGAAGAAAGAGTTATGGGAAAGGGATGCGAGAGGTGAGAAGTGTGAGAACAGACAAAGTGGGAGAAAAAAGGAGCAGCAGGAAGGGGCTGCAGAGATGAGGAATTAGGACAAACGGGGCATTAGAGAGTGAAGAGGAAGACAGAAGAGGATGCAAGGAGTTGGACAGTAAAGCGAACAGTAGAAGAAGGAACAAGGAAAAGAGAATAAGATACAGGGATTGAATTCAGGAAAGGAAAAGTGAAGCAGAACGGACAATGGGAAATAAGGTGGGAGGGAAAGGTGGTTGAGGGAAGAAGGGGTGTAATGGAAGGGTGGAGACGGGGTGGCAGAGGGAAGGATGCAGTAGAAGTCATGTGGTGAAAGGGTGAAGAGGATGGCAAGACTCGACAGAGTAAGAGTGGTGGGATTGAAGTAGCAGGAGGGACAAGGGGAAGGAGGAAAATATGATGTAATAGGGAATCAAGGGGATGGAAGGACAAAGTAGGAAACAAAGCGGAGTACAGTGCTAAGTACATTTCTGCCACATTTGTTTGTATGGATTGTCCAATGTGTAAATACTCCAAAGAAGTATGCATGAAAGAAAAGAAAGCGGGCAAGTAAGTAATTTGCATGGATCTTCCCTTCCTGTCGGACATCTATGCAAATCGTAGGAGACCAGCAAAGCATATATTTAATATTTTCACAAAGGATCTCTGTGAATCAACCACTCACCTTTGAGGCTGGCTCATATGACTTCTAAGGATAACCATGACATGAGTCGAACGACAGACAGACCAATGTATATTTTTAAAAGTAACAGAGTTGATGTTCAACCTTTATTTCTGGAGTTATTTCTCCTGTAAAGGGTTACCGGAGCCTTGTGACACCCTTAACAGAATTAGAGATCAAAGATTGTGAATTGGACTAATTTATGTGCAAATACCTTTAACACCCAGAATGCAGGACTATGCTCGATACTACATTGACAGCATAGTGTCAGTCTTATAGACTTTGTTGGAAGTGAGAGCAGAGAAGCATATAAGTGACACCCATGCGCGTCAACATCAGTTTTACCTGACACTATCTGCACCCTCCGATGCAGAGCACAAAACAATAGTCAGTACCAGTATGAAGAGCTCCTATTTGGGAGCTTTTTAGATGATAAAAAGAAACCACTCCACAGAACAGGGCAATCGAAGGGCAGTGAGGTTAAAGTATTCACAAGAATGAGCGTTACTGGAGGTCATGGATACTTCTAACCGCAGATTCCTCACCTCTACAATAGATACAAAAGCAGTACCTCCCCACTGTGGCTTGTCTGTGACATGGGCTCTGACTAAAACCTCTTGCAGAACTGAATAGGTGAAGTGCACTTCCCCGTAGACCTGCTTGTCAGCAGTGCTACTTATGCAGTAGTGCTTGGTGAATGTGTGACCAATGCCCATGTCGCAGCCTGGCAGATGTCAAGAACTGGAACTCCAGGTGCAAATACAGTGGTGACAGACTTGGCCCTGGTGAAATTGGCCCTCTGTGCATCCAGAGGCTAATTTGTGCCTATTGCATAGCTGATCTTAATGGCAAAGGACTGTCTACCTTGAGAGAGACTTTTTGCACAGCCTTTCCTTCCTTTGCCCACGAGGACCCCAGAAAAAGATGATCGACCACTAGATAGCCTTTGGTGTGATCAAAACTCCAAAAGATTGAGATGAAGCCAGGTTTCCACAGGAGATCAGACTACTCTGATCTCCACCTCATTTGGATGACCACCCTAATCCAACAGTGACGCATCCCTCACCACCATCAGCTCTAAGTTGTCAAGGGAGCGGGTTCTGTCACTGGTCAGGTTGCGGTTTAGCAGCCACTTCTGCAGATCGGGTGCAGTCTGCTCTGAAACCTGGACGACATCAGACAGCTTTCTTTGTGCTGGGCCCACTGAGACAACAGAATGTATGAGACAGAAATGCCAAGAAGCCTCATCCCTGCTTATATGGAGATCCCGGTCTGATGCTGAAACGTTGTGATCATGACACAAATGTCCTGGACTCGTTGTGACGGAGGAAAGACCATGAATTGTATAGTATTCAAGAGTGCTCCTATAAAAGGCAGTCTCTGAAGAAGTCAGGTGTGACTTGGGCTCGTTAAGCAAGAATCCTACCAATGTCAGGGGATTCGCTGTCATCTGGAGAAGGTTTATGACTTCATAAGCAAGTTATTGAAGTAGAGGAAACCGGTATTCCCAACCTCCGGAGATGGCTGGCAACCATTACCATAATTTTCATGAACACCGAGGGGCGCTGATAAGGCAAAAGGGGAGCACAGCAAACTGAAATGCTCTTGACTAACCTATAATGGCATGTAATGTCTGCTGGACTACAGGATGATCAAATTATAGTATGTGTCCTACAGGTCCAAAGGGTACCACCCAGTTGTTTGGATTAAGGGCAGACAGAACTTAGGCCAGGGTAAGCATTTGAATTGGGCCTTCGTCAGGGGGCATTCAGAGGAAGAAGATCTAAAATGGAATGAATGCCTCAAGCCTTCTTTGGTAAAAGGAAATAGCAGGATTAACAACCCATACCTATTTCTGTGTCTGGAAACCCTATTGATAACCCCTTTGGAATGCAGAGCTTGCACCTCTTGTAATAAAATAGAAGTAGGCAGAAGTTGTAGCTCATCAGAAAGGAACAAAATGAAGTCCTGCCGCACAATCTGGAGGACCCATCTGTTGCATGTGATGGATTTTCACCCTGTAAGCAAGTGTTAGATCCGGTCTCCCACAGAGGGGTTGTAAACCAGTAAGGGCAAACTGAAGTGGCTTGGAGGCTGATGCCACAGAGGAGGGTGACTAGGAAGATTGATGCCCCGGGGAACCTGTGCGGTACCTGTCTGATCACCGCCGCTGGACACAAAAGGACTGGGGTTACTATAGGAGCTCGCACTCCTTGTCCACCAACCCTCTGGAGAAATCTCGGAGTGGCTGAAACTGTTAAGGAAACGGTCTGGCAGAGGTCGAGAGGCCCAAAGAACATGCTGTGACCTAGCTTTCCTTACAGCATTCCAAGGCAGACTCAATTATCTTTCCTCAAAAAGGTGGGTCCAATCACAATGCATACCCATAAGGGATACCTGCACATCCCCTAACAATCCCCAAGCACAACAACAGACACCACACAAGTGCTGTCTGCTCAATCCAAGCAATCTGTAGTATCCAGGCCAGCACAAATGACTTATTTGGCTGCATCCTGACCATCTTGAATGGTTTGAGACATGGAGACCCCAAATTCTTTCGGGACTGCCAACAAAATCTTGTTGGCCATGTCCCAGACAGTGTGCATATGTTGGTCTAGTAGGCAAACTGCGTTGACAGACTTCAAATCTAGGCTGGCCAAAGAAAACATTCGTTTTCCAAATGCAGCAATTCTTTTGTACTCCCTATTCAGTGGAAGCTTGGACCATCCAATTCTCAAGAGTAGAATTCTGCATAGGAAAATCAGGGTTGCTGGGCAACAGTCCGACAACCTACTTGTTCACTTGTGGGCAAGAGTAAGGCGGAGACCAACTGCCCATAACAGTATCAGTTCAGAACTTGTTGAATACGAGTTTAAAGGAAGTAGGCCCAAACCTGCATAACATCTATTAGGAAATGTGTCTTAACTTCCAACAGAAAACAGTTGTAGCTCCTTGACCTCGTCATTATGTCGAAATAACACAGTAAAGGACAAAGTCTGCTCTGTTTGCAGCCTGGGAAGGGCTCAACCCTGACCTAGGGAAAGTTTCAAGCCCACTGGTCTCCTGTAAGTTCAAGTATAAAATCATCATAATGTGGGGTTAAATCATCCCCATCATCACCTTCGGATAGTGGTAAACGCAGAATCAAAACCAAAAAGGTGATAGAACCTCAGAGGGCAGCTCTGCATTAGTAGAGGTATAAGTTCTGAATTAGGGTGTACGGGAACCGGGTATGAAGGGGTAAAGTCAGAGCGTCACCTCAGTAGAAGTTGAGAGGAATTTGGCTGGAGATCAGACATTGGCATTAGCAATAGATCGCTGTAGTGACTCCAATCACAACAGAAACAGAAGAATGAGAGAAGTAGAATTACATTAAATAGGAAGTTTATACTAAAGGGGAAGAATAACATGCAGCTCCAGTAAAGGTACATCAAGAATGACACCAGAGCCCCAGTTACCGTTGCTCAGCCACCAAACATTCCTATTACATACACAAGGTTCCAATTAAAGGAACATGCCATGACTACACATCCTCCTTCTTAACAAAGAAACAAACAAAATAAAAAAAAACAAATAAAAAAAACAACAACATAAAATCATTGACAACTCGGACCTAATAATCCGTCATGTATGTTTAGTAAATACCGCACAAACCTATGTGACCCACAAATGAGAACTAAACCAGATCACACCCAACCATCCCCCCTTTCCAAATTGCGAAAGAGAGAAGAAAAAAAAACCAATATCATCCAGTACATATTTCACCAATATGTGATCACTAAAATTCAAATCTCAATGTTCCGATCATAATTAACTTGAACATCACGATCATCTGACTCAGAAGCAGATGAATCATCTTCATATTGAACATAAGTAACTTTTTCCTTTGAAAATTTCTTATTTTTCCGGTTGCAAACCCTTGAGAAATGACCCACCAATCCGCACTCTATACACTTTGCATGCTTAGCAGGGCACCTCTCAAAAGTAGCAGCAAGTGAGTAACTCCCACATCTAAAACACACCACATCACTAAATTTCTTCCTTTCACTTCCCTCACTAAATTTCTTCCTTTCACTACCCTGCCACTCCTTCTCACTAAATTTCTTCCTTTCACTACCCTCCCACTCCTTCCTATCACGAAAATCACCATTTCCTCCTGGGGAATTGATTTGTAAATTTGAAGTCAAACGCATACCAGAAGAACCTTCGTCCCCTGTTGCTGAATCCCTGGCTATCAAAAACATACTAAAAAGCTTACACACCAACACAGATCCCAAAATAAAATTAGTTCAGCAATGGATAACAACCTTCATGTAAATGCGAAAGAGAAACAAAAACACTCAAACAACCACTACGTGAATGACTAGTCAGTAAAAATATAAAGACTCAAATAACCACTTCAAGAATAATGAGACAGCAAAATATAAAGATTGTAAGTCTAGAACGTAAATGAATAACCCCTTGCAAACTCTAAACTGATACCACACGAAATTCCTGAGCCTCAAGAAATCTCTGCTGCAATGTATACCCCAAGAAATCTCTACTGCATGTATGATACAATTACAACCCCAAAATCCCCCAAAATAGTCAACTGTGTTTTCGTGAATGTCAACCTAATAAATATACTGTTTACATGACTTCACTATTAACTGTTACATTGTGAAATTCGAGCACTTCATGAATTATTAACAGCATATATACCTGTTGTATCTATGTCTTTAAATATGTGCATTCTCAAGAGAGAATGCAGCCATGTCACTAGCCATGTCACTCTGGAATTCATGATCTGTGTCAGTTGTTGCTTGATCTCTGATGTGGACGACTTGCCTCCCTGTTGGGCTAATAAACCCGTTTTAACCAGCTTCCTGTGTATTGATCTTTACAATACTGGCGACGATGAGCCCAGCAGGTGAAAATGAACCCAGCGCCTTGAAGACGAAGACCTTATTTTAATTGGACCTCCGTTTTTTTTTGGAGAGGAAATATCGTCTGTGGAAATATTGTTTTTCTGTGCTACCTTGTGCTCTTCGTGAGGGAACATTGTGTATTTCGTTGGCGGCGCCGGCACCAAGCAGAAGGTACATTTCTGTGATTCTGTCTGAATTGGGCCTATTTAACGAAGTATCCCTACCTCCGTTGCTCGAGATTTTTTCAAATCCTGCTCGAGCTGTTGGAGCGTGCCTGTTTGGAACGCGGTCTTCGCGAGCTGTTCCATTGAGCGTGCCTGCCTGGAGTGTGCTGCCATTGTCTCGGCGCGTCTTCCTGCGTGATTTTGACTGGCGTCACGTCACACGCAACGTGCCTAGCGTCCTTCAGACCTCACGTCACACGCTTTGTGTTGCCAGGTGACAAACGAACAAACGCGTTCTTGTTTCCTTACGCGCAGTTCCATCACCTAGCAACCAATTTTTTGCCAGCGCTTCGTGTTTATTCCTCGGACTTTCACTTAAACGCGCTGAAGATTTTCCCCAGAGCACGGTATTTTTTTTTTTTCCTTTTATTCTTTTGTTTGAGGCAAGTCACAATTTTGTTTGATGCAGTGGGACTGAGACTGTTTACTCTCAAGATTGATTCTGTTTTACCTTTTTGATGTGCTTATCTGACTGAAGTCATAGAATCTCAGCTCTGAAGCAGTTCCTATTTTCGAAGTTACCGCAGTACACAGTGTGCAGTGAGCAAAGAAGCACACTAAGGAACTTGTGTATCCTTTTCTTATTTTAACTCCTTATTTTAGGTTGTTATTTTAGATTGTTGTGTTAGCTTGTTTAGTTAACTTGTTATTTTAGTTTGTTTAGTTGTTTTTCTTTCAGCATGTCATCTTCTGCAAGTGGTATGAACCAACCTCCCCAGTTTTTAAGCGAACAGGGCGAACCCATTTTACCTTGGAAGAAATGGAAACCTATTTTTGATTCTTACCTTCTTGCAATTGGCGGAGAGAAGTTTTCTGCTGTCAGGAAACAGGCTGTTTTACTTAACAACCTCGGAATTGAGGGAAGAAACATTTATGACAGTTTAGATCCGATACCGATTGGCAGGGGTGCTGGTGAACCATCTGATGTTTTTGAGATGAGTGTTCTTCTCCTTAAAAATCATTTTGGTGCACGCATTAACGTTGTTATGGAAAGACACAAATTTTTCATGCGTGTTCAAGCCAAGAGTGAGAGAGTTGGAAATTATGTTGCAGCACTTAAATCCCTTGCGCAGACCTGCGAATTTGAACTTTTAACGGATTCCCTCATTCGTGATCAACTGGTTCGTTGCACAAATGATCTCAAAATCCAAGAGAAACTGTTGTCCAAGAATCCCAATTTAAAAGAGGCTATACTGATTGTTGAGAGTGTTGAACATACCTCTACTTGGGTCAAGGAGATTAGGAAGGGCCCCGCTCAGAATGATCCGGTTTCCAGTGTTGGTCTTGAGCACCGACAAACTCCCCAAGCTGAGTGTAATGTTGCTGTTGTTGGCAAAATTTCTCCCAAGCAAGAGAAAACCTTTGTTAAATCTGAAAAACCCAAACAGAACTTTAGCAGTAATAATCCAAATAAGGACAACAAATTTAAGTGTCCCAGATGTGGTAGTGAGAAGCATGGTCCGAATTATCCG
Source organism: Lissotriton vulgaris (assembly GCF_964263255.1). Classification (NCBI taxonomy): domain Eukaryota; kingdom Metazoa; phylum Chordata; class Amphibia; order Caudata; family Salamandridae; genus Lissotriton; species Lissotriton vulgaris. The sequence goes on from NC_141696.1 coordinate 1,420,179,901, forward strand.
AATTGTTTTGCTAAAAGTACTGTTTGTAGAAATTGTGGGAGGAAGGGTCATTACGCAAGAATGTGTAAAAGCAACAAAGTCAATTGTATTGATGAGGATGAAGCTTTCTATCAAGAATCGATCCATTGCATTACGGATGATGTTATCAATGGTGTGAATCAAGTGGATGATGACGTAGTAGTTATGCCCTCTTGTGACATCCTAATTGCAAACAAAGTTGTTCCCGTGTTAGCTGACTCTGGTTCACTGTTCACCCTCATCAGTGATAAGTTTTGGTTTGCAAATTTTGATGGGGATAAAATTAAACTTACAGTCTCTGACATCAATCCTGTGGGGTATGCCAAACAGAAAATTGAGGTACTGGGATATTCCATCCAAACCATTTCTTTCAAAGGGAGGGAAACTGTTGGCAAGGTTTATATTGCTAAGAGGGGAGATAACCTCCTTGGTTGGCGTCACCAACGGAATCTGGGCATCACCTTGAATCCCAATGCACCTGAGCAGGTTATGCTAGTATCTGAAGGGGGTGATTTTTCAGATGTTCTTGGGAAATTCCCTGAAGTTTTTACTGAAGATCTGGGGTTACTCAAAGGTTTCAAACACAGGATAATCTTGAAAAGTAGTGCCAAGCCTGTGGTGCATAAGGTCAGGAAGGTGCCCAACCTCATGTTACAACCATTGCAAGTCGAGATTGAGAGGTTATTGAAACTTGGTGTTGTTGAGGAGATAGAGTCCTCAGAATGGCTTGCGCCGATTGTTTTGGCACCTAAGGACAAGGGTACCAAAATTAGGATGTGTGTGGACCTCAGGAGTTTGAACAGTTCTATTTGGGTGGACAGGCAGCCCTTGCCCAATATCAATGAGATTTTGACTAAGTTAGGTGGTGCCACTTTGTTTAGCGTTATGGATCTATCAGCTGCCTACCACCAGGTTCTCTTACATGAAGAGTCAAGACACCTGACTTCTTTTGTCACTCCCATCGGTGCATTTAGGTTCATTAGGATGCCTTTTGGGTTAGCCAGCGCTGCTGCTTGTTTCCAGAGAATCATGAAAAATGTCCTTTCAGGTATTGATTGTGTCCTCTTTTTCCAGGATGACATTTTAGTCCATGGTGTTGACGCAAATAGACATGATGTTACTCTTTTTGCTGTTTTGTCTAGGCTTAGAGATGCAGGTCTGACTCTTAAACAAGAGAAATGCAAATTCAGGGTTAGGTCTGTATCCTATTTGGGACACAACATATCTGGGGAGGGCATCAGTCCTAAGCTTGATCTTGCTGAGGCCATTCTCCAAGCTCAACCTCCTTCTAATAAAGATCAGGTTAAGTCTTTTAATGGATTATCGGAGTATTACTCCAAGTTTATTCCCAATTTTGCCAGCGTTATGCAACCCATTAGACTTCTCCTTAAGAAGGGTGCGGTTTTTGATTGGAACCAAGATTGTTCGAATGCCTTTGACACAGTCAAGTCAGTGATTGGTAAGATGCCTACCTTAGGACATTTTGATGTGCGCAAAAAGACCATTCTGTCCACTGATGCCAGCTTACGTGGTTTGGGGGCTGTTTTGGCCCAGCTCGTGGATGGTTCAGAGAAAGTTATTGGTTTTGCGTCACGTTCCTTGAAGGGTGCGGAGGAGCGCTACTCGGTCATTGAGCGCGAGGCTTTGGCCTGCTTTTGGGCCATCAAACACTTCAGATTCTACCTGTGGGGTCTACCTTTTGTAGTGAGATCTGACCACAAACCCCTTGTGCAGTTGTTCTCGTGTAGGAATGTCGAATGTACCACCCCCAGAATTAAAAGATGGGTTGAGGGTCTCATGGAATATAATTTTTGTGTTGAATATTTACCTGGTCCCAAGAACGTTCCCGCTGATTTTCTTTCTAGGTTGCCTATTGATAAGTTGGTCACGTATGACCCGGAGGTTCCCACTGTTTCATGGGTGAGAGAATCTGCTTTGAATGAAGCGGAATGGAAAGGGTGTTTTCCTGATGATCCTGCTAGGGATTTTATCTTGGAGGCCACGGTCAATGGTTGGCCTGTTTTGAGAGAAGTTCCTGATTCTGCCAGAGGTTTTTGGAACGTTAGTGATGAATTGAACATAGTTCAGGGTGAATTATTTAGGGGTAACAGGCTAATTCCTCCCTGTGGTATGAGAGAGAAGATAATCAACCTTGCCCATGAGGGACATTTAGGTCGTAGTCTCACCAAAGCAAGGGTGAGAGAATCTTACTGGTGGCCCGAGTTAGACCATGAAGTTGAAGCTGTCGTTAAAGACTGCCACATTTGTGCCAGTAATGATAAATCAAGGAAGGTGAGCACCGCTCCGCTTTCTCCCATTGCTATTCCTGAACGACCTTGGTCCAAGGTTGCCATTGATGTAGTTGGACCATTCTTGAATTTGGGACCTTCCGAAAGATTTGTTGTTGTCCTTGTAGACTACACTTCAAAGTGGTTGTCTGCTGCCTGCATGGGAACTGTTTTGAGTAGAAATATCATTGAATTTCTTAAAGATGCCTTTACCTGTGAAGGGATTCCGGAGACTGTGGTTTCCGATAATGGTGTTCAATTCACCTCTCAGGAAATGTTTGTTTTCCTTAAAGACCTTTCCATCACCCATCATAGGACTGCCCTCTATGCTCCACAGGCGAATGGTTTGGTGGAGAGTATGAATAGGCTGATTAGAGCGTGTGCCCAAACTGCTTTGGAGAGAGGACTTCCCCTGAAACCTATCCTCAGGGAAAAACTCTGGGCGCACAGGAACACCCCAAACAGTGTGACAGGCATTTCACCTTTTGTGAAACTTAGGGGACGTGTGGCTGGTTCTAAGCTCAACCCTTTGTGGTTGTCTACTAAGGATAGAGGTGTAGTTCTCAACAATCCCAGATTAAGTGATTACCAGGATGGTTACAAGCGCAGATATGATGCTTTGAAGGGTGTGAAAGTTCCTTTTTGGAAAGTGGGCGATTTAGTCTTTGTCAAAAAAGGCCTTTGGTCTCCCAAGGGTGTGTCCAAGTTCTTTGGGCCAAGGCGAATTGCAAAAGTCATGAAGAACGTAGTTATGCTTGAGGGGGGGGATGTGTGGAGCATGTCACGTTTGTCAAGGTGTGTGGAGGGGGATAATGCTGTTATGCAACCTGCTGCTGCTCCTGTTGGTTCAACTCCTCGTGATTGTGTTGTTTGCCCGTCATCTTCTCAGGATGCGTGTGTTTCGCCTCATGGAATGAACCCTAGAATGAACCCTAGAGTCAGGAGGACACCTTTGTATCTCCAGGATTACTGTATCTCATGATTTCTTCTTTTCCAGCGTTTTTTCTTTTCCAAGTTTTTCTGTTCCTCTTTCATTATCATTATAAGGGAGATGTGTTGTATCTATGTCTTTAAATATGTGCATTCTCAAGAGAGAATGCAGCCATGTCACTAGCCATGTCACTCTGGAATTCATGATCTGTGTCAGTTGTTGCTTGATCTCTGATGTGGACGACTTGCCTCCCTGTTGGGCTAATAAACCCGTTTTAACCAGCTTCCTGTGTATTGATCTTTACAATAATACCACAGGAACGAGAAGAAAGAAAATGGTCACTAATGCTCTATTGTAAGCACAACGTATTCGAAAGCCTTTTTTGCACACTGGATGTATGGAGAGAACATGACACACGGTGTGCGTGTCACCAGCAAAACGGCATAACAATGTTCATCCACAAACTTTCAATGTTGCTTGACTTCGTGTACTCCCAAATAAGTTCCAAACTTTCAATGTTGCTTGACTTCGTGTACTCCCAAATAAGTTCCAGAGAGGAATCACAGGCGCGCAGCTCCGTAGACAATCCCGATGAAAACGATGGAAAAATGAGTTTTGAAACGCTCGGCAATGGTTACTATGGTAACCGAAATGAAAACAAAATGAAGATGGCCGCCATGCGTGAAGCTAACGTGGTGATTTCACCGCGCTACCCAGAATGCCTTGCGCACTGGTGATGACGTTAGCTTTGTATGTGCCGAGAATCCGAAGGTTTAGGAGACTCCAGAAGCTATGGAGTCGGCGCTCTGTGACTCGAGGCAAGCGTCCACGGGGAAAAGCAGTTGGGCGGTTGAACTTTAAAGGTAAACACTTCGTACCGCAGCTTTACTATTCAGTCAAAAAGCCCCGAAAATGCTTCCAAATGTTGCCAGAATTAGCCTCAGTCCAAAACTGACCACAAACCCTTCCTCTTCACGTGGCAAATCCAAGAAGTATCCACTGTTTTCTCCGATCCCAAAATGAAATTTCCTTTCTTTTCTTCTTTCTCAGAGTCCTCTCCATTCTCAAGTATCGTAAACACACTCCTTTTTCCAATGAAGTGTTGAAATCACAATCGGCCTTCCATAGCTTCCATCAAAACACGGACAAAGTCACACCTCCGTTTTCTTAGGTATTACTGTATTTCCCCAACAGGTTCTCTTCTTTTTTTAAAGACCATCCATGTCGCCAAAATTGTAGTGACTCCAATCACAACAGAAACAGAAGAATGAGAGAAGTAGAATTACATTAAATAGGAAGTTTATACTAAAGGGGAAGAATAACATGCAGCTCCAGTAAAGGTACATCAAGAATGACACCAGAGCCCCAGTTACCGTTGCTCAGCCACCAAACATTCCTATTACATACACAAGGTTCCAATTAAAGGAACATGCCATCACTACAATCGCTCTTTGGTTTCAGCGTTGATGGGGGCGGCATCGATGAATAAGGGCATGGCGCAGGTATTGGAGCGGGATTGGTAGTCAGCACCAGAGTTTATGCACAACCAGAGACGGGTTCTAGGAGCTCAGTGTCGCGGGCAGATCAACCGGCGGTAAACCGACTGGAGGCCACAGTGGATCTCTAAGGCCTGAAGGCATGCCAGAGGGAGCCAGAAGAGTACAGAAAAATGGAGCAAGTACTACTTAAAGGTCTCAACCTGTTGTGGTGTCAATGAAGGCCTGGGGAACTCTGCGCACATCGGAACAAGTTGTGAAATCTGCTTCTCGGTCAGGGATTGGGAGCGAAATCAAGTGGCACCTTGACGCCGTTGAAACTTCACTTTAGACAGAGAATGGTGGTTTGGGTTGAGGCCTGCTTCGCCTTCCAATGTTTCCTCTTCAATTTGGACTTTGACTTACCGGATGACTTCGATCACAAAGATCGGTCACAGGATCAACATAGAGTGCAGGAGCGGGTCTGCACTCTCAACTGTGAGTGGGACTTATGCAAGGTCCTTCTTTTTATGATCTGCAACAAACTACTTTGTTTCATGTTCCCAGATTGCCTTCGAGTGCATGAGGGGTTTCATTGCATGACTTGGAACTGTGAACCAAGCACAAAAGAAACCTCATGCACTTCCTTTAAGATATCGATTTTTGATAGTCACTGCATGGCTTGATCACTGTAGTTGGGAACATCTTCCACTTGCATACTGGATTTGAAAAATCGTTGAAAACCGGTGAAAGAGGGACCACAGCTCCGGATACGCACTCAAAGGCACAGACAAACAAAATGGCATTAGCACACAGTGTGGTGCTTACATGCAGCTGTGCTCTGTCACTTCTCAAGTAGAACAAACTAAATGTGGAGCCACATGGCACCACCTAGCAGGGCACAGAAGCCTGGTTATGAAAACTTTCCAGATCAAGTCTAGTGCATGAGGGCCCGATTCACAGATCTAACTTAAGACAAAATCCTAAACTTACTACCATTTTGGTATTCACAGAAGGCACTTACTCATTTTGGAATTCACAGATGGCACTTACTTATTTTGGTATTCACAGAAGGCACTTACTCATTTCGGTATTCACAGAAGTTAGGAGTCCTAACTTTAGGACCCCTAAATGCCTTGTGTGAATACCAAAAGTCTTTAAGATAAGATTTTTCTCAGTTTAGGAGTCCTAAAGTTAGGAGTCTTAACTTTACCACTCCTAAACTGAGAAAAATCCTAACTTTAAGACTTTTGGTATTCACAGAAGGCATTTAGGATTCCTAAAGTTAGGACTCCTAACTTCTGTGAATACCAAAATGAGTAAGCACCGTCTGGGAATACCAAAATGGTAGTAAGTTTAGGATTTTGTCTTAGGATAGTTCTGAGAATTGGGCCCAATGGAATATTCTCTATGTAATGAATCTGCGGTTAGAAGTATTCATCAGAATAATTAAGTGCAGTGGTGAATCTTTTTTTAATTGTTTTACAGGTGGTATTAATAAATATTTCAAGAATATATTAGTTGGATCTAAAACGATGTAACTGACTCTGAAAGATATTTGTTAATGACAAAATGTTGTAGACCGAAGAAGACAAGAGAAAAAGAAAGCTTGAGGGAATTCAAGTTGATTCGAATGTTTTGGTAGACCACTCCAGGTGAAATGTAGTAGACGGCGTGTTACATCTGCAGTTATAGAGCATCACTTGTGTGCAATGAAGAATTGTTTGGGTTGTGAAAGTGCAGCTGTCATTGCAGCAAGACAATCAATGCCAAACATGGTAAATTCACATCCAGTTCATCCATAAAAAATATTTCCATTATTAAATTAAACTGGAATGCAAAAGGAGTTGCACCTAATTTATGCAATTGGAATGGCTCTAAAATTAGTTAGCCTTTGAGGGTCACAGTTTGTCTGGAAGTGTTTATAGGATGTGTAGCATTAACACATCAACTTATTTTCCCTATTAAAACAAAGAGACATTCCATAATTGATGTTCATTCTTGAAAGTGTCATGGAACCCCATCTGCCAACATAACCATATAGCTACATATCATATATTATGCTTCCAGAAAGCACAAAATCCTACTGATGACTTCAATGAATTTCTTAGAACAAACAATGAATGAATATAATATTTATCTTGGGAGACTAATTCCACTGGGCATCCTAACTGGTATTACCTTCCATCACACAACTGCAGTTAATGAGTATGAAGACTCTGCCAACGATGCATAACACATGTTCATCTAAACGTATTCTTTTATCTGAACACCACCTCAACCCCATTACAGATTTAAGCCATTATCCACCATGAAGACCATACCAGTTTACATGATAAAACACTTTTCAACTATTCAGCTGTGGCTGCAACGAATATGCAACTCAATAAAAGAAGATACCTTTGCTGAAAAATCTCAAAGTGATATCCCTTGTTAAAGAATGTCTGGCTCTACTCCAACCAAATTTCCAACCTTTGGACATTAACCGATCTGCCTTTGTTGGGAAAAGACATTGTGAGTTATATGTCCAACCAACTCTTAAACATTGAACATGACAGTAACTTAACAATAAGGTTTTTGCAAAGGCTGTAGCACTGCACAAAGGCCAGTATTAAAATTCTGGAGCATATTCACTGCATAATGGACTTTCTAGATTCATCAATGGCATTCAATACGGTTGATCATCATTGGCTCATCAATGTCCTCGAGACCAGAATATTCAAAGGAGTAGTTCTCCTTACTTGCTTCAAAAGTCAATTGCAAGGAGCGGATTAGGTTGGGTGATATCTAATCTGAACATAACCTTACACGAATCACACTAAGAATCTTAATGGGGCAGGTATGGGTTATATACACCAATACTCAGATTACATTCAGATTTACTTAAAATAGTCTCATTCCACATCTGTACTCTAAGAGCCTCCCTCTCAACTTTCTAAGATTCAATTGTACAAATGGAATTCATTGTCCAATTCGGTCAACAAGACTCTAAATATAATAGACGGGATCTTGGAAAAACACATGAAAAGCGTCTCTCAAACTCTAACAAATACAACCCATTAGTTTGCTATCCCACTCAGGAACTTTTAAGCTACACTGCTATCTCTCGGCAGGGCTCGACAAATCCACTCGCCCGCTCGCATTTGCGAGGGAGAATGGATCAGGACGAGCTATTTTTAGGTCCTACTCGCCCTTTCTGGCGAGTAGGAAGTCAAACTAACTTTTGTCTTCTGTCTTTGAAAACAGAGCAAAAGTGACAAGATAACATGATTTAAAGGCACTTTTATTGCTCATAAAGGGAATGAGCAATAAAGATGCCTTTAAATCTTGTTATCTTGTCACTTTTGCTCCGTTTTCAGAGACGGAGGTCAAGTGGGTTGCAGTCAGGTCGAGGGGATTTTCCATGGTACTAGACCTGCAGGACTAGTACAATTTTTCGGATTTGTCGAGCCCTGCTCGGAGTAATTTTCCTATCTTTTGTTAAGCCTGATTAGTCTTACTTTTATAGCTCTGTAATTATACCCTCTGTCTGCTAATTTAACCTATCTTTTAATTGTTAAGTCCCGACAGGTGTTTGACATTTCCTGTCTGGCTTGGGTGTTCTGGGCAGAATAGTGGTATATACTTCTCTGATTAAGGATATTCACAGACGTTCTTGCAGATATTGTGCATATCCATTGTTCATTACCTTTCACTGCCCTTCTAGTCAGTTTTTGTAGAAAACTATTGTCCACAGTTTGAGACTTTAAATTCCCCAAGTGATATTTTGTTTGGAATCTTTGCTCTTTTACATGAGCGCTCTTTATACTATATGGATTCGATTTTTTTTAACTATTATTAAAATTCTACGAATTAATGTTTTATGAAGCATAAGGTAAAATATCATATATGTTCATTTATTCCCTATTATGACATGTTGAAAAGTGTGGCAAATTGGCCCTCTGTAACTTATTTTATATAGAAATGTTGTGAAGCACCATCTACAATGCAAACCAGGTTGAACATCATGGGATTCTACACTCGCACTAAAGACAACCGCCCTGCATCTGAATGGTACACATACAAGCCAAAATATTTGAAAATACACAGAGACACTCACCAGGTTGCGTGTATAGTCCTTAACCAGGATATGTATATTTTATTCACATAATAAAAATTTGTATACCTTTATTCACATGTTTAAGTTTACATTTGCATATATCAATTCACATCTTTGTTTTCCAGTGCTGTCAAATATCATCCACTACACACTCTTTCAAAGGCTGTCCTAAAAAGAAGCGTCCACATGCAAAAAATAAATACAGGAAATCATTCACAGTACCTCCGGCATGCCACCAGCACGGAGATCTTCCGTGCTCTCCTACAATAGATTCCAATTAAATGAGCACGGGTTCTCAGTTAAAGAGTGTGAGGATCTTCAGGGTCACACGTGAGAAGGGGTGGGACATCCTTACACAAGACACAATGACCACATTTTCAAGTGGAATTAAGATGTCGTTTCCAGACCTACCTATCAGAGACACTACCAATCCCCCCACTCTCAATGCTATCAGTTTAAAAGGAATACTTTTATAAACTTACATGCTCATGTCTTATTGGTACTGTCTGCATAATGGGTGAAACAAAGAAAGTAAAATGCCACATCAAAAGAAAGTAAGACTGCAAGTGACTTTTTTTACATTCTAAAACTGGAACGCATATCTAGAATGGCAATATAACGACTGCAATTCAGCCACTTACCGTTTAATGGTAAGGCTCATCAGAAGTTAATTTGTATGAATAGCTGTAGCTGATCTATATTTTAACAACATTGTTTATTTCTGAAGCATGATAATCATGGTTGTTTAAAATGGATAAAGGTAAAGCATTACCCAGGAATGTAATATGTTGCCCAATGTGAGATTGCTGCTCATGATAACTGAACAGAGGAATGTGGAGTTACTAGAAGATATGTTAAGGTTGGGATCATACGACTATTATTTCTGTAAAACTTGCCCCTCCTGACAATAAATCACATTAGTAATGAGGGATTGGGCTGAAGGTGGTTGTCAATCAACTGTCTCAAGCAAATAGGTCAGTGTACGACCATCTCTATGTTGCCTAGCACTGATAACTACATTAAAGGCCGCAGCCCTGAGAGTCAAAGTAATGTCCTGTAAGCCTAACACAAGGATAAAGAGTAAGTTGGGCCATGACACATTATTGAGAAGGGCAAGCAACCAACAAGCCTACATAGAGAAGAGCAGGGTATTATAAAATTACAGGAACGAGGCTCAGAAACAAAGATAATCAAAGTATATTATCTGTGTGGAGTGGAGACAACATTTGATTTGTACTACAATGTTCAAGTTAACATAAAATAATTGAAAGGAAAGGAAGAAAATGGAATATGGCAAAGAGATGTACGAACCTGATGTGAGGGCAAATGTTGGGCACAGCAAACTGGTTACTTGCAGTGTGGCATCCAAATAAGGTACACTGCAGGTTAAATGACTGGCTTCTAAAAGTCACAGCACTAAAATACTTTGTGGACATCTTCATGTTCAAAGGCTCAGGCAGGAATGTGTATTCTGCATGACCCATCCAGCACTCACTAAAACATGTCCTCCTGGTATTTGTGCTCTATTAAAGCACCAGTGCACATGCTCTCTGAGCCAACTTCAGAACTTCCTATTTAAAGGATATGAGAACTTTCTTTTTTGTGACTCCCACTGTTGGATATGTGTGTTCTGTTCACATGACATAAAACAGGTATGTTTATACCACCATTATAACCTCCCTCAGTGTCCAATCATATCTCTAGTCTAAAGTGCAACTAAACAGCATATTCAGAATAGAAAAAAAATAATAAATTCCATCACCTGCAGGGCTTTACTTCCCTCAAAAGACTAACCCACAACCACACCAAATGACCTAAAAATCAAACTCAAATTACCAAGTGTTTCCAGATACAGAGCAAGAACACTGAATGTAAACCTACGGACGAGAATGTATTTAATTTTCAACCGTTCCACAACACATAAGTGCATTTACCACAGTTCACTCAAACTGATTCAATCGAGAGAAGAAACGTACTTCAAGATGCTTTAACCTCAACAATAATAATTGTGTCGAAACACGAAGTGACGGGGCTCCAATATAACCTTAGTTGAGACAATGCAACACCGGCCTTCTGCATTTTGATATTCACACGTTTTGGTTTAAATGGAATTTTTAGGGACTTTTAGAGTCGTAATGACATCAGAGAATAACTAAGCTCATTTAGATTTTTGTTAATCATGACCAGCTCTCCATCTATGACCATTCTATGTAGAACTCTTGCCTTTCCTCCGTCACTATAGATCCCTTTTATGAATCCATCAATTGGGGCCTGAGTTGCCACTGCTCTTGCTGGAAAAGGAGTAGCAACCAACCAATAAAAAATAATAAGATATGAACGCAAATATTGGCCTTTGGCAACTAAGATTATTACAAAATGTCAAAACTATAAGACTGAAGTACCATTTAATCCAGATCGAAAACTATGGACTCATAGCCCAGTCGTCATATTCCATCACAAATCCACATGCTACTGTAAAATCGGTGTTTTAATTTCCAGTAGTGTACTTAAGGTACGTTTGGGAAGAAAGTGTTGTTTCAGCTTGGTGAAGATAAAAAAAATAGGTGTAAGACGTCGTTTATTCCAAAATCTTTATGAAATTTATTGGAATTCTGAATAAATATTGTTTAAAGCACACTCAAATAAAGGAGGGCTAGAATCTGTAATTCTCTAGGATTCAGAAGTAACGCTGCTCAAGGGAATCGAAATAAGTATAGGTGGTGAGGAATGTATGTAATTTCTTTTTGACTTTACCTGCTTTTAGTATTTCAGCAGTTCTACTCTGAAAAGAGCTGTAGAGAACACTCAAAAGGAGAAGGGACGTGGGAGGAAGGCCTGGTCATGCCTTTGTTGAGGGTTGTTTGCATGGCAGTGCGACTCAGGTAGAGCTGTGTGCACTTGTTCTTCCCACCACAAAAAATACCCAATCATGGGCAATGTTTTGAAGTTCTTTACTGTTAAAGAGTACATTTATTCCAGCTTTGGATATATGCCTCACCTAATTGAAGAATATTATAACTGATATGGAAAAAATATCTGCTGGTTGATTGTATAATAATTTGTTACAGGTAAACTAGTTTTCCTCAATTTTCTATCATGTTTATCAGGAATGTACTGTTTTAATTGGAATGATAAAATATCTACATATCAAGTTACACCATTCTCTAACAGAATGATGTCCAAGCTAGTCTCCTCAATTGAGTAATCGTATGTGGCAATGTTTGTGAGAATGTGTGCATATCACCACTTCATCTCCCTCCCTTCAAAACCCACTTTTTCATTTCAGAACACATGTAAAATTGGACTAGGCAAATTGTTGGCTAATAACCCAACTTTTTGACTTCATCAGTTTCAAGACAGGCAATGAACTACTAGTGAATCAATGTTCTTATCTTCTCCCCAATCCTCCATATTAGCACAATTTAAAAAAGCTACAAAAAAACTTTTAAGCATGAAGACATTACTTCATCCAAGGTAAATAGACACAATAAACGTGGAACGCTCCTTAAATCGACCAATACACAAATGATACACCGCTTTTAATGTCAGCAGTGAAAGCATTGCTTGTGGCAGCTGCGAATGGTGGAAAGCAAATTGCTGACTTTGCCATAACCGATCTCATTGTATCAAAGCTGAATATTCCAGTAACCATTTGGAAATGTGTCTGCATTTTTTGCTTCCCTGACTGTAAAAAGTACACTTATTGACATGGCTTTAGCATTATATTTAGTTTATAGCATTCAGTAGTTCTTGCGCTGTTTATTTGCATATGTACTCTGATGGCAGATATGGAAGGCATGTTCCGTTTGCATACACAGCTTGCCATTTGTACAGCCAACTAATTAATCGGTGTCTGTTTTGGAAAATACAAATTCTATCCAGCTTATTAAAAAAGCAAACTCTGATAGCAATGTGTCTGTTTTTTCCATTCATGCTAGTAAAAATGGAGCAACCAATTATACAAAAGCTTAAATACAGCCCCATGGCACACAATCCAAAAAGTGACTACTGTCCCTGAACGTTGCTTGCTTTGCTGAAACCTCATCATTCGATGTTGTTACTTGTTTAAGTGCTTGTAAAATGCTGCGTATTAATATTTAGTGCGGGGTATTTAGATTTTTTGTTCAAGCAGATGCATAGTTAGGGTAGTGATGCCCCGACTTCTGAATTGTGATGTCCCAGGTCATCAGAAAGAAGTGCAACATCGCTGGGTGGATTTGGGTGCGGGTGGGTCAGCGTGCAAGCAGCATCATTGAACTACGCTGAGCAGAATACTCATTTTGTGTTTGGGCAAATAAGGGGACTTATTAGATTATAATCCACTGGACTATATCCAGTCTACAAGTGGACGATTTCTTCAATAAAGGGATATATGCTGCATGCAACGCTATGCATTATGCCACATTTCCTACAACTTGGCGTAGTGCATTTGCCAAGATTCGGGCAGAGTTCAACACAGTAAGACCGGTAGTACTCCCAGTCCACTGTTCAAATAAATAGTTACTTACTGAAGCTATCACAAAGCAAGATGAATATAGTTTTAAGATCTATAATCTAATAAGAGCAACATTTATTGGGTATGATTCACAAGTCACAAATTATCAGGGTTAATGTCTCAAGGAAATTCTAGGAATTGTAGTAGACTTCTTATAGACTTAATAGTTCAGTCCTAAAAGGAACAGTTGCAAGTTTGCAGTTTTTAAGGGACGGCGGTTTTTACAGTACAATAGAATGCTCCTTTTGTAATTGGTGAGGGCAGTTGCCACTCTCCTAATCGACATCTGATCATGCTACAATCCTGTAAGCACTGATGACCACTCTGGTGACCAGAAGATGGGAGATGACGACGGTCAGCTCCGTCATCTTCCACTGATCAACAAGCATCATTATGTACCAGTATGCTGTAAAAGAGGCATTACAAGGTTCTCAGCTTCCTGTTTTTAACCCCAGGGTCTATCAAGGCTCTAGAAAATACAATAGTGGATTGAGTATCCTGTTCAGATTCAGATATGCGGCAATCAGGAGTCTGGCAACTCTTTTGAAGTCCTTATTGTTGCTTGCAAATTTTCCAAATTTGCAACCATGTTTGGTTTAGATACCCATTAATGTACCTGTCAGTCTCACACTTGCTCCAAGAAATCTGCTACTGGCCTGAGTGAGTTGTTGCCTACACCTCTCTTCAAAGAACCTACTAAAAAACCATGACTTTATCTAGTCAATCTTTGCTGGAGAGGGCATCTCCAGTTGTTAGAGGGGGGAAGGGAAGTATCCAGCCACTGAACAGAAGTGATGCTGCTTGGTAACTTGCATCTCAGTAGTATACTGGAATCGGAAGGATTTGTTTTAACGAACAGAAAAAAAGTAAAAGTTTCCAGCAAACTTTAAAAGTCAAGTGGCTCCTGGCTGCCAAGCAAGAAACGAATGCCCTACCCTGTAACCGAGAATATTTGTAGACATAGGGATTATTAACACCACGAAAAATCTAACAAACTTGAGACCTGAGAAGAACATTCACTTCAGAGCGGGCAGGAGTGTGCATGCTGTATCCATACAGGATTATAACATTAATGCAAATCTACCATTCCGACTGCACACTAAAGACGGATCTTGCCGTTTTCATCTAGTTCTACTGGAGAGAATCCAATAAAGCGCTCTGTCAATCAGGAGAAATTCCTCATGTCTATACACTGGACCAGATGCCATCCCCTTGCTGCTTAATGCATCAGAGTTCTGTATTTAGAAATAAAAAGCCTCTTGCTTATAAAATCTCACAGTGTTGTGTGGAGAGTTATACTGAAAAGGGTTCCTATGGCTTCACCGAACAGTACATTTGTGGCCGACGGTCTCAATGTTTTTGCTAGTTCATGGTAGGAATGAAACCAACAAGTAGAACATCCAGGATCCTCGTGTTCTTGTTAATCTCTAGGTAATGCAGACTGGCCAATGGTGCCTGTTTGTGTCTTGGAGTGCTCTGGCAGTGGCTGGCCCTTCCGCGAATAATACAAGTTGTGTGTTCTGACAGCGGGGTCGTTAAGTGTATGGCTGCTCCAGGGTTGGTACATTCAGCTTGTTTTTGCTCTTGCTCTTTGGGTGGAATTTCTTGTGAAGCATGCGCGTTAGTGTTGATCCTTTTTTGCGGGTTTCCTCCGCTGTAGGCTGCTGCAGGTAAACCAGGTCATTATGTGACTGACTCATGCCAGGCTCTTTCTGATGGTGCCTCCGACGGAAGAAAAGCTTGGCGCCTTTTCGCAAAAATCCTCCTGCAAAAGTAAAAGAGAGGAAACATTAGAGCAGACTAATAGCAAGTGGAAGATTGAGTCTGAAAACCTCTATATATCATCTCAAGACCTTTGATAGCATGTAATGGACACAGACTACATCTCCTTGCATACTTGACACAGCCTGCTTTAATAAGTAATGTTATTCCCCTGTGACAGTTCTACATTTCCTTAATTCAGTTTCTAGTTCTGCCAAAGGTTCTGCTTGCTTGGAGGCTGTTTAATAAATTTACTGCTCTTTAATGATGATTGTTTCATATGTTCTACACTGTACTATTGGTCCTCCTACAACCTTCTGCTGTCTGTCAATTAACCCAAGAACTTGTAGTTCCTTTCTATCTCTATTCTTCTGCCCCACTAGTCATAGTATACATAGATCTATTATTGATTGCTGCATTTCCATTACGAGTGGCAAGGGCGAAAACTGGGTCTAACAGCTGGCAATTAGTAGATTTCACTAGGTGTACATGAGAAAACATAGGGTTGCATGTTCTTCCCCCGTGCAGATGGGCACATTGGCCATTTCCCAATTTAAGGGTATAAAGGCAATGACCAATAACAGTAGGTTTAGTGGTACAGTACTGGAATTAGCAACGAGCACATTGAATTGGAATACAATTTAAAAACCGCAATTTTATCTGACATCTAAATGCGGGCTCTTATTCCCCATCCAAAGGTAGGTTCAACAGACAGAATAAAATAAGGAGAATAAACTAAAAGCAGCTTCATGCAGCAAAAATGTAAGCAAACAGGTTTCTACCTTTCACCCTGCGCATTTTCTCAGGCTCAAGCACAGAGTGTGGCATATATGGAATGGATATATTGGGGGGCTAATGCTAATGCTGCTACCATGCCCATCTCTCTAACAGAAACCTACTTGGACAAGGCGATGGGTGCCACCTTGGCTCTGGTGAGATAGGCACATTCTTTCAAAGTAAGAGATGTATTTTGTAAGAAATCTTAAGATATTGTGAATTCGCTTTTTCCAAGACTACCCGAGTTTGCAGGAAAACAATACGCAAAAAATCTCATTCATTTATCAGCTTTGGGATAAAGAAACATTGTGCCATAGTATCACCTTGAATGAATTAATAATGCAATTTATAGAAAGTGACAGCTGTTCCAAAGGAGAGTCTGGCGCTAAAAAGACCACATGGCAATGTTGGCACAAGCAAACCAGAGTTAATAGCGCGAGAACAACCAAGTTTTAGGGGTTACCTAAAGTATGCCTCTTTGCAAATGAGGCAGCATAAGTTGACTCCAAGTTTTGGCTGCCCCAAAAAAAAAATAAGGACATCAGGGCAAACTGGAGTGTTCTGTAATGCACCCTTCAGAATTCTCCAACTCAACTACAGGGGCTTTCTGTAATCCAGTTGGATGGGCATAAGAAAGTATATGTTCTGTAGATCCCCAGACCATAACAGGTGAGGGTCTTTATTAGGGCTCGGACCTAGAGTAAAGTCAGCATCTCTCATGCTTGGAGGGAAGAGAAACTTGGGTTTGACCAAACTCGCTTCTATTTTCACTAAAGAGAAAAGCCTCATCTGATCCAGAAATTCTATGACACTGAACGAGGCAGGGGTTGCCTTGATGTTGGGGAATGGGGACGTTTTACAGCGCAGTTGTTTCTGAACAGCAAAAGATCCAAGAGTCACTGGTGATATGGGACCAGCGAATGTAGAAGATGGGAAGTTGAGCCCAGCTCCACTAGAGTGGAATAAGTTATGTTAAAATAAATTTATAGAGTGCACAGCTACTCAGAGTATCCCGGCGCTGCGACAGAAAACCAAAAGCTAAGAACGGGGGAGAAAAAAGAAACAGAAGAGAAAGAACAAGGTAAAATACACATTTGCATAGCCAATAGGTCTCGCCTTTGGGACCTTATAAGTATTTAGTTATGCAGCAGGTCCCAAAGGCGAGACCTATTGGCTATGCCAATGCTTGTTAGAACTGCTGGTGCACAGCGCCGGCGGAACCCGGCCCACTTAAGAGCTTAGCCTTTTGACGTAATTTGCCGCTCGCTGGGGCCCTACAGCGCTGTGGGCTTTCTGAAACACCGTAAGTGTCCAGACAAGTGATACAGAGCAGACAGTGCACGTGCTTGCTCTCGCTTTAGGTCATCCATTGATATGCAAAGGAATGGGTTTCCATAAACAAATGACCTGCACTTTGCATGTGCTTGATGGAGACCTGTGAACCTCTGTGGGCTGCTTTGTTTGGCTAACCTTATAAATTGCCATCACTTAGGTGTTATGCAGCTCAAAAGTCTGCTTTTGTTAAGGCAAGGGAAGCCAAGGATACCAACACAAGCTAAAGTGTACTGCCTTCCCTTATGGATTTTCACATACCTAGGGCTTGATTATGAATCGGTCTGTGTATTTCTGACCCGTGCGAAAACCCCCGTTTCCGCACTGGTGGGAATTAAAAGTTAAAAGGTATTTAACGTATCTGATAATTATTGGATGTGATAAATAACTCAACTTTCTTTAAATTTCGGTAGGTCAAACCTGCTGAAAGTTAACAGTGGGAAAGCATATGGTATTTACTGTATCATTGGAATTTTGGTGCGTTAAACAACAAAATCTGCATTTTAGTGACCACTATCTCATAATAGCTGCTATTTATCGCACCCAATAAATAACATGGTATTGCTATTTATCAATAGCAGGTGCAATAATTAGCACCTATACTCGTTATCAGGCCCCTAGTGTTAGATTGATTCAAAAGGGCAAATGTGTTGCTAACTGGAAATTGAAGATAAAATCCACTTAGCGGCCTAATTGCTCAATTTATATTAAAGAAACCTTTGTTTCAAATCCCCACTTCCTCATTTGACCAAAATATGTGAGCCAAAGCAAATCTTTTTATTTCACAGTGCCTCACTGTCTTGGGGCGCCAGTTTGGAAATAACTCTGTTCAGAATGTGTGCTATACAAACAGCTCCATTTATATATTGTTGAATAAGAAATAATGAATCATCACATTCATATGTAATGACATCGCCCATATACAGTCTACATGACAAAACCATTTCTTGGTTCTCTCGTGGCAATATCATCAGGGTATTTAGGTCTTCTTGAATGGTTGGGAAACAATTACTTTCAATAAATCTACCAAAAAACAAAACACTAATGTTAAAAAAATACTTTAAAAAAAAGTGTTTTTATCATATTTTTCATGATTTTTGTTAGATGATTCAAACAAAATCTTTTTATAGCTCAGCTCGTGCTAAGGCTCTTAGAGCCAGGCCAGAACCCTGGCTTGACTGTGGCACGGCTCGGTCTATATATTTGCTGGCTCATCCACCTCTATGTTTTCTTTCAAACTGGAAGGTAGGTGCAAGGTGAATATAGGCTCATGACTCAAAATACATCCAACAACCCCAATAAATTAATATAAACGCAGATATTCACCTTTATTTAAAAAAAAGTAGTATTTATATACAAATACAGAAGTGAAGTAGGACACACACAAACAATATACACAGCCCTCCTAAAGTCGGCTGCCGGGCAGAGGCCTGAATTCCACTTCCCTGTCAACCTGCAGTGGTTAGTCCTCATTTATGGTACTCTAGGTTAGGCTCCGTTACGAGTCCATGTCTTAAAAGTCTATGGGTTTTTAGAAGTCAAAGTGCACCAGTGCTACAGCGCTATGAAGAAGAGCAAGGTCCCCCTGGGCTCTCTGGTCCGGGGATCAGTCTTACCTGCTCCCGCTTAGGTTGCACTACGGAGACCTTGGGGCGTTCAGCAATCTGACATCACAATGGACTAGACGGGCCGCCGGCAATGAGCTGTAGTCTTGTCACTGCACACCAGGAGGCTGGTCTTCTGCAGGGCTCTTTTGAACGATGTAGTGAGTTTCTCAGATCCTGCTGGCAGAGTGGGTGCAGTCACTCGGCTTCATCCATGGCTGTGGACACATGGATCAGAACCCGCTGCTTCCTAAGGGGTCACTCGATGCACTCAGCAACAGTCCTTCTTGCCATATGGTGCACCAGGACAACAGCCCTTGCTCTTCACGGCGGACCCCTCTGGCATATGGGGTCGCCAACTCTAGTCCACATACAGGCAAACGCCCGACCGGTGCAACAGCAGGTCATCCTGCACCTTGTTGCGCAGTTCCACTCACAAGGATACCCCACTGGACCTTGCTCCCTCCAGGAGCTCTACTCCTCCGCACAGGGTCTTCTTGTCTCAGAAGTCTGGCAGGTACTGGTACTCCAAGCTTGGTGCTCGATTTCCCTGGGTGATGTCCCCTCTCCCATATGGGAGACTGGCAGACTTCACTGTCCAGTCCTGCTCATTCAAGGCAAAAAAGTTGCTGAGCTTCTCAAAGTCCATGTACAGCCCAGGCAAGCGACTTGACAGTTAACAATTTGGGAGCTTCCAGCTCCCCTTTTAATAATCCATTTCCAGACGCACATGATTTAGGCCCAGATTTGGTAATATTTTACATCATAATTGTGCTACTTTTTGGTGCAGCAACAACGTAAAATGCTAGTCGAGATTTACAAAGCAATTTGCGTAGCTTTGTAAAAAAAATATAATGCAGCGCAAGGCGCTGCATTATACTGCATCGGGTAGGCGTTACATGGGTGGAGCACGGGCGTTCCCATGTATCCACCTATGAATTCTGATGAAAACCCAGATTTTCTTAAGGCAGTAAACCTGGGGTTGTGCCAAAATGGTGCACCTACCTAATCGAGACTTATCGAGGAGAATATCTTAATTTCTCCTTGTGTTTCTGCATTGCAAGTGTGATGCAGTCTGCAACGAAAGAGGAATATGCCTCTATGGATTGCTTCTGTGCAAGAAGGTATGCCTTCCTGTGCAAAAACAATCCTACCATGGTGCAAAGGTGCCTGCATTGCTTTAAGCTGCGTAAAGAGCACCAGCGCAATGAGAGAGCACAAGTGTGCCAGATCTTAGTGCATAAGACACATTTCTGCTCTCTCACTTCCATGCAATGCAGCGTATCAAGTTGCCTTGCTTGCTTTACAAGATAGATTAGTAAATCCAGGCTGCAGTGTCTCGTGCTTTGAAGTTTGTGTTGCAGGGGATGCCTCTTTTGAAGTACCCATTCCTCTCTTCTGTCCCCTGCCCGGGAAGTAGCCGGACACAACTTAGGCAACTCCAACCCAAATAGGCCCAGAACACAGGCCACTGAAGTTACTTTTGGATCACACCTGAATGTCAATCTCACTGACATATGCCTACCAAAAGCTAATAAAGCCCACCAGTACCACTCTTTATGATCAGCCCCAGCCCCAGATCTTGAAGTGTGCTCAGGCCCCACTGAACACGGACCTTTGTCAGAATAAAGAGCCCTTTTGAAGTGTACAGGAGAGCTCGACTGTACCTTCCTCCAGAGTGTGCCCCATCGAGCTCTTAGGAATATAGCAATCTACAAATCTGTCTGGGGGGGTTCTTCTACATTTCTTCCTCAACACCCTGGGCTTCCAATATAGAACACACAGATCTTCATGTATTGTACCTCTCACAGGTACACATACAGCACAGCATACACACATGTACGCTGGACTGCGCAACTTGATAATACCATATAGACCAGGAATGAGTTAAGCACACAGCAGCCGATTTTTAAATGAGTGAGTGGGCTGCTAAGCCCCACCCCAGTTACACTGGTGAATAGGCATGTTAACAATGCTGATCATCATTACTAAAACACTGTATGCTGCCACCATTGTGCTCGTGCTTTGTATCTCTTTGGTCAGGGCAGTAGCCCTTTACCACTTATAAGGTTAGCGCTTGGGCAACCCTCCCGGTCAAAGTAAAACTGCAATTTGTGAGACAGGGCTAGGTCATTGCGCATACGCATGTTTGAAGATTGTTCATGACCAAAAATCAGCACCAGGGATCCAGATATTGTTGCAGCTTGGGAACTCAGGCCAAGGGATCACATCGGTCACCACACAAAGAACTTTTCCATCCAAACATTTCACAATAACAATCAGGTATGTGGTCATATTTACAAAGCACATCCCAGCAGATCTCTCCCTCCAACCTGTGCCTGCTCTGGGCCATAAACTTTAAACAAAATATCTCAGAATTGACCACCCAATGCAGTAACCAAGTGGACTATTATTATAAGAAATACCATAAAGGGACCCGAGGTGCTGTTCAAAACTGCCATCTTACAGAAATCCTAAACTACACATTTTTCTCTTATACACCTTCATTCACCAACTTGTAAAGCGCGGTGTCACAGAACACGATAACTGCTCCACGCTTGTCATCACGCATGATACAGAAGCACTTCCCACATAGGATCAGAATAAATACAACATGCCTTACATGGTGTAGAGTACCCACGTAGGAAAGAGATTCAGCACCCCGCAAAAGGCTACATGTTGCAATACAATACATTCTCTGTGTCTATCCAAGTGCTTTTCTGTACCTGTTGCTGCACGTATTTGCAAGCATGTGTTTGCCAGTCACGCCCCAATTCTAGTGCTGCCTACACTCTGTGTCCCGCCTGAAGAACTGCAGTGCACAAGGATTTTCCGCTGATAGGTCAATGCAAGGACCACTTACCCGCAGATAGGCACCCTGGCAGGATTTCTCACCCTCCTCAGACTGGCAATATTACGCATCCACCAGGGCTCGCTGCGCCAGGTGCCCGCACCTAGCAGTGTTCTCCAACAAACACTCTACATGGCAGTAAGCAGACTGCACTACTTCCAGAGACTTGAGTGGGAAAAGGAGCCCAACAGCCCATGAAAAGATGCCACTAACAAAATACACCCACAAAACGACAACGAACGGCTAAGAGAATTTCAAACACGGTTTACAGAATGAGTTTCCAATGTGTGTACACAACGAAAGTCATCGCGGCAGCAGGAGGAGGCGCGGCAGCAGGGGGTCTGCACTTGCGGGAGCGATAATTGCTGCCATTTGGCGGCGCGCTCCCGCAAGTAGGTCGCTTCACGTGCACACGTTGCCATGGATGGCAAAGCAACGCGTGGACGTTTTGGCCCAAAAAGCAAGTCAATTACATGAGGTCCCCTCCTATGCAATGCATGCGAGTTGCGTAGGCAAGACCTAAAAACAGTTTGTTTGTTTGTTGAAACAATCAGATCTTCAGTTGTTTCCTGAAGGTCAACAGGTTAGGGGTTTGCCTAAGTGAAAGAGGCAGCATATTTCAGAGTCCCGCCACTTGCACTTGAAAAAGAACGGCTGCCTTTACGGACACTGCAATGCTTCGGGATGACCATAAGATGATGTTGGGCGGATCTAAGATCTGGCCAGTACATAACCAGAGACTCTTCTTGAGATGTACTTTGCTCCGAGGCCATGCAGAGCCTTGAAAGCCAGGATCAGTGCCTTAAAGCGAATTCTGCTGCGAACAGGCTGCCACTGCAAGTTCCCGAGATGGTGGGAAGTCCGGTCTCCGGGCCCAAGACTCAGAATAGCCCTGGCTGCCGCGTTCTGCACCACCTGCATTCTGTTTAATAGGAACTCCGGGAGGCCAAAGTACAGGACATTAGCGTAGTCCAGTCGGGACATAATAAGGGCCTGAATAATAGTTTTTCTGTGTGAGGTCTCAAGTAGAAACAAAAACCTCAGCAACATTTTTAGGAGGACAAAACTGATCCCTGCTACTGCCTGAACCTGGGGTGCCATCAAAAGAGTGTCATCTATTTTTACTCCCAGGTTCTTTACAGTCCTGACTGCAGCCTGGGGTGGCAACATATCTTGTGGCCACCATTGTTTCCAGACATTCAGCGGCGGGAGCCGATTTTTTTTCCGGACTTATCGGAGTTACATTTCAGATGGTTATATTTATACCAAGCAAAAGTTTCTTTCAGGCATTTGTTAATCTTCTCCCCATTAAATTCCTCTCCTTTCCTACAGGTGAACAGCAGTTGCGTGTCCTCGGCATATGATATTATTGTGACCTCATTCTCTTCGGCCAGGGGGCCATGTACAGGTTAAAAGAGTACAAGGCTCAAAATAGAGCCTTGTGGCACCCCTACCCTTAAGGATGGTATACTGGCAGAGAAAGGAGGTGACCAGACCTCTTGATTTCTGCTGTCTAGGAAAAGTTGAGCCACTTCAGCACTGTGCCTCTGCAAAAGAAGGTCGTGGGGTACAGTGTCGAAGGCCGCGGAGAGGTCTAGCAAGACCAAGGCCGCTTTGCCACCTGCATCCAAAGTCTCTTTAATGGAATCTGATACCTCCAGCAATGCTGTCTCTGTGCTGAGATTCTGCCTAAAGCCTGACTGGCTAGAGTGAAACAGAATGTTCGCCTCCGTGAAATTGCTTATCATAGTTAAAAAAGTACTTTATTCGGTTAAAAAGTCGATAACCATAAAAGCAACAAATAAAATACATTTACAGTGATTAATAAAGCAGCTGTTTGGGAAAGGAGAAGTTGTCACAGTTCATGATTTCCATAATATACACAATTTAAATTTCATCCAAACAAATTGATTTCCGATATTTAAAAACAGGTCTAAAAAACTCTGATAATGAAGCAACGGTAAAAACAGTGTCCATTTTTTGGAGTTCTAAAAACGCTGGGCGACATCTATTTAAATTCATCTCTTTTAGGATAGGGACAATAAGTTTCCTGCGAGGCAGAGTATAAAGTTTACAAAAAAATAAAACATGAATATCGGATTGTACAGATAATTCACCACAGGGGCATATAGACAGTTCTTTTGACCAACAGTTCATTTCAGGGAAGGTAAATAATCTAAAAAAAATAAAAAATTGCTTATCACATTATGAACATATTTCTCCACTGTTTTAGCAAAAAAAACGGCAGAAGAGAAATAGGTCTATAATTAGTTAAGACCATGGGTTCAGCCGTGGGACCTGTCACTTGGAGAGGGAGGTATTCAGCACGTAGTTTACGGTGGGATTCAAGACCTTGGCCATGGATGCCAGAAAATTGGCAGGGGAAGGGTCCACCGGCGAGCCAGATTTCATGCCCTTCATTATTGCCAATGACGTTGTTAGCGGCAAGGTCTGGAAGGTAAAGAGGAAAACCCTATCTTCCTGCCCCTTCGAGGCGATCTGTAGAGAGGATGACACCTCTATCACAGCTGGGTCATCAAATGCGGATCGTATGGTAATAATTTGTGAATAGAAATAATTTGCTAGATTACCAATCCACTCATCAGAGGGGGGGTCAACCTAGTCTCCGCCTTTGGTAAAGAGAAGCTTTTAACAATGTTGAAAAATGTTCTGCTTTTATTTCCTGCCGATTCAATTTTTGAGGCAAAAAAGCCCTTCTTAGCTGCCTGTATCTTTTTATGGTAGTCTTTTAAGGCCTCTTTGTAGTTCTTTTTATTTTCCCCCCATAAATCCTATGAGATGGACAAGGACAACCAAAGTACTACATTCCTGTCCTTTCTTCAGGACTGTCCAGTGGACTGTGAGGTTGAGGCATTGGGCATGGATGGTGCTTGTCAAAGGCTTAAAATGAACAGCAACTCATACCTTGCAGATCTAAAAACGTTGTCCAGATGGAAGAACTGGTGTCCGCTCAGTACAGTGTAAAAGAAGCGCTAAGATTTTACTCTGATCATTCTAATGTGGTGCTGCTATAAAACCATGCCTGTTGAGGAAATTAAAGAGGTTTTCTCATCAAATGGCAACTGAATTACTTTATCCTAGGCCTCCCGTTTTGAGTCTAATACTTCAACTAGACTATCCATGTAGGAAGGTACAGCTTTTCCCTTTGTCGAGTCTGCCAACCCAACCACAGACTGAGCTGATGAGTTTCCAGTAACAAAGACAGTTGTCCTTAAATGGGGAAGCAATAGGTTTGTGGTTTAGATGTCAAAGCAGCCACAAATGACTACATACATCTATTTTCCAGTAAGGGAGACAGTGAGTACCTTAAGCATTTTGCAAGGACTGAAAAGTACTTTTTGTTAGTAATGTGTAAGCTCGTGGGAACCTGTGACATTGGTTTCTGAGTGAGGCAGCATCGTGGGCCGTTCAAGTGTTTCATGGATACAGAATAGCTACAGTGCGATTCCTCTGGGAGCCATTTCTTCCTCTCTGCTTTCCGACTGCAAATGAGCAGCCTGGAAGGGCTAGCGCGCAGAGGCGGCAGCGGATGCTTCCAGGTGAAAGACGTGGGACTTCCAGGTCACCAATGATGCACATCCTCTTTTTTAAGCCATCACACTTGTGCCTAGAAACAATTTATGTTGTGTGGCTTACTGCTGATGACCAGTTCCTTCACTGGCTCACAACAATGCACCTACTTTGTTTGCCCCTTGGGTCCCCTACCATAGGTTAGAGGGTTTGTGGAGTGCTTGCCTCTTTCCTTCTTTGTGCAGAGATTAGTCATTGTTTCCCCATGTTCTCTGTAGAATCTCTGGTCAACGATAGGCTTCTTAAACCAAATTGTTCAACTGGCTTGCCACTTGTTTCAACATGCTCATTCTGCTGACTTCAGAGAAATCCCGAGGAAGGTATATTCCAGGTTCCCCACTCTTCTGACTACAAAAGCTTGTAAGAATACTTATGCTCCGTGATTCATTTTTATAATTACCACATTAGTCACTAGTATTAATACTTAATGGCCCTCTCCATTGTTCCGCCGCCAAACCTATGGAGGGAACATTCTAAATCACAGTCCTTGCATTCAGGGGACAGGCATGAAAGTTAAACCTGGTCAAAAACTCCTCAATGTATTTAAGTGAGAGCAGGCACTGTAGTCATCTGTGAGTTTGGTCATAATGAAGGTCAGAAAGTCGGGTGAAATTATGTATGTCAGCAGTTTGCCCCTTTGTGTGCTTCTATACATTGTACGTGTGCTTTGGTGAGCTGCAAAGTAGTACTGTAATCTGTGTGTAAAGAGTGTCGAGTAATTCACTAATTTATGCAAGGAAACCCCACAATAGATAACTTGGTGGCTGCCATGTCAACTTAGCTTGATTCATGAGAAGCAGAAGTCTTGATCAGGACTGTCCGTGCCAAGCTACAGATGATGTAAAGAGCATGTATCCAGGTACAATGTTCAACTCCCCAGTTAACCTTTAAGGATACACTGTACGATGAAAATATTAGCTGGAACAATTAATTTTCTAATGGGGAAGAGATGGTGGTGCAACCCAGAGCCTTCACCCCACTATAGTACACTCGATCATTGTGGGTAACCTCTTTTCGAGGGAAAAGGATTCCCTTGGAAACTGACAGAAGAGCTGCTTAGTACACCAACGAATGTTGCCCCCATAATTTACTCTTGGCTCCCATTTTTAAAACTAAGATCAAATATTTTCTGTAGACACAATGAACAGTTCTTTAGAGACTTTGGGTCTGGATTGGGGAATGGATACTAAGGTATAAATCTGAAAAACATTCCCTCCACCTAACGCAATTGTAATAAGGCGGAGGGGATATCCATCACGTTTGTGAAGGAGTAGCCATCTGCCAAACTCTAAATAACGCTCTAGATCACAATCGGTTTACAACAAGTGCAGGTATGCACCAGATGGTTGTCCTCCAAGTGAAATGTGTGAAGGAATGCAGTTCAACTCTGTAAATTGTTTTTGGCATAGTCACAAATCCGGAACCCTAGACATTAAGGCAAATTATATCTGTCAAGAAGGCAATATGAGATAAGGCGGGAAATTTCAAAAGCATGCAGAGGCAGTGGTCCTGTGGTGTGAAATTGCAAAGCATGGGAAATGCAGGTTTCAGTCCATATCGACCAGAGGGAAAAAACAATGAGGGTCCTTGTGGACGCATAGTACAGCAATGTTAAGCTTGTTAAAGCTGGTTACTATTTACTCTGAGAACCCATTTGGGTAATTATAACTGTTGGCAGGACACATACAGGGTGGGATTAGGAGCCATCAGGGATTTTGGAATACTAAATATGTAGCCAGAAATTATGAATAGTCTTGTTATTTTTAATTCACTGGTGTCTTCAGTTTTGCAGCATTTATGTTCATGGTTGGCATGTTGCGTTTTCCTATTACTGTGAAAAAAACAAAACTGCATGAGGAGTCCCAAATCAACAGACAACCTTGTAGGACCAACCTCATTAAAATGAGTACAGAACTTCTGCAAACAAGTAATGAAGTAGCATTTAAAGATAACTAGAGGCATAACCGGTTAGCTATTAAAACCAAACCATAAAATAAACCACAAACTCATAAAAAGGAATCCTATTTTTTGAATCTGAAGTATGGTTTAAATGAGAAACACATGGAGCAAAATTATAGCCAAAAGCAACCTGATATGGTAATATATTTTCAGTGCAATTTTTTGGAAATTTGTTATTTAGTTTTCGCTCTAAAATTACAACAAGGAAAATTCTCACACTTGTGCAACTGTTTTTATTGGGCTTTCCAAAGCAGATAGTATAAAACTATAGTGGTAACCAATGTGTTGGTTTGTGAGGGTATGTATATGCTTATACTGGTTTATTATAAAGATTAGGTTATAAATAAAATCATTATAGTGACAGCTGTAAATACGAGACAGCTCTGACTATGGGATTACTATTTACTTTAAAATATTCTTTGCTCAGTCTTCACATGAAATACAAAAATATATATTTTTTTAAATTAAACACGCACCCATTGTAGAACGTCTACAACTATAATCTTAGGACACCAATGTCTGAAGGTATAATACACCGGATTAACATTGCTCGTTTGTGGAGCACCTACCAGTGAACATAAAGCTGAGGAGATATTGGGTTCCACTCTTAATCAGGATCATTCATTTTCCTACACTGTTTTCTTAATTAGTTTCAATATTTCTCATCAATTATCACTTTCACAAAATAATTAGGATTGTTGTCAGTTTTGCGACTAAAAACAAAAGAACTACTGATTTTTCTATTTTCCAATACACTTTGCAGCAGTTCAGAGAAGAGCTTCCAATAAGGAGAACTAGTGTTGGGACGGAAAACTATGTAACCATTAAACCCCAAGAGGAAACTATGTTCACAGGGTACACCATTGAGGTGTATGCACTCACCGATGGATATTCAAATCCCTCAGTAGAAATGAAAAAGCAATCACTGTAGAAAAGAAAAGTGAAGTTTATTGGAAGATCAAATTGGAGGAGAAACAGAACGTCTTATTCTACATTTAAAGTGAAGAAAAGTATGAAGCAGCTTCTGAAGATAGTTGGGACTGATGATGATAGTCAAATTAAAACACGCACTGGCATCTGCTAATGCCAAAATTAACGCTAATGTATCACAACAAATGAGCGTCTATCTCGAAATGAAACAAATGCATGTTTCACACTTCAAAAAAGGTTGCAAAATACCGAGATCAGACTTGCAGGCACCTTCCTTACTCCCACAAGCAGTCCTTTCTGTCTTTAAAGGCAGGTACTTTCTAACTGGTGCTGACAAATTTATGGGCTGTGACCATTCCAACAACAAATTGTCAAGCAAAACACACTTTTCACTGGGCCTTAACAAAATGACCATCTCAATGTCTTGTAAGGAGTAGTTTCTGTCCTGTAACTCCAGTTCTGTAGTAGGGGTATCTCTGTTATAGTCATATTCTAGTGAATAGTCCCGCCCATGTGCGTGGATCCCGGCAATCAAAAATAATCTCTTAAGTTGTCAAAATAATGCAGAAACTGCAAAGACACTTAAGAGAGAATTTAAAGACAAATAATGCAGCCTATATCCACAGGCTACACTGTCCAGTACTTCAACTAGAAATTCCACCAAAAAACACTACACATAAATCAGCCTGCCAGTTTCTACCATAGAGAAACTTGCCTCCCCAGTCAAAGACTCTGGAATGATAGAGAGGAAGGTAGGGACAGACAAGCCCCATAGGCTGCCATTATGTGGCTTAAATAGGATACTGTGCCTTTAAGAGAACTTTCCAGAACTTCTCCCAGTATCCCAGAATGCATAGCAGGTCCCTCTACTTTCAGTTCTTTTTGAAGGCGAAGCACGCCAGACCTGTCGCATTCCGTACATGATCAAATATCTCCACCGGGGAGGAGGGCGGGCGCTTATGACTATAACAGAGATACCCCTACTACAGAACTGGAGTTACAGGACAGAAACTACTCCTTCTGTAGTAGGGGATCTCTGTGTATAGTCATAATCTAGTGAATAGAATGGCAAGCCCATCCCCACACCAAAGCGGCGGTGGAGAACAAATACATAACGCCACTACTGTGCGAACAAATTCCGCAGCGAAGCCTGCCCAACCTGAGCGTCTGCCCTGGCGTCAGTGTCCAGGCAGTAATGCTTAGCAAAGGTATGAACCGACTTCCAAGTGGCTGCCTTGCAGATTTCAGCAATCGGCACGTTACGGAGCAGAGCCGTCGTGGCAGCTTTGCCCCTGGTGGAATGAGCCTTAGGCTTACCTCCTAAGGTCTTATTAGCCTTTTGGTAACATAATTGTATGCAGGACACAATCCACCTAGAGATGGACTGCTTAGAGGTCGCAAGACCCGTCCTGACCGATCCATAATTGATGAATAGGCTGTCCTGTTTTCAGTTTCTATTTTTGGTAAATTCTGGTGGGGTTTTTTCAGTGTTTTCAATATCTTAAAAAACAGTTGTTATCAGTGGTTACACATTTTCACGCCACTAAAAACAACAGAAAAAGTGTTTTTCCGGTGTTTATGGAACGTTTTGCTTTTATCATTGCTTGCTTTCTGCACTGAAAAAAACATGGTATATAGACAGTGTACGTCCAGCGTATATGAGGTCCAAAGAGATTTTTGCAAATGAATCTTATTGTAGTACACCATACAATACTTCTTCAGTGAGTCTTTGGTCATGTGCGCTCGTGCTTTCCTTCCCATGTAAACTTCTGTGAAAAGGCCCTCTCAGCATTCATAGCCCCTTCGGCTGAGAACCGTCAGCTAAGGGACACAGTTGGGAGGATGACTCTTTCTTTGAGGCCACATAAAGCACAAATTGATAAATATTTGCGTTTTAGTTCCTGGGCCTAAGAAAACAGTGCACCAGAATGGACTAAAAAGTCAATAGCATCCCTCATTAACTCTGAAGATTGTAAAGATGCTTTCAGCATACCATCTAACAAGTGGCAAGGATCTCCTGCAGGGAATCACTTCAGCTCGGGTATCAATTTTGACAGATCATCACACACATTTTTTATATACGTAGCTGAATTACTACAAATACAAACTATATCACTCCAATCTTTGTTGAACTTGGAACGAACCTTTTTTGCAGAGCATAACAAGTGACACTGCGTTCCATGTTTTCAAAAAGTCTGGTGTCACGTTTTCACCACGATCCCATATGCCTGGTGATATATATACTTGTCACTATACCTTGCATTTAATGTTTAAAGCCTGAGGTGTTGGCAATTCACTTACTATCAATACTGTCCCACTAGAAACTATGGTCTGATGTATTAAGGGTTTTTACCCATTCTCTGTGGGTAAATGTGATGACACATATTAGGAAAGATTTTCATGAAACTAGCCGTTTTACCTATCAGTGAAAGAATCAAATGCAGCCAAAATATCAAATGTGAGTTTGATATGTCCTGATTCTCTACAGTTTATAAAATAATTAAACTAAACCTAAAACGTGAAACTAAACCCTGCATCTTTAGACCAAAGGCCATAAAACTGAAAAAAGTAAAAGGAAGAAGAAACAATATTTTAGTGGCATCCCTAAAGAACAAAACTCAAGCAGAATAATTTTAGCCAGTCTTTCTTACTACTAGCTTGTATAACAAAGTTACATTTTATTGACCCCTTCAGTAAGAACAAAATGACTTTTTCACTTTCTTTTTCCTTTCTTTGAATGGCATTTAGTTTGTGGTTGTGCAGGTGTTTTTTCAGTGTTTATATGTTTTCGCCGGTGAGGGCTATTTTTCTTTCGGTGGGTTTTTATCAGTTATTATAGGTTTAAACCTAAAATCCCACAGCCTATTGATGAACAACTGGTCAGACCTACGAATATCTTTAGTTTTATCCAGATAAAATGTCAACACCCTCCTAACATCCAGAGAATGGAGAGACCTCTCCGCTGGGGATGAAGGGTTCTGAAAAAACGTAGGCAAAGTTATAGTCTGGTTGACATGAAAATCAGAAATAACCTTGGGAAGAAATTTAGGGTGAGTGCGCATAACAACCTTAGCAGCATGAAACACAGTATAAGGTTCAGTACAACACAACGCCTGAATTTCACTCACCCTGCGGGCCGATGTAATGGCCACGAGGAACGCCGCCTTCCAGGACAGGTGCTGCAACGAAGCCTTATGAATAGGTTCAAAAGGTTCCTTCATCAATCTGGACAGCACCACATTCAATTCCCACGAAGGCGAAGGAAGCCTGACAGGAGGGAATACTTTCTTCAATCCTTCCAGAAAATCTTTGATCACAGGGATCTGGAAAAAGGAAGGCTGTGAAGGGCATTTCCTGTAGGCAGTCAATGCAGCAAGATGAACCTTAATAGAATGCACATTAAGGCCAGACTGCGCCAAATGTAAAAGGTAAGGAAGGATGACCTCTTCCTTACAGGTCGTAGGGTCATGGTTCTTAGACTGGCACCAGATACAAAACCTCTTCCACTTGTAAGCATATGAAGTCCGAATGGAAGGTCTCTTAGACTCCTTCAGTATGTCCATGCAATCATCGGGCAGATTCAGATGGCCATATTGCACTCTCTCAGGAACCACGCCGCCAAACTCAAAGACGAGAGGTTGGGGTGTAACACCCGTCCCCCGAACTTCGTGAGAAGGTCCGGCCTGCACGGCAACCAAATGTGAGGAAGGAGAGACCGTTGAAGTAGGTCCGTCAACCACCACTGTCTGGGCCACTCCGGGGCAATGAGTATCATCCGAGCCCTGGACCGGGCCAGCTTGATGAGCACTGCCGGAATCAGGGGAATGGGAGGAAAGGCGTACAGAAAGCCGTTCGTCCAGTTGATCCATAACGCATTCCCCAGCGTCCCTTGCTGGAAGTACCTGGAGGCAAAGTTTCTGCACTTGCTGTTTTCGGCGGTGGCGAACAAATCTACGTCTGGAGTTCCCCACCTTGCGAAGACTTCTCCTAGTACTTCGTCGTTTATGACCCATTCGTGGTTTTCCTGGACCAGTCTGCTCAGTGCGTCTGCCTGAACATTCTGCACACCTGGTAGATGGGTGGCCGTTATCGTCAGTCCTCTGGCTAGGAGCCAGTGCCAGATCGCCTGCGCCTCCTGTGACAGAGTGCGTGATCTCGAGCCCCCCTGCTTGTTGAGGTAATACATCGTGGTGGTATTGTCCGTCTGTACAAGCAGAGAGTTGGTCTGGAAGGACGGAAGAAAAGCCTTCAGTGCCAAGTGAACAGCCCTGAGTTCCAGGAAATTGATGTGATACGTGGCCTCCATCGGCGACCACGTTCCTTGAATCTGTAGAGTCCCGGAATGCGCTCCCCATCCTAGGAGAGAAGCATCCGTCACGACAGTCTGCGTGGGAATGTCCTTGTGAAAGGGAACCCCTCTGAGGAGATTCTCCGCCGAACACCACCACTTCAGAGACTGAAGAGCATGCAGCGACAGTCGAATCTTGTCGTCCCAAGATACTTTCCTCTGATCCCACTGGTCCTCCAAGCACTCCTGCAGCGGTCTCATGTGCAGCCGTGCGTGAGGCGTCAGGAAGATACAAGAGGCCATCGATCCCAGTAGAGAAGACACCGTCCTCACTGTTGTAGATGGAGTCGTCATGAGAGCCTGAGCCTTCCGAAGGAGTGATAATCGTCGCTCTTCCGAAGGAGACACGCTTGCTGACAGCGTATCGATGGAGGCTCCTAAGTACTGTATGCATTGGACCGGAGTCGGGACAGACTTGGCCATGTTGATGTGCAACCCCAGTTTGTTCAAGAGAACGCACGACTTCTGGAAGTGTGCTCGCGCTTCCGAGGAGGATGCCTTGATCAACCAATCGTCCAGGTACGGGTAGACGAACACCTTGCTCTTCCTCAGGTGAGCTGCTACCACCGCCATGCACTTCGAGAAGTTCTCGGCGCAGACTTCAGTCCGAATGGGAGTACTGTGTATTGATAGTGATTGGTGCCGACTTGGAACCGCAGGAACTTCCTGTGTTTGTGTGCAATGGGCACATGGAAGTAAGCATCCTGTAGGTCTATAGCGCATAGCCAGTCTCCCTGTTGCAACTGAGGGTAAATCTGATGCAACGACAGCATGCAAAACTTTTCCCTGCGAATCCATTTGTTTGCCTGCCGCAAGTCCAGAATGGGCCTGAACTCGTTCTTGTCCTTCATGCGAACCAGAAAGAACCTGGAGTACAGACCTCTTCCTCTCTGAGACAGAGGTATGTCTTCTATCGCCCTTTTCCTCAACAGGATATCCGCTTCCGCCTGAGGCTCGCGCAGCTGAAACTGCGAGCTGACTGGGGGAATTGCTGGAGGAGGGTTGGTGAACCGCAGACTGTATCCATTGCAAGCAATATTCAGCACCCACTTGTCCTGAGTAATTTTTCTCCACTCTGCCAGAAAAAATTGAATGCTTCCCCCTACCGGAGTGGGTAACGGATCCGGGGGAAGTAGGTTCCTAGGGCCTAGACCCAGCCTGGCCCTTGGGCGCCGGGGCCGACTGCTGGCCTCCCCTGCCCTTCTGGCGCTTCTGGAACGGCTTACGGAACTGGTGTTGCTGTTGCGATTGTCCCGAAGCCTGGCCTCGTCCTCGGCCTTGCCCGCCGAACCGCCGTTGGAAAGGGCGGTACGTCTTCTTGGTCTCTTTAGGCTTCTCCAGGCCCACAGCCATTAGCATTTCGGCCTCTGCCTTCATGCGGGCCATCTCATCGTCCGCATGCTTCCCGAAGAGGGTCTCACCGGAGAAAGGCAGGTTGGCCACCCTCTGCTGTGCGTCCGGTTTCAGGGACGCAAGCCGGAGCCATGCGTGGCATCGTTGGTTGACTTCGTGGCAAAATCCGTGAGCAGCCAACAGGGAAGAGTCCGCCACAGCGCTGAAAATCTGGTTCGCCACCAGCATCCCCTCATTCAGCACTTCCATGAAGTCCTCACGCTTCTCCCGAGGTAAATGCTCAGCAAACCGCTCGAGGGAGTCCCAGAGGGCGCGGTCGTATCTGCCCAACAGTGCTGTGGCACTCGCAGCTTTCATGGAGGTAGCGGAAGTTCCACAGACTTTCCTCCCCGCCGAATCCATCCACCTGGACTCCTTATCCAGGGGAACCGTGGAGGAAGGAGTGGTGGCATGTTGCTTGCGGGCCGCCGTCACAATGGAGGGGGTTCCGTTCTCAGAAAAGCCGGGTCCGAATCGGGAGCCCGGTACTTCTTCAGCAACCTCGATGGAGCCGCCCTCGTCACCGCAAGGGTGAGAAACAGGACCATAGCCGGTTCCTCCAGGCCCGGCACCAGAGGTAGGAGAGGACGAGACAGGTGTTTTTGATTCAATGTCTCAAAAATGACTGAAGTCTTCGGAGTAGGCACCGTCAGGGATATGCCCAACTTCGCAGCGCCCCTCAAAAGGATGTCATGGAACGCCACCAGGTCATCAATCGGGGACACCCTCGTGTCCGGTGACCCCGACAGGGTAGGAGAATAGTCCCGGGTCCCCGAGGACCTCGTGTGTGAGCGAGATTCGCGCCTCCTATGGCGGCGTCTCGACCTTGTGGATGATCTGTGTCGTGATCTCTCCCTTCTCCCAGAACGAGAGCGAGACCTGCCAGACCGTGGCCGCTCCGCTGGCTTTCAGGGCGGGGTCTTCCTTGGCTCCTCACGGGGCTTCGGTTTTGGGGTCCCCTTAGGAGGAACAGGCAAAGACGGCAGGGAAGTGGACCTCGGCGGAGGAACCTTCGGCTGCGGGGTGGGCCCATGCGGAGGGACAGGAGGTGGTGGTGAAGGAAGTGGAGGCTTGGGTGGAGGATCCTCCTTAGGAACAGGAGGAGGAGGCGGAGTCCGAGGCCGAGAAGGCGTGTACACCTCTGAGTACACCGAGCCCGGTGACCCTTTAGGCGAAGGGGGCGGAGAGCCAGCCCCATCAGCAAGTGACCGCTTCCTCTTGCGTCCTCCACTAGAAGCAGCGTGACTTCTGGGACTAGAATCTCTCTTGCGCAGTTTCGGAGAGGCTGAACGACTCCTAGACGCCGACCGCTTACTGCGAGACGCAGAGCGTCGCTTTTCTGGCGTCGAATGACGCTTCCGTGACTCCAGCCTCGATCGCTGCCTCCGCGACGTCGACCTTCCTTTCCTCGACGCCGAGCGCCGATCCCGCGACGTCGAGCGTTCCGTCTTAGACGACGAGCGTAGCCGTCATCTTGATGTTCTCAACGTCGAGGAGCCCCTCGACGTCTACCGGTGCTTCGACGGCGATCGACGGTGTCGCCTCGAAAGCGAGCGTCGATGCCTGTCACTTCGCCTTCGGCGTCGATAGGAAGACCTTGACGTCAACGAAGACGATGACGTCGACGGTGGCTTCGACGGCGACTTCTCCATGATCTTCGACGTCGAGCCGTCACGCCGTCTCGACCCGGAGCCCCGGGGAGAAGGGGAGCACACCGCCGTCATCCCTCTCGACGTCGTCGTCGATGCAATCGACGTCGACCAGGACCGTTTGCTGGACTTCCTGCCCCTGGGGAGCCCCCCGGAGGCCTCAGCAGAGGCAGAGGGAACCTTCCCAGCCTGCCCAGACCCACCTGCAGCCTGCAGACGCCTCTCCTCAAGGCCAGAAAGCCTGATCTTCAGTCTGTCCCTCAGAGTCCGAGCAGTAAACTGCTGGCAGATGACACAATCCTCAGGGACATGATCTTCAGGGAGGCAGACGATGCAGACATCATGGGGATCGCTCTTGGCCTTCTTCCTCCCACATGCTGGGCACTTATCAAAAAGGCCAGGCATTTTAGAGCCCTAAAACGCCTGAAACAGCACAAAAGAGAGAAAGAGAACACCAAGCAAGTAAACTGAAACACTTTTAGAACACATAAGTGCCAAAATATCCAATAAACCCTTGAAACAAGGGAGAGCTCAATGCCAGGGTCCTGTAAGCAGGAGCCGGAAAAAAGAACTGAATGTAGAGGGACCTGCTATGCATTCTGGGATACTGGGAGAAGTTCTGGAAAGTTCTCTTAAAGGCACAGTATCCTATTTAACGATTCAGAAAAGGGGGTGGTGATGAACAGAGTGTCTGAATTGAGCAGACCACTCTTACCCAGTCCAAAGATCAGGGCTTGATCCATCACCGTTATTTATCTCACTGCACCATCCCAGCTCAGAACCTGGCTATATGCAAATCAGTCTGTCCCTGGCCCAGTGCATCATGGGAACAGGGCAGACTAAACTACCAAGCCAATTCTTCACCAGAAAGGCGATAAGCTACCGGGGACCAGTTTCTGGCATTTCAGCCGTCTTCGGCCCGGCTTGCTTGAATCCTGATGGTGCAGTGAGAAAGGGACTCATGTCTGAGTATACCCTGCCACACCTATAGTGGCCAAAAACGATTCAGAAAAGGGGGTGGTGATGAACAGAGTGTCTGAATTAAGCAAACCACTCTTACCCAGTCCAAAGATCAGGGCTTGATCCATCACCGTTATTTATCTCACTGCACCATCCCAGCTCAGAACCTGGCTATATGCAAATCAGTCTGTCCCTGGCCCAGGGCATCATGGGAACAGGGCAGACTAAACTACCAAGCCAATTCTTCACCAGAAAGGAGACAAGCTACCGGGGACCGGTTTCTGGCATTTCAGCCGTCTTCGGCCCGACTTGCTTGAATCCTGATGGTGCAGTGAGAAAGGGACTCATGTCTGAGTATACCCTGCCACACCTATAGTGGCCAAAAACGATTCAGAAAAGGGGGTGGTGATGAACAGAGTGTCTGAATTGAGCAGACCACTCTTACCCAGTCCAAAGATCAGGGCTTGATCCATCACCGTTATTTATCTCACTGCACCATCCCAGCTCAGAACCTGGCTATATGCAAATCAGTCTGTCCCTGGCCCAGTGCATCATGGGAACAGGGCAGACTAAACTACCAAGCCAATTCTTCACCAGAAAGGAGACAAGCTACCGGGGACCGGTTTCTGGCATTTCAGCCGTCTTCGGCCCGGCTTGCTTGAATCCTGATGGAGCAGTGAGAAAGGGACTCATGTCTGAGTATACCCTGCCACACCTATAGTGGCCAAAAACGATTCAGAAAAGGGGTTGGTGATGAACAGAGTGTCTGAATTGAGCAGACCACTCTTACCTAGTCCAAAGATCAGGGCTTGATCCATCACCGTTATTTATCTCACTGCACCATCCCAGCTCAGAACCTGGCTATATGCAAATCAGTCTGTCCCTGGCCCAGGGCATCATGGGAACAGGGCAGACTAAACTACCAAGCCAATTCTTCACCAGAAAGGAGACAAGCTACCGGGGACCGGTTTCTGGCAATTCAGCCGTCTTCGGCCCGGCTTGCTTGAATCCTGATGGTGTCGCAGGGTTTCCGTTCTCTCACAGAACTGTGCTCAGAGACCTAGAACCTGGGTGAGTCAGGGTGACCCACAACTCACCTAAGTTTCAGAAATCCCCTTACCAGGCTAGCTACAGTATCTCATCGGCAGTGAAGACTTCCCGATGTCTTAGACAATCCAGAACATGAACTTAGAATACCTCAGGTATCGTGGAACACATGAACACTCTTTCGTTATATTATCATTCCAAACCGAAACTGGGAGGCAATGAGAACACGTGCAAGTTTGAAATGTTTATTTTTTCAATGCAACATTCTCAAACGAATATCTTGTATAATACCAACATACATATTATAAAAATCAGAGTCAGCAGCATAGTCACTAATCCATAATAAGCAAACTGTGATAACATATTATGACGCAAAATCTATAGAATTCTGTATCACCTATATTTCGCGCACCCTAATTAGCATATTATATTATATCTAAGAAGGTCTCATTTGGGCTTTAGCTGGGCGAACCCATACCTCAAATTCTCAGTAGTAGGAGATCACATCAACAGCTACCAGCTCTCAGCATGTCCAGCATCAAGTGTGTTTTTCAATTCCCTGTAACTGTATCTTGAACTCACGTAAAGCCCAAAGTTGGCACAAACATTATTTGTGTTATGACTAACGTAGTGCGAGGATCAGGCCTACAATAACCTTGTGTTAGAGTGTGCAGCTCTCAGTGTGCAGACAGTTGTACCAAGTGTCCCAGGCACGACTGATACCAGTACAATAATATATTATTCTGAAGTAAATCACATCTTTCTTCTAGGTTAAAAGC
Source organism: Lissotriton vulgaris (assembly GCF_964263255.1). Taxonomy (NCBI): domain Eukaryota; kingdom Metazoa; phylum Chordata; class Amphibia; order Caudata; family Salamandridae; genus Lissotriton; species Lissotriton vulgaris. The sequence continues at coordinate 1,420,218,187 of NC_141696.1, forward strand.
TGTAATAACAATTAGGTGTCGTGTGCAAACCGAAGCAGAAAGAAAAGATGGCGTTTAAACTTTTAACAAGCACATGCTAACTTAACACAACCTATGGAAACGTAATAACCATATGACACCCCCCCAATGGTCCGAGGACGGTCAAAAGACAAATATATAAGCCAATATTCTATGAGAGGCAAGACTTGAAAGCAGAGTTCAATGATATTGAGCCAAGCTAAATGTATGTAATGTATGTAAAATTTAAAAAATACAAAAACTATGTATGAATGCCTATAGTGGCCACACAAAATATAAAAAGTCGAACTTGAGGCCTAAATACAATAAACAGGCCTTGAACATATGAAAAAAAATTCGAATGTTCGTACTGAAATTGGCACCATTCAGAATTACTAAAAAGTCACGTGCCATATAGATGGAAGTATTCAAAGTCATTCCTCGTTGAATGAATATGCAAAATATGTAGCAACAGCTTCCAACATGAAATCACTGTCATCATCCGAAAACAGTTCAGCCATCCAATTAAGCAATGGGAAAGAACATACGTGCTCCTCCAGTACTGAATCCTCTAGCATCATCAGAGGACAACTCAGTGGGTTCTCGAGAACGCTTTGTGCCAGAAAGTCATGCGCTGCTGCGAATATGTCCCACTGACCCATTAGTCCATGCATCGCTGCCACAGCCATAACCCTTTCGCCAGAACAGACCAACTCATGAGCCACTACGGGGGACATCAGCTGATCAAAGTCGACGTCAGGAGAAGTCGGTAAACAGAGACACAAATCAATGGCCCAGTCGAAATCACAGCTCAGGCAATGAAACACAGGCTGGACACAGGTGAAATAGGAAAATCTGAAAGATAATCCAAAAGCCGTGCTTAAAGTCGCAAGCGGCAGGGATCCATAATAATCAAGCATCCGGTTGCGAAACTGCATCAGTAGGTGCTGTGCGTTTCCTTGCGCAGGATGGGCATCCATGTTTTATGAAATAAAATATCACCAGAACGCCTGCAGCCAAAGCCAGCAAAACAGGAAATCCGCCAAACAGACTAGCGAATATAGAATGAAAGAACGCAGGGATAATACCAAATACTTTTTCAAATGTAGTCACAAGACCACTGCTAACCATTTTAAAAAAATGAGCGAGGTTGGATGTGGAGGAGGCATTAAAAATTTGATGAACTAGCTCGCAAAAATGAAACGGCAAATCAGTACTTAAAAGAGCTTGTACTTCTGTGCGTGTGTTTGCTATGTGAAGGACATAAGTTTCACGGGCAGAGCTCAGGGCCACCTGTTTTTGAGACAAAAGGGCTCTTATACGGCCTAAACCATTGAATTCAGCTTTCAAGGTTGGTATTCTCGGCCAAATTAAAACTTCTGAATTCCCATGCGTGGGTGGATACAACACATTCTTACAGCAAACGACCCTTTCAGACACTGTAACCACATATCCGATTCCAGCCTCTAACCCACAACAAAACTCGTTATTTAAAAGTAAATAACTACCGTTGGACAACAACGTGAACGTGGGAACTATTGCAGGAACTGGGGTCCCTTTCAAAACACAGGCCAAATTCGGTTTGTCCTGATTACAAGAACCATGCAACTGGATGTGTCTGCAAATAAGTGAGCGGTCTGGGGACTGCGTACATTCTTCACCATTCAGATTCACTTCATTCCCATCCTTAAGGCATCTGTAAGTGTATGGTAAAGACCATGTCTCATGGAGGAAAGCACTGCCTAATGGTTCATATCGCCCAATGGCAATATATTTCATACAATTTGTAAATTTATACAAAGCAAAAGGTAACGTTATAACACCATGAATAAGCCATGTTGCTGCAGTTACTTCAGCCACCGAAAATGGCAGGGATTCTAATTTTTCAATATGTAACATAGAAAACGTAGCATCTCTCATTGACAACATGCGCTGTTTTTCAGTCAAATTAAACGGGGCAAATAATGATGATATGTTCAAAAAAGTCCATGGCACTCTACCAGACTTAAGAGTCTGTAGTGTCCACGCAAACTGCATCACAGAACGCAATTGATTTTGACCATGATACAACACGGATACTTCATCATGTACTATGTCGACAACAGAAGACACAATATTATTTAAAGTGTAAATTCGGGAAGAAAGCGTGTTAATGCTGTTATCAACCACTGCAAGCACTTTTTCCAAATTAGCTTGATCAATAGCCCTTAGGCGTTTAGCAGCCTCAACCTGGTTAACTTTCCAAATTTCATTGTAAATTGCATACAGGAATCGCTTAGATCTACCTTTAGCAGGGCCTTTTATAAAATCGTTTAAATCCACATTATCATGTAATTGAGACAAATGTAGTTTAACTGCAGCTAAAGTAGAATGCTGTAACCAATTTTGACACAGCTTACCCACAGAATAAGTCGTGACAGAATAGTCTCCCTCAAAACGTGGATCGGGCCTGAGTTTTGTGAATCCCTCAGCCAAACCCATAAAACGGCGCTGGCAAGAATCAGCACTTTTTTGCCATACCAGCCAACCCTTGGAATCCAAACTGTGAATGTCAAAGGATGAATTGTTTAAAAGAGTTTGCAACCCTTGAATGGAGGAATCAGTGAAATTACCCCAACCTGTATATTCATTTAAATCTGGGATGGTCGGTGTATTTAATTTTTTAGAAGTAGCCAATCCAAAGCATGTTGTCTGGAAAATGGTAGAATTTAAAAACAACATGTGATTCGGGATGAGACATGCACGGTGCAAAGCCTCAGTGCCTTGTACCTGCCAATCTTTGGTACCCCAAACCGATTTAAGGTCAATTGTTCCTTTCCAGAACTCGTAACCATCTACAGCCAACCTGTCTAAAAAGGACTTCGAATACAGCAATTTTGTATCGGTAAGTCTAACTTTGGAAATGGGCTTTTGTGTCATTTTAAAATAAAATGACTCGGGATTAGACTGATCAAAGTCTGTAAAATATGTATATTTTTTCAGAAATGTATTGGAACTGCCACTGAATGGAGCAGGGCAATGTTCCCATTGTGTATAATTCACAGCAACCCTCCTGGAATGTGTCTTATGTAAAAAATGATTACCATAGTGTTGAAAACAAAACAAATCACCATAATTAATAGAATCAGTATACAGATCCTCAGCATCGAAGGCAGCATAATACTTCAAATCCGAGAATAACGCTTCTACGGCCTGAATATCCCAATCATCAGAACGTACATTTTGTTTAATCACATCTCCCATGTTTACTCTAAGCACATTTGGAACATTAATCACTTCAGTAGGCCCATGTATCTGAAACCTAACCGCATCCCACACAATCCCATCAAGGACAGGCCATGCTGTAATGTTAACTGCCTTTAAGTTTTGTTTCTGTCTGAGCGCAGAATGTGAAGAGGAGAGAGGGTTCAATGTTCCATTAAAGTACCGAATTCCTGTTCTTTCTTTAACGTAGTGACCATCGATCAGGCGGAAAAAATAAAACACAAAACCAATTGACATAAAAAGATAGAATGAAAATAGGATCAACCAAATGTATGTCCAAGGCGGAATTAAAAAATGTTTTTTGAACAACGTGGCATATCTTGCAATGTTTGTGGGTTTCTTTGATGTTTCCGAAACAGAGTCAAAAGAGAATCTGGACTGGCCTGCCAAACGGGTCTGTAAATCAGGCATCGATAAATCAGCAGGATAAGTGTAGGTTAGCTCATCAATGTTAGTATCAGGAATAGTATTTAATAAAGGACTGGATATGGCAGGCATCTCGAGGGACACCTCCCATTCTGCACCAGATGTAATAGCCAGCACAGAGTGCCTCACCATGGAAGGACAGGATACAGCCGGTGTCATGCTATGAAGAATCGGCCACCCTGTGTGTCTTGACATTGTCAATAGAAATAAATCTGTTTTCCTTACGACCTGGAAGTGGTGGTAAAATGACTGTTCTTGTGCCCTTCACTCCAAGGACTCGGACTGGTGCTCGATATGAGGGACCAAACTCTTTCTTGTTATCGATCTTCTCTCGAACCAGTTCTCCAACTTGGGGTAGCCAGCCAACTACCGGGATCTGCAACGCATCATCCGATGTGGAGGGCAAATGTTCCTTTGCAAGACTGTCTCTGGTCTTTTGTAGATTCTGTAAAACATCGCAATGTTCATCTACGTCAAAGGCCCCGGCCTGGGCCTTGTAGTCCGGCCCATCAAGGTCAGGTACATACATCTTGATACCAAAGAGCATTTCGTATGGGGTCCGCCCACCCAGAGACCTTCTAGGGAGATTATTAAGCGCACGCTGCACGCCTATGAGGTGGGCTAGCCAGTTTCTACCAGTGCCTATAACTCGGGCTGTCAAAGATTGCTTTAAGTCGCGGTTCATTCGTTCTACTACACTATTACCCTCGGGTCTGTAGGGGCTTGAAAACTTGACTTGGACTCCCAACGAAACCATAGCAGCCTTATATGCCTTAGAGGCGAAAGCCGGACCCTGGTCCGAATGGAAAGTACCACAGGCAAAAATTCCCACAAAGACACGCAAATCCTTAATGACAGTCCGTGAATCAGCGCTTCGATGCGGCCATACCCATACAAAGCGTGTGCATGAATCAACTGCTACTAAGATGTATTTAAACGCAGTATCAGAAGAAAAAGGACCGCAGTGATCCAAATAAACGCAACCAAGCGGTTTATTAGAGATGTACAACTGTGTCTGAGGCGGACGCGCAGCAGTAGAAGGCTTAATCTGCTGGCAAATGTCACATTGAAGAACATATTCACGCGTCTGTTTGTACAGACCCCGCCACCAGAATCTCTGTTGTAGCTGAGTTACAGTGGCCGAGACGCCCGCATGCGCAGACGCCACACCTTCATGTGCCGCTGTAATCAAAGCAGCTCTGCGATCCGAGTTGGGAACTAAACGCTCACCAACGTCAGGGATTTTCACATAAGGAACCTTATCGGGACTTAAGTGGTATGTGTATTTAGAAGGGAATCCCGCAGGATATTTACTTCCCTTCTCCGTTGCAGCTACAGCTGCCAAGATGTCATCATCGATTTTGCTTTTGGACCTCGTGACTGCTGCAACTAAGTATTTTGATACCGCTGACTTCGCTGCTTCATCAGCAAGCGAGTTGCCAACAGCGTGAACCCCCACGCGCTGATGACCGAGAGTATGAATCACAAACACGAGTGGCAGCTTCTCTTTAAGTTCCGCCACTCGGACCCAGATAGTTTTATGTTTTATTGTGCTACCTTTGGAGTCACGAAAATCATTCTGAATCCAAAAGAACAAGTTTTCATTGTAAGACTGGACACAGTAGTAAGAATCACTCACTATTAAAGTCGTCACACTAGGATCTGCGTACTCCAATGCAAGCATCAGAGCACGAAGCTCTGCCAATTGTGCGGTGCAGTCTCCAAGCGTCTGCGTGTGCACGACACTGGACTTGAACTCATCGTTCACCATGGCACCGACCACAATGGCGCAAGCGGAAACGTAGGCATGTTTAGAGCCATGCGCAACCTGCGCCGAACCATCAGTGTAAATGATGCAATGGAAATCCTCCAACGGCCGCATTGCTAATGGTGCAGGATGAACAAATTCATACTGTAAATACTCCTGCGACCGTAACGTGGCGTCAAAAATAAACGTGACATCCTGGGACGTCAAGGATGCAGCCCATTGAATCCACCGAGGGTGCAAAGCTTTGGAATTAGGTACACTGGCTTTCGTAACCGCCTCTAAGGCAGGACACGGGGTAACAACCAACATGCGTTTTCCTTGTGACAGGGCACGTTCCTTAAGAATTGCCATCTGCACAGCTGTTAAAACTTTCTCCACAGTGGAAAAACGCAATTCAGCCGAAGTGTACAAGTGTGACTTGTAAGCAATAGGTACTGTATCCCCTTCATTAAAAGTCAGGTACGTGAAACCCACCGCCCCAGGGATAATTCTTATCACCAGGTTGGTCTGGTTATCACGAGTCTGTAAGTATTCAGAAGCGAGCAAATCAGCCTGCAAAGACTGCAGAATGGCCGAATGCTCAGGCAGCCAGCATGATTTGGAAAAAGATGGTTGTATCAAAGCATACAAAGGCTTGATACGCTGGGCATATTTCGGAATGTAAGTCCTCCCGAAATTCAGAAAACCCAGAAGAGATTGTAATTTTTTCAGTGTTGTCGGAGAGCACAACTGTGCACATTTCTCCAGGAAATGGGGTGCTAAACCCTTCCCTTCATGGTTAAGCTCGTAACCTAGAAACAACACTGTGTACTCTGCAATGTGCGACTTTGCAAAGTTAAACTTGTAACCCACGTCAGCAAAGTTACAAATTATGCTATTTACTCGACACAGATGCTCCCAAAGATCGTCGTCAGTGAGATAAATGTCATCCACATACGAACAAGCAACTGGGTCGAAGCTCTCCAAAAGAGAGACTATGCGCGCGGAAAAAACTCCCGGACTGTTCTTGTAGCCCATTGGGAGTCGTTTAAACATTTTTTGCACTCCGCCGCACGTAAAACTGGTCCATTGGGAACTTAGACCATCTAATCTATGTGCATAAAAACCATTGGAAATGTCAAGCGTGGTTTTGAACCGTTTACGCTCAAGACTATTCACTAACGCAGAGCCGTGCGTATTCTGTACTGCACAGTTACGGCAATGCGAGTTCAAATGCCTATAATCCAAAACCAAACGATATGACCCGTCCGGTTTGTTCACAGTAAAAAGGGGGTTATTCATCGGTGACACACACGTTTCAATTACACCTTGATATTCCAATTGTTCAAGGATAGCCGCGACTGAAGCTTTCGCTTCACGCCGTACGGGATATTGGGGTTGAGGCTGTGGCTGTGACCGTAAAGGAATCTCATGGCTTGGTGACAATTTATCCCAGCCACACTGATTGCGGTACACAGCCGGCGCAAGCGCCAGAGCCCACTCTTCTGCAAAATGCAGCGCCTCCACCCTCGGCACAGTGTGCGCGAAGCTGGGCAGGATTACCTCCTCCCCTCGCGGAGCTGCGAGAACAAAAGGTGGGGGCCAGTCAGCCTCCGAAAGCAAAATGTCATACATAGACGAGAGATTTTCCCAAAATACCCCTTTTACAGTTCGCTGCATGTCACCTTCAATTAACAGGACAATTTCAAAAAGTCTTTCAGGGGGAGCAACATGCGTATCTGCAGTTTCAATCACAACAAAAGTTTCAGTCGCTGTCACCTTCAACAGTGGACGGAGGGCCTCTCTCACTATGGTAATCTCTGCAGCGCTGTCCAGCAAGGTCAGAGCCCACGTCAGATTCCGAAGCCGCGTTCTCACTATCTGGGGCATAACGATGCGCGGTCAGGGCAGCGACTTTCTTTGTGGCAAACTGAGGTCTCTTGGGCGTAGAGCCTTCCTGCTGATCTCCACTGGAACGCGGGCGGGGCTGACCGCGTCCTTGCTGGCCACCCCGGCCCTTGCCGCCCCCTCCACCACCGGTTGACGGAGCCGATGAGTCCTGAAAGGAACGAGGAGAGCGTTGTTCAGAAGCCTGAAACCTCTCAGGCGATTTAATCATCGCGCGGTCGCGCAAATCATAAACACGATCCGACTGCGCAGGCAATGGAGTCGCAGGAGTAGAAACCTGTGTTTGTTGTTGTTGTTGCTTACCCTGATTCTGTTTTTTAGGCCAATTTTGTTTCTTGGACTTTTGTTGACTACCAGTTTCCGATGTCTGACTCTGGGGCTGTTTCTTCTCTTTATCAGGAAAAGTTTTAACCCCTTTGGAATTGCGGCCCACCATCGCGTAAGCATGCACAATAATCTTTGCTAACTTTCGGGGTCGATCGGGCTCGGGAACCAACGCTAACGCGTTAGCAACTTGAAAGTTCACTGCATCCCCCTTGACATTCGCAAGGATCACACCGCAAACCACTTCAAAAGAGCCACACAGGCGCATGCCTAATTCAACAGCCGCCTCCGGTCCATGTTCATCCTGAACACGTTTAAGGACCCCACCTAGGTTGGTCACAGACGGGGAGCCATAGCACCTCGAATAGACCGCTGCAAAAGTTTTCCCCCAGGTTTCACAGTCAGCAAGGTCAGGAGCCAGATCCTTCGGTAAACTCAGTGTAAGAATCCGGTGCTTATCACCCGGACTCGTATTAGGAAACACAGCCTCCAGCTGGCCGAATTTCTCAGCAAGCCAGAACGGAAAATCGTCCTTTTCTAAGGGCTTTTTACCCATCACGGAATTAACCATGACCGGGTTGATTTTCAGACCAGCATGTTCTGCTCGAAGCTGTGCGCCTCTAGGGGCCGCTTCCTGAACATTACGTCCAATGTAATGAACAAGCGCTCTAATCACTCCCACCGCGACTTCATGAAGCTGCCGCAGTTCGCCCACGTTACAAGCGTTACGTCTAGGGTGAGGAGTAAATCCACCCAAAGCAGGCCAACTAGTGCCCGCAATGGACAAAGGACCTAACCTCGGAGCGGTCATAGCGTGCGGTAGGGCGACACCAAACCAAATTCCATGCTGCCAAGCGTCAATAGGAACCTCCAGTGCTCTGTACGGAGCGTACGCTGCCGGTACATCTGAAGCAGTGTATGTGTGGAACACACCAGAATTAGCGTCCACCGCCGGAAATGTCACCCACAAATAAAACAGTTCGTACGGGTAAGCATGTTCCGCGCTCACCACCAGAACCACAGCCAAGCCATCCAAAGGAACATCATACATCCGCAAATGATCACGCACCGCAATGCGACTATGCTGCGGGATGTCCACGGCTTGAGCCATGTCAGCACAGGAATTAGAAAAAACAAATTATACTTTGTAGCACAACTGGGTAGTAATTCAAAGAAACCGTTTTAGATAGATTCAAGCTTGAAAATTACCTATTTCAAAAATAGGTAGGTTTTTCCGACACTGCCGTTTTCCGGAAACGGGAATGTAGGCGTTAAGGTTTGAATGATATACTACTCGAGTGTCATGTTATAGGGCCAACCAACGTATGGGCGCCATGTCGCAGGGTTTCCGTTCTCTCACAGAACTGTGCTCAGAGACCTAGAACCTGGGTGAGTCAGGGTGACCCACAACTCACCTAAGTTTCAGAAATCCCCTTACCAGGCTAGCTACAGTATCTCATCGGCAGTGAAGACTTCCCGATGTCTTAGACAATCCAGAACATGAACTTAGAATACCTCAGGTATCGTGGAACACATGAACACTCTTTCGTTATATTATGATTCCAAACCGAAACTGGGAGGCAATGAGAACACGTGCAAGTTTGAAATGTTTATTTTTTCAATGCAACATTCTCAAACGCAGTATCTTGTATAATACCAGCATACATATTATAAAAATCAGAGTCAGCAGCATAGTCACTAATCCATAATAAGCAAACTGTGATAACATATTATGATGCAAAATCTATAGAATTCTGTATCACCTATATTTCGCGCACCCTAATTAGCATATTATATTATATCTAAGAAGGTCTCATTTGGGCTTTAGCTGGGCGAACCCATACCTCAAATTCTCAGTAGTAGGAGATCACATCAACAGCTACCAGCTCTCAGCATGTCCAGCATCAAGTGTGTTTTTCAATTCCCTGTAACTGTATCTTGAACTCACGTAAAGCCCAAAGTTGGCACAAACATTATTTGTGTTATGACTAACGTAGTGCGAGGATCAGGCCTACAATAACCTTGTGTTAGAGTGTGCAGCTCTCAGTGTGCAGACAGTTGTACCAAGTGTCCCAGGCACGACTGATACCAGTACAATAATATATTATTCTGAAGTAAATCACATCTTTCTTCTAGGTTAAAAGCTGTAATAACAATTAGGGGTCGTGTGCAAACCGAAGCAGAAAGAAAAGATGGCGTTTAAACTTTTAACAAGCACATGCTAACTTAACACAACCTATGGAAACGTAATAACCATATGACAATGGTGCAGTGAGAAAGGGACTCATGTCTGAGTATACCCTGCCACACCTATAGTGGCCAAAAACCATTCAGAAAAGGGGGTGGTGATGAACAGAGTGTCTGAATTGAGCAGACCACTCTTACCCAGTCCAAAGATCAGGGCTTGATCCATCACCGTTATTTATCTCACTGCACCATCCCAGCTCAGAACCTGGCTAAATGCAAATCAGTCTGTCCCTGGCCCAGGGCATCATGGGAACAGGGCAGACTAAACTACCAAGCCAATTCTTCACCAGAAAGGAGACAAGCTACCGGGGACCGGTTTCTGGCATTTCAGCCGTCTTCGGCCCGGCTTGCTTGAATCCTGATGGTGGCCACTATAGGTGTGACAGGGTATACTCAGACATGAGTCCCTTTCTCACTGCACCATCAGGATTCAAGCAAGTCGGGCCGAAGACGGCTGAAATGCCAGAAACCGGTCCCCGGTAGCTTGTTTCCTTCCCAGTATAAGAATTTGCTTGGTAGTTTGGTCTGCCCTGTTCCCATGATGCACTGGGCCAGGGTCAGACTAATTTGCATATAGCCAAGTTCTGAGCTGGGATGGTGCAGTGAGCTAAAAAACGGTGATGGATCAAGCCCTGATCCTTGGACTAGGTAAGAGTGGTCTGCTTAATTCAGACACTCTGTTCATCACCACCCCCTTTTCTGAATCATTTTTGTCCACCATAAGCGTGGAAGGGTATACTCAGATGTGAGTCCCTAGCTCATTGCACCATCAGGATTCAAGCAAGTCGGGCCGAAGACGGCTGAAACGCCAGAAACCGGTCCCCGGTAGCTTGTTTCCTTCCCAGTATAAGAATTTGCTTGGTAGTTTGGTCTGCCCTGTTCCCATGATGCACTGGGCCAGGGTCAGACTAATTTGCATATAGCCAAGTTCTGAGCTGGGATGGTGCAGTGAGCTAAAAAACGGTGATGGATCAAGCCCTGATCCTTGGACTAGGTAAGAGTGGTCTGCTTAATTCAGACACTCTGTTCATCACCACCCCCTTTTCTGAATCAGTGTCCTATTTAAGCCACATAATGGCAGCCTATGGGGCTTGTCTGTCCCTACCTTCCTCTCTATCATTCCAGAGTCTTTGACTGGGGGAGGCAAGTTTCTCTATGGTAGAAACTGGCAGGCTGTTTTATGTGTAGTGTTTTTTGGTGGAATTTCTAGTTGAAGTACTGGACAGTGTAGCCTGTGGATATAGGCTGCATTATTTGTCTTTAAATTTTCTCTTAAGTGTCTTTGCAGTTTCTACAGTTTCAGCATTATTTTGACAACTTAAGAGATTATTTTTGATTGCCGGGGTCCACGCACATGGGCGGTACTATTCACTAGATTATGACTATACACAGAGATCCCCTACTACAGAACCTACAAAACAAGTTTTCCTAATAATTCTCTTTAAACCCTTGGTTCTAGAGAAATGCTACCACATGATATAGTAGTTTGGTGGAGGATAGTAAAGAGGGCAAAATGGAAGACTTTCATATCAGTCACATCCAAGCAACGTCTAGTAATTTGTGGCAAAGGGGAAAAATACATACTTTGAGATAGGAGTCTTTAAAGTTCATCCAGGCTAGCCTATACTACAGTAGTCATAACATCTTTTGAAAGGGGAACAGGATCTACATCTTGAAATGCTGGATAACCACCTAGCTGTTGAATGTCTTCAGGGTGATCATGGAGCAGAATATGCAAACTACAAGAAAGTGTTTCAAAAGACCCTTGAAGCAGAGCGAGGAAGGGAGTAAGCTGCCTCAACACTGCGCCGGTCATTTGACAATTCTTGGGGAAAAATGAAAAGTTGGCCTTCTGCTGGGTCTTCCTGTATCATTTTATCATAAAGTTTATGGATACCAAAGGTCAAATGTGAGGTGTTCAGTGCTCCAAAATTAAACAGAACTGCAACAAATGAGTCTGTGTATCTGGCCACCAACATCCACCAAACGTAGCTGACAGTCCAACAGACCCACCCTTATTTGCTCATAAGAGGAGTCACAACTTAAAGGACCATGTTCACCCTGGTAATTCCAAACCAGACCCAGACAATCTCAAGCTGCTGAAGATTGTAGATATATGAACTTTGGTTGCAAGACACTTTTCTTGTACAATTCACAGTAAGATTTAAAGTCAAGTTTTATAGACAATCCTACTATACTATCCCTTATGGTATAGGTTTGTAGCCTTTACCTAAAGTCTACGAAAAAGACTTTTGTTCTACAAAGTCTGTATTTTAGGGATCATTGTTTTTTATTCCCAATGTCTGTACACAATTTGTGCTAGTTGATCTAGTTACATCTTGTACAATTCACAGTAAGATTTAAAGTTAAGTTTTATAGACAATCATACTTTACTACCCCATATGGTATAGGTTTGTAGCCTTTACCTAAAGTCTACGAAAGAAAGACTCATTGTTCTACAAAGTCTGCATTTTAGGGATCATTGTTTTTTATTCCCAATGTCTGTACACAATTTGTGCTAGTTGATCTAGTTACATCTTTCCTTTTACTTGGAAAAGGAGCATGCATCAAACAGCACATCCTTAGCCACAGCTTTAAGTAACACGTCTCCCCGCAGACTTCCACACTGCTCATTTGGCAGAACACTGTAAAGGTTCGGTCTGCAGTGTCCCTTTAGGGCCTGTTGCAGACCAAAAGAGCTGTTACTCTTTCTAGGTACTCAGCTTTACTGAAGTTCTGTCATTCAGTATACTGACTGACATCTTCTCACCATCTATTTGCACTTTCAACTGTGATGCACTGATTATTTGAACCTGGGCCATTAACATTTCTCCTATTTTTATTTTTCAGCATTGTTGTTGGACCTTTGTTGGCCACAATGTAAGATTGTTTTAAATCATTTCTATAAAAGGACCTGCATATTTGACTGGCTCCCAATGAAACTTAGTTCATTTTGCTTTTTTCATAATCAATGGCAAGTTGCTCACATTCAAAAGCAGAAAACTGCAGTAAAAAGTCCAATAAAAAACAGTTCTTATCTGTAATATTACATGATGGCTTTTGACCAGTTCAAAGTGCTCTATGGAGTATAAGCCAACCCGCACAAGAGGGTAACAGCAAAGTAAATGCAGATGCACTAGGGTAACGCAGAGCAGGGGCACATGAGCTTGCATCATGGCGTATGAATATCGGAAGTCTGAGTCCTGGTGTGATGAAAGGGAGTGAGAACAGGCTGACAAGCGGCAGGGACTTTATCACAGCCGTTCCAGCAGTGGATATTGTAGACTCCGCTTGCTTCCTCTACATATGAAATGTGCCAGCACCTCGGAGCAGAATAGAGTAAGCCTGCCTTATTACAGAACATAAAAATACATTTTTCTCCTTTAGGTGGTACAAGAATGTTGGTTCTTTTCTTTATCACGGGTTAAACATGTGACATCTATGCAATTTTATTGATGGGCTTGAAGAACTTCTCTGAGAATCTTGACACTATAGGGGAAATCCCCTAGCTGCATTTCCTACAATACGACCCCACAAAATAAAATTTAAACCAGGAAGAGGTGGCTAACAGAAGCAGCACAAATGCACAACAACATATGTTTGTATTGTACAGGAAGGGATCTTCTGAACAAGAAGATATATGGATTAATCAGAGGGCTGTTTAATAAACTGATAATGAGCATACACACCTCTAAAATCATTACAATGAAAAGGTTGGGACGAGACAGTCACAAACAATGAGTTAGAGGGCAGGTGACTGTGTATGTAATAAAAAAGAGAAAAATGAAAAGGTTCGGGGTGGCTCTGGAGAGAGGTCCAAGCATGAACTGAATAGAGAACACTTCTTGTGCAAAGCCTTATGCCCAAATTGCGTGGGTATGTTCATGGAAGAGTGAGGTCCTAGTCAACAAAGGTGATTCTAGGATGCTAAGTTTAAAGATCTTTTCCCTCATTAGCACAGAGGAGTGGATGAGGCTGGTGAGTTTCCAGTCTATCTGCTCAAAGGCACTGTGGCCAATGTGGCTGATACCGCCTTAACAAATATGAAGATAAGCGTGAATGTGTGTGCACACACGCTTCTCTTTCAAATACCACAGCAAATTACGAATACTTATAAAACGTATCCCAATTACGCAGGATGTGTACTTAGATGTTACACTATATAAAAATGCAGAAGATAGTGATCTAATATATATGCTGCAATCTAATAAAGTATAATTATCATACTATGCAGAAGTATGTTATATTTAAATAAATGTGCCCAACACAATGTTATTTAGAAACCGTAACTAATAAATGCACATTCGCACACTTATTAAAAAAGTTCAAAGGTAAAATAACACACATGAGATACAGTGAAAATGAAATGGGAAAAGCCTCACAGATTTCATGTTACAGAGGCTTTGGACAGAGAAATAAAACTGCTAATAGACACAAGATCTTTCTTACAATTATAAAACGCTGCATAAATGTAACCCCTTGAATTCTCGTGTGTGTGTATATATAAGACGGATTGCTCAGTGACTAGTCAGCTGACACTGCTAGAGTTTCAAAGAGCATCATGAGTGAAAATTGGATTTGGAATGGAAAATCAATGCAGCTCTCAAATCTCGAAAAACGCAGCTGGTATTGCAGTGATTATCAACAGTATAACCAAAATCACACACACATATATAATATATATATATTCACTAAAATAAATTCAGAATTCTTGTTCGGTGAAAATGTCAGTTATAACGTAACATTTTAAACCAAACAAAAAATAAAAAGTTCTAGTTTAGTGAACTAACTATAACTTGCGCCCCTGCCAGGCACTACTTAGGACCTCACATTCTACATCACTCCTGACCTGTTCAATGGCTTCACTGGTGACCTCTCAAATGGTTTGGGTGAGGGTTCTCATTTTGATGGTGAAATGCATATTTCACAGAAAACCATGAAATATATCCATAATATATATTTAAGTCAGCAAACTTAGTTGCGCACAGAATATGCAACATGGAGCCCCCGCCCCCAACCCCCCTTCCCCCCCCACCCCCCGAGCGGAGTCATTGCCACGGTGCAGTCACATTCTGCATGGGGAGAGAGGAGGCGGTATTGTACTGCCTGACAAGGGGATCACAAGTGGTATGAGCCGGACTATTGCATCCCTGGGAAATATAATATATACAAACATATACATATATATATACACACACACATATATATACACACACAAACGCACAATAATTTACAATGCATGAAATGCGTTACTTACCTGTAACAGCAGTTATCCAGTATTGGTGTCTTTCATAGATTCACATGCCTGAATCATTCCCCGTCGCCGAGACGGGAGCCTCCGGTACATAAAAAAGTAATGTCCTATAGACATACATAGAGAAAATAGGCCTAAGGGCCTCCCCTTAGTAGCCTTTCCACGTCCTTATGTAAAAAGGACCAAACTCTCATCGTTAGCCAATCAGCTCCGACCTCCCTCTAGAACCTTCCCGGGAGGAGCCTCAGTCCCTCAGATTTTCGTACGCACCCAGCTAGGTTGGCGTAATATAGACATAGAGGTATGTGAGTCCTTACCGGGGAGGCGGGAGGGTTGCATGTGAATCTATGAAAGACACCAATACTGGATAACTGCTGTTACAGGTAAGTAACGCATTTCTTATCCAGTATTTGGGTGTCTTTCATAGATTCACATGCCTGAATCAGAGTAGCCAGCAATTAGATATGCATATTTGTAAAGCACATTTGTAAAGCAAGCAGATCTGCAGTCATGTCAGACAATATGAGAATCATCAACAACATGGTAACAACAGCGCAAGCAGAAACCATAGTATTATACAATCATAATGAATGTGCATACCTGGATGGCGGGATGTAGTAAGGCTCACCTCACTGAAAGAGATGGCGTAGCACCGCCTGTCCCACTGCTGCGTCCTTCTGCAGTTCGATATCCAAGCAGTAGTGCCTGGAGAAGGTGTGCGGAGACTTCCAGGTCGCCGCCTGGCAAATGTCCAAGACTGGCACTCCAGCGAATAGCGCCGCCGACGTGGACATCGCCCTGGTGGAATGAGCAGTAACTCGATCAGTCAAAGGCCGTCCGGCCTGGTCGTGGCAGAATGCAATCGCCGAGGAGATCCATCGGGAGATGCTCTATTTTGTAAGAGGTAAACCCATGCGTGGGCTGCTGTAGGCCACGAATAGCTGAGTAGACTTTCTGAGATCCTTGGTTTTATCCAAGTAGAACTTAAGGCATCGTTTGAGGTCCAACGAATGCAGAGCCCTTTCCGCCGCCGTGGAAGGGTTCGCAAAGAAGGACTTGAGGACAATCGGTTCGTTGAGGTGAAAGTCCAAAGGCACCTTCGGTATAAAGTTAGGGTTGGGCCTGAGCACCACCCTGTCCTGCCTGAATTGTAGGTATGGTTCCTGAATGGACAGTGCTTGAAGTTCGCTAACCCCCCTGGCCGATGTTAGAGCGAGCAAGAGTGCCGTTTTCCAGGAGAGATGTTTGATAGACGCTCGGTGGATGGGCTCAAACGGATGCCTCATGAGCTGGTTGAGTACCAGGTTCAATTGCCAGGTTGGAGGGACTTTCCGAGGCCTCGGAAAGGATCTGTAGAGCCCTTTCAGAAATTGCTTGACCAGTCTACTTGACCACAGGGAAGGCCCCGAGAAAGTTCTGGTGAATCTAGAGATAGCTGCCAGATGAACCTTAATGGAAGCGTGAGCTAGTCCTGATTGCGCCAGTTGGAGGAGGTACGGCAATATCTGTACCGGGGTGACATCCAGTGGCCGCAGACCCTTGTTCGAACACCACATGCAGAACCTTTTCCACTTGAGCGAGTAGGTTTTGTTTGTGCTGCCCGCCTTCGCTTTCGCCAGAACCTCCCTGCAGTCCCGTGGGATCTCTAGGTCTCCGCACTCTCTGTGCTCAGGAGCCAGGCCGATAATTTGAGCGAGCGGAGGTTCGGGTGCTGTACCTGTCCGTTGGACATCGTCAAGAGGTTCGGGTGTTGCCTCAGGTGAATCGGGGGTCTGATGGAGAGGCGAAGCAGATCCGAGAACCAGTGTTGTCTCGGCCAGAACGGAGCAATCAGGATCATGGTGCAAGGCTCCGCTTTCATTTTCCGGAGGAGCCTCGGGATCATTGGAAACAGAGGAAAAGCGTACGCAAACACGCTGAACCAGCCGATGGAAAAAGCATTTCCCAACGACCCCTGTTGGTGATGCCAGCTTGCGTAGCTTGGGCATTTGGCGTTCCTTCCGGTTGCGAAGAGGTCGATTTTCGGGACACCCCACTGAGAGAAGATGTGAGCCAGAGTGTCGTCGTTCAGCTCCCATTCGTGGGAGAGAGAGCTCTGCCTGCTGAGGGCGTCCGCGATGGTATTGTCCTTTCCGGGAACGTAGTCCGCTTTGAGCGAGATTCCGTGCAACACCAGCCAGTTCCAGATTTTCTGCGATTCTCGTGAGAGAGAGAGAGACCGCGTTCCCCCTTGCTTGTTCAGGTAGGGCATCGTCGTGGTGTTGTCCGTTTTGACGAGCACCGGGGAATTCTGGATGCGTGGCAGGAAGGCTTGCAGAGCCAGATACACTGCCCTCAGTTCCAAGAGGTTTATATGGAGCAGTTTCTCCTGGTCCTCCCATTTGCCGCTGATCCGAAGGTCCTGGAGAACAGCGCCCCAGCCCTCCAGGGAGGCGTCCGTCGTGATTACCAGAGGGGCCGGCGGAAGGAGGAACGTCAAGCCAGCCACCAGATGTTTTCGGCGTCTCCACCACTGAAGGCCCATTGAAATGGCCGGTGTTATCCTCATTGTGTCCTCGAACGAGCCGGTACTCTGGGTCCACTGCCTCGTTAGAGCTTCCTGCAAGGGGCGCATCCTGAGTCTGCAGTGAGGGATAAGGAGTATGCAGGAAGACATCATTCCGAGCAAGGAGGTGAAAGTCCTGACTTTGAGGCGTGTCTTCGCGGCCACAGCCGTGGCCAGGGACAGTATCTTGTCCGTCCTTTCTTTCGAGGGGAATGCCCTTGCGCACTCCGTGTCCAGGGTAGCCCCTAGGAAAGTAATCCTTGTTGACTGAGTAGTGCAGGATTTTTTGAGGTTGAGGGTCAAGCCCAGCTGTTGAAAAAGAGCGATGCAGGCGTTGGAGGAAGCGGCTGCGCCTCCGGGAGATGGTGCCTTCACCAGCCAGTCGTCGAGGTAGGGGAAGACCTGGTGACCCCTTTGACGCAGAAAAGCCGCCACCGGCGCAAGGCACTTTGTGAAAATCCGCGGCGCGGATTTGAGGCCGAACGGCAGGACCCTGAACTGATAATGTCTGCCTGCCACCTCGAACCTCAGAACTTCCTGTGACGTTTGAGGATGGGGATGTGGTAGTAGGCGTCCTGCAAGTCCAGGGAGGTCATGAAATCTCCCTGTTCCAGTGCGCCCAGGATTTCCTGGATCGTTACCATCCTGAACAATTGGCTCCGTAGGAAGGTGTTGAGCGCCCGGAGGTCCAAGATGGGTCTCCACTTGTCTTCCTTCTGTCTCACCAGGAAGAAGTGGGAATAAAATCCCGACCCTTTTAGGGGCACCGGAACCCTTTCGATCGCACCTTTTTGTAACATGACGGTGACTTCCTGGAGAAGCAGGCGCAGATGCTTGTGAGGCCGTCTGAGGGGAGGCGTATTGGGAGGGATGTTGGTGAATTCGAGAGAATGTACAAATTGTATCATTTGCAGTACCCACCGGTCCGTGGTGATTTTACGCCAATTGGGGAGGAAATGGGTCAGTTTTCCTCCAATTTGAAAGGATGGAGACGGTGGTAGGACTGGCCGGAGTAAATGGTCACTGGCGGCCGCCAGTGCCCTTCTTGGCGGTTTTGCCTCTGAAGGAAGATCTGCCATAGGAGGATTGTCTACCTTGTTGCTGCCTGTGTTGGAACTGATTTCTGTTATTGTACGAGTAAGAGGACCTGTTCTGGTAGGAACCCCTGTAGGAGGATTGACCCCTGGAGCGGCCACCACGAAATGACTGGTTTCGGGACTGTAGTGTGCCCAGTGCCCTTGCAGTATCGGTATCCTTCTTAATGGCCTGCAGAGCCTCGTCGATCTTTTCTCCAAAAAGATACTGGCCGTCGAAGGGCATGTCCAGCACCTTCGATTGAACCTCCTGACGGAAGGACGTAGCTTTGAGCCAGCCTTGATGGCGGAGCACCGCAGCTCCTGCTAGTTGACGGAACCCAGTCATGGCTGCGTCGATAGCACGGTCAATGATCTCTGCAGCGGAATTCTGACCTTCCACAAGGAGAGCTTTAACTTCGTTCTGGACTGTATCGGGCAGGTCTTGTACGTAGGGGGCAATGTCCTCCCAGAGTTGGCGGTTGTAGCACCCTAGCAGGGCGATGGAATTTGCCACCTTAATTGTCATGGCTGACGTGGTAGTGAATCTTTTTCCTATCATGTCCAGTTTCCTACCCTCCTTGTCAGGAGGGGCGGACAGCGGGGAGGATGGGTTGCGGGAGTGTTTCTGGGCCGCCTGAGTCACCACCGAATCTGGTTTAGGGTGGCCATTGAGGCAAGCCGCCGCCGTAAGCGGGGCCTTATATTTCTTGTCCAGGCGTGGCACCACCGCAGGCACAGAGGCAGGCGTTAGCATTAATTTCTTGCCCTGGTCCCATAGAAAGTCAATTATCGGAATAGATTTGGCCGACTTTTGGCTGTGCTCTTTGAAGTCATGGAGAAAGCATTCCCCTTCCGTCGATTCCACGGCCATATGAAACCTCTTAGCCGCTCTGTCCACCAGTTTGTGGAAACCACCAATGTCCGCTGGCACCGAGTCCGCTT
Source organism: Lissotriton vulgaris (assembly GCF_964263255.1). Classification (NCBI taxonomy): domain Eukaryota; kingdom Metazoa; phylum Chordata; class Amphibia; order Caudata; family Salamandridae; genus Lissotriton; species Lissotriton vulgaris. The sequence continues at coordinate 1,420,237,917 of NC_141696.1, forward strand.
GGCGCGGGCGTGGCGAAGCCGGGGACGATGAATGCGGGGATGACGCTACATCTTCATCCTCGTCCGGCTGGTCCGAGTGGACGTCTTGGACCTCTCCTTCCTCCAATTCTTCCTCCTCCTCTTCCTCTTCAGAGGATTCTTCCACCTGAGGTTGGACTCTATCACGGGGTCTCACCGTCTGGGGCCGGTTGTGTACACGGCTATGGTGAGCGGAAGGATGAGGGGTGGACGCCGGGGCACGTGTGACCGGCGTCTGAGACCCACTGTCGGCATCCGGGAAACGTTGTTTGTAATCTTGTACCAGGTACCGTAGGTCATTGACAAGAGTTGCGGGCAGACAGATCATTGAGGTGGCTCAGTGCGGACACTTGTGTGGACGGAATGCTCCTGATAAGTGAACTCTTCATGTTCCTCCTCCGTACTTTGGCATTTGACGTTAAGGTCCGAGATAGAGGTAGCGGGACCTGGCTGGTCCTCCCCTTCGGACTCTTCACTTTGTAATATGTCCTGAGGTGGATGTTTTTCCACTCTGCTCGGGGACGTTGACTCCGGGGTAATCTGCACCCTGGGTTTGCCAGGCGCGGATGGCAATCCTGCCGCGGTGGAGGGAACCGTTGAAGGCGGAAGCGAGAGTGCCGAGACCTCGACCAACTTCGATTCCTTCCATGGCGCCGTCAGTGTCGCCTCCGTCGACGACTCGCCCTCGGACGGCGCCTCAGTCGCCGATGAGGCCTTGATCAGGGACTGGGTGGACGACGGTAATGTTCTCGAAGACGCCGCCTTCGATTGAACCGGTGGACGGCGAGTCTGTTTTTGTCGACATCGCCGTTGTAACCGGCGTCTTCGGTGTCGACTCCGTCGCCGACTTCTTCGTGCTCGAGCCTTCCGTCGACGACTTCTTTGACGACGGCGGGTTCTTCGTTAGCGACAGACGGTTTGGCGCTTGTCGACGATGACGTAGACTGTGGGGACTCCGTCGTCGGCACGGTTTTCGTCTTTGACGATGATTTTAGAAGAATGATAGAGGAAACAGGTGTACCTGAGGACGCGGATGTGGTCGTGGTTGCCGCCGCTGAGGGCGATGAGGCTGTCTTAGTCGACACGGTGGTCGTGACTGAGGTGGTCTTCTTGGTAGATGGAGCAGGCCTCTTGAACTTTTGGTCGTCTCGAACAGACACAGAAGAAGTAGTGGATCGTGCCTCCGAAGGTTTCCTGTGTGCCTTCTTAGGAGGAGTGTCTGTATGGCCAGGGGACTGCACCCTGGGTCTCTTTTTCGAGACTTTCGAGGACACGGAGACACTTCCCTCTGAAGATTCCAGAGTGTCTCTGTCCTTAAGCCTGTCGAGCCATGTGAGAAGGCGGGCCTCTCTTTCCTTCACAGTCTTTTTAGGGAAGGCTCTACACACCCTGCACTTGTCAGAGACGTGGTCAGGGTACAGGCAATACAAGCACAGATCGTGCTTATCATCCGCATGGATCCGTTTCTTCCCGCAAGAAGAGCAGGCCCTGAAAAGGGCTTTCTTCTGCGATTCCGACATGGAAGAAGCCTTTTTATGCGATTCCGACATGGAATAAGGCAATTGAAGGTAATTATCCTTTCGAAGAAGAACTTCCAGAGAGGTTTGATGACGTTGAAGAAAAAAACCTGAGGAGCTCAGGTTGGAGACTCCCTAGCACAACGTGCGGTAGAAAATCTGAGGGACTGAGGCTCCTCCCGGGAAGGTTCTAGAGGGAGGTCGGAGCTGATTGGCTAACGATGAGAGTTTAGTCCTTTTTACATAAGGACGTGGAAAGGCTACTAAGGGGAGGCCCTTAGGCCTATTTTCTCTATGTATGTCTATAGGACATTACTTTTTTATGTACCGGAGGCTCCCGTCTCGGCGACGGGGAATGATTCAGGCATGTGAATCTATGAAAGACACCCAAATACTGAAATGAAATGAAATGAAAAATTCCATTTATATAGCGCTGACTACCCGGAGGCCTCGTAGCGCTAGTGACTGATTACTGTGTGCAGCTGCAGGGAGAACTAGTACGCTTTTGAGAACAGATAGGTTTTTAGGTCTCTCCTAAATGACATCAGGTTGTCGTTTTGTCTAAGGTGTAAAGGCAGGGAATTCCATGCCTTCGCCGCTGAGCAAGTGAATGAGCGGCCACCCCAGCGTGCTTTCTTGATTTTTGCCGTAGTTGCCAGATGCAAAGAAGCCGAACGAAGAGTTCTAGGCGGCACATAAGGCAATACTAGGGGTTGCAGCACAGCCGGGCCAGTTTGATGAAAAGATTTGTGCAATACTGGATAAGGATAGTATTTATCCAATAATGTAGTGTTGCTCATCATTCTCTGGAGATGCGATTTCCATTCACAAGTAGTTACACGCAACAAACAAGTATATCATATGACTGCTATCTAAAGCACCTCTTCTAATTGTGTGCTTTGGCTATTGACCCTCTATTACTGCTGCATCAGTTTCTGGACGTGTTTCTACCTGAGGGGTGCAAAGCTTAACAAGAGTGGCATATGAATCCCTGACAAAGGCCAAGATCTAAGCTTGGATTGTTTTGCTTACCAAAAGCAAAACAAAAAGCCGGCGACAACTGAACAATAACTGAAAATACCACACTAGAAATAATAATCATATGTCAACCATAGTGATTCTGCCTGGATTTTGATTCCTAATGTAACCAGAATATGTGTTACATGCTGACCAAACCATATTTATCATGTTTTAAGAGAAATAGTATATTCTACTTGTCGTGTAAACTGAAACCACAAACAAACCAGTAGCAGCTTTAAAGAAAGTGATTGGCAATTCAGTAGGGGACACACAGAAAAAGCAAAAGGACGAAAAAAGAGACGAGGGCACAAGGCTCTATGAAAGCACAAGTGGTGGGTCAGGAACATGGTATGTATTAACCACCAGGACTCCAGTATAACCATGTTGCACCACCCGTGTTATTGCACACAGCCTTTCTATTCTTAGTTGGGATGGCTGTTAGCTGCCAATGACCTTTCCACTGTGTGGCATGTGTATTCACTTGTAGACGGGCAAATCTCATCCAGATGGGAGTAGGATACTGTGTTAATATCTTTGTAGGCGATCCCTGGACAAACTTGTAGAATACCAGTTTTGAGAATCCATTTCATCTAACCGGTTCTTCGAAATGTCCATGGTAAATAGCATTCATCAAATGATAGAATCTTATTCTGACTACCCTGCATCTTAAAATTACATTCTACACATTTGTTTTTTTGAAAGGATAACATTAATATTTCGCCTACCCCCTGCCTCTTCCGCTGCTCTGCTGCCCCCTCTTTTGTTTAATTCTTCAGGAAGATAGACCACACTCCAGCTCCCTGCTTTTGTTTTTCTCCTCTCTCAACACCTTTTCTCAATCTCGCCAAAGCCCCCCACCTACCCAACAAATTTTGCTTTTGAACAACATAAAGACCCTTCCCTATGCCTAAACTGTTTTGTCTCACTTTCACCCACTCCCGCAACGGTTTAACTCCCCGTTCTTGGTACTTGTTGTACCATGTGTTGCGGTCTGCCATCTACAGTCCCTTTTAAATCATTTTTGTCACTTTCCAGGCCTGGGTTTTTATGCTATGTTAGAAAGTTTCTGTTCATTTTTCCTAATTTTGATGAAATTTCATCAATAGGATTTCTCACAAAACGTTTTTTGAGTTTTTATATGCTGAATTCCAATAATTTGATTTTCTCTTAAACCACATGACAACATATGTATGCTAAATGATCTACTTATTGAACAATACTGTGATTTATAGTGTTTAGTTTCAATCCGGTAAAAAAATATCGACAAACCTAGAAAAGGTCCTAGTCGGGAGCAGAATGGACATGAATTAAGATATTTACCATATGACAAGCATGTGGCCTCTGTCGAGTGCATGATTGATGCTTTTCCAGTTTAAGACAGCTTGTACACTAAAGGCTTGGGAAAATGACTTAATAAACCGGTCTTGAAGTATTCGTTCATTAACCAGAGGTGAACCCTCTACAACAGAGGTCCTGCACACTGGCTGAACATCACGGGCCAGCCTGTCTTGCCCTGTGCATGATGTTATTCCAGGCTGCAGATACTTAGATGGCTTATGGTTTCAATTACTTTTTTGCTCATATTCTAGACAGGAAGTTCACTTGGACAATAATAATCGTGAAAATACATCAAAGATGCATACAGAAACTGTTAATTTTCCTGATGAATAGTAATTGTTTATGTTTTGTTCTCTGCCTATTGTCTCAGATCAACTAACTAGAATAAGAATGCTTCAATATAATCCCAACTCATAGGACTGAACATCTTCGCTTGCGGTTTTACTATTTTTATTTTCAACTAAGATGTCACTGTATATTATAATAATTATCAAATTAGTACAGTGTTTGCTCTAGATTGTGGGTAAAGGAACTCCTAGCCATGGCATATCAAACAGATAATAAATGTTGGGATACCTAGTCTTTGTCTACATTTGATGCTCACCTTTGCCATAGTCCTTGCAGTGTCATGGGCCACAAACTCATGGATTTATAAAATAGAATGTAATGTGATGCAATATAATTACATGGCGTACTTGTGCTAATTTGCAATTTAGATTTGTAGGTTTTAAGAAAAAGAGTGCACTTTGTTTAATCTCCTAAATGTTGATATTAACATAGCAGTGAGAAATTCGGTGAACTAGGAAGCAAAATGTTACCTACCCTGAAAGCATCTGTTTGTGGCATGGAGCAGTGCAAATTCATATGCTATGCATACTCCTACCGTCTAGTGTCCGGCTCGGACGTGTGCATGTTGTTTTTCTTCCAAGAAATCTTTTCAAGTCAAAAGGTACTGTGACTCAACATGTTACTAGTAACACACATGGCATCGGCTTCATTGTTAGATTGTTTATTCTGCATGAAGGGTGAGCACTTAGATGGAGCACAGAGATACCGAAAAGATGATCATGCATAGGAAAGATTAAGGATGAAAGTCAAGAACGTCTGCAACATCTGAAGGCACATGTGAATCTACAGCACTACATGCCACAAATAGATGCTTACAGGTTAAATAACATTTTCTGTTTGTGGCAAGAGTAGTTGTAGCTACACATGCTGTGCACCGACTGTAAAGCAGCCCTTCCAGAAGTGGTGGCTTGCCAGAGGATGCTGAGGAAGCTAGGCAAAAAGTGTGTGAAGGATTGCCTGACCAAAGTTTGCTTGTTGGCGTTATTTACAAAACATTACTGCGTGAATGTTTCATGTGTGGGGGGTAGACCAAGTAGCGGCTTTGCAAATGTCAAGTATAGGAATATTACTCAAGAAAGCCATAGAAGCTCCCATTATGGCGGATTGAGTGGCGTTTGGGAGGGAATTGCATAGGGAGATTGGCTTTAGTATAACAGGTTTGTATACATTTTACCAGCCAGTACACAATACCAGCTTTAGACAATGCACGTCCCTTGTGCAGCCTGGAGAAAGAGACAAAATGAAATGAAATGAAAATATGTTTTATAAAGCGCTCGAATGCCCAGGGGCGTATTGGCGCTGGTAGCACAACAGAATTATGAAGCTATGAGTTACAAAGCCAGGTATTAAGATTCTTTCTAAAAGCCAACAGGGAAGAACTGGTCTTTAATTTGGTGGTTAGGGCATTCCACTGTTAGGCTGTGCCATATGTGAAACTTCTACCCCCACCCCCACTCCCTCTAGCAAATTCTTCTGAACTTGGGTACTTTCATGTTAACTGCTGAGGATGATTGGAGTGGCCTAGCGGTAATATTCTGGTCACTTTTTTTTTTATAGTTTTGGACTTCACCATGTAGGGCCTTGAAGGTGATACACAACGCCTTAAAGTCTATCCTCTTGACAAGTGGCAGCCAATGAAGTTCCTCATGGGCCTTAACTGCTGAGCTTTGTCTAGGTATTCCCAGCAATAGGTGAGCTGCTGAATTCTGAAGAATTTGTAGCTTGCTCAAAAGTAGTTTCTGTATATTAATAATTAGGCCATTACAATAGTCCATTTTAGATAAAGTAAGGGCAGTTACCACTAGTTTCTTCAACTCCATAGGGATAAAAATTAAGATCTTTCTCTGAATGTTTAGCGTGAGAAAAGTGCCTGGAGTAATGGCATTCACCTGTTTGTCAAAAACCAGCTGGCTATCAAAGATCACCCGCAGATTTTTCACCTTGGTGACTGGGGTTGGAAGGGACCCGAGCTCCTCGGGCCACAAGTCTGGTGACCAGAATGAGGTATTATTTCCCAATAGTAGCACTTTGGTTTTATCAGTATTCAATTTCAGACAGTTGCACGACATCCAGTTGTTGACTAGTAGCATGTATTTGCAGACAATATTTTGCGTGTCAACGGCATAACAGACAACCGAAAAATCCAAACTTCTAATCAATGTGGCCAACGGAGCCACGTAAAGATTAAACAAGGTAGGGCTCAGCGATGATCCCTGCAGAACTCCACATGGGAGAGAAAAAGAATCTGAGCAACAGCCATCCTCAGACACTGACTGAACTCTGAGAAAGGAAGATAGTAGTGATAGAGCTGAGCTACGAATACCCAAATATTCGATGCAGTCAATCAGAATCTTATGACTGCCACTGAAAGGTCAAGAAGGATAAGTACTACAGAGTTCCACCATCGAGCGACCTCTCCACCAGTTGCATCCTGCTGCTGGTCATTTTCAGTTGTCTCAGACGCCTAAGATGTTGAGAGTGTCATCCTGCTGTCAGTGCACCATCGATGCAGAGGCGATATGACTGGCTCGATAATCCCAAAGGGTCTTTTTATTATGGAAAGCGAGACAGGCTCTGCAAGAGCCTCTCGATCATCGGGAGACAAACAGAGGTTACTGACTAGATGGAGGTCTGTACTCCGGTACTTCGAGTGACACCTGGGTCAAAAACGGTCCTTTCCATCATGAGAACATTCTCCTGGGTCAGAGGTAGCGACAGAGGTCGGCGGATTGGTGGGGGGGGAGGAGGTGGTCAAAAAATGTCAAAGCCGCAGAAAAAACAAGTCAAAGGCAGTACGCAATATGAGAAACCAGAAGTGCGATTGCAGTGAGTAACAGATCCCAGCGAACACTACATAGCGTAAAACCAGAACTCAATGGAATATTTCTGAACCAGACAGCAGAGAAAAAACAATCTAACAATGGAGCTGATCCATGTGCATTACCAGTATTAGGTTGAGTCACAGTACCTCGTGACACGAAAAGACTTCTTCGAAGAAAAACAAAATAGCAGGTGTATGAACAGCATGTGTATCTACAGCTGCACAGGACACAAACACTTTCTTACCCAGAAATAAACATGTATTCTTTCAAGTAACTTGTTCCTCTATGTAAACTAACAATCATGCTACACTCCGACTTCAAATACACGACAACTTGTCCCTTTCCGAACGTATCTGGTTTAATTAAATTACATTGCGATTTAAAGCCTTCAAAATGAAATGGCTATGGGCTGGATTTAGGGCAGTTATATAAAATCTCCTGATTTAGGGTAAATACTGTAAATCTGCCATTAGCAAAATTAGCACCAGAGAGACCATGGCCCCAATTCTACGATAGGGAGATGGAAATATTGCTGCATGATTTCCGTCAGTAATAATCTAAGCAATTGCAAACGTACTGTGTCTGCCAGGAATAGTTGGATTTTACTTTACTGTAAATCTTAAAATTAGGCTCCAGCTTTTGAAAAATAGTTATTCAAAACTCTACATTTTCTAAATATGCAGAATTCTCAGTTTGTATAATGGGGATGTGTGCAACAACACATAGGAAGAATGGCATGGTCAGTCCAATTTGCTTTGCTCAAGTCCATATTAAAATCTTGAGAGGGAATCCTGTTGGTGATGGCAGGAGGAATATGCAGTGCTTACATCACAATGAGACTGGGGTAGCTTAAGGAGAAAATAAGACTATTGAACTTACTGTGCAGACAATTAACTCTTGGTGGCAAAGCAGTCCTCTTTAGGTTTAGAGGGAATGGACAAGAAAAATGAACAGATCGAAGAAACAAGAGGTACACCAAATCAGACATTGCAAACAGTACAGAGGAATTAAAGACAGAACTGAAACCTGCAAGCACAACATACAAGACATTTGATTACGAAAATCTTATTTTGTCAAATATATTTCTTAAAAATGTTTGTTTTCCAGCTTTCAAAATGTAATTTTTCAGAAATGTCCAAGCCGTCATCCATGCCATGTTACATAGGTGGTGTATGCGCTCATGTGTAGCTGAGCATCAGTTAGACTGTGTGGCTTCTCTCATTATCCTCCTACTCTGTTTCAGAACAACAAGTAAAAAAGAGAAGCTCTCTTTTCAGCAAAAAAGGTAAACAGGCAACAACATTAGGGATTTCACACAAAGGTTCCTTAATAAGCAGGGCCACAAACCTTTATCAGGTCTGCCATGTTGACAGTCTTTACATGAAGTTGCTGTGGGTACTGCTACAGTGGCCTGATGAATGCCGTATGCTAGGGACCCCATCCCATGGGACACCGCTGTTCTCTGTCCCGGAGAGTGCGGGCAGGGAATAGAAATGTTAATCTCTGCCCACACTCTCTAGGGCAGGAAATACAACTTTGCTCCTGCCAGGTGGGAGCACAGAAAGAACCTGCTCCCTCCGTGGCCCTCAAAGATTGGAAAGGTTGTGGGTGCCCCCAGGTGCGCACCCAGTTTGAAAATAATGACCGGCTCTGGCCAGCCCCATCACTGGTGTTGGCTCAGGAGCATGCAGGGGTCATGAGGGCTCCCCCTGTGGCTCCAACGTTAAAAGGTTTGGGTGTCCCAGTTGTGACGAGTAAACTCCCCCCCCCGCCCCCACACACACACAAAAAGCAAATAAAAAGAATTATAAATAAGCGACATGAGTCGCTCTTATTTACTGCTCCAGTGAAAGGAGCATCCCCATAATTCCCTGCAAGGGCTTTTAAATTATATTTGTTTGTACCTGGTGCCCCCCCTGGAAGGGGTAGCAGCACCTCTAACTATTTTGTAATGTTGCAGAGGGCTGCAAGAAGCGCAGCAGCCACCACAGTAACAAAAAAAAGAAAAATGCTGTCTAGCTTTAATGGATCAAGGTAATGCGGACACAGAATGTAGTATATTAAGTCTCCTAGGCCACTAAATCCATGACCCCAGGAAAGTTCACTATATTTTTTTTAAGCACTCTGGAGCGGTTTGCTCTTCGGCTGGAGTGCAGAGACCCTTCGTGGTTGGACCTATCGCTGCAATATGCAAAAAAAAAAAAAAAAAAAAAAAAAGAAGGACAAAGAAATGTTAGGATTTTTTTAAGATAATGCTTCATTTAAAATATTGAGTGAAGAATCACTATTAAATATTGCGATGTGAGAATTTATTAAATATACATTTGATTATAGTTACTGGTTTTGAAAGTCATCAGATCTGCTTTACATATGTTGATGTGCTGACCCCTTGATAAAGCCAATAGGCCCGCTGCTTTTTATATTTTGACCATTTGTTTCAGTTTTTTTTCTTCTAAGAAGTCTTTAGAGACACGAGGTATAGTGACCACGCATGATTGATAATGCGCCGGGGTCATCAGCTCCACTGTCAGATTGTTTTTTCAACCCAAAGAAAGAGGACATAGATGGAGAAGAAGGGTACAATAAAGATGACCAAGGCAAGGAATAGGAAATGCAAAAAGTAGCAAGGAGACTGCAGCATCCAAGGGCTTCCGGGGAGTAGGGTGGAATCATGTGGATCTACAGCATTAAGTGTCGTGCTTACAGGGTTTGAGGCATGTGTAGCTGTTGATACACACGCTGTACATAGCCTATAAATCAGTCTTCCTATAAGCAGTGGCTAGCCCTAGGATAGTGCAGAAGACTGAAAAAGTTGAAGTAAGACAGCCTGATCAACTCTTGCTGGTTGGAGGTTAAAACAATCACAGAGTAATGTTTAGTGAAAGTGGGTGTGGGGATGGGAGGCGGGAGAGCAGGTAGCTGCTTTGCAGATGTATAGGGAGATTACCCAGGAAAGTCATAAAAGTCCCTTTTTACGGGTTCAGTGTGGTGTGAGAGTGACAGGCGAAGGTCTTTTGGCTTAGGCGCAACAGATCTGTATACATTTGGCTTGCAAGCATGCAATACTGTATTTGGAGCGAGAACAGCCTTTTTGGGGTTTGGAAAAAATGAACAAAGAGCTGGTGTGTCTTGTGGAATGGCTTAGACCTATCAACGTAATACAGAATGCTCTTTTGATATCCAGAGTATGAAGCGTTCCTTCCGCGAAGTGCTCTGGCTGTGGGAAGAACAGTGGTAGCTCAATGGTTTGATTCAGGTGGAAGCTAGGCCACCTGGGGATTTGTATCCCTTTCTGCAGTTTCTATCTTCTACACCTGAGTGGACTGAGAAGAAGCGTTCTTCTAGGTTCAGATCTAGTTGTCACAGACAGGTCTGAGAGAAGTGATAACTACAAGGAAAGCTACCTTACAAGACAGAAATGTTTGGGACGTGAGTGTAGTGGCTTAAAGGGAGGTCCCATAAGCCATGTTAGGACAACGCTGAGATTCCAAACAGGGACCGGAGAGACCCTTGTTGGGATAAACTGAGTCGCTCAAAAAACAGGAGGTATTTTGGGTCATCGAGCGAGGAGTTGATAACGCTGTATCTTTTTCTAAAGGAAGGCAATGCAGTTGGAGCAGGCAGCCTCGTTCGGCCCGGACAGACAGAGGTTACACACTTGGTGGAAGCCTGTCCAGGGATATTTACCTCTACACTGGGGACAGTTATGGAATGGAGTCTTCTCCATCACGGATTGGTCATTTGCTGTGCAGAAGAGAACGGAGTTGGCCCTAAAGGGCCAACGCCCCGGACGGGGAGCCAAGAGATTCCGTCATTGAGATGGACCAGGTAGCACGAGGACTCTGAAAAGGTAGTGCACCCAACAATTGATTTACCAAAGAATATGGAGCATCTGAACATGCCCGAAGACGATCACCTTTAGGTATTGATCCAGAGCTTGGTGGAGACACACTGAACTCAACTGTGAAGAAAAAAAAACTATCTACTTTTAGAATCTATGCCCCTGCACCTTACCAGAAAAAGTTGGAGTCAGAGTACCTCGTGACTCGAAAGACTTATTCAAAGAAAAACAACTTGCTCACATCCAAGCCAAAAGCATGCACAGCTACATATGCCATACATTTACAGTAGTACCAGGATACCTGCATTTATATTACAAAGATACCTAGGAGAGGTGAAAGCAGGTCATCCTTGAATTGGTCAAGTCCTTTAGAGTCACTCTTGGATCTTGAAAGTCACTCAATCACATTAGTGATAGCCTACGTCCACGGCCCAAGTAGAGAAGATACTTTTCTCTGGTTTCTAATGGTGGGTCTCATTTCTTGAAGCCAAGAAACCCAGACGACATTAAAGCTAACCAATTTCACAGAGAATTATGTGAGAAAAACACAATCCAAATCCCAAATACCTGCTGTTTGGGGTGGAAAACTACAGCAGTATTGGCCTTACGATATTTGCAGAAGGTAATGGGTGAAAATAGGACTCAAAAATCTATGGTACATACAAGCCATTCAAAATTGTGCATATATCAGGCTTAAAACTATCTACATAAAGGTTAAAGAACCCAAATCTCCAAGCACAGGGACATGTGTGAAATTTAGTGGGATTTCAGGAATCTAGAATTTAGAAGAGTAGAACATTGATTTCCAGAGTGCCCAACTACTAATTTAATGTAATTGGTCTGCCATTGCAAGGTATATGGTCACAAGAAAAAACAGTTGAGGTGGAAGGTGGAGGTCAGGAAACAGAAAGGCATGTCAAGGGTAGTTCACCCTTTGTTTACTTGAGCCAATCAAAATATAAGGGATATTTGTTTTGGTTTAAGGAAAGAAAATGCAAAAGATATATAAACTGAAGTTAAAAGGATACAGGGAATTATTTAATCTAAAAAACATATCGCAAATACGTTCACACTTCACAAGTTCTTGACGCAGCGAAGCAAACAAAACCGCAGAAGTCTGAAACACCATTAACCACAGGAGAGAGAAGGCCGATTTCCATTTCATCATTCTATCAGTGACCGTGGGGCAGACCTTATGCAAAGCCTGAAGAGTTTTAAACTGTGCTACCTAGGGGTTCGATAAGCCAAAAAACCTCAGGCATCAAATCATAAATAATACTTTAATAATTACTGGTAATTCCTTTCATATGCATACTTTTTTCACAACCATAAAGGTTTTTTACTGTATTTCAATATATCTGGATTAGCAGGGGCATTTTTTTTAAAATGTTCCTATAGTCTAAAACCTACAGCTGTGTCTTTATTCTGAGGGTGAGGAATGGGGCTACTACAAGGTTGGTGTCACAAACCAAGTCCGAAATAAAGGACAAATCTTAAAACGACTATTTTTCCTTCTAAAGCTTCACACCATCATGATTTAAATAAGGTAAGCCAGGTCAGTCAATAACTTAGCTAAAAGCCTATTCGTGAAATAAAAATACCCACACACTTATTGCACATCATCAACAAGCCTTTTACATGTTAGAATTTCACATGTGGAGAGTTTTTGAAGCGTTAAACAACAGAGACTTGTTAAAATTAGTTGCTAATTGAGGAAAAGTTGCATTTCTTTTTTGATTAGTTATTCTGTTTAGGCACAGTGGTACTAGTTTCCATGCCTGTAAGAATTAGATGTTCAAAGAACGATCAGACATATCCCAAAGACCATCCAATCCCCTTTCCTATAGGTACAATATTTTCAAAGCTGTAGGTCGAATGCCACACATACATCTCATTTTTTTGGTTAAAGCACAAATGTACCCAGGATTAAGTGCAACAAACTACTCATATCTCGAGTGTTCTAATTCTATTTCTTTCCCGTTTTCCTATCCCATGATTAAAACACTCATTTTCATGCAGAAGATTCAGTCGAAAGTATTGTATGCAGGTCACTGAAATCTTACAAACACATTGGATTACATTTTTAGGTCTGACATGAGAGCACAGCTGACTGCAACACCAACTGTTAACCATTCTTTAAAATATTCATATAGTAGGCCTTGGCTCATCCTAGAGAAGTAACTTTCTCTCACAATGCTATTGGCTGCTTGGAATAGAACTCCACATCTGAGAACGTACTTCCCAGTGGTGGCTCCTCCGCTAAGGCTGAGGAGCATCGCCTCACTGCTATTTCAGCAGTGCAAAAAATAAAATGATAATAACAGGACGTTAACATCATTTTATTTTTCTATGCACCAGTTGGACGGGGCTGGGCTCTGACGTCGGAGCAGTGAGGGAGTGGTTTGCACTCCTAAATGCACATTTTGTAAACTATTTTTTTTTATTCCCCCTACCCCTCCACCACCGTCCCCTGCCAGCCGATCTTGTGGGAGAGTCCCGAAAGCCTGGGTGCTTTCGGTGCTTCCAGCAGACCTTCCTTACAAGACGGAGGAGATACCTGGGGTGGCGGAGAAGGAAAGTTTATTCATTTTTATTCTTTTTAATCCCAACCCCCCCCCCCCCCCCCCAACCCCCCCCCCTCCCGCTCTGAAGCAGCCACCACTGGTGCGTCCCCTGGAACTATTTTACATCTGAAAAGTAAGTTCAACCATCAACGATTGGCACATTCCATTCTTCACATCCTATGTGCATTCTACACAAAAAACATCCCTTTTTGCTACTTTTTAACCAAGCACTTGCAAGCCAATAGGATTTGCTTGAACGTGCTAAACAGCATTTGTGGATACCTGCGTTTACATGTTTTTGCACATTAAAGGCTACTAGCTTTGCCACTTTTGTTTTGTTGAACTGTGATGCAGTGCAGCTCCCTACTGGAGAGCTAGAAGACTTCTTCATACATTTTTCAGACAGACAGGCTGGGCTTTTATATTTTTGATCTCCTGACCAGTCCTGGTTTTGAAAAAGACCTTTTTGACAGTTTAGCCCCTCTGGTTGAAAAATATAGCAGGGTTGTACAATTAAGACTTACATTTTTGGGATGAATCCTCAGAATATTCTGGAACCGACTCCTTGAATAACTCAGTAGCAGATCCTTCCAATGATGTGGACCGACCATTATTTAACTGAATTTCATATCCTGCTAAAAGAATAGTATGTACAAACATAATCCCAAAGGACTAAGAATGTAACATGAGCCTGGGCCAAGAATAACTTGGAGACGTTTAGGAGAAAGCTATGATTTACTGGTCCTCCTCGGGCTGGCTCCTCTTTGGCGAAGGATTGTGAGAACGTTACCAGCTGGTTAGAGAGGGTTACTGACAGGATTCTGCTACCGGTTTAGCTGATAATTGCTGAGCCATGCCCTCTGCTCTTTGGTATAACAACTCCCTAAAATCAGCTAAGCTAGCCTGCAAACCTGTAGGACGCAGATGGCATCAAGCTTATGATCTCGAGTTTAAACTCTAACTTTGAGCAGCACTAATATCTTTTAGAACGCAGATTTTAGCTGCTAAAGCAAATATTTCACAGAGAAAATACTAAAAGGCTGTCATGCTGCTAGAGAGCTTTTTGGGTACCTAAATTCTTAGCTGCACCTGACTGCACAGCTTGGATTACTCACAGTTACTCTGTAATAAACCGTCAACTTATTTTGAAGAGAAAAATGATCTCACATTGCAGCTTCCTTGTTGAATTGCCGAAGGCGGCTGTTGGGACTACTCCGGATGCAAAGACATTGGAGCTTGGCTCCAACCCTTCTAAACCAATTGAATACACCAATGACATTTGTAAACATCTCTAATACCACATCTTCCGGCTCTCCTCTTGATCCAATCTCTCCCAACATTTTTTTATCAGTTTTAACCAAAGGTGGTACACCCTTCACATCGGATTTGCAATGTATCTCTATATCCAGCAGTTATTCTTCTGGCTTGGGAAAAAAGCCATATTGGTACAACTACTATAAAAAAACACAAACGGCAGACCCAGCTATAATGAATAATTATCACCTGATTTCGCTGCTCCCCAATATCTTGGAAAAAGGGTGAACAACCAATTTTCGGGGTATTTGGATAACAACAAGATTCTAGATGAACCCAGGTCTGGCTTCAGGCCAGGTCATAGCATACAGATAGCAATGGTCATTAAGTTAGATGAGCTGCGGACTCAAGTGACTAACGTAATTCGTCGGCCTTGGTGCTGTTGAATTGTCTGTGGCATTTGATATTGTCTCCCATGAACATTTGCTGTTCAGGCTGAGAGAGACTCGAGTAAAAGATGGAACTCTGGAGTGGATTAGATCATATCCTTCACAACGCCAGCAAGCAGTGTCTCTACAGCCATTTATATCCAAGTCAAGATTAAGTTTTTTAAAACAGCATGCACCGCAGGGCTCTTCTTTAACCCCTTCGATGCGGCCGCGATTTTTCCCGTGTGCGGCCGCCGGACGAACACGGGCGGGCCATGACGAACCCCAGCCGTCATCAGCACACGAGCACCGTAGTGCATGACGGCTGGGGTTCGTCACCAGCATGGAAGGGGTTAAGCCCCATGCTTTAAATCTCTAGGTCCACCCACTGCCCCTCCTTATTCCATCATTGGGTGTTCTTTATGTCCACTAGTTATTCCATTATTTGGTTTTATGAGCTATGCAGATAATACACAGTTACTTCTTTGGTTAAAACTATCAGGCTTGGATACCAGTGCCCCCAGGAGAATTTCCAAAATTGCATGCCGAGAAGGGTGAAGTGGCTTGAGAACAACTCAAGCCACTTCACCCAGAGAAACTTGGCACACCTCAGATTGTAACCCAGGTGTTTTTCTTGATGATAAAATGACTCTCACTAGTCATGTGAGCTACCTTTCCTCCGATTGTTTTCTATTGATGAGTCTTAAATACTATATTTTGCCTGTTTTACCAGCACACACTCGTCTTTTAATAGTAATCAATACTATTTTAAGTAGACCGTACTACTGCAATTCGTAATTTTTTGGAAATGCCCATCTTTGTATTTCCCACACCTCAAAGAATTCAGAAAATGGCAGCCAAATTGGCTCTCCAACTCCCTTGGGAAGCGTCTGCTTCTGCAGCACCAAGGAAACTGCGCTAGTGTCTCATGACAGACAGTATCGGTGTAAGTTGTTGTGGCTGGTCTTCCAAACTTTTCACGGTCTAGGCCCACGATATTTGCGGGCTACGTTTTTTGAAATATACGGTTGTGCTCCAGTTCGAGACAGAATACCATTTTTGGTAACAATAAGCAATAGAAATTGTCATCACATTGCAAAGATTGAACACGAGTAAATTTCCAGGACTTTGTTATTTTTTTAAACTGTATTTAATTAACTATTACTCCTAAACCCAACTTTGTGTGATGATCTAAATGCGGAAATGGATTAAACTGAGTGATTTTTTAGACGAATAAGTTAAATGTTTTTTTGTTAAAGTCTTGCCAATTTGAATTTGAATCAGAGCAACATTTATTTAAGGGTTTCAGTAATATATTCAAATGTTTTGGAGACTCACAGATTATGGACTAGGTCGCAGCACTTTTAAGGAGGGATTTAAGGTAATCATTTGGAGCTAATTAGTCTGCCACACTCTAATTAATATTCCAATTACCATTGAAAAACATCCTTCACATTATGGGGCCAATGTCACAGCCATTAAGAGTGGAGAAGGAGCACGACAGGAATAGCAGTTCTACTCTTAAATGGATTTGGGGATTGGCCCAAAAACAAAAATGGTAACACCCTCGGAATATCCATATATAATTAGTAGAAACAGAAATGACTGCCCTCTTCGCGCTTCCACTAACAAGAAGTTAGACATTTTGGTCAACACACAAAGTCATTAATTTTTACAGGAAAGTAGTATTTCCTCTATTACTAAATGAGTTTGTAAATTGACCCAAATGATGTGCTAACAAAACAAAGTGACTTACTTAACAAATTATAAAATGAGAATTACCTTTGGATTTCTTAACATTTCCCAGTTCCGAGACACTCAGACTGTTGATGGAGACCTGCTCACAGTCCTTGTCCTCTGGCACCTGAAGGTCCCAATCCCCTGAAGGACCATTGCTATGGCCTCCTGCAAATGCCCATGTGTCCTGTAGAGGGTCTTCCTCGAGGTCCAGGTCCTGGGCAGGTAGTGTCGGTGAAGATGGCAAGATCATCTGTTCACTTACAAGTGCATTAGAGGCCGCACTGTCAGTGACAGAAGAATCTTGATTGCTAAGTGCACCATCCATGGCTGCTGCATAATCAAACATAAGCGAGGCTTCCTGATCCTGAGATAAAGCTGTCTGATGAAACAAGAACAAATTGATAGTAACAAATGTGACCGCGTTTTTTTTCTCACATTTATTCTATACACTTCTGCGGTATGTCACGCATAAGGCTTTCCAAAGATCACTAGTTCCCAATATTGTGCAGGACTGTGCATACATTCAAACAGACACATTTTGTGAAGTTGTTTGAGTCAGTACTTCTCACCTCCAAAATTATGCGTGCGATCTCTTGAAAAAAACCTTTTTTTCCCGAAAGAGGAATCAATACTCTAGTATCTTGCTTAAACCATTGTTTCAATATTTTATACCAACTGTCACATTATGCCTTTTTCTGATGCTACAATTACATGGAATGGAGCTAAGAAACTTTTCTCCAGTTCAAGTTACAGAGCCAAAACTGAGGAAGTGGATTGTGGAACCCCTCGCTAAGGAAAAACCACCATTGCTGGACGTATAAATGCAAAATACTCCGGTTAGCGGATACACAAAGTGAAAAATGCACCAAAAGTGTATGAACTTTCTCTGGCAGACCTAAAAATGCAAAACACGGGCCACAGAAATGAAACTGTTCGAGATTTACAAAAGCATTCTACTACTTAATAAACAGAAGATCAGACTGAAGGCTTTAAAATTATTCTCTTCACTGCCAGCTGATTTTGGACTATACACATCTTCATAGCTCCTACCCAGTATATGCACAAAAAGCATTGATTGCGCCCCTACTGAGTTTAGGAAGAAAGCTTTGTGAATCAAGTGTCGTGTCTATACCAGATATACAAGAAATGTGCCTCTACCAGATCCCACTTTATTAATTACACATCAGTCTAGTACTCCTTAAGGATTATGCTACTTACCTAGTAATCATCTATTCTTGGCATGTAGACTGTAGATTCACATGCTTTGCATACTCGTGCCATCAAGAGTTGGGTCCGGATGTTTGCAAGTTGTTTTTCTTCGAAGAAATCTTTCTTAGTCACGAGGTAAGGTGACTCCTCCTGTGGGTGATAGTGTGCATGGGCATCAACTCCGTTGTTAGATTCTTTTCCCGCAAGAGGGCGAGAATGGAGGAAGTGTAGCACAGAGATGTCAATGGGTATGTAATGTAAATAATGCAATACTGCAGCAGCTACTGGTGCCCGGAGGTGGGAAGGTGCATGTCAATCTACAGATCTACATGCCAGAACAGATGCTTACTGGGTAAGTAGTATATTCCGTTCGTGGCAAGTGTGCTGTAGATACACATGCTTCACATAGAATATATAGCAGTATTCTTCCAAAGAGGTGGGTAACCAGTAGATATTGCAGCTGTTTGAAAAAGTGTTTTTAGCAATGATTGCCCTACATTGGCTTGTTGACATGCTAACACATCCGCAGTAATGTTTGGTAAACGTGTGTGGTGTGGCCCATGTTGCTGCTTTACAAATGTCAGCTACAAGGATGTTACCTAAAAAGGCCATAGACGCTCCTATTTTACGAGGAGGTATAGCTAAAGTTCATTTAGCTTTAGCGTAGCAGGTTTGAATGCATTAACAATCCATCTTGCACAATACTTGATTTAGAAATCAAATGGCCTTTGTGAGATGTAGCAAATGAAACAATCAATTGTTTTGTTTTACGAAAATCTTTTGTTCTTTCAGTGTAGTACAATAACACTCTAATGACATCAAGAGTGGGAATAGCTTTTTCTGCTACAGAATTAGGTTGAGGAAAGAACACATGCAACTCAACTGGTTGGTTGATATGAAAAGCAGAAACGACTTTGGGAAGGAATTTTGGATTGGCGCGAAGGACTACTCTGTCTTTATAAGTTAAAAGAAAGGTTCTTCTAAGGTTAAAGCTTGCAGCTCATCAACTCTCCTCAATGAAGTGATCGCAATTAGGAAGGCCACTTTCTATGAAAGAACCTGTAGCGAACAGTGGTGTAATGGCTCGAAAAGTGGAACCATGAGCTGTGTAAGCACAATGCTCAGATTCCAAACTGGTGCTGGAGGAACCCTGGGTGGTATTACTCTCTTAAGGCTCTCCATAAAGGCTTTAATTACTGGAGCCTTGAACAAAGATAGATGTCTGTTTTTCAAATATGAGACTACTGCCGCAAGATGCTGTCGAACTGAATTGTAGGCTAGACCAGAGCGCTGTAAATGCAGAAGGTAAATTATATTTTGAGTAAATGCATCGAGTAAATCAATATTATTAGTACAATATACAACACATCTTTTCCATTTAGATGCATAGCATGCTCTGGTAGTAGGCTTCCTTGCTTCTTTAAGAATAATCATACATTCTGGTGGCAAGTTAAGATATCCAAACTATGACCTCAGGAGCCAAATCGCTACGATGAGCTCCTTGGGATTTGGATGTCTGATTTCTCCATGGTTCTGCGTGCGATGTAGCTATTGATGTGGAACCACTGACAGTTCTTAAAGTGTTGTGAACCATGGCTGACAAGCCCAAGTAGGAGCTACAAGAATCAGTGTGAGGGATGTTTGCCTGAGCTTCTGAACCAGAAATGGAAGGAGAGGGAGCGTCAGAAAAAGGGTAGGCAAATATCCCTGACAATTTCTCCATAGAGGATTGCCTTTGGATAGATGGTATGGGAACCTGGAGGCAAGGTTTGGATATTTTGAGTTGTTCACTGTGGCGAACAGATCTATTTTTGGGGAATCCCCATTCTTGAAAGTATGGAAGGAGAATCTGGGGATGAAGTTCCCACTCGTGAATTTGCTGCCGACCTGTGCTTAGGAGGTCGGTAATCTGATTGTCCACTCCTGGGAAGTGCTCTGCCAGAAGATGGACTGATTAATTGCCCAATGCCAAATTGTCTGAGAGGCATTACAGTTGCAGAGTTTTCTGTACATAGTACATTGCTGTCATGTCGGTGTGGACTATGACAACTTTCCTTATGAGGGGAGACTGAAAAGCTTTCAGTTCTAGATATACAGCTAGAAGCTCTAGATAGTTGATGTGCAGAGCCAGAGCTCGGTACTTGTTGTCCCATTGCCTTTAATTGTCAAGTTGTGAAGGTGGGCAACCCAACCTGTGAGGGATGAGTCTGCTGGTAGCACAATCTGTGGAACAGGGTTGATGAAGGGCCACCCTTTTGATAAGTTTGTTGTATTCCACCACTGCAGAAAGAGATGGGTGTGGCTGTCCAAAAAACACTAGATCTGTTAATTGACCCGGAGACTGTTTCCACTGATGTGCTAAGCACTCCTGTAGAGGATGCATGTGTAATCTTGCATGAGTTACTATTGCGATGCATGATACCATCATCCCTAGCAGTTGCATGAACGTCCTGACTGCTAAGTATTGATTGGTATGAAAATGTAGTAGCAGAGTTTGAATATTTCGAATTCTGGCTGCATTGGGAGAAGCTATAGCTGTGCAAGTGTTTAGAGTCGCTCTCAGATATGGCTGCATTTGTGAAGGTGAGACTTCTGAGCATTGACTGTGAAACCCAATTGGTAGAGTAGGTCTAATGTAGTCAGCACTTTTGGTGTGTGCTGGCTTTTATGATAGGGGAAGACATGAATCTGCTGTCTTCTGAGATGTGCCACTTCTACTGCCAGACATTTTGTGAATACTCTGGGAGCAGTAGTTACTCCGAACAGGAGTACCTTGAATTGATCATATTTCCCCCCTCCTATCACAAATCTGAGGTATTTGTGATGAGCTGGGTGAACCAGAATAGGACAGTATGAGTCTTAAGTCTAGTGTAGACCTAAAGTCACCATGCTGGAGCAGTGGAAGGACCTGTTGAAGCGTGACTATGTGAAAATGTTCTGAAAGTATGTACAGATTCAATGTCCTTAGATCCAAAATTGGTCTTAAGGAGATGTCCTTCTTGGAGATTAGAAACTACAGAAAACCTTGGTACTGTAGTGCAACTGGTTCTATAGCTCCTTTTGTTAAGAGAGCTTGTACCTCTTGTTTGAGGAGCTGCAGGTGCTCTAACAAGAGTTTGTGAGTGCGACGTGGAATATTAGGAGGGTTACTGGTGAGCTCCAGACAATAACCAGGTCGGATAATGTCTAACACCCATTTGGCTGATGTTATGGATTGTCAAATGGGGAGAAATTTTCGTAGCCTTTCCCCGACATGTGTTAAATGATCAGGGGAAGCATAGGAAAGTCACTGCTTATTGGGAGAAGGGGAGTTATGCGTTGGCGTGCCCTTACCACTACCTTTAAAATTGTTTCCTCTGTAACATCCTCTTAAGAAGCCTCTAGCGGCAGAGGGTTGCGTGTTGGATTTGTAAGAGGAAGTGTTAGGGTCTGAGGATGTACTTTTAGACCCTCCTCTATAGAATGAGCAATGAACATAACATAACATAACATGTGTATTTGTAAAGCGCACGTTCACCCAGAGGTCTCTTGGCGCTGAATAACAGATGTTCATTGTTACCCATTTTAATGGTACTCATTTTATCGACCTCAGATGGATGAAAGGCTGAGTGGACCCGCCGGGATTTGAACCTGTGACCATGTGGTCGAACACAGGCCCCTGCAATGGATGCATTAGTCCACTGAGCCACCAGACCCGGCCTCTGCTTGAATGAGTCTGAAGCGCTCCCAAGGATTTTGCTACGTCAATGTCTTTTTTCATTTTTTCTAAAGCCTCATCAACCTGAGGTCTGAAAAGATGTTATTTGTCAAAAGGAGTGTTTAAAATAGACCGCTGGACTTTTGGGTTAAAGCCTGAAATTTTAAGCCAGGTAACCAGACGTGAGAGAAGGCGTGTGTTAACTCCCCTCGCTGCAGTGTCAGCAGCATCAAGAGCACCTCTAATGGAGTAGTTAGAAAGGACTTGCCTTCTTCAACTAGCTCTTGTGCCTTTTTCTTGTGCTCTTCTGGAAGGTTCTGCAGAAGACCTTCCATCTCATCCCAGTGTGCTCTGTCATACCTAACTAATAAGCCTTCTGTGTTTGCAATGCGCTAGTGATTAGCAGCGTTATCAGCTACCCTTTTTCCAGATGCATCAATAAGCTTGGATTCTTTATGTGAAGTAGTGTGGCTCACTGGTTAGAGGCGGCAGACCCGAGAGCAGAGGACGGCCCGGGACCAGGGTTCGATTCCCGGCGCGGCAGGTTTCTGGACCAGGGTCAGCGGACTCGATAATTCTCTCGCCTCGGTGCCCACTCTGATCAGCGATCACACTCGGCAACTCTGGGCATTAGCTTGCCTCATCTTCACTAACGGCCCCACCAGACCGCCGGGGATGCCTGGTCTCACCCTGGAGATAGGAGGGACAAGAAAGTGGTCCCCACAACAAATTAACTCAAAATGAAAAGAACCCAAGTGTAGTTCACTTATTACTCCAAATACCAGATTTCGCTTGAGTTATGTAGCATGTACACATCAACAAATACTTAGAGCAGATGTAAACCATAGAGAGTGTGTTTTGTAAAAATATACAATTTATTACGATTCAGAATTTAAAAACAGGAGGGGGCGAAAACGCTTACGTAGAAGGCCTTGCTAGATACAAGAGGTGCTTGGTTTTTAAGAACCAGCGCTTGACCTAAAACGCCTATTTCAGATCAACATTTTGGGGGTGAGAGATGACTCACTTTGATAATGCCAGACCTTGACTCTTATGCAGAGTTTCTGATTTTTCACTAAAGCAGCTCACTGAAATTCCTTTAGAACCCGGTTTGTATCATGCAATGAATGTCTCAGTATTTTCCTCATTGATTTGAGGTTAGGTATGTAAAGATGCATTGAAATATTCTGCTAAAAGGCATAACTAAATGCACAATTCACATTTGTTCCTTAAAAAGCTTGTAATGCTCTATAAATCAAGAAAAGACGTGTACAATATTCACACTCCTGAAGTATGCTTATCTGCAAAAATAATATTAGTAACTACCTTTGAAATCCCCGATATAATGATGGTGCTCTTCTTCCTTGGAGACTTGAGCGACTGCTTGGCAGATTCACGCAGCTGTCTAATAGCGACTTCTGCAACGGGGTCTGTGCCATTTAACATCAAAAGCTCTAAGAATGAAATGAAAACACACAATCTCTTTTAGTTCAGGTTAAGCACTGCAAAATGATCTGTACTTCCTTATTAGAAAACATAATGGCTGCCAAGGTTTCAGATTGCTTATGTGTGACATTTTCATAGTTTCAGTGTACTTATGAGTGACATTCAATGATTGGGTTACACTCTCACGGGCAAAATCGAGCAATAAAGTCCATGGAAAAGTTAAATATCAGAAATTACATAGATTTGAGCAACAAGAAACAAAGATCTTGAAACTGCTGTTAAAGAGATTAAATGGAATGCCCCTAACCCAGACAATTTCATTTCCATTATAAAATATGCAATGTATTATTAAAGTACATGTGTGCCTACAGTCAAGACCAAGTACTACCCTTCCTAACTGTATAAAACTATCAACGTCAAACATCAGAATGACAGACATCACCGACTCACTCTTTCAGAGCCGGCATTAGTGCAACAAGGTTTTTGGCTCCTACTTGGACCTCCAATTTTCACGGATTCCCTTCTTACCTCCCTCTATCAGTGCCCCTCATCTCTTATTAGCTCCATCTCACTGCATTTCGTTTGTTTTATAGCTTTGCTCATACCAGTGCAGAGTGTCACAGCACTTTACCACACACACACACACACACACACACACACACACACACACACACACACACACACACACACACACACACACACACACACACACACACACACACACACACACACACACACACACACACACACACACACACACACACACACACACACACACACACACACACACACACACACACACACACACACACACACACACACACACACACACACACACACAAGACAAAGACAAAGACAAAGACAAAGACAAAGACAAAGACAAAGACAATGAATCTTTCGTGGGTAATTCATTCTAGGAAATGTTGTATAGCACAATGAGGATTGCGAAGCGTGGGAATGAGTATCACAAGTCATCCGTTCTAACAGGCAGTATATGATAACACTGTCTGGTCTGGAGGAGGACGAACTCGGGATTTAAAACATACCACAGTGGTTGGGGTTGGCTTTACAAATAAGATTGCATTTTAACCCGAGCTAACCCTTTTTAGCAAAAGAAGGATAACAAAACTCAGCTGGGGAAAACAGAACATTGCAATGTGTAGATATAGCCGCTCAGCCTTGAGCCTTTTTATTTATTTCAGGAATTACCCCGATTTTGGTGGCTGTTCTTCCACAGCCACCAAAAGAAAAGAAAAGAGCGAAGCTTCAGAAGCTTTACAAAGGGCTTTTCTCCAGTTCGTGGGAACACACGACAAACGCCCACAAGCACAGAGACCCTTGTTCAGTGTGACGGTGTATGCTGCGGAGGTGGTACGAAACAAGACGTTTGATTTGGTTTTGCTCCTGAAAGGCATTGGGAAGGATTATGCAGTTTAATAAAAGGACTGTGCACTGTTTGTAGAATAATTAAAAGAAATACACAGGTTTTTGCTCTGTGCTAATAAAATATTGTGCAATATTTTAATTAGTAATGTGTGTTAGTAATGCCACTACTGAAGTCCCTAATAATGTGCAATATTTTACTCAGCATTGTGTGTTAGTAATGCCACTACTGAAGTCCCTAATAATGTGCAATATTTTACTGAGCATTGTGTGTTAGTAATGCCACTACTGAAGTCCCTAATAATGTGCAATATTTTACTGAGCATTGTGTGTTAGTAATGCCACTACTGAAGTCCCTAATAATGTGCAATATTTTAATCAGTAATGTGTCTTAGTAATGCATCTACTGAAGCTCCCGCTCTTTTTCAAATCCTGGGGCTAACGTACACTGGCTCTGGGACCATGCCTGAAATCAAAATGTGCTCCTCTAAAAATGAAAGTGATCATCATCAAGATTCCAACACGATAAAACAAACCAACATAAGGCAATGCTGAACCGGAGTATTCTGGTATGCAAGCCCCAAATGGAACCAGATTACCATAATAATGCATGAACATTAGTAAAATTCATGCTGCAAGTACATCCTGTGTAGTACCATTATTAAAACAACAACACTTTGATGAAATGTCGGTTAACTTTCTATAATAAACACTCTTTAGTAAGCACTCACGGCGCTTCAGCAGTAACGCTGGGGTTTTCAGGTATAATTCGAGGCAAAAAGAACTTAGGTGCTCATTTCGATGTCGGTCGGAGTTGTCATCAACTGACATCACTGCGATCTAGGGAACGATCGCCCTCCAGTCTCTGGTCCCGACACCGCACTTACGATGCAACTGCACATGGTGCGTTTGCAAGCCTCTATTTCTCTATTGGAGCTTGTACTGCGGTCGGAAACCGGCTGCAGCACAAGCTCCCATAGAGAAATGGAAGCTTGTGTTAATCCCTGCAATGCGTGGCAGGTATTAACAGGGGGCTACCTTAGGTGCCCCACAGGTTCCCAACCAGAGGCGGCTGTGGTATGGTTTGCTTTCCAACAAGCTTTTCATGTCAGTAAGTCCGACATAAAAAGCCTGTCAGAAACTGACATAATCCACACGGTGGAAAGACAGTCCATAGGGAAATATGTGCGGGCTCCTTGAGCCCGTTGGAAACTAGTCGGTACGACTGGCTGGTTTAAACTCTGACCCCCTACATTGTAATTATGCAAAAAGACCAACTGATGGACAGAATGCAGAACAATGTCATACATTCACCCCAGAACAGAGATCTGGGCTTAAATACATACTTTTTTCGCTCACCATGCCTTTCTTAGTTTGAACCCAGCCATATGCAAATCAGTCTTGACCCTGTGCCCAATGGGAACAGTCCAGCCCGAACTGCCAGGCCAGGTCCTCCCTGGACTAGAACTAAGCATCCTAGGACCGGTTTTGGGGTTTCAACCCTCATCAGCCAGGAGAGCTTGACTCCAGTGGCATGGAGAGCACGGGACCCACGTCTGGGCATACCAGTCCCACTCGGGGTGACAAATGCAAAATGAACAATTGATGGACAGAATGCAGAAACTGGGGTGGCATGGTGAGCAAACGAATGATGGATTTAACCCAAATCTCTTGGCTGGGAGGTGACTGTATGATTTATTCAGCATTCCGTCCATCATTTGTTTGCTTAGCACTTTCACCCTAAGTGGGATGGGTATTCTCAGATGTAGGCCCCTTGCTCACTGTGCCACTGGATTCAAGCTAATCTGGCGGATGATGGGTAATACCCAGAAACCGGTCCCAGGATGCTCGTTTCCGGTCCAGGGAGGAGCTGGCTTGGCAGTTTGGTCTGGACTGTTCCTATGAGGCACAGGGTCAAGACTGAGTTGCATATGGCTGGGTCTAAACTGAGGTGGCACGGTGAGCAAAATAACAATGGATTTAACCTAGATCTCTTGACTGAGGTGAATGTATGATTTATTCAGCATTCTATCCATCATTTATTTGCGTATCACTTTGTAATTAGGCGGTCGGACTTTAAATCTATGATGACAGTTGGTTAGTCTCTGATGAGCAGTCGGAAGCTCAGCGAATGACATCGTAATAAGGCCCTTAGTGGTTTCTTAACAAGTGGACTTTTAATTACAAACTCGCTTCTCCTCCCATGCTGTCACACCGCAGCACATTCTGAGGGATAACCCCATAAGAATCGACTGCATATATTCTACAAATCCAAACTTTTGCTCACCTTACACGGCACGCAGTTTGCTCCTTGCCCGTGAGGGGTGCTTGTAGTGTAACACTGGTGACCCAAGGTGACGGTACTGCAGCCCAGCCAGGCTTGCATGCGTGCCCCACCCCGGAAACACATCAGAAGGCACCGAAATCCATGGGAAGCTGGGTTGAACCTGCTTTCAGTTTCTTTATTGACAACCCCACTAGTCAGTGGATTTATGTGGCACTGGGAGGACAGGCAAGAGCTCAGCTTCAATTTTCTTTATTTTTTATGAACATGACATCTGCATCTTGGCCACCCCAGAGTTACTTTATTTTTATCTAGAATGTCAACTAGTAAATTGTGACCATAGCAGAACAAATGAGCCTCAGGCCCGGATGGCCGAGCATTCTGTATTTATTTTGTTCAAATAAATGCAATTCCTCATGATTTCATAAAGTTGGAGGACTTCCAATTAAAAGTGACTAATGCATTTCAATGCGTTGATGCGGTCACCTGCATTAAAATTTGTTAGTCTAAACCCTGATGTGTGGTACTTGCTAAGGCTGTTCATTGGTGCTGAGAGTGCTGTCCTCAATGCAGTTTTCATAGCAAAGCTGCATCAATGCAATAACACAAATCGGCAGTCATTATGACAGAAAACCCATTCGGAATCGGAAATCAAGGAAAACCTGAGAGCCCAGTTTCAAGACAATGGTATCAAATGTACTGTTTCTATGGGTATTTCTATAGATTTATTTTTTTAAACAGAACTTTGACTTTTTAAATTGGTATTATACATATTACACTGAGTGTACCATAGTAAGACTTTAAGGAAAAGAATAACATTAATGTCAAAATAAGTTTCCACCAACTAACCGGTGGCCATATATATGCATATATACAGAAATCGCAAATATTGTATTGTCTATAAAATAAGCAGAGTGAGTACCAAAAAAGGAAATAAAGTCTTCAGATTAATTGCCTAGGCAAACAATCGAATAGTGTAAAAATAAAACAAAACTTGTGATTTTCTGTTAATCTTCGAACTACAATTGCACAACAAAAATAAGAACCGCCCCCCTGATCCATTAGTTTACACAGTAATGTTTTAGGAGATTGTGGTCCCACAATAAACAAATTAATACCAAGCATACACAGTCATATATACATTTATTTTGATACATATATATATTACCTACTGGCGGTCGCCAGTAGGTAGTTATAGTTAGGATTGGTTAGGATCCGCAACATTCTATTGGGAATAACTTTGGCGCTGGTTGAGGAAGCCTGTAATTTTTCTTAAATTTGCCTCGCTGCGCTCCGCTCCTTTCCTGAAAGTTTGGGGGGATTCGTCAAGCGGGGGCAGAGATAAAAGGTGGGTCCCAAAACGTGTTTTCCCCATGTTAATTTCCATAGGGCGGTTGGACTCACTTTTAGCCCGAACGGCTGAATGGATTTCCACCAAACTTGGCAAAATTGTAGGGACTGGTAGCCCGATGTGCCTTTGCTATGTCTCAAGATATGTGCTCCAGTGGATTTTGAGTAATTTAGGTTAAAAAAAATATATATATCTATAAGCGCGCCCCGGTACGCGCACCAGGGCGCGTACCAGCGCGCTACGCAAGTTTGCGAGCGGAAAGCTGATTGGCTCTCTGGTGTCTGTCAACATTCCAAACAGTCTGGAGCGGCCGCCATCTTGTGTCTCGGTAGGATCGAGACACAAGAGGTGGCAAAAACAAAGGGGGAAATGACCAAAAGGGGGCAGGGTAGACCCCCCCTGACCTCCTAGGTTTGATGTGGGGGCCATAAAAGCGGGGCAAAAAAAAGATCTAATTTTTTTTTTTCGATTTGCGCGGGGGGTAGCGCCCGGTACGCGCACCGGGGAGTGTACCATGGGGAAAAAAGAATAACAGATTTTTAAAAAAATGTAGCATGTTTTTATAAATTGGAGGTAGTTCTAAAAAGAACAGTTTTTTTATTCTTTTTGTTGTTTAACATTTTTTATCGTTTTTTGGAACCTTTTTTACTTTTTTTGGCTTTTATGAACAATTTTATATATTTTTTGTTATTTTTATGGGAACAAACAAAAAACAGGGAATTTTAAACGGCTCAACTGGAGCAAAAAAAATCTGGAAAAAATTACGTTTTTTTTGGGCACTTGTGGTTGTCACCAGCCCGGTTGATGAGTTTAATGCTTTGCTCACCATAGGAAATTGTCCTTCCACAAAATTAGCAAACAATTTTGAAATCTCCAAACTAGGTTTGGATGTTTGGGACAATCTCCCTTGTCTCTGGACCCGATTGAGTGGGTTGCTTACTTTGGGAGGTGCTGGGAGAAGATTGGGGAGGGTTTCTGGTCAGTTCTCTGACCTCTGCCGAAGCATAGTTGTTTGGATGCCGGCATTGCATGTGGCGAATCATGGTGTTGCCAAAAGAATATTTTTTGGCAGGGTTCCCCCTTGAAAGTACAGTGCCACAGATCATACAAGTAACCTTTGGCGCATTAACATTTTTGAGGCCCCTTGGGATTTTAAAAAACTCCCAGACTATGTGCTCCTTTGGCTCATAGGTGGTAGTGTCTTCAGGCAGGTCCCAGGTCGTCGTCGTCCTCCACCACGTCCTCCACCACCACAACCACCACCACCACCACGTCCTCCTCCACCACCACCACCACCACCACGTCCTCCTCCACCACCACCACCTCCACCACGTCCTCCACCACCACCACGTCCTCCTCCTCCACCACCACCAACACCTCCGCCACGTCCTCCTCCACCACCACCACCTCCACCACGTCCTCCTCCACCACCACCACCTCCACCACGTCCTCCTCCACCACCACCACCACCACCTCCACCACGTCCTTCTCCACCACCACCACGTCCTCCTCCACCACCACCACCACCACCACCACCACGTTATCTTCGGCATCGGAGTCATCTACTTCGGAGTCCGGGACCTGTTCTTCCTGATCTGGTTCTGGAAGGCTATCGGGACCTGGATGGAAGAAGTCCGGAATGGAACCTGTGCCTCGGGACATCTCGTTGCGTCGAGCTAGACTATCCTGGAGTGTCTTCTTGGACTGCAAGGCTAGACCAGCCTCACAGTTGTCCTCTCGATGTTCTGGAAAGAGGCATAGATTACAAACGGGATGGAGGTCAGAGTTTGGGAATTTAGCACGACACCGGGGACACTTTTCTTAAAAGGAGTCCGTTCCATCGACGTCCGTCCATACCAGCATGGGTAGGCCCAGCGGCAAAGAAGTTTACAGGTGTCAAAGTTTTCCAAAGCGGTCGTCGTCGAGGATGTGTGTCGAAAGGTACCCGATCAAGACAATACTGTTGGTTAACTGTGATTGCGTGTCGAAAGGGGGTTCGATAACGACACAGACCCGGAGCGTAGCAAGTCAAAAACAATCTACCGATGGAGCCGATTCCCATGCGCACTGTCGACCGAAGGAGGAGTCACCAACCTTGCGACTACAAGACTTCTTCTAAGACAAAAACAACATTCAAACATCCGAGCCCAACACCAGATGGCGATCTATGCATAGTGTACAATCTGCAGCTCATATGCCTCGAACATAATATTATTGTATAATGTGACGTAAGTGCCATTTTAATGGTTTCTTTTGATACATTTTTCTATTTTGTTTTTGTCTGTGTAACTTGCTTTTAGCATGTGTTTGAATCGAGCGCGCCTGTGGACATGATTGAAGTATGTGTGGGATTCAACATGCAGATTTCTTTACATTGTACGGATTTAATTAATATATTTGATTAAAAACTTTCGCAATTGGTTTCATATGCATGTTGCCCCTTTTATGTGGATTTTAAATGTAACATGTTGTAAATTAATAGATGTGAGTTGCCCATGGTTCTGTACATTTATCAGTACATTTATCAGTACAAGAAGAACCATTCTCCCATGAAGACACATGTAAATCGTTCTCGTCTCGTTACCATGTCAAGCTTCGAGTTACCAACCCAGGACACGAATTCCTATTTGGCAACATCAACTTTCCTTTTCACTTTAACGTACAAAACACAATTTCTGAGTATAAATACAAAGGTCTATCTTGCATCCCTCAAATGGTTTAGTGGTGATACCCAGTGGCAGAAGAAATGTTTGTTACCATGTGCTTTGTATTAATTTTTTTTTGAAAACTTTATTTTTTCTCATTTTCAAACCGTATACAGACACAGACATCCCATACATTTACATTTTCCATCAGGTACAGTGACGACATCTATCAAGCAAGTCATTAAAGTCCATGGTTACATGCAAGGCCAGATAATTACCAATCGCTTAGAAATCCTCCATAAAACATATAGGGGCGGGTAGCATACTTATCATACATGGCAGTATGTCAAAACAACAGGACCCTTAACGGGTAACTAATGTGGCAGACAATATGCTGGCATCATTACTTCTCTATAGGGTATCGCCAACATAGTTATGCCGCAGCAGTGCGTCCATAGTCCATCGCAGTACAGTCACACGCCATCCCTCATCCTAGGCCCTCAGGGGGGTCTCCCTTCCTGTCTGCATTGTCTGTTTTCGTAGCATGTAATTCTGTAAGGGCACCCAGATGTCCTTAGGCCTTGACGCTATAGGTTGAGTTTCTGCATAAATCTTATTCTGTTCCTGACAGTACAACACATCTAGTAGCCAGTCTTTGAACTTCGGGGCCCTCCCCCTCCCCCATCTACAGGCAATCCGCCGCTTGGCTAGTAGCAAAGCAACATCTAGAAATTTTCTATAGGTTCTGGGTATCTGTGCAGTGTACCCTAATAACAAAATCAATGGGTCTTTGGTAAGGGTAGTGTCCAACATTAATTCCAGTGCATTATGGACCTGTTCCCAATATTGCTCCACTTTGGGACATTCCCAGGATAGATGGGAGGAAGCCAGCTCCAGGTCGTTTACATCTTTCGCAGCAGTCATTATCCGCCAAATTGAACCTATATTTGCGTGCTGGGGTATAGTATATCCTATGCAGGAATTTATAATGGATAATTTTAAGGCGGCAGCTAGATGTGATGTTTCCCGTAATATCGCAACAATATTCCCTTTTGATCATCAGTAACCTCCCTTTTAGGTCCTCACTCCAGTGCCCTCTAGATGACCCCGCTATCTCCGGTGTGTGTGTCCGCAAGCTTCTATAAATGTGTGACACTAAATGTGCTCAGTCAGCGCTGTTCAGTACAGTGTGCAGTGGTCCCCCACACTCCGGCTCTTTGGGGTAGTCAGGAAGCAGTGCCTTCATACCTTCCCGCAATCTGATATAGTAGAAGACCTCTAATGGGGTGGGTGGGGTATTTCCAAACAAAAGATCAAGTGATCGAAATTTACCATTTAGAAATAGATCTCCCCATGTGAGTATGTTCAGCCGCCGACATATATTTTGAAAGCCAGTTTCGCGCAATAAATCTACTCTGGGATGATAGGTAAGGGGCATACGTGGTGCATATAAGAAAGTAACGCCTAGGTTGCGTGAGATTCTCTGCCATGCATCTATCGTAGTTATCTCCATAGTGCACTGATAGGAGAGTAAACGACCTCAGTCAGGGGCAACGGTCTAGCTATCCAGTCTTCTGCAGCTATTTGAGGCATAAAAGGGGTGGGTTTTACCCAATGGAACAGATAGTGGGCTTGCGCGCTAAGGTAATATGCTTCAAAGTCTGGTATGTCGAACCCACCCTTGTTATATGGTTGTGCTGTAACAGCCCATTTCAATCGTATTTGTCGCCCTCCCTCCCCCCCCGACCAACCTGATCAATTTTGTACGTAATGTTTTAAAGAAATAGGCCCCCGGGTAATACGGGATGTTGAGGAAGTAATATAAAAAACGAGGCAGAATAACCATCTTAGTAAGTGACACTCTGCCAGCCATTGACAGCGGAAGGGCAATCCATCTCGCGATACTAGCTCTTAATTTGGTGATTGCCGTGCCATAGTTTTGTCTCAGCGTCTCCTCCCTATCTCTAGATATTTGTATCCCCAGATATTTCAGGTCTGTGTGACACCATTCCATTGGGTAGTCGAAAGTAAAGTCGGACACTGCAGATGTTAGTGGATAGAATTGCGATTTTCCCCAATTAATTGTTACTCCTGATAGTCCACCAAAGGCCACAAATTCTTGCAGTAAAGCATTTAGCTTAGTCTGAGGGTCAGCGACATACAACGTAGCATCATCAGCATAAAGGGACACCGATATCTGACGCTGCAGATACCGAAAAGCGCTATCTTGATGTAGTTGTCGTATTCGACAAGCCAGTGGCTCAATCGCGATCGCGAACAGGAGCGGGGACAGTGGGCATCCCTGCCTCGTGCCCCTTGTTATTACTATTGGGTCCGACAGGTGTCCATTTATTAGAATTTTGGCCATAGGCTCAGTATAAAGCAGTTGCACCCATGCTATGTACACAGGTGGAAAACCCATCTTCTGCAACACAGTAAAGAGGTATCGCCACTCCACAGAATCAAACGCCTTAGTTGCGTCTAGAAAAACTGTAGCGAGAGGAAAATGGGGGGCAACCATCTGTATGAGTGAAAAGAGAGTGTGCAGGTTATGTGAGGTGGCCCTAGATGGGACAAACCCCGACTGGTCTGGGAGTATAATCCTCGTCATGAGCAGGGACAGTCGTGTGGCATGGACCTTGGCCAGTATTTTCGCATCACAATTTATTAGCGACAGTGGCCTATAGGAGTCACAAAATCTAGAGTCTTTACCCGGCTTCAGTAGGGACGTGATCAACACTTCGCGCATTGATCTGGGTAATATCCCACCCTCTAAGGAATCCTCAAATACTTCCTTAAGGACCGGAGCCATGATATTTATAAAACACTTATAGAATTCTGCCGGTATACCATCTAGGCCAGGTGCCTACCCATTGCTCAATGACATGATAGCATCCCTAATCTCATCTAGTTCCAGGGGCGCACTCATAAATTTCCTATGTATGTCACTTAGCCAGCATAACGCTACGTCTCCCAGGAATCCATTCAGATCTACCTCTCCCGAAGCCTGCGTGGTGTAAAGGGGCTCATAATGTGTTTTAAAGGCGCCCGCAATGGTATCATTGTCTCTACGAATCTCTCCATCAGTAGTTTAGATTTCCATAATTACATTAGTACTACGCGTTGCGCGTATAATTTCCGCTAACGACCTCCCTGGTCGTTCCCCTTCACCATATCTGCGGGCAATCCAGTATTTGCTACGGAATTTAGTTTTGCGAAGTGTCTCATCCTCGTATTCCGTCAATTTAACCCTAAACTGCCGGTGTGCCTCTCCCCAATCCGTGCCTTGCATTTTGCTCTCTAGCTCCTTCATTTCATCCTCCAGCTTTCGGATTGTGCGTTGTATATCTCGCAGCACCCCGAAACTCTTTGCAATACACCACCCCCTAACGGTGACCTTAAAGGCCTCCCAGACCATCGCTACATCATCAACCGTGTCCTTATTCCTAGGAAAAAAGTCTATTATATCAGTTTCTAGTTCTGTCCTAAATACGGGGTCCAACAGGGCAGTAGGGTGCAGGCGCCAAGCAGGTCTGGGGCGATCATATCCGGGCACAGTCAGTGTGATTAACACGGGGCAATGATCCGAATGGGTTCTGGCCAAGTGCCTAGCCACAGTCACCCCAAGAGCCATTTCTCTGGTCAAGAAGCAATAGTCAAGGCGCGCCCATGAGCTTGTGTATGATGTGAAGTGTGTGCCCTCCTGCTGCGCGGGATGCATGTGTCTCCAACTATCTATCAGCTGCCCCTCTTCCAGTCTACCCTGAAGCGTCTCTCTCATCCTAGGATGGTAGTGTGCCTGCCCGTCCGCTCTATCCATAGCTGGTATTATTGCCACATTAAAGTCACCACCACCGATTGTATTTGTCTTAATCCGGCGTCTAGTATTTTCCGCAATAGCATCGTAAATAATTCTGGAGTATCCACATTTGGTGCATAGCAATTAACTATGGTTCCAGTGCTACCTTCCAGTCTCCCCATATCAGCACGTATCGGCCAGCCATATCCGTCAGTTGTCCTAATAGTGTAAAAGGTACCGTACGTCTCAACAGTATGGCTGCGCCTCTAGCATAAGAGGAGTAACTGGAAAAGACACGGAGCCCTGCCCACCTGGAGGCAAAAGAGGGGTTAGTGCGCGGTGGTGTGTGAGTCTCTTGTAGCATTACCACATCAGCACCATGTCTATCTAAGTATGCTAATACCTGCCTGCATTTTCTAGCATCTTTAAGCCCCCTGATGTTCCAAGAAAGTATTGTAATTTTAGAAGCCGCTCTCTCACCCATCACTAGAAGAGGCAAGCCATTTGTGCAGCATGAACCATGGCCAAAATGTCATTCCTTCCATCCATGTATCACCCCAACACTCGTACCAATGAGTTACTTCAATATGCAAACGACACCAATCAGACAGCTTCTGCCCAACTTTCAAATTCCTGTACTGTGTCAAACAAACATCCCCTACCGCCACCCTCCAGCCCTTCCTCTGTCCATCCTCCACCCACTGAAGCATTCCCAACTTGCCAGGAACTATACCCCTCCCCACAATCCCCACCAACAGCCCACACACCCTTTCCACCCCCCAAACATTAACCAACAGACCCCGAGTGACATATTTCAACATTGGGGTTCGCCCGCTGGGGGATCTACTAGAGTGCAATACAACCACCACCTCCTCCTCCTCAAGCTTCGAAACTGTCCTGACCCAAGACCAGGCCCGAGGAGGGATAGTGGGCCCTGGGATACATTACCACTGGGTAATCATGCTTTCCTCGGATAGTCCTCTTTGTATAGTCCCCCACCTCTTCAGCTTTGCATCAGTTTGTGTGAGCTATCAGGTGAGTTCTGGAGGCCGCACATGCAGTTAGAGTTCCTTATCAAGCTTCCTCATCCGTGTCTCTCGCAGCACCCAGGATCACGATTGTTCGCTCCACGCTGCGACTTCCTCAGTGTTCGTAGATAGTCCTCCACCTGTTGCGGATTTGTAAAGAAACGTTGTTTCCCTTGGTGAGTCACCCGCAAACGTGCAGGGTATAGCAGCGCGTAATCGACTTGTGCGTCCCGCAGCTTCTTTTTTACGCCCAGGAACTTGCGCCTTTCTTCTTGTACCAGTGGGGTAAAATCCAGAAAAATTGAGAAATTCACTCCGTTATATGTCAAGTGTTGTTTGGTACGCGCTGTCCTCAGTGCCACATCGCGGTCCCTGTAATTTAGCAGCCTCGCAATGATAGGCCTCAGCGGGGTCCCGGGTTTCGGTATAGGCCCCAAGGACCTATGCCCTCGCTCCACAATAAATTGCGCGGAGAAGGCCTCAGCTCCTATGGATGTCAGGAGTAGTTTCTCTATGTATTCCTCCATCCGGCCTGTGTCTGTAGATTCTGGTATTCCCGTAACACGTATGTTATTACGCCGACTGCGAGCTTCCAAATCTTCGTTTTTCGCAGCTATGGGTCGGAGCAGGTTGCCATATGCGTTAGTTGTGTTGTGTGTCTTGCAGTGGTATCGTCGTTGTCCGAAATGCGTCTTTCAGTTTCCGCTAGCCTCTCTTCATGCTGGTCTACTTTGTGGACTATGGCATCCATTCTAGAAGACATTCTGTCTACTTTGTCAACCACTGTGGCGTACCCCTGTCTCATTTCTTGCAAAAGCTGTCACATATCCAATTCCGCGGATGCTTCACTGCCCCCGCCATTTCACCAGTGATTTTCTCAGCAGCCGCCGAATTAGCTTTCGAATTTTTTTTCCCAGCTTCGAATGACCGCTTCGGTTGACGAGTGTCATGTCTCACCATCCTGCTGCTAGTCCCAAGACCTCGTGGGCACACCACAGCCAGTATAGAGGTATCACAATGACAGGTAGCCACTATTTGGTATCCAGGCGCGTAGCAGTCCGCTGCCCAGAAAGAGCTCGCTTCAGAACCCTAGTTGTAAGGGCTGACCATACACTGCACGGCTCCTCGGCTGCGAGAAATCAGCATATAGTGGAAACAGACCCAATGTATTCGCTTTTTGGCGTGAGGTCACAAGTCCTATGTCGCTGTATGCAGTAGCCTATGATGGCAATCATACACCCTGGAATCCCATCACAGGTGTAAGGCCCCAGCGCACCAGCATGACCATTCAACATACATGTATGGAGTATCAGCCACAGTCAGTAGCGCAGGCTCGTCTTCACATGGAGGCTCGGGACGGTCAGCACTCCGGGCAGCCTCCGTTGCAGTGGGGGTAGATTGTGGTGCAAGGAGCTGCTCTGCGCCACACACGTTCAATCCAGTAGGTCACCGCGAGTATGAGAAGGACATCAAATGGCGAAGGTGCAGTACGAAATGTTAACTTGGAACCTTTTTAAATAACAAATTCTGGTCTATGGCCATTCTTCAAACAGGAAGGCGGGTGGTACTTGTAAGGAATTTGCAGATAAATCAAGTTTCCACCAATGGAAAGTAACTTTCTTCAACCTGCAGATTTCTCACCTTTCAAATGGATTTCTAAGCAGTACCCTACCAGGTGGTGGGTCAGAAGGAATAGTTAGACAAGGAAATTGTGTATTACTGAGTAAGCAAAGCAGCCACTCTGCTTCACCTGTTTGTCAAAGCAATCATGCTTAGTAAGGTGTTATGGAAAGCCCAAGTCGCTGTCCAACAAATCTCTGTCACTGGGATACCCCTTGCCAAGGCTGAAGTTGAAGGTTTTGTCCTGGTGGAATAGATCCGGATTCCAGCTGTCATTTATTTCAAAGCAAGTGCTTAGCAGATAATCCACTGAGACAAAGTTGTCTTTTGGACCGCTTGACCTTCCTGTACCTGTGTAACCTATGAAGAGCTGTCTGTCAGATCTAATCTCTTTGTTGTGGTATATGAAGTAGAGGACCAGACTGTGAAGCTCCTTCTCGTTAGTGAGATGTTGCAGGGAATAAAAAGAAGTAAACGTAACGGACTGCCCTAAATAGAAAGGCGTTGACAGGGAAGCTGCTCTGGTTAGTGGGCCCACTTGTTTAAGTAAAAGCATGTAGATTGGGCGGGGGTGAGGAGTTGGAGGGGGGTTTAGATGCCAAGTGCTTGTAACTCATTGACATGCTGGCCGAGGTAACTGCTACC
Organism: Lissotriton vulgaris; assembly: GCF_964263255.1. Lineage (NCBI taxonomy): Eukaryota > Metazoa > Chordata > Amphibia > Caudata > Salamandridae > Lissotriton > Lissotriton vulgaris. The sequence continues at coordinate 1,420,275,914 of NC_141696.1, forward strand.
CAAGAAAAATAATTTCCAATATCAACAATAACAACTTCCAGCTGTGAAGGGATACAAAAGAAGATACCAACAAAAACGTTGAACCATGTTCAGCTACAATTACGGAATAACTAATAGGGTAGTAGGAAATACATTCTACAGACAAAGGGACATTTAAACAGCAAAGGCTTGTGTGGAAGCCAGAGTAATGGAGAAAAGGCCACTAAGTATCCCTTAATGGTGACCACCATGCAACCCTGTTGTGCTTGTAAGAATGCAACACAAAGGACTTCCAACAAAGGATATATATAGTTATCAGCGCATCATGTGACAAGTCTGTTCCATCTTCCAGAGTACACCATCTTAGTGGAGGTAACATGTGCAGTTAGAGTTCAATTCCAATGGGCTTCAGAAGTTGCAATTGAGCATTAACAACTTTGTTTTGGCTTTTAAAGCTCCAAGAATTGCTTAGAAGAAATTAAGGTGTAAATTAGAGAAGGTAGGGCTTCAGTGCTAGGAGTTGCAAATATATTGCTTGGCATATCAAATCAAGTCATTTACGATGCTATTGGACAAATTCAGATCAATCCGATAGAGGAAAGCTGGCGATGGAAATGGCCTCCTCATTGAAGGTAAATAGCGATTTTCTCCATAAGTTCAGATCTCCCAAGTTCTTAAAGAAAATAAAGACTAAGGTATTGGAGTCAGCCGTTAGACTATAGGCATGTGTGCAGCTCAGATGTAGGACTCATTATAATGAGTCTGCTCCAATTTGGGACTCACCTGGCACCTCAAAGTGCCTGTAAGATGCTTTGAGCCAGCCACTGGCGTATATCAATCAATGGAAAAATATAATTAGAGTTAATGGCTAAATATCCTGGGATTTATTACATACAGCATCTAAAGGGGAACCTTTCCAGGTTTAAATATAATCAGATCTCCTCTTGGAACTCACACAAAAAGAGATAAGTATGAAAATAGGGCTTCCTTGGAAGGGCTTCACTCACTCAGTAAATTTTAAGGTGGAGGTGGGTAAGATGGTACTGTTATCTGTGCGATGCAGTAGATAAAGAGAGACCTGCTATGTATCGAGTAGGTGAAGGATACTTGCCAGATACAGAGCTGAAATTGTTATTACAACTATCTTTAAACACACTTTATACTACAGTTATCCCATCTACCCTTAAAAAGAACCATCGGTTTACTCTCCCTAGAGTATATTTGACCCCGAAAAAGATGAGGAAGAGGGTAAAAGGCAGTAAGCCGAGCTGTAAGAAATGTGTTGCTCCAGTGGTCGACGATGTGTGTATGTTCACCACTTGCACTGACCTTTGTCCTTTTAGAAAGCAGTAAGTAAACTTATATCAGACGTGATTAGCCAAAGCCTGGAGGTAAGCCCAGCTACTGTGTCTGGTGTGGGTATTGAGATTATGATGAAGCTGAAAGCTAATGAGAGGAGGCTAATATTTTATTTAATGGTGATTGCCAGGCATTTATGTAAGAAGTGGGTGGATTTGGCCATGTCTGACGTTAAGGACTGGCCAAAGGAGGTATGGAGAATTAATATTTTGTACGAGGACAGTTTTTCAAAGTAGATGAACACAGTCTTGGCAACAGCTAACTGAATGGCTAGAGTAATAGGTAAAGTCAGCTGATTATTCCATCATACCGCTCATCAATTTAGGAACAGTAAAGGGTCTCCATTTATAAATCTGTGTAATGTGGGCTCTCGATATACCTCAGTCAGGCACCAACAGGCCCTGGAGAATTGTGGTGATGAGGAAGAAAAAACCCCACAACATTTTGCCCGTATGCTAGAACCTCTGCCTGAGAAGCATTGCTGGCAAGCTCTTTTGTGCCAGTGAACATTAACATACATGGAGATATCTGAAACATTCTTAATCAGAATCCACAATCTACAAGTCGCTGAAGAATGTTGTGATCTGCTTGTAGCTGCAACTCGCTGCAACAATCAAACTGTAAAGTGTGAAAATCACTGAAAGCGGACTGCTGCAATCAAGAATATTCATACAAACGCAGATTGTAGTTTCTTAAGGAAAAAACACATTGTGGTTGAATACGATAACTTGAGAGACCCTGAATATTCGATCATTCAGCCTTAATGAGGAACTTGAGAAAAGAATGCGCCTCTACATGGAGCAGAGGTCCAGCAAGAAGGTGAAGTAAAAAAGAAAAAACTGGAGGCAAGCTGGAAGCGTGTCAGGGTTGACAGTACATGCGACTCAAATGCAGCACTGAATTATTGTTAGATCATGTCAGTATTGCTGAGCAATCTTTACAACCATTAATAATTTAGCAGATGTCCATCCAAGGTCCGGGAAAGTTATAATAATTTTTAGGAAAGCTCTGAATGAACAGCGGAGCCCACACACATGGCAAGTCGATTTTGGGCATGTTATAATGGAAAACCTTGAAAGTGCATATCTCAAGCACCGCAGGGCCGATTTCCTTGCTCTTTGGCTCATTTTACTACCGGTGGTAGGCTCTAGCCACAAGGAGCAGTTGCATCAGGCCTCTCGGCCTCCAAAAGACGTTGCTTCCTTAACAAGCTCCATGTGCCAGCTTTTCTCCTTTTCCTGGTCCCCAATAAGCCTTTCCTCCTGCTGGGTCACAGAAGTCCAGACCTCCACCCCCCCCCCACAACTGGTCCTCAGGACATCGAAGGGGGAGCCTCACTGGCCCTGCAGAGACAAACTGTTTCTGGGCTCAGCTGCGGCCTTAGTTCATCAGGTGGCTTTCTTTCTAGCTGTCCATGGTGTTGCTGCCGTCATGGTCCAATTCTAGGGTCTAGCTCTCTTTCTCCCTTGTGCAAGAGTTTAACAGTGGGGATGGAAAGTTCTAGATATAGGGCACCCTTGGCCAATCTTAGGATACCATATCACCCTTCTATCCCATTCTCAACCCTTTATTATTATTATTATTATTATTATTATTATTTATTTTTATAAAGCGCGCAGTCACCCGGAGGTATCCCAGCGCTAAAGAACCCTAAAAAAACAGTAAATCCGAGGACCGGGGGCTAGGCGCAAGAAAGAAGGACGTAAAAACTAGGGAAAAAGATGTGTCTTTAACAGTTTCCTGAACCGCAGATATTGTGGTTCAAGACGTAGGTCATGAGGAAGAGAATTCCAAAGACGGGCAGCTTGTACCGAGAAGCGTCTTCCTCCTGAGCGGACCTTCCTAAATCTTGGGGTATTGATAAGGTTTTCCGCGTTAGAACGGAGGGATCTAGTGGCTCTGTAAGGGGTAATAAAATTGCTAAGGACTGGGGGGCCTTGGTTGTGCAAGGTTTTGTGGACAAGACACAAGGCCTTGAATTTGACTCTCTCCCTTATGGGGAGCCAATGAAGGAGTTTGAGAGCGGGTTTGGCCGATGATCTGGCCGGGGTGTTTGTGATAATCCGGGCAGCAGTGAGTCTTCTGCACAGCATGCCGGTGCAATCCAATCTGTTGAGATCATGTGGCCTATGTGTCATGTGGTATCTGTTCTACCCATAGCTCACATCACTACCAAAACTTCAAAGGGGAGAACATCCTGTGATGGCTCAAACGTCTGGGCTTCGTTCTTTGTTCAGTGGGCCTAGGCTGTCCCAACCCCGCTACAGTGTAGCAGCTAAATACCCTAAACATATTTTCCTCCTCACCCTTTCCTTCTCAGGGGTTTAGTGAAGCACTGAATTGTTCCCTTTGATTTGGGAGGCCTTTTCTCCCTCGGAGTAATTAACTTGGCCCAGCAGGGTGACAAAAGAAATACAATTCAGGATGACCAATAAGCTATATTTGTAGGTTCTTGGAACCTGCATATTCAAACTTGGTGTACAACTTTCATCCCAGTTTGATACCTCATTGGACTGTGTAGGCCTAAGTTGAGCCAAACTGCAATTTAAAGCAGATTTCCCTGTATGTGTATAGTACAGTGATACTGCATATAATCCCGTAAACCTTACTGACCTTTTTAGGAGTGCCCACTAATATTATTATAGGGCCTACCCCAGGTTAACATTCATCCCTGCAGAGTATTTTCTACGTCAGGTTCCACATGCACAATTACTGGGCTGCACATGATAGTAGACCCACAAGAGTAGCCCACACGTGTGCACATAAGCTCACATGTAACTTGCCCAGTGCCCCTTAAACTAGCTGTGTCACAGCAGCCTTATTTTAAAAGGCAAACAGAGATAAATGTAAATGCCCAGTATTTGTAAAGCGCAAACAATTACCTGAAGGTGTCAAGGCGCTGGGGGCCGTTAGGAAGATTAAGCGAGCTATTGCCCAGAGTCACATGGTGCTGGGCAGACCCCTGCCGCCAGAGCCAGGGATCGAACCGTGATTCCCAGCATCAAACGTCAGTCGCCCAGGCCGCTGCGCCACACCTCTTCCACAGAGATGGAAAACACATGCAGTCCAATTACCATGTTATTACATGTAGGTGAGACTGGAGGAGTGAGACTCGCCCACTGTAAAAGGCCAAACACCAGGTGATCGAAAAGCGAAACATCTAGGCGGACTAAATTGAAGGAAAAATTAATTAACACTCAGGTTCTCAAAACGTTACTCAATTAATGTAGGAAGGTGGATACCGACTATGGTTACCCCAGATTTTTTGCCTAGTGTTTAGCTGGTTTTTGACTTAGTTGGCCTGGGATCCTACTAATTAGGGCCCGTGCTATCTGCTCTCTCTGTAAAATGGACTCCATGTACTTTAGGTACATCTACAATTGGATATTGGGTCACCTTATGAGCCCCTGTACAGTGTACTATAGGTACCCAGGGCATAGGTGCACCCAAGGCCTACCAGGGGCTGCAGCATGTATTATGCCACCCCTGGCTGGCCACTCAAATTGACACAACTGGCTGATCACTCAGCTGGGGCAAGGTGGTGTAATCACCCCTTGCTTAGATATAGTATTCCTATATCTAACCCTATATCTAGACACATATATACCTATAAGTCACTCCTATGGCAGGCCTTAACAATCCTGGAGGCAGAGTGCTTGGTTTTATGTGAGATGGTGCACTAGCATGAGCTGATCCTGCCTGCAGCTTTCGGAACCAAGTCCTTATAGCTGTTCTAGGATATTGCCACACCATATAATCTTAAGTGCATTATGAACCTCGCGGTTAAATGCTAACTCTGGTTTGGCTTTATCAAAACATGTCGATTTGGAATACTACCCCCTCGCCAGTTCTGGCGACGGGGGTAGCATTCCACCCTTCTAGAGGGAGAAGACATGTTGTTCCTACTGAACCCGTTTAAAGTTAACCAGAGCCTCAGCATCCCAAAATGGATGCTGCTGCCACAGACACAAGTCTGACCTACTGCTGCTGGGAGTCCTTCCAGCGAGGGAGGCTTGGACAATAGGTTTCCTGTCTTGGGAGGTGCTAGTACCACCCCAGACAGGCTCTTGTGTATTAGGGCAGGGAGGGCTGAAAGAAAGGAGACACTGCCTGGGGCACACAAGGTGTCCCATGCATAGTCCAGTTCAAATCGGTGCTGGGGCACTCCAGCCCCAGCTCTGGTGCGAAACTGGACAAAGGGAAAGGGGTGTAAGCACCCCCTTCCCTGGTCCCACCCATAGAAGGGACCTAGTAGGTAATCCAGGCCCTAGAATTGGGAATATGGGTAGGAGCTGAGTCCCAAGACTTTAGATTATCCTGACTTAAACTCTGAAACAAAACTCTGGACCTTCGACGATCTACTTCGCAAGACGACGACTGAAGAATGACCACCCTGCACAAGCAGGCACCATCCAGCGATCAACGGCTTGCTTTGTCGACGCTCCCGCCGGAGCCCGAGCACAGAGCCCGACGAGAACCGGACTTCCAGACATTCAACAGCCCGATCCACAGTCCCAGCAGAGCTGAGACCTGTGGAGGCGACGAGAGACTTGGGACCGGCCACCTTGAAAAGTCTGCGACTTGCTAATTGTGCAGCACCCGAGGTACCCTCGAACCTGTGCATTGGGGATTGAGAAGCCCCAGCCCCGAGCATCATCTGCACCGAAGATCAGCCCTGCACACTCCACGAGTTCTGCGTGGGGCCCTTCTGCATTTTCCTGCTCGACGAGTCTGCCCGGTCACTTGCCCATTGGCTAGTGGCCATCTTGGCGATGAACCTTTGAATTTAAATCGCAGGTCTGGTTGCTCCAGACTGGCCCTTGCTTCCCTCAAAAGAAGCAGCCACTCAGACCTTGCTGGTCTGAGTAAGAAGCCAACTTCGTTTCCTTCGTGGGTTGCCTTTGCCAAGGCTTGTTGACTCCAATCCTGACGCCGATACCGCCGACAGCGAGAGCCTTCGTGGGACAGTCCGTGCCCGACTCCTGGTCGTCATCCACACCTCCTGGTCCATGTGGCAGCAGAGACCAGCTTCACGACAGAGCCTGATTGCTTCGCGACATCGCCTGGTTCCTTCCTGGTCACTGGCTAGTGACCCAGACTCTGTCCCCTCTGCTTTCAGGTCCCCTCCATCTTCGATCCACCCTTGGATCCGCCCGGACACTCTCCTGGTCGCCTGCAGCATCTTTCTTCCAGGCTCCATAGGATTCGACGACGAAACCAGACACACTTTGACACCTATGCACCCACTTCCTGTGGGTGAGTTAACGCGAGTACTCCAGTGCTCCTGTGGGTATTAACTATCCAACTGTCTAGGTTTCAAGTAACTTTCACTGAGTCCAGTCAGAAGTACCCTAAAAGAACTAGTTTCCATCTTTTACGTTCCCATTCATTCTCTATGGTAACCCGCATGTGTGTTTAGACACTGCACACGCATCCTGTGGGCCTCCTGCTTCCTAACTCTTGGTAGCTCAGCGTAGCCCCAGCGATTCCCTAGGCCCTAGGCCTATTCACTTACCGTGTAGTGGTCATTATACCACTATTTTAGTATATGGTTTAGCGTGCCCCTAGGGCCCTACTGTATTTTGTGCAACTTATTGTATTTTAATTGAATATCTTGTATTGTGCTTGTGCCTCTGGCCTCAAAGAGTTCAGAGGGTTTGTCTAGTAATAAATAACATATATTTTATATATATCCTGTGTGGTGTCCTTTCATTTGGTATTAAAGGGGTTACATATGGTAAAGCAACTGGCTTCACATGCCCTCTTGAGTTTAGCCTAAGACTGCTCTGTCCATGCTACCCCTAGGATAGCTGGTCATTAAGGGTGACTTTACAACCATCACCACAAGGGTTGTTTGGACTGGTGCAAGGTGCTCACTAGAATAGTGAACATCATATACCAAGCCAACTTCTCACAATTAAGATGCCCATAATAAAATCTACAAAAGAACATCTTTGAAAGGTCACTTTCAGGCTGACCCAAAGCAATGAAAGTCTGATGTGATAGTCAAAAACATCAAGAGATTAATCTATGGCAATCACTGCAGCTTTAAAACAACGATTTTCAAGTGGGCCAAAGGTTTTTGAAAGGTTATATTTTTTTTATTAACTTTCATTTTCCTATGCTTGCTATAGATAATCTGCCCATTGTATGTCTGAAAGAAAAAAAAAGCTATTTTCCTTTCGGTTAATAATCCAAGATAAAGTTGTTAAGTAATCACTAACGGTGTGCAACACATCTATTGATAATGACAATTATATTTGGGCTATTAAACAAAAATATGGCAGTGAAAAACATGAGTTTCAGAAGAATAGAAAGCTCATCCATTATTAACATTACTAATTTAGTGAATATATTATACTTTTGCCATTCATAGGCAAGGAAGAATAGTCTACATTTACACAAAATGTGAAAAGAGTATCATAAGGAAGATTTTGGATTCTTGCTCTTACCTGTGTCTGAGGAAGACAATGCTTTGCTGACAGGAGCACCAAGGGAAGGAAGGGACTGAACACACACATCCTTTTCGATCACCTTTACTTTTGGTGGGGTCTTTGTAGGTGAATCTAAGATTCCAAAAATAGACCATGTGGTGAACTTAATTATCAATAGAAAATATTTACAAACTTTTAATACCTCATTTTCTTTCCAACTGGCTAAACCAAAATTTGGGCTCTATAGGTCATTGTTATGTCTTTGGCCGGTCAGTAACCCCAACACTAAAGAGATGAAGTTAAAATATTGTCTCCAAAGCAGAAATACAACAGTGAGACGATCATACAGTATATAGAGTTTACTGAAGATCACAGATGCGGTCTGAAAACATCAATGGAAGTGGAAGGATATCAGCCACAATTAATTAAGCAAGGGATTAAGGTCTAGCAACAAGAGGTAGGTATACATTTTCCTAATCATTTCTCCTGCTAATTCTTTTTTTGGAACATCTTTTTATTTGCCACTTTAACAGAATGATATATAGTATTGACACCATCACAACTACATACAGTAATTATAATTACAATTACACAAATTTGCACATCATGAAGATCCATGCCGTCGATTATTCCAATGTGAACAACGTTATTCCATGGTACTACGTTCCTTGTCTGCAATGTTAGGAACTAGTACTAGAGGACCCGCACATGGTTTCCCTCTATAGATGTTCCATTTCCCCCATTTTTTGGGGCAGCCCCAGCTCATAGGTTATGGTTTTCACCACCATGCACCAGTCCAAATCTTTCTTCCATTCCATCAAGCGAGGAATGAAAGCTGGAGTGCTTCCAAATTGCAGTAAGAGCCGGCATACAGAGTTAATCCAGCAACAAATTTGTAGGTATAAACACATATTCAGTGACAGCAAATTCTGGATGTAATCTATATCATCAGATCACATAGGATTAAATTATATATTTAAAGAGTGAGGATGGCATTTGAAAAGATTGAACCAAATAATGAAAATTGGAAAACATGATTTCCCAGCTGCTCAACCTGAGTTTAGTTCCACATATTTACTCCCTTATTTGTAAAGCTCTTCTTTAAATTACTGCTCATCTTTATTTGCTTATTGTTTACAAAGGATGCTGCTCAAGTCCAAGAGCTGTAAAGATATACAATATTGCTTTTTGAAATGTATCCCCTTTCCTTTATAGGTCAGTTGTGAGAGCAGAACTTACATGATAATAATAGGTTAATAATCCAAGGATCCCCAACCGACCCCTGCCCCCACCACATCTTCAACAAGGCTGACTCCATCATCGCACCCCATCTCCAGGACATCATCAACGCCTCCTTCAACACCGCCACCTTCCCGGAAAGCTGGAAGCACGCCGAGCTCAGCGCCTTCCTGAAGAAACCAACAGCGGACCCCACCGACCTCAAGAACTTCCGTCCCATCTCGCTCCTCCCTTTTCCTGCCAAAATCATCGGGAAGACCGTCAACAGACAGCTTGCTGCCTTCCTCGAGACGAACGGATCCCTCGACCACTCGCAATCCGGCTTCCACGCCAACCACAGCACCGAGACCGCCCTCATCGAAGCCACTGACGACATCAGATCCCTGCTTGACAACGGGGAAACAGCGGCTCTCATCCTCCTGGACCTCTCCGCAGCGTTCGACACTGTCTGCCACCGCACCCTAGTGCAACGCCTCAGCAACATTGGAATCCAAGAGAAGGCACTGGAGTGGATCATCTCGTTCCTCGCCGGAAGAACCCAGAGAGTCCGCCTCCCCCCGTTCAGATCCAAGGCCACCGAAGTCATCTGAGGCGTACCACAGGGATCATCACTCGGCCCCACCGTGCTCAACGTCTTCATGAGCCCCCTCGCCGCCATCGCACGCAAACACAACCTCAACATCATCTCCTACGCCGACGACACACAGCTGATCCTCTCCCTCACCAACGACCCAGCCACCGCCAGAGCCAGCCTTCACGAAGGGATGAAAGACGTCGCCGAGTGGATGAAGAACAGCCGCCTGAAACTGAACTCGGACAAGACGGAAGTTCTCATCCTAGGATCGTCTCCCTCCGCCTGGGACGACTCCTGGTGGCCCCCTGCCCTGGGCACCACTCCCAAGCCAACGGACCACGCACATAACCTGGGCTTCATCCTTGATTCCTCCCTCTCGATGACCAGACAATTCAACGCCGTCTCATCATCGTGCTTTAACACCATGCGCATGCTCCGATGGATCCCCACCGAAACCAGGAAGACGGTCACCCAGGCGCTCGTTACCAGCAGACTGGACAACAGAAACACCCTCTACACCGGAACCACAGCCAAACTTCAGAAAAGACTCCAACGCATCCAGAACGCCTCCGCACGACTGGTCCTGGACATCCCCCGACACAGCCACATCTCTGGCCACCTGAGAGACCTGCACTGGCTCCACGTCAGCAAGAGGATCACGTTCAGACTCCTCACCCACGCACACAAGGCTCTCCACGACCTGGGCCCCAAGTACCTCAACAACCGCCTGACCTTCTACACGCCCACCTGCCAGCTACGGTCGACCGGCCTCGCCCTTGCCGCCGTTCCACGCATCCGCAGAGCCACAGCCGGTGGAAGATCCTTCTCCTACCTGGCAGCCAAGACATGGAACTCCCTCCCCGTCCACCTCCCGCTAACCCAGGACCAGCTCTCCTTCAGTAAGCAACTCAAGACCTGGCTCTTCGAGCAGTAACGTACCCCTCTCCCCCCCACAGCGCCTTGAGACCCTTACAGGTGAGTAGCGCGCTATACAAGTGTCATGCTTGATTGATTGATTGGATTGAGGTTTTTGAAGAACAAGTATTCATAAAATAGATAAATGAGATTACTCTATTACTCAGCTTAATCCAGATACACAGTACTCTTCCTATTTCATAGGCAACACAGGGTGAATAATACCACTGTGGCATAAAGTCATTTTGCTGAATACTACAATTCTGCACTTCCAATATAAACTTTGTGTGTGAACAGAACATGTTAAAAGTGGAATTCTGTGAAATAGCATTCATTCTTTAGCAAACCCGTTCCTGGGTGAATCTGTGGATCTTTCATTATTCCAGAAAAATAGGGCAAATGTTCCAGAAGAAAGGTTTTCAATCGGGTCACCCTTTTAGGCACTTAAGAGGGGATAAGGCTTATGAAAGCAATAGCACTTTAGACAGCTAATATGTGGCTACACAAACATCGTTTGGAAAAGTGTAGATTTGTACACAACATGTCTGAATTAAAAAAACAGTATTTCTTTTACATATTTACTGCTAACCTAAGTTCACAGCAGAAGTCCTCCCTTCTGGTCGCTGTTTGGTTTTTACAGCTGTTACAGTAGTGACGACAGTACCACAGGGCATCACCGTCCGATCTTTCTCCACTTTTGTAGCAGTAGGAGGGGCAGTAACTTGCCAGGACTTTAGCTCTGTGGGTTCTACATAGGAAAACTTGAATGAAGAAAAGCACATTTTAATAAAGAATTGGACAAACACTGCAGTACATTATAAAAAGCCAGTTTACTACTAATCACAGGGAATGGCTAAGCATTAAGCACAAAAAAACACAAAACCCCAATTGCTAATCCAGTAATTTAGCTTATTTTCTGTGACTTACTATACTATTGATAATGTGACGTAATGCATGTAGTGCACGCTACAGCCATGTTAATGTTGGATACCTAGGCTCAATGATTTGCGCTATCAGGCCAGGTAAATGTCAATTCAGACAACAAATGAGACGACCCAGAGATTGATTTCAATTGGATTCAACAAGAATTTCGTTTCTCATCTGCTGAGCATTTGTCCATGCCAGACAACAGGAAAGGAATGTCAGGATACTGCATGAAAAAGTGTGTAACACAAATTGGACACAAATTATTTGGGAAACATCCCAAAGGGAAGTGGCAAATACACCTCCTTGAAATTACATATAAAATGAATAATCTAGTGGAGAAAGTGATTATGAATATAAAGTGTTGCATACTTCAGAAGTGCTTGTAGTACCATTCTTACTGTAGTATGTTAACAGTTATTAGCTTAGTCAGTAATTAACTAGCAATCATCGCTGATAAGAAAAGGAGATACTTTGGTGTATAAACTAAAGAAAACATTTACAGTCATGACAATGCTGCAACACCGTTTGCACTATGGATCTTAACAGGTTACACATTGTATTGACATCGCCAGCGATGTCATAACATTTTGTGTTAAATGGATCACCCAATCTGCAGCATAAAATTGAGATGTTGTGCTGAATGGGCCATTACGCACCTGTATCCGATGTCCATTCTAGCTTGATATCAAGATCATTTGCTCTGCTATTCAAGGAAACATGCAGCCTGATTTAAGGGGGGTTGGAGGGGTTAGTAGAGGATCCATAAAAAAAGTGCTTGATCGAGCCATCCAATTTAGACCACGGTTCATAGGGGATGTCCTACTGATGGAGGAAACTCGGTCTACGTCATTGGGTCAATCAAAGCACGGTGTTAACACCATTAAACATGGTGACTGTTCAGCAGCTCCTTTCACAGTGAAAGATCAACCTTCCACGTTAGGTGGAGTTAGCACCAGCAAAGACCACTTTGTTATTTTTATGAAAAAATTAGTAGTGTTAACTAACACACTGAGAAACATCGTTGGCATGTGTAGGAGACTGTACATTATGTGACCATTGTCAATTTATCTCCATTTTGATGGTCCACTTCATGTGTCCACAGTAGATGGTGGAGATTTTACTATCCAATATGGCAGCTAGTGGACTTCTGACAGATTTCCCTGCAAAAATGATACTTCCCACAGCAACGACAGTCACTTCAGTGGAGTATTCTCCTGCCACAACGGCAAACAATTCCAAATGTGGCAGATTTTGCACTGCCAGCATGGAGGACGATGTAGTTCAGCAACACTGAAGTAAATATTATGTCAGTTTGTTGATAATTAAGCACAATAAAAATATTTACTCTTTATTGTATGCAGACAGCATTGCTCATTTGGACAGTAATAATACAAATAAAATAACTGCTCTTTTAATCCGCTCTTTTCTGATGTGGGATGTTTTTACCAAATTCGCAGAAAGGTGTGAATAACATACCTCTGCTGTTACAGTACCCGAGACAGGGTTATTGCTGCTTGGCCTGCTGCTCAGTGGAAAGCTTTGTTTTCCAGAGGGCTGTTTCTTGAACAGATCCAATGGGACAGCAGCCCAGGCATTGAAGGAACCTATATGAAACAAAATTAACTGAACTGGCTGCAACATTGTACAGATCAAAATTATGTCAAAAAGCAAGAAACAAAGAAGAAAGGAAAGCATTACAAAGGGACTATAAGGCCATGCACCAGGTGCAAGCCACCTAACTAATTACACAGAGAAATGCAAGGTACATTAATAACAATGGATGTCAGCTCTTCTTTTTCATTTACATGCAAGGCTAAATTAATAGGTACTCTTAGGGTGACCAAACATCGAAAAACAAAAACCAGGACATTTCACAAAAATAAAATGCAAGGCAGAAATATTGCATCAATCTAGGGGCAGAGAATGACTTCACTGACCGCATTCACCAACGAAGAAAACAGACAATGAGACACAAAGGAGAACTTAATGTAACTTTCACACAAATATTAAAGTTTATTAAATTGCCTTTGGTTGGGGTTCAGCGACTACCCTTTAGACCCGCAACATCTGCTAAATGTATTACAATTAGTCTAGATAGTTGTTGAAAACCAGGATAGTTCCGGTGAATCTGGGGCCCTTGCCCAAACTATACTCTCTGCAAGAGTTGTATTGTTTTAGGGAAGCAAACATGTCTGAAAAGCTTGCTGTTGAAGGTAAATACCACATAGCACTAAAACAAAATCTTTAATGGTCATGGATATGCCAAGAAGTGATGTGATGACTCTATGGTGTGAAGTTGACATATAGTTGTGAAATACTCCTGCAACAAATATATATCAGTCGAAACGCATTGGTGGTGTGATTAAATATTTTGAACAATTTCTTTGGTGATAAAAAATAAACATATATACATACACACGCTTGTACTAAATGCTAAATTCAGTGTCATCAGTTCAGTGCACTGTATTACCACACTGAAGAAAAGTTACTTACCTGAGGAAACTATCTTTCTGGTAGATTATCTACCTGCAGAATCCTCACCTGTAGAATAACCGCAGGCATCAGACTGGAACCGAAAACTTCAAAGTTGCCAGTAGTGGGCGCTGGCTCCCTATCAATGCTGGTAGTGACGTCGGATAACTTCAACAAACTCATATAGCTCTGACCCCGCTGCAACAAAGACAGTTTTCAACTATTTATTTCCCCAGCATTCGAGGCGAGTAGATGGAATGGCGTCAATTTTGAGTCATGCAGCAGCAAACTTAAAGGGGGACGTTAATACACTTTCACTATAACACACTGATCAAACGGGGAGGTGGGCGGGATGGATGAGGAATCTGAAGGTAGACAGAGTATCCACCACAAATACTGTATTTGCAGATACGCAAATTTTTCTTCTGATTGATACTAGGACCTGTAGATCCCTACAATATAATTCCGAGCAGAACCCTTCTATGGAGGAGGATTGATGGATGTTTAAATAAAGAAGCCATGCAACACACATCTGTCGAAGTGGCCATCTCAATGCACTTTGGAATCCAGGCAGTAATGCTTATCAAACGTGTGTAGGGATGCCCACGTAGCTGCCTTGCAGATCTCTATGACTAGAACTCCTTAGGCAAGGCATGATGATTTTGGCAGAATGGGCCTCTATTCCTTCCAGTTCTTGCTTTCTTGGGCAAAGCATAGCAAGTTCTGATGCACAAAATGATCCATCTGGACAGCGTCCACTTCAGGACCACTTTGGCTTTCTTGGAACCACAGTATCCAATGACGAGCTGGCCAGTCACATGTCTTTGGTGTGGACTAGGTAGAAGCGGACTGCCTAGTATTCAACCCATGAAACTGCTCAACCTCATTTGTATTGTGGGGCAGGAGGAAAAAGGTTGGTAGGGTGGTGGCCTGGCCTAGAAGGAAGGGAGTCACCACTTTCTATGGAAAGCAGCTCTAGTTCGCAACACCAACTTATCAGGGAAAAAGGAAGCGAACCACGGGTCGGAGCTCAAAGCCTGCAACTCACTGACCCAACTAGTCAAGGGGATCAAAAACAGTTTTGATTGTTTACAAGTGCAACTGGCAACTGTGAAGGGGCACACAAGATTAAAGTCCCATTGGGGTTATAACAAAAGGAGATGGTGGAATTCTAAAGTTATGACCACTTCAAGTAGCCCACCTTAGGGGTTGTACTAGCCTCGAGCACGCCTCCTGACTAGCTTATTTTCCAGCCAGCCATGGTGCAAAATAGGCCTGGGGTATGGGGTGGCATTTTCTCTGTCTGGGGAAGCCTTGGGTTGCATCTAAAGCGGCAAAGGTCTTGGAGGCCTCCTGTCTTTATATGCCGGTCACTTAGCCATCCAGCTTGGAGGGTGTGACACCACCTCCGGAAACAGCAGGCATATTTCTGCCCTCAAAGGGTGCAGACTCTCACCAGCAGGGGGTCAGAAATCGGTCTGTAGTGGCAGGGTGATCTACACCAGTCAGACAGAAAACAGATAGTCAGTAGGTTTTCAGGGGGCACCTCTAAGGAACCCTCTGGGTGCATGCATTACTAAATCCATCATTGGAATCAGTGTGGGCTTATTAATAAGATATGTGATACCAAACATCTCTAGTTTGAGTGAAGTCATCATGTTGCTGGGGAACTCTTTAAACATCAGTGTCCAGAACATGCACTTAAAATGTCTTCCCTGTGCACTTGTTAAATCCAAGAATTGACTTCGACATCACAGGAGTATATCTGCTCAAGCAGATATGTCCCTACTTGTAGTACAGTCGAATCTGCGTTATGGCTGTAAGGCATGCTGTAGGGGTGACTTACCTATGCTGCATGCAGTTTCTGCAGGCATGGCACACAGGAAGTGTGCCATGTTGAGTCTTCCCGTTTCTCTGCACCATAGCATGCAGCCTGCAATGGCAGTTGGCATATTGGTGCGGAGAGGTCTCTTATGGTGGCATAATACATGCTGGAGCCCTTAGAGACCATCTTTAGCCTCCTTGCCCTAGGTACCAGTGGTGACATTTACTAGGGACTTACCAGGTGTGCTAAAGGTATTGCCAATTGGGGGAACAATTGTACAGTTTTAGAGAAAGATTTGGCATTGGGGACCTGGATAGCAGTAGCCCAGTGCACTTGCGTCAAAACTGCATCAGATACCAGGCAAATTGTGGGGGTGACCATGTCAAAAATGTGCCCTTTACTACAATGACGTTATTCTTACTAGCCAGAGTTGGGAGTCCAGCACCACAGCTGCTTTGTTGACCACTAAAGGGAAGGACAGCACCTCCAGGGTAGGGGGCCCAAAAGGAAATTCCATCTCTAGGGAATTGTCTAATCCACTGGCCAATGACAGGCCTAACAATTCAAGAAGCTGCTCTCCTACCGCATCTTCCCCATAAGCGCAGGGATTGAGAGGGCTGGGATCTGTACCAAAGAGGTCATCTATTCTCTCCCTGTAGTCTTCTTCTAGAAGTCAGCCGAATGGTGCCAGTGGCCGTGTAAAGGCCAGAAGCACAGTCATCCGATAAGGTGCCATTTGCCCCGTGAGCACGCTAGCTTTCGTTGTGGTGCTAGAAAAGATCTTTAACATGGTATTCAGAAACACAGCTGACACAGTGTGTGTTGGAGTTTTACTGAGGAGTCTCTTGAGGGGAAATCTGTGGGCACCAGAACTACACCTAATGTCATCACTAATTTTCAGTGTGTTGAGAGGGAGATGGGCTGCCACTAAGAAGAATAGCCACTGGTTAAAGGGTGGTACTTTAAAGAATATTGAATGGATTGAAGATGTTAAGGGAAAAATTGCTTTGCATCAAGGGAAGTATAAGGAAAGGTTTGCTAACAACATTGTGTGAAAAATATCTTGTTGTCTGTGGGCGATAAAGTGTGGATCAAAAAACCTAGGTTTCATGTCAAAGGTAAGTATTTTTTTGCTTTTTTTGGACCATTGGGTATCACAAAGGTGAAGTTAAATGTGTTGTGGGTACATACTGGGAAATGGTGGAGCACGTCCGGACTGGTGAGGGTGAGAGAGACAAATGGAAATGAGGTGATGGACAAAAAGAAGGGTAGTGGAGTTGATGTAGAACATGGATGTAATATCTAAGACAACACCTGAAGTGATGGAGTTGTTAGACCACACAGAGCTATGTGTGCTCCTGTGTGGATGAAAGATTGTAAGAAATAGTGCTTCAGCTCTACCTTTTGGAAGTTAATGTTAACGAGCAAATTTCCTATCAGGGATGGAGAAGATTAAACATTTTAAATATATTTAGCAAATCTTTTGTAATCCTTTTGTTATGCTTCATAATTTATTTTGTTTTTCATTGCACCTAATGACATTTTAGTTCTTTTTATTTGAAGTATAAACTTCCATTCTGTGCGGTATCCTTTTTGTGGGAAAAGGGATGTGTTGTGTTTTAACTTTCTTGGCTGCCAACTCAGTGTAAGTGGACTGTTCTGAAGTCATGTAGTACTGAGCGGCATGTAATGAGTGGGGCAATTAGAGGTGGCTGAGGAGTGGGAAGGACCTGTTTGGTGGTGTTCCAGATTGTACCAATAAATCCACTTCTGCATCAATTGGAGCTTGCATTGGATCTTTACTGGTGTAGGACACAGCAAACAACAAGACACTTAAGGTATTGGTTTGCCTTGTAGTGATTCACTAAATGCCACAGACCTCACTGGCCAGCAAAGTGACAAGGCAGACGTGGTGGAGTCCTGTGTCTGTTTTAGCTGCTGGCCCTTATATTTCTATTTATGTGGTCACTGGTGGGCTGGCGACAGAAGAACAAGACGATTGCTCCCATTAAATCCTGCTCTCAAGGTTAGTGCAACCTGACAAGAAGTTATTTAACTGCTCTCTAGTGGACACATGCGCCACAGTGGTAAGCTGACAACATGAAATGCGTGAGCTCTCCGTATTAACCCTGTCAGACACTGGGCTGGCACGTTCTGTACTCACTCAAGAATTTCCAGTGTGTCTACAGGAAAATCAAGACCATTGACTTAATCCAAATGTAAAGTCAAAAGAACTAATTTCACAGACACCTTGGTCTAAATGGCTGAGACTATACATTGCAATTTGGGATGGAAGAATCAGGAACTGATGATTGAATTTCTAAAATGTACGGACAGTATATTCTAAAGGAGGAAGGCAAGATCAGTGATCAAGGATAATGATGAGAAAAAATTATGATAGAAAACAGGAATATATTCATCTAGCCAAAGTTGTGACACAGTTGTAGCCCCAGTGTTGGATTTAAGGTGCTGTTTGAATAGAGAATAAGGATAGCGACTAGGAGGACTACAGCTGAAAATAGTAAAGTTCGTATGACCTTCCTAGAAACATTCTGTTGGGGCGTATAGGGTGATAAGTGAAATATGAAGGCTTGTATTTGTGATAAATGCTGGACTGCCTAATACTACACATAGGGACACTTAGTATGGGCATAAACAGAGGAACAAATGTCTGCAACAAAAGAGGGAAGCCTGGGAGTTATTAATTCTCCAAATGACTAAAGGTGCATTAAAAAAAAAGCAGAGCAAAGTACTGATTATTAGGGCGGTGAGGAGCAGTAAGGATAACGAGGAAAGTCCATTAAACTATACAAAAGCAAAAATGGTGAAGCCAAACTGTGAGGGGGGTGGGGGTGAAATGAGATAGCTATGCCATGACTGCAACATGTAAAACATGGCCCTAAAGATACATTTACTTCGTTTTGGTACAAGATTTCTAGTGAATACACAATTTATGTGCAAATTCTTCACCAAATGAATTTTATTTCCAGTATTCAGACAGGTCCAAAAAGCTTTTCCCTTCTGCAGAAGTGCTCAGCATCTCCAGGCAGTGGCATGCAGTTCCAACAACAACTCCACTTCTGGACATGATAACACTAGAGTATATTTGGGTGCCAACAAGTGTGCTGTTGTCAGTTCTTGAACATTTCCCATACCACGAGACGTGCGTAGTGGAACTGAGAGCACACCAATACATAATATGGATCTGGCATGGCCCTAACACCCTAAGGGAAGTAGGTGGTCAGTGTGGAATCTGTAAAAAGATTATGTATTCACCAGAAGAATTGTTATCATAGGTAAAAGTAACTATCTTCTAATGGATACATCTTCCCACAGGTTTCTCACCTTATGAATAAGCCCCAAAACAATTTCTCGCTGGTAGGTTGGATGGAATAGTGCCAGTCATGTGAGGTAGTAGTGCAAGGCAAATGTATGCAAAGATGACCATGTAGCCACCCTGCAGTTGTCAAGAACGGAGATGCTGCAGTAGAGAGGTGCGGAGGAAGCCAACACAAATGCCCTCCCCCCCAAAGGTCTTTCTTGGCCTGTGTGAAGCAGATCTTGATCCAGACGACCACGATGTGTCCTTGAAGCCCTTCTTAGCTCGGAGAAAGCCCTCAAATATCTGATCATTCGCTCTGTCATGGGAAGTGAGGTAGCTATAGTACGGTACTGAAGGCCTATAGTTAAAGCTATGCAGATGCTCCTCTTCCTCCTTGGTTGGATGTGGGGGAGGAAAGAAGCATTAAGAGTAATTAGACTGGTCCATATGAAATGCAGAAATCACCTTTGGTAAGAAAGACGGAAAACAGAAAGGTGGATGAACCTACATGTTGAAGTTATAGCAAGCAACAAAACTGTCTTCAGGGTACAAAGGTGAACCGGACAACTCTGTATCGACTAGAACAGAGTAGTAAAAAAGATCCAGAGCCCACTGGGGAGCAATAAAAGTAATGTGAGAAAGTTAGGAAAGCAAATCTTTTAGAAAATGCACCACAATTCACAAGATAAACATGGTAGGTTGACCAGGCAGACAGGACAATCGGATAGCCCTGAACTATAGCCACTGCCAGACCCTGCTCCCCAGGAAGCACTACAAATTGCAAAAACTTCAGGAAAGTGAGATCTGTAGTGCTGAATGCCTTCTGACTCACAGCACTGAACTAACGTACTCCAGCAAGATTTGGTACTGGGCTTCCTGGCTACAAAGAAGACATTTGTGCCTTCATCTGGAAAACAAAATGGAACCTAGTTGGCACTGCCCAGTTTGCATGTGTGCAGCTATAGCATTAAGAGACAAGAGGGCATTGGGTGGCAACCATTAGGCATACCAAATCTTCCTGCCCTCTGTGAGCTGTGTTCAATCCTTCTGCAGCACTTTATCAGAAGCGGGATTGGTAGAAAAGCATACAACAGGCACTGAGACCAGTCGAACAAGATGGAATTTTCCCAGGGAACCTTTCAGAAAGAAATGCATGGAACAATGCTTAGGAGGCTTTCTGCTCTGGGCTGTGGCAATCTACAAATGGAAACCCCAGTCTAGACAACATCACTGTGGAGTTCAGATCAAGGCAACCGTTGTGTTGTTCTGTTTTTGAAGAGCTCCAGGGAGGAGTCTGCTTCTCCATAAACAGACGTTAACAAACGAAGGGGATGTCTGCGAGTACTGCTTGGACCACTCTGTCTCTGGAGAATCCAGAGGAAAGCGTCCAAGCAGGCTTATTTTGCATAATAGCTGATCCCACACATTAAGCAACAGTGTTCAGAGAGTCCAGTCTGCACTACAAGATCTGTCTGCATAATTTCAAACTGTCATTAACCAAGTCTGTAAACTGCATGGTTGTATGAGGTCTGGTAAGTGGAACAACATATGCCAAGTCCCACAAGGTATGAACATATTGATCAAGAGGGCAGGTAGGAAAAGTGTGAGGTTATTGCTACTAGAATCAAAGACTTCACAGCCATAGGATCAATTTTCTTTTACTCCTTATCAGGAGGTGCCACAGGGCAGGCATTTGGATTCAGGGATACGTTTGGACGACCAGACGTTCAGGTGGACGGTGAAAGAACAAACCATGTGGATCACCAAGAGGAGACCGGTGACGTTCGGCAATCTCTATGCGAATACAATGTCAAAAATAGTTTCTCCAATGCAGCCATGACAGGATGCAAAGGGCATCATTAGACAGAAACAAGAGCTCGCTAAGCTACTGAGGAGGAGTGTTAATATTTCAGAGTGTTAGACTTGGTCTTCAGAGAGGACACCAACCAAAGCGTTAGCTGCTGTATGTATTTCAGTTGTAAACAGAGAAACCTCCACTAAAGCAGGGCACGAGAGGTAAATAATTGTGTGGTTAAGTGTCCAGGCTACTGAAGGTATCAGCCTTCGAACTATCATACTGTGCACAGCCATAATCTTGATCAGGCATTGTGAGGGCTTTGTAGGCTGTCTGAGCTGAAACTGCCCTCATACCAGGCCCTAGGGAGTATACTCCACTTTCATCACAGTGACATCTTCTTGCAACATATATGGTATCAAGGGCGTGCCATGCTCAACTCTGAGGAGGTGATCTGCCTGTGGGTAAAAGAGTTCACTTAGGTATCTCTTAGCGCAACTTTAGTAGAAACAACTTGGCCTACTGTTCGCCTTTGTATGCATGGAGCCCCTAGAATCGCAGGCGGCATCGCTGTGCTCCGGTCTGAGGTACCACATGCAGTTGTTATGCGGACGCAAAAGGGGCATCTTCATGAGGCATCTGCAACCCGGCTTGAAACCTGAAAGCTTTATGATACATTTGACTTGATTGCTGTCTAATGCAGAAGAATTTTCTCAGGGAGCCACACGGAGAGCTTCCAAGCCACATCAATGAGGCACATAAAAACAGGAACCGATGCCAGCCAGATGCTTAGTGCTTGATATACTTCACTGTTGTCCTGTCGGGAGGTTTAGTAGCGGCAGAATCGCAAGGCACCACCTGACAGCACTAGACAGCAATCACTAGACAAAAGCTTCAATGGGCCAGTCTGAAGCCTGGAAGGATAAGATTTAAGGTAAAGAATCTACGGGAAGATGTACTGTAGCTGGGATCTAGAAGCTTCAACTAAGGCTGCTGCTACCAATGAAGACATCTCTCAGTAAACAGGACCCAGGTAATCAGACCATGTTGTTATGTTGGTAGTAAATATATTGCACTAAACCGGCTGTATGATACGAAGTAGAATGCCTCGTCAGGAGCAGCTTCCTCTCTGATCAGTTAAAAAATGGCAGCACGTCCACACATTAGAAAGATGTGATTCCCTGTAAACAAAGGATAGACTGCATGCATGGGTGCAGAATTCTTAACATACTGACAAGTCAGTCCACTAATGTAAAGGCTAGGAGGAAGATAGTTTAGGGCTATAGTTGGATATACAGACCCACCAACTTCTGCCACCCAAACTTGCCATCCATTATCTAAACACTCCGAGAACTTCAAGAAAGAGAAGATGAACACGCGTAACCACAGTGAATAACATTTATATATATGAACAAAAATCCTTTACTTTCACACTGAAAGGTTTAAACCCACATCTCAACTCACAAACAGGCTTCATATAGTGTCAGAACAGTAACTGTAGCAAAGAATTTCAACCTTTTTCAATGGGTCAAATATTTTTTGTGCATCATTCACTAGCTTTCAAAGTTTTAAACAAAACAACTCTTCCTCAATCGGCATAGAAGGATTAGGACAAACATCCTACAGATGACCGCTTTCAATGTCAAAAAATGAATTATCCTCTACAAATAAAACATGCAGGTATGCACAACTGCTGGAGTAGTCCCTGGAAATAAACAGAATGCGCGACTTGAGAAGAAGGTCTTTCTGACCAGAACAAATTAATTGACTTTAAAAGAATAGTCCCAGTTAATCACTGTACCTCATTATACAACTGTCTACAGCTCAGAACACGGATGCAAAAGTAAGGCACTTACTCTCAGAGGATTTCCCAGCTTCTAAGATCTGCAGATGCAACTCCTTCGATTTAACATTCAAGTCGCTGCAGGGCAGATAAAAACATTGGTTTAATTTTCTGAGCAAACATAAAAAAATCTACAAATTCCTGCCATTTTGTTGCAAAGATTACCAATCCAACAGCATATTTGGGGGCTGTTTTGGTTCCTTAAATTGAAGGTAGAGAGCACTGAAATGTGCACACAAATTCTAAACTTGCAATGTCAATATGTTTGCATCCTAGGTCCCCCTTTCGAATAGAGAGAACCACTTTTCTGCTTTGCAAGAACAACAAAGATGGGTGAGCTTGAGGTCTAGCAAACATGAGGTCACAAACATCTTCATCTACACTTATAAATGATGGACAAAAGACTGATACGAACAGAGAGCACAGACTGAGGAGGGGATGAGTAGAGACATAAACAAGGAAGGAAAAGAAGAGCAGCGAATATTTGGACAGGTGAAGAGCAAGAAAACGCAAAAACCAGCAGTAACACCAACCAGATGAAGACGTTCCATACTCCCAGGGATCTACCAATGTGTTTCATCCTCTTGAATGAATGTTAATGCATCAGGTCATCATCCGATGATGATTGTTGGATTTGAGGAGTAGCGTGAAGCTTGGTTCTGCAGGTATTCCAGACCTCTACCCCAATAAGGTTTGTGGACAGAGCAGTGCACCTTGCATGTAATCCTGGACTGGAGAGTCTTTAGGGCTGGCTTTATGTGGTCATATCTGCAGAGGCTTAGGAACAGTATTGCTGTGTGGCTCTGTAGCCTGCAAATTAGTTTCTTCAGGAGGCCAGTATCGACAATGCTGCAGTAGGCCAGGCCTACCATAACAAGGCCTCTTCATAGCTCTGCCCACTTGAAATTTAGAGAAGTGAAAAGATTCTTCAAAATACATGGTGCTTGAAACTGATCCCTTTGGACACTTTGCTGGCAAAAAAAGGGTTTGCGTCAAACATTGACTGCAGGTTCATCGCTTTGTCGATCCTGGGGTCAGCTGAAGGGCAGTGAGACAGACTGAGTTACTCCCATTTAAGGGATCTCAGTTTTCGCTTATGTCATACACAGGAAGTTATCCTTCATCCAATGGAGCAAATTGACCAATCAAAAGAGCTCTGGATCAGAGTCGAAAGGCACATAAAAAAAAGTAACTGAAGTCATCGCCCAAGGGTGATGCTTATATGCAGCTCTGTTCTGTCACGTGGGAGCACTGCTAGAATATCATTCCAGCCTGGGAATATTCTACGGTGAGGAATCTCCAGGTAGAAGTAGACATTAAAAACAAATGCATTTTGCATCATAATACATTTTGTATCATGTTTGTAAAAGATCTGAGAATAGGACTGGCTATGAATGCCAGTGAAAACAATTAAATACATAGCTGCATGTTTTAGTTTGATGATTCCTGAAAATTTAGTATGCCTCGAAAAGAAATTCATCAATTTTTCTTGCACTGAAACCGCAGAGACAAAACCAAATTCTCTCCCTAACGTCATACTCCCTTTACTGAAGTGGTTGAAATAGTATCAGTACTATCTGAATGTATCTTACTTTTTTTTTTTTTTTTTTAACTATCACAGTGCATCGAGATTATACTTCTTTATTTAGCTTGCTCACAGCATGCGGGCAAATCGAGTGTGCAAACTATCATTTCACAAAGCTACTTTTTGTAGGGCTGGACATGTGTAAAACGCACACAGGACAGTCCTTTTGCTATTCTAATCTTACTTTTTTGCAGAACGTGTCTGTCAGGTGACCATCTGGGGAACAAAACCTGCTCATGTCGTCAAAACAAGGAGACCGCACAAGGGTCGTCCTGTGCCAGGTGACTAGCTAGAAAAAGTGCTCACAGCATCAAAAAGAGAGAAGATTTCTGGAATGTAGATCTCAGGGAGGTGGGTACATGTTAAAAATAAGGAGTTGAATGGATAAATGCTAATGGAAAAGATTTTAAAAAGACTAGCCACAGGTGAGCCCTGTGCCTGGTGACCAGATGAAAAAAATACCAGAGCTTACTCATAGTCACATTTTCAAATACAATGCACATGAAGCACAAAGGCCCTGTGCCACTTGGCTGGCTGAAAAAACATGTTTGACATCATAGAAAGAGAGAGAGAAGTGGGAGCATTTGGGTTCTGTGCTATCTGACTCACAGGAAAAGATCAACACTTCCTGGGATGGTGTGGGTTGTGGGAAAACAGATATGTGTTTACCGGCCCACACATTTAGGTAAAATTCAGATTTCGGAGAGAAATATTTTCAGACTGCCTCTACAAACTCCGGCACAAACCAGTAGCATAATGCAGTAGTCCCCTGATGTGACCCAGGAATTATCTAGAGCAGCATGTCTCCGCTCTTGATGGCCTCCGGTCTGGATTTTTGGCACCATAAAGATCCAACTGCAGAAATAGAAATTCTTCAGCTTTGACTTGCTGCAGTAATGCTCAACCTGCTTCTACAGCGAAGGCAATGGATACCTCCTGTATGAAATAGGTTATTGTCTTCTTTGCTGCAGGAGAACTGCGCATTTGTGGGTATGGTGAAAGCGCAATCATTCTGCAATGCCTTTCTAGATACAGAGGAGTAAAATATTTCACAGAGGCAGTCCTTGAGAAGATCTTTGTGCAGTGAATGGGTTTAAGAGCAAATGATGGTGGTACTTAAAGGATTAATGGCAGCTTCAGAAGGATAGATGCACACAAGGAGAAATTATCTCCCATAACAATAGGTGTAGGAACATAGGATTCAGAATTTCTAACCCTCCAGGGTTGCGTCCGCACCACTACTTTTGAGCGGACTTCTTAATCCAGTGCACACCACAAAGCCTCTAACAGGCATACATAGTAATGATTCAGGGATTCTTAGCTCGCATCTTGTTGTGTCAAGACGTGCCAAGTCTCAAGGGTTACTGCACTATAGAGAATTGCGTCCGGTTTCTTTGAAATGCAAGCTAGGATCAGAACACCACACTTCAACACACCTGCGTTCTCGAACTTCCACAGAAAAAGGGCAACATTCATGTAGAAAGACTTGTAATGCCTGGCACAACAAGACCTAAAGTTGTGCAGTAATGTCGGAATGTCAATCACACTGACTCATTTCAAAATAAGATTCTTTGTGCCAATATTTAACCTTTTGGTCTCACAGCACCAAATCACACAGTTTAGTGCAACATCACATGAACAATTTTCCCAACATTCCCACATTTTAACGAGTTCCTCTGTTGAAGAGAAAGTTAAGAGGGACAGAAATGTCCACTGGTTGATGTACAGTTATGTCCCCCTGCGTGCCCAGACTGCATAGCTGTGATCCGGATTCATTGATTTTTGGTCATGGTACTTACTAATCCTGAGTATGCGCGTTGACCTAGGTAGGCATGGTCTTTGAACATGATAGATTCTGGACATCGTCCTGAACCGAGAGGAGTACACCCTCATAGTGAGTGGTGCCTACGGTGCCTGCAACGTGTACATGAGTGGAGGAGAAGAGGTGGCACTTACTGGTCCATTAGTACACATTCAGCTGCTCATGATGAACGCAAATCCTGTGTGCTGTACGTATATGTGTGTGCTAGTATTAATACTGTCCCATGCACCCGATGCAGGTCAGTAGGTTCCATTTTGGAAGCCCACAGCCTGAGTACAAGATGGAGGACAGGTCGCTTTATCCACACAACATATGTTTATTGCTAGCATCTCCGATCTATATCCCTGCCGTACTCTCCTCATCTAAGCAAGTCTGAAATCAGAATAATGTGGAGAGTGCTGCAGAGTTTCACTTCTTATATTGTAGAGCTTCATAACAACCATCCCAAGCTTTTCATCCTCCCTGTCTGGGAGTGGGGAGGGGTTTTGTTTCTATACTACGATTTGATACATCTTGACTAGAGTCTTCTAACCAGACCTACTAAATCAGGAATTATATATAAACCTGAGCTACATAAGTACATCTGGATAGTGTGTAAGTGCACATCTATACAAAGACTCGAGCTACATTAAGCGCTGCGAGGCCTCCGGGTAGTTTGGCGCTATACAAATATAATTTTTAATTTCATTAATACATTTTAATAGTGAACAAGTCGGTGGTCTTCAAACTTTAATGCCGAAATCCCCGTTTAACATTTTTTTTAAAGCGCACCTCCCCACCAAATTTTTCACAATTATTCTCCTAAATTATCAATATTTAAATATGTCTAAACCATTACAGGGGCACGTCACCTCATGGCAAAGGACGAAATTACCCTCAGCTAACTGGATGCCCCTGGAACTTACCAGTGTGCTAAGTGGAAAATGTGGTTGTCATCATTTATGTTTTAGGGAATATATGGGTAAACAATTCTATAATGGCTGTAACTTATAAGCAAGTCCTTTTTCATTGTAAGGCTTGTTTTGTGTGTAGAGGTAATGAGACTGATAAATGCTCATCTTTTCCATGAGCAGAGCACACTTCTCTTACCTCTCCTCCCACCCCCTCACTGCTCACGTCTGCAAGCCTTGATATCCCAAAAAGGAACAGGAAAGGAAACTAGAATAGATTTGGTTTCTCCAGACAACAGTGGTGACACATGCAGCAGCTCCATCCACCACACCTTTCCCAATCTTTGTTAAGGGTCATGGATTGGTATACCAGCTGCACTGTGCCATTAAGTCATCATCCTGAATTCCGATACGCTGCTTCGACTTAGATAGATTTAAAACAATCAAGTAGAATTTCCACATCTAATCAATCGAAGTACACTAGCTCAGGCAAAACAATAATATTGTGAAGTAGTAATTTCAGGAGCTATGGGGCAGCAGATTCACCTATTTCTATGGATGTTGGTCTTTGGGAAGAGTTTTTGTTCAGAAACATCCAACTTTGCATTAGAGCTGGGCAATACCTTTGCGAGCAGCAGACTACTGCTCAGCACACCTCTGCTAAAGATCTGCATAATGGAGAAAGCCCAATGGAACAAAGAGAACCACTGAGAGAGTCCCTGGATCCAAGTGTCAGCTTCTTCATAAAAGAGTGCGACTAGTGTAGGAAGAGTTCTGTTAAGATAATACTTTGCATGCTATGCAGCAGAATCATGCAAGTAGGTTCCAATGTAGCAAAACAAATCGGTAGCAACCAGGCAGGCTAGCCGGTTTTCAAGTTCCAAACTTCGAATGCTGTGGAAATAGCATGCTGCTCATCTAGACTCTTGGGCACTCCTAGGACAACATCATTGAAATATTTCTTTACAGCGGTAAATGGACATATTTACCTTCTATGCCACATACATAAGATCACCCGGAGAACCCGCTTCCCAATATCAGTGGAAATACAGACAGGCCTTTTTTCTGGAAGTTTGAATTGGGCAGATCTAGTGATACCTCTTGAGCCCCTTTTCATCATATTTTAGCCCTGCAGTTGTTTACTGAAGGTGTGGTTATTTTATTGCAAAAACAATTACTCAAGTACATGATAATGGTATGGTAGATCCCTTTGCATTTTTATTTATTTTGTAATTTGATATAGAGTGAATCTGGTCAGGGGGCAATAAAGCACTCTACACGAACAACAGAATGTTCCGCATTTTTTCCAGGCCTGGGGAGATTACGCGATTTGCCCAGTCACAAGATGTTGAGTAAAATCTGGATTCAAACCTGGTTCCCCACATTCCAAAGATGACTGCACTAACCAAAAGGCCAACAAATCCTCCTTTTAGAGTAGGACTAGATCTCTCCTGAAGAAGAGCTTTGTAGTTGGGCAGATAGGAAAAGAAAAGGTTACTCCTGGAAGCAATTAACAACTTATGTTGGTGTGAGTTCTATTCTGGCAAACAGGCATGCCTTTATCATTCCATCCTCTGACTGAAGAGGGAGGTTACTAATCGCAATGACCTTCAACAAATGAATGAAGGAACATACATCTAGTCATGTGGCCTTGAGCGAGTTTGGTCTTCATAAAACGATTTTTACTAGTCAATAGTATTTGCACAGGTATTAAAGGGAGGGAGGAATATAATTAGATAAGAAAATGGTGCAGTTCTGGGGAAGACAATTATCCTGCTTGCTGCATGTGACTTGGGTATTTTTACTTTCAGCAGACACCCAGTCAAAAATAAAGATGGGCAACGATACCTTGTAGTACTTGTCATCCTTCCCAAGGTGGTGGAACCCACTCTGGAAGATCCCTGGGAGTCCTACTGGTACACCTTTGTCATCTCCAAAGTAGGAAATAGATAATCATTTGAGGGGTTTTCTCACTGCTGCTGTAGGGTGTGTAATGCCAGCTTGCATTACAATGCAGGCAGAGATAAGGATTATCAAGTGTAAGAACACCACATGTTAAGCATCTCTTTCATAAATAGGAGCATCTGGTAAGGATGTAGATGGGATTCCTGTCCAAGTTAATATGAAAGTCACAGCGAAACATCATCCAAGCTGTTTTTCCTAAACTTTGTTGGTCAACCATGTATTCGAATAGAGGTAAAACTTTAGTTGCAGAAGGAAGAAGTCATAATCAGTCAACACACAAGCATACATTCAAGAAGTGGACTACACACTGAAGGGTAAGTGCAAAATTGAATAGGATAATGGCTAAGAACAAAGTGAAAATGTAGATACTTATATTTGGTTCCTTCTTATTCTTATGTAGCTTTCCTGAGATTCCTTATTTGAAAATCTTACTATATGCCACAGTCACCAAATGTTTTTTAAAGATGCGTCGATCCTCCCGACTATGTCTCATGGATTTACGAGGCATCACATGAAGTGAGATGGTGGACCGATAAAGTGTGCAAGAGAAGCTGATGACATTGGCTCTGCCAACTGATCCATTAGGATAAAAATACCAAGGATGGAATATGGCTGAGCCAGAAAAGGCTCAGTGATGAACTTGAAACATAACAAAAAACTCATACCAATTAGCATACTCCATTGAGGGGATGTGAGAGGGCAACAAAAAATCTATGGTAAGCTAAGTAGTGATCAGAAAGAAAAATAGTAAAGGTAGTTAACCCGCCTGGTGGATGACACTTCTCACAAATTTCTTATATTTGTATTTGTATTTTTGATTTGTAGAGCGCCTTATCACCCAGGGGTCTCTAAGCGCTTAGCGGCGAGTGGACACAAAGTTGTTGAGGGAACAGGCTAGATGGTACCCCATGCCTCCTGGAATAGCACGGTTTTTAGCTTTTTTCTGAAGGGCAAGAGATTTGATTCTTTGCGCAGGTTCTCAGGCAATTGATTCCATGCTTTGGGAATTGTGTAGGAGAACGTACGTCCTCCTAAAGAGGACAGTTTGAACCGTGGGCAGATCAATAGTGCGGCCTCTGCTGATCGTAAGTTCATGAGCCACTAACAAAGCAGTCTCTAACTGGAGGTGGGGCAGAGAGTTTGTTGTTAATTAAACTTGTTCCAGTAAGCTCCGGAGGATATGCCCTGGCAAACTGAGATCCTGCCGAGACTTCGAAGTTCAAACAGTAGTATTTTGTGAAAGACTGCAGTGATGCCCAGGCAGGAGCCTGACAAATCACTAGAACATCTCAGACGAAAGCAGATGGTGCAACATCCTGCTAGTTGTTAGGTAGTCAGGAAGTTCTAGGAATACAGAGTTCAAACTTTTTAGTACTCATTGTCCACTACAGAAACAGAGTAAACTGGCCAAACATAAGGCTGACTCATGTATATGATGTATAAAGATGCCAAGTAATACAATCAATCAATCATATAATTTTAAAAGCGCACTACTCACCCGTGAGGGTCTCAAGGCGCTGGGGTGGGGAATGCTGCTACTGCTCGAAAAGCCACGTCTTGAGGAGTTTTCTGAAGGTCAGCAGGTCTTGGGTCTGCCGTAGGTGGATGGGGAGGGTGTTCCATGTCTTGGCGGCGAGGTGGGAGTACGATCTGCTGCCGGAGGTCGCTCTTCGGAAGCGGGGGACTGTGGAGAGGGCGAGGTCGGCGGAGCGGAGCTGGAGGGTGGGGGTGTAGAAGCCGAGTCGTCTGTTGAGGTACGTTGGTCCGGTGTTGTGGAGTGCCTTGTGTGCGTGTGTGAGGAGCTTGAAGATTATCCTCTTGTTGAATGGGAGCCAGTGCAGGTCTCTCAGGTGGGGTGTGATGTGGCTGCGGCGAGGGATGTAGAGGATCGGGCGTGCAGAGGCGTTCTGGATGCGTTGGAGCCGTCTCAGGAGTTTGGCCGAGGCTCATGCGTAGAGCGCGTTTCCGTAGTCCAACCTGCTGCTGACAAGGGCCTGGGTGACCGTTCTTCTCGTTTCAGTGGGGATCCACTTGTAGATGCTGTGGAGCATGCAGAGGGTGTTGAAGCAGGAGGAGGAGACAGCGTTGACCTGTTTTGTCATGGATAGGGTGGAGTCGAGGAGGACCCCTAGGTTGCGTGCGTGGTCGGTGAGTGTTTGAGCGGTTTCCAGTGCGGTCATTCACCAGGAGTCGTCCCAGGCCGAAGGGGTGGATCCGAGGATGAGGACCTCCATCTTGTCAGAGTTCAGCTTCAGTCGGCTGTTCCTCATCCATTTAGTGATGGCCTTCATTCCTTTGTGAAGGTTGGTTTTGGCGGTGTGGGGGTCCTTGGTGAGGGAGAGGATCAGCTGGGTGTCATCAGCGTAGGAGATGATGGTGAGGTCGTGCCGACGGGCGACGTGGGAGAGCGGTGCCATGCAGATGTTAAACATAGTTGGGCTGAGGGATGAGCCCTGGGGTACGCCGCAGATGATCTTGGTGGCTTCGGAGTGGAAGGGGGAGGGGGGAAGGCGGACGCTCTGTGTTCTGCCAGAGAGGAAGGAGGTGGTCCAGTCCAGGGCCTTCTCTTGGATCCCGGTGTTGTGGAGGTGTGTTCGTAGTGTGTGGTGGCAGACCGTGTCGAAGGCGGCTGACAGATCCAGGAGGATGAGGGCTGCCGTTTCTCCGTAGTCCAGCGGGGACTTGATGTCATCAGTGGCGGCTGTAAGAGAGTAGGGTCTGCAATCCTATGATCACCCAGATTTTTTACTTTTGTTTCACTGGTTTACGACTTTCTCTGGCTGTGGGCCTGCCAATCAGACCCACAGCCTGGCTGTTCTCTTTCTAAATTACGAGATGTACCCTAGGTGCATTTACCAATTGGTACTGGGCCACCTTATCAGACCCTGTAACTCAGGGCATGGGTGTACCCAGGGCCGCCAGGGGCTGCAGCATGTATTATGCCACCCCTGGCTGGCCTCCTAAATTTGACACAACTGGCTGCATGACAGCTGGGGCGAAGTCGTGTAATCACCCTTTGCTTTAGGTATAGTAGTTCTATATCTAACCATACAATGGACACCCGAGTTCCTATCAGTCACTCCTATGGCAGGCCTTAACAATCCTGAAGGCAGAGTGCGTGGGCTCGTGTGAACTGTGTTCTGGCCTGAGCCGAGCCCGGTTGCAGCTTGCGGAATCCAGACCCAATGGCTGTTCCATGATAACGCGTACCACATCGGTAACTTCGGTGTCGCGTTATCAAGACATGTCGAGTAAGGTGTCATACGAATCGGGATGCTGCCCTCTCACCAACCCTGGCGACGAGGTTAGCCTTCCGCCCTTCTAGAGGGACACGACATGTACGTAACTGTGAACCCCGGTTAAAGTTAACTAAAGCCTCAGCTCCACAAAATGGATGCTGCCACCACAGACACGAGTCTGACCTCCTGCCGCTGGGAGTCCTTCCAGCGAGGAGCGCTTGGACAAAGGGTTTCCTGTCGAGGGCGGTGTTCGCACCGTCCCAGACAGGGTTTGTGTATTCTGGGTAGGTAGGGCTTTTGAGAGAAGGTGACTGCGGAGTGGCACCCCGGTGCTCACTACGCATCTGCCGGTTAGAACCAGTTCCAGGGGCGACAGCCCTGGCCTGGGGAAAGTCCGTCAGGGGAGAGGGGTGTAACTACCCCCCTTCCTGGTCCCACCCTTAGGGCAGGACCTAGTCATGTACCCACCCCTTTCTTTAGGATAAAGGCCGGAGCGGGGACCCTTCCAAATTAGATCATCTTTGAATCAAGAACTACTTTCTACGAAAGGACACTCAAGACTCTTCTCAAGATTTCTCCCTTGTGACTAAGGAGTAGTCACCCTGCATCAGCAGGCACCATCTAAGAACTCTGCGGTTTGCTGTAAGTCCTTCCTCAAGGAATCCGACGGCCCAGCTCGACGAGAACCGGCTTCCCTGGCACCTCTGACCTCTACCCACGTCATCAGCTCAGCTGTGATCTGTGGGTGCGACGAGACCTCGAGGGACCGGCCATCATCAGAACCTGCACGCTCTTAAAAACCAGCACGACCATCGAGGTAACTCTCTGGTGAGTGCTCTGGGGTCCGAGAAGCCCCGACCCTGAGCCGCTCTAGCACCGAAGTGCAGTCTCCCAGCATCTCCACGATCTGCGTGGGGCCCTTCCGCTCGCTGCTCAGCACGTTGTCTGGTCACTAGCCGCTGGCTTGTGCCCTTCTGTGACGACATCCGAGAATCATCACTGCTGGTCTGGTTGCTCCAGACTGGCCCTTGCTTCTATCTTTGCGAGAAGCACCCCGGACCCTCCTGGTCCCCTCAAGACGCCATCTTAGGCCTACCACGTGGCCCTGAGATCTGCCAAGGCTTGTTGCCCCATCCTGGGCCCAGCGACGCCGACAGCATCATCCTTCGTGGGACAGCTCGCACCTCCACCGTGGTCGCCGACAACGCCTCCTGGTCCGTGAGACTGCAGAGCCTAGCGTCGCCCACTCACCTGGTCGAGGTGACGGCCAACCGGTACCTTCCTGGTACCCTCTGACTACTGGCTAGTAGTACGAACTTGGTCCCCTCTGCTTTCAGGTTTCATCACTCTCCGATCCAGGCTTGGATCTCTACGAACTATTCAGCACTGGTCGCCGGCCAGCAACTCCTTTTCTTCCGGCTCCTGGCTCGTCAGCGAAGACCCCGACGCCTGTAAGACTTGTGCAGCCGCAGCCCTCGTGGCTAGGTAACTCGGCATTTCGGTGCCTGCATAGCCTCTTTACTCTAGGGTCCCGAGTCCCTCGCTTCCGACTTGCCTTATCGGGTCCGCCCGAGACCTTAACCTTTCCGTGTCCTCGGACACTTGTTTTAAACTGTGCACTTGAAGTATTTGCTAAAGAGATTTGGTTTGTGCTTAGTACCCTGTCCTCATAAAGAGTACAGGGCTGTTGTGATTCTTAATAAATATACTGTTTATTTTCATAACACTTGTGTGGTGTCCTTTCACTGGGTGTTCAAGGGGTACATGTGTGGTAAACAGCTGGCTTAACGCGCCCTCTCGAGTCTTTAGCCTTAGACTGCTCGTATCCACGCTACTAGGATAGCTGGTCTATAGGTTGACTTACAACCAAACACCATAAGGGTCGTTGGAACGATACATAGCGGTCGCTAGAATAGCGAACGCTGCATATCGGGCCAACTTCTCACATTGGTGAGCAGCGGTTGGGATTTGAGCTTGCTGTTGTTTTACCACACGTATCCTAAGAATATCTTGTTGAAAGATCGCACAAGTACTGTTAGTACATATAACTAAAAGCTTAGAATACTCTGAGTTCTACTGAACCAGCTGTTGTAGCTCCTCAAGGCTTAGCACACCTTGGCTACAACTCTTAGCAAGGGAACAGTAGGTAAACACATAGTGTAGGTAGGTGCATCACTTACACCACACTAGAAACAGTATGTCGGACAAAGGAGGAAACTCTGGGTCTCCCCTTGTGTCAGTTGACCCTCCACAGGTCATCCCTTCAGGATATACTGTGCTGAGCTTCAAGGAGTTGAGACGGCTGTGTCACTCCAGGAAGATTCAGCAGGGGTCTAACCCCACAACGTCCTTTCTGATTGGTCTCTTGGAGACTTATGATGCCAGAAGAGCGGAGAAACTTCGTAGCTCTTCTAATCCAGAAGGAGACATGCCTCCCCTCGAGGGAACCCGAGACGATCCTGACCTCATCCACCTCGCAACTGAGAACGAAGATGGGGAGGAAGATGAGGATGAGGATCTCTCTGGGGATGAGGCAGACAAGGGACAGGTAGAGGTCGTCAGACTAACACGGTCCAACTTAAGCAAACATGACGGTGGTACTGGGGGACTCCCGGCGCTACTGTCAGGTCCGCTTAACATTGGGAATGGACGAGCCAGATCTCTGTCAAGAGGCTCTGGCAGATCCCTTCAAACCAATGGCTCTCACAACTCTTCTCAAAGAGGGATGACGTCCCCTCAGAGGAGAGTGTACGAAGCTAAGGAAAGGGCAGCTAATCTGAGGATCGAAAGGGAAGAACTTACCCTGGCCAAAGAGAGGCTTGCCTTTGCTAGAGAGCAACAGTTAAGTGGGGCAATCCCCACTGGTGGCAGCAATGTACCTAGTAATAGGGAAAAGAGTTTCGATACGAAACACCTTGGGAAGATAGTGCCCCCCTTTAAACAAGGGGACAACATCCACAAATGGATTACTGCTTTGGAGAGGGCCTGCACTGTGCAGGGTGTTCCCCAGAGTCAGTGGGCAGCTATCTTGTGGCTCTCCTTTGAAGGAAAAGGAAGAGACAAGCTCCTCACCACAAGGGTGGAGGACGCTAACAATTACCAAATCTTGAAAAATACACTTGTTGAAGGGTTCGGCCTAACCACTGAGCAGTACAGGGTGCTGTTCAGGGATACCCAGAAGACGCAGGCTCAAGATTGGTCTGATTTTGTCGATTGTGCCACTAAGGCTTTTGAGGGCTGGTTGCTGGGCAGTAAGGTTACTGATTACAAAGGATTGTATAATTTGATGATGAGAGAACAAATTTTAAACAATTGTCAGAACCAGTTGTTGCATCAGCATCTTGTCGACTCGGATCTGACCTCTCCCCAAGAATTGGGAAAGAAGGCAGACAGATGGGTTCGTACGAGAGTTAAACAGAACCAGGGCCAGAATCAAGGTGGTCAGAAGAAAGCAGACCAGAAGGGTAAAGATTCTAAGGGGGAACAAAATGACCAGAAGTCTTCGACAGGTCCCCAACAACCCAAAGAGGGTGGGGGTCAGGCTCCCCAAAAGAAGAAAGAAGGCCAATCCAAAAGGTGGTGCCAGTACTGTAAAAGTAAATCTCACTGGTTTAGTGAGTGCACCAAGAAAGGAGGAGGGCAGACTCCTGCCACTGCAGCCCCTAAGGCACCTGTGCCCCCTAGTACAGTCAGCAGTGGTAGTGCGCCTCCCAAGGGTTTAGTAGGGTTAACCCTGGGTTCTGAGGGGCGTGACAACTTAGTTGGCACACTCACTCAGGCTGTCCTTGTCAGTACAGGGGACGTGGACGTGTCCCCTGACGTAAGCCCCAATTCTTTGGGCAAATACCGACAGACGCCTTTCATAAATGGAAAGATGGCTCAGGCCTATAGGGACACTTGTGCCAGCGTCA
This sequence comes from Lissotriton vulgaris, assembly GCF_964263255.1. Classification (NCBI taxonomy): domain Eukaryota; kingdom Metazoa; phylum Chordata; class Amphibia; order Caudata; family Salamandridae; genus Lissotriton; species Lissotriton vulgaris. The sequence continues at coordinate 1,420,312,010 of NC_141696.1, forward strand.
CCATGGTGACGCCTAACTTTGTGGACCCTGGACAGATCATGCCAGGTACAGAATTCCTGGTGACCAATGCAAGCAATGTCACTACCAATCACAGTATGGCAATTGTAGCTTTCTCCTGGGGAGGGGTAACTGGCCAAAAGAAGGTTGTAGTTAGTCCAGACCTCCCAGTGGATTGTTTGTTGGGCAATGATTTGGAGTCATCACAATGGTCAGAAGTGGAGCACCGGACTCACATGGAGATGTTAGGCTTGCCAGCACATGTGTTCGCTGTGACTAGGTCACAGGTCAGGAAATGCCCCACTGAACAGGTGCTGGATCCTGGAACAACGGACCAGACACCTCCCAAGAAGAAGAGCGGTAGGGTTAAGGCTGCGCCTTCCCCCTTGCCCCAGGTCGAGGATCAAGTCTCAGAGGAGGCTGACCTACAGGAATTGAGGGAAACTGAGCCTAGGGAATTCGAACTTGATCAAGTTGAATTCTTGGGTTCAGGGGGACCCTCAAGGGAGGACCTGGGGAAGGACCAGTTAGACTGCCCTTCTCTTGAACCCCTCAGACAGCAGGCTGCTGCTGAGGCTGCTGGGAACGCCACAGGTACCCACAAGGTATACTGGGAAGATGGACTCCTGTACACTGAGTCAAGAGACCCCAAGCCTGGCATGACCAGGAGGCTGGTCGTACCCTTGTCTCAGCGTGGTTTCCTACTTACCTTGGCCCACGAGATTCCCTTAGCAGGTCACTTGGGCCAGACGAAAACGTGGGACAGACTCGTCTCACACTTTCACTGGCCTCACATGAACGAAGATACCAAGGAGTTTTGCCGCTCCTGTGTCACTTGCCAAGCCAGTGGTAAGTCAGGTGGCACGACAAAGGCCCTCCTTATACCAATGCCTGTGGTGGGGGTGCCCTTTGAACGGGTGGGGATCGACATCGTCGGTCCCATGGAACCACCTACAGCATCAGGGCACAAGTTTATACTGGTGGTAGTGGATCATGCCACCAGGTATCCTGAAGCTATTCCCCTTAGGACCACTACAGCACCTGTTGTGGCAAGAGCCCTAGTTGGAGTATTCTCCAGAGTGGGCTTCCCTAAGGAGGTCGTCTCCGACAGAGGTGCAAACTTTATGTCGAGCTACTTAACTGCTATGTGGAAGGAATGTGGTGTCAACTACAAGTTCACTACACCCTATCACCCACAATGCAATGGGCTTGTTGAGAGATTCAACAGGACCCTGAAAGGGATGATTCATGGACTACAGGAAAAGCTTCGGCGTAGATGGGACGTCCTGATCCCCTGCCTCTTGTTCGCCTACAGAGAAGTCCCACAGAAGGGGGTTGGCTACAGCCCTTTTGAACTTCTGTACGGGCATCCTGTAAGAGGACCCCTGTGTTTGGTGAAGGAAGGATGGGAGAGACCTCTCAAAAAGCCTGCAGCCAACATAGTGGACTATGTGCTTGGCCTCCGCTCGCGGATGGCCGAATACATGGAAAAGGCATCGGAAAACCTTAAGGCCAGCCAAGAACTCCAAAAAGCTTGGCATGACCAAAAGGCTGTCTTGACTGTTTACCAGCCCGGACAGAAGGTGTGGGTGTTGGAGCCAGTGGCCCCAGCAGCACTCAAGGACAAATGGTCCGGGCCCTACACCATCCTGGAGAAAAAGGGAGAGGTCACCTACCTGGTCGACCTGGGAACTCCCCGGAGCCCCCACAGGGTGCTTCATGTCAACAGGCTAAAAGCATATGTCGACAGGAAGGACATGAGTTTGCTCATGGCCCTAGATGAGGGACAGGAAGAAGAGAGTGACCCTCTCCCCGACCTGCTCACTCAGAATCCTGACGATGGCTCGGTAGATGGTGTTGTCTTTTGTGGCAGCCTCTCCGAACATCAACAGAGCGACTGTAAACAGGTTCTTCAGTCGTTCAGACATATGTTTTCTCTAACACCCAGTCAGACCGATTGGTGCACCCATGAGGTTGACACTGGTGACAGCTTGCCCGTCAAGAGTAAAATCTACAGGCAGCCTGATCACGTTAGAGACTGCATCAAGAGTGAAGTGCAGAAAATGTTGGAGCTGGGAGTCATTGAACCCTCGGATAGCCCTTGGGCTAGTCCCGTAGTTCTAGTGCCGAAACCTCACACCCAGGGCGGTAAAAGAGAGATGAGGTTTTGCGTAGACTACAGGGGTCTCAATGCAGTCACTAAGACTGACGCCCATCCAATACCAAGGGCAGACGAGCTTATCGATAGATTGGCTTCGGCCAACTACTTAAGCACGTTTGACCTGACAGCTGGGTATTGGCAAATCAGGTTAGCTGAGGACGCCAAGCCTAAAACCGCGTTTTCAACCCCTGGTGGGCATTATCAGTTCGTGGTGATGCCCTTTGGTCTGAAAAATGCACCTGCCACCTTCCAACGGTTGGTGAATCAAGTCCTTACTGGGCTGGATGACTTCTGTGCGGCGTATCTTGACGATATCGCTGTCTTTAGCTCCACCTGGGAGGATCACCTGGTCCACCTGCGGAAGACGTTAGAGGCGCTGCAAGCAGCAGGTCTCACTATCAAGGCCACCAAGTGCCAGATAGGGCAGACACAGGTTGTATATCTGGGCCACCTTGTAGGTGGAGGCCAGGTTCAGCCACTGGAGAGCAAGATACAGTCAATCAGGGACTGGGCTCCTCCAACCACCCAGACTCAGGTTCGAGCTTTCTTGGGCCTGACTGGATACTACCGGAAGTTTGTCAGGAACTATGGTTCCATTGTGACACCATTAAACGAACTGACAAGTAAGAAAGTGCCAAAGAAGGTTCAGTGGACAGCGAGCTGTCAAAAAGCATTCGATGACCTAAAGCAGGCCATGTGCACGGCGCCTATCCTGAAGAGTCCAGACTACTCCAAACCATTCATTGTCCAAACAGATGCTTCTGAGTTGGGTGTGGGAGCTGTTCTATCTCAACTGAATTTCGATGGTCAAGACCAGCCCATTGCTTTTATAAGCAGAAGGCTGACCCCTAGAGAGAAGAATTGGTCAGCTATTGAGAGGGAGGCCTTTGCTGTGGTTTGGGCCCTGAAGAAGCTGAGGCCATACTTGTTTGGCACTCACTTCAAGATTCAGACCGACCATAAGCCCCTCTTGTGGCTAAATCAGATGAAGGGTGAAAACCCCAAACTGCTTAGGTGGTCCATTTCCCTACAGGGGATGGACTTTACAGTGGAACATAGACCTGGTACTGATCATGGCAATGCCGATGGGCTCTCCAGATATTTCCACTTAGAACAAGAAGACTCACCTGGTCAAGGTTAGCTTATTGTTCCGACGTTTGGGGGGGGTCATGTAGGAGAGTAGGGTCTGCAATCCTATGATCACCCAGATTTTTTGCTTTTGTTTCACTGGTTTACGACTTTCTCTGGCTGTGGGCCTGCCAATCAGACCCACAGCCTGGCTGTTCTCTTTCTAAATTACGAGATGTACCCTAGGTGCATTTACCAATTGGTACTGGGCCACCTTATCAGACCCTGTAACTCAGGGCATGGGTGTACCCAGGGCCGCCAGGGGCTGCAGCATGTATTATGCCACCCCTGGCTGGCCTCCTAAATTTGACACAACTGGCTGCATGACAGCTGGGGCGAAGTCGTGTAATCACCCTTTGCTTTAGGTATAGTAGTTCTATATCTAACCATACAATGGACACCCGAGTTCCTATCAGTCACTCCTATGGCAGGCCTTAACAATCCTGAAGGCAGAGTGCGTGGGCTCGTGTGAACTGTGTTCTGGCCTGAGCCGAGCCCGGTTGCAGCTTGCGGAATCCAGACCCAATGGCTGTTCCATGATAACGCGTACCACATCGGTAACTTCGGTGTCGCGTTATCAAGACATGTCGAGTAAGGTGTCATACGAATCGGGATGCTGCCCTCTCACCAACCCTGGCGACGAGGTTAGCCTTCCGCCCTTCTAGAGGGACACGACATGTACGTAACTGTGAACCCCGGTTAAAGTTAACTAAAGCCTCAGCTCCACAAAATGGATGCTGCCACCACAGACACGAGTCTGACCTCCTGCCGCTGGGAGTCCTTCCAGCGAGGAGCGCTTGGACAAAGGGTTTCCTGTCGAGGGCGGTGTTCGCACCGTCCCAGACAGGGTTTGTGTATTCTGGGTAGGTAGGGCTTTTGAGAGAAGGTGACTGCGGAGTGGCACCCCGGTGCTCACTACGCATCTGCCGGTTAGAACCAGTTCCAGGGGCGACAGCCCTGGCCTGGGGAAAGTCCGTCAGGGGAGAGGGGTGTAACTACCCCCCTTCCTGGTCCCACCCTTAGGGCAGGACCTAGTCATGTACCCACCCCTTTCTTTAGGATAAAGGCCGGAGCGGGGACCCTTCCAAATTAGATCATCTTTGAATCAAGAACTACTTTCTACGAAAGGACACTCAAGACTCTTCTCAAGATTTCTCCCTTGTGACTAAGGAGTAGTCACCCTGCATCAGCAGGCACCATCTAAGAACTCTGCGGTTTGCTGTAAGTCCTTCCTCAAGGAATCCGACGGCCCAGCTCGACGAGAACCGGCTTCCCTGGCACCTCTGACCTCTACCCACGTCATCAGCTCAGCTGTGATCTGTGGGTGCGACGAGACCTCGAGGGACCGGCCATCATCAGAACCTGCACGCTCTTAAAAACCAGCACGACCATCGAGGTAACTCTCTGGTGAGTGCTCTGGGGTCCGAGAAGCCCCGACCCTGAGCCGCTCTAGCACCGAAGTGCAGTCTCCCAGCATCTCCACGATCTGCGTGGGGCCCTTCCGCTCGCTGCTCAGCACGTTGTCTGGTCACTAGCCGCTGGCTTGTGCCCTTCTGTGACGACATCCGAGAATCATCACTGCTGGTCTGGTTGCTCCAGACTGGCCCTTGCTTCTATCTTTGCGAGAAGCACCCCGGACCCTCCTGGTCCCCTCAAGACGCCATCTTAGGCCTACCACGTGGCCCTGAGATCTGCCAAGGCTTGTTGCCCCATCCTGGGCCCAGCGACGCCGACAGCATCATCCTTCGTGGGACAGCTCGCACCTCCACCGTGGTCGCCGACAACGCCTCCTGGTCCGTGAGACTGCAGAGCCTAGCGTCGCCCACTCACCTGGTCGAGGTGACGGCCAACCGGTACCTTCCTGGTACCCTCTGACTACTGGCTAGTAGTACGAACTTGGTCCCCTCTGCTTTCAGGTTTCATCACTCTCCGATCCAGGCTTGGATCTCTACGAACTATTCAGCACTGGTCGCCGGCCAGCAACTCCTTTTCTTCCGGCTCCTGGCTCGTCAGCGAAGACCCCGACGCCTGTAAGACTTGTGCAGCCGCAGCCCTCGTGGCTAGGTAACTCGGCATTTCGGTGCCTGCATAGCCTCTTTACTCTAGGGTCCCGAGTCCCTCGCTTCCGACTTGCCTTATCGGGTCCGCCCGAGACCTTAACCTTTCCGTGTCCTCGGACACTTGTTTTAAACTGTGCACTTGAAGTATTTGCTAAAGAGATTTGGTTTGTGCTTAGTACCCTGTCCTCATAAAGAGTACAGGGCTGTTGTGATTCTTAATAAATATACTGTTTATTTTCATAACACTTGTGTGGTGTCCTTTCACTGGGTGTTCAAGGGGTACATGTGTGGTAAACAGCTGGCTTAACGCGCCCTCTCGAGTCTTTAGCCTTAGACTGCTCGTATCCACGCTACTAGGATAGCTGGTCTATAGGTTGACTTACAACCAAACACCATAAGGGTCGTTGGAACGATACATAGCGGTCGCTAGAATAGCGAACGTTGCATATCGGGCCAACTTCTCACAGCGGCGACGAGGGGAGTCTCGGTGCTGTGGTTGCTGCGGACCCCGGACTGGGAAGGGTCCAGGATGTTGTTCTCCTCGAGGTAGCGGGTCAGTTGTTTGTTGACGGTCTTCTCGATGACCTTTGCCGGGAACGGGAGCAAGGAGATAGGCCGGAAGTTCTTGAGGTCCGCCTTGGGTTTCTTGAGGGAGGCGTTGATCTCGGCGTGCTTCCAGTTCTCCGGGAAGGTTGCTGTCTCGAAGGAGGTGTTGATGACTTTTCGGAGATGGGGTGCAATGGATGTGCTGGCTTTGTTGAAGATGTGGTGTGGGCATGGGTATGACGGAGATCCTGAGTGGATGTGTTCATGATCTTGATGGTGTTGTCGTCATAGATGTTGGTCCAGGAGAGCAGGCGGTTGGCGGTCGTGGGGGCGGAGGTCTCAGTAGTTGTCGGGCGGTCATGGCGTTGAAGCTGTCGTGGATGTCTGCAATCTTGCGGTGGAAGAAGGTGGCCAGCGAGTCATACAGGTCTTGCGAGGGTGGGACGTCGTTGGTGTTGGAGCTGGGGTTGGAGAGTTCCTTCACGATGTTGAAGAGCTCTTTGCTGTTGTGCGCGTTGTTGTCTAGGCTGCATTTAAAGGAGGCCCTTTTGGCGGATCTGATGAGGTGATGGTGTGTGCAGGTGGGGTTCTTGTGGGCTGCATGGCTGTCTGGTGTTCGTTCACGGAGCCAGATCTTCTCCAGCTTTCTGCAGGTTTGCTTGGAGGCCCGGAGGTCTTCAGTGAACCAGCTGGATTTCTTGTTGGTGTGACTGTTGGAGGGTTTCTTGATCGGGGCGAGGGTGTTGGCGCAGTCGTTGATTCACTGTCTGAGGTTGCGGGCAGCGGTGTCGGGGTCAGTGGGGTCGGCGGGTGGGCTCTGGGCGAGAGTGGTGGTTAGATGGTCTTCGGTAACTTTGCTCCAGCAGCGGCGGGGCATCTGTTGGGCGCGGTGGTGCATGGTGGGTTTCTTGAAGGTAAAAGTGGATGCAGCGATGGTAAGTCCAGCGGAGTTCGGTGGTGTGGTTAAAGGAGACTTGGGGGCTTGCGGAGAAGATGGGGGTCAAGCGTGTGACCGGCGGACCCCGGTCACACTCGTCACAAGTTGTCCGAGTCCGAGGTTGGCTGGGTTGTCGATCAGGGTGATGGAGTTGGTGTCGTTTTCGAGGTGGAAGTTCAGGTCCTTGAGGAGGATGTAGTCCGTGGAGAAGATGGAGTCGCTGAACTGTGGTCAGGATCCGGGGGGTCTGTAGATGAGGGTTTCTCTGAGGGTGGTGTTGGTGTGCATCTGGAAGTGCAGGTGTTCGGCGGTGCTGAGGGTGTCGCCGGTGTTGGTCGAGACTCTGAGAGTGTTCCTGTGGACGATGGTGATTCCTCCTCCTGCTCCGTTGGTGCGGTCCCTGCGGGTGAATTTGTAGCCCTCCGGGACAGATATGGCTATGTCGGGTGCAGAGGCCGAAGCGGGGTTCAGCCAGGTCTCCGTCAGGAAGGCGACATCTGGAGAGTAAGATAAGTGCTCATTCAAGAGCCTCTTATCAATCAAACAATCAGGATTTGTAAAGCGCATCTGCATCACCAATGAGGGTCTCAAGGTTCTTATATTATGGACTGGCAGAAATGCAGGCTCACATCAAATGCCTGCTCCCTATTCAAAAGGTACACATTCCAGTCCCCACCACAATAATATACTCTGCTTTCTATCAAACCAGTAATATAAAGTTCCGAACATCTTCCCCTCTTACAATAATTTAAAATAAACATATCCATTGTGAATAATAAATGTGAAACGTAAACAAAAAGAAACTATAAAAAAAAACACTTGATAAGATAAAAACTAAACTACTACATTTTATAACAAAGTCCTTGTATATCAGTATAGAAACCAGCTTAAAAACCAGATGATGTTCAAGTAAAGCTGCTCTCGATTAAGGTAGCCTGAGTTTTATGGAAAAACAACTCTCAGCTTTGCTAAACTAAGGCAGGTTAGAGACTATCCATTTGGATTAAGCTTTTTTTTATGTTTAGTACACTTTCAGCAGGTAAGAAAAAAAGTTTTTATTAATGTGTTCTGCTGCCAAACAGATCGAATCTGGATTTACAATGTTCACTGGTAAGAAGTTTAAATGATAGTTGGAGGGTTTGAGGTATTCAATAATTAGGTTATGACCTCAGTGCTAATGAGGTCAAAAATGGCACAAGTATTGCTAGGTTTAAGAGTAGGCATTCTATCCGAGGTCTAGGAAAGGAGGGGGGGATTTGATTTGGAGAGCCAAGGTAGTGAAGGAGGGCAGAAATTCATTGTACTGGTCAAGTGATGGACAAGGCAGAGTTCTGGCTAGAAGAGCGGTAATAGAGTCGATATAACGTAAAATGGATTTGGGAAAAGGCAAATACACTGTTTTAAAGAGTTGGAATCAACAATGAACGTAGGTAGGAAGGGGCATTTCACCTCAGAGTCCCTCTGCTCTTCTTAAAGCAGAAAAGTGTGGACTGGGTGTAAATGCAAGAATCTCCAATATCCCTCCTAAATTGAAAAATAGGAGAAATCACAAACTGAACTGGTGTAATACAGGTGAAGATATGCAACTCCTGCTTCCAGGAAAAGGTAAAGGTCTGCATTCCTTTCCCTAAGCAAGATACGCATGCTTTACTTCGAAGACTAGGTGAGCACATATGCCAGGGTTCAGTCAAGATATGCGTGCTATGGTTTAAGGAAGAGGCAAGGACATGCATGCCATTATTCCAGGAAGAAGTGAGGACATGCCTGCCTTGGGTCACTGAGGATGAAGGTATGCAAGTCTTCAATCAAGGAAGATGAGAGAATATGGGCTGTGTAACGACGACGAACAACCCACTCAAGGAAGCCAAAGGTTTGATAATGATGTTGATATTTGTAAGCAGGTAAAGCATCCAAGAAACATGCAACCTAGTCCTTTTCCAACCTATTATAATACCTTCAGCCAAACTCTCTCATTGTCACCATTGGACATTAGCTACCTAGAGGCCATTCAGCTCTCAATAGTTACTACAAACTCAATAGATGACAGATGCAACTGGACGGCAGCAGACAATCTCAGCACAGGAGGAGTGTAAAGAAGAGTGGACCACAATGTCAAGTGAGTGAATTAACTCCTCCAGTTGTTCAACATACAGACTCAAAAGAATGGGAAAATAAGTGGATCAATGAGTGACCCAACAGGTGACAGACCATTATGTTGAATATGAAGTATGCCAAGAAACTAACTGGATTGTACGCTCATTCAAAATGACCTGAATCACTCCAGGACAGGGTGACCCAAGCCAGTCACAGTGAGCCTGTGAATCAGAATAGTTTAGCTAACCAAAAACACAGCAGACAGTTCGAATAACAGGAGCCCCACACAGTCCTCTAATGGCACACTGCTTATCCAGAGTAGCCGTAAGGGAGATTCTTTACCATGTTTGGAACAAAAGCCAACTTGTGACCAGTCAGGCACATTGTGAGTGTCGAGCACACTGCTGGGCTATTTAGTCATGATTCTCAATAATCTTGGAGACTGCAATGAGCCTTCATTATTCCAGTTGGATGTTGACATCCTGATTTTATCCAGAGGAAGACCCTCTTAGTAAGTCTCTGAAACATGGCCTGAAGAAAAAGACAGATTTATAAATTTCACATACAGAAGAAGGGATGGTAGGGTCCAAAGCATGCTAAATGTCAATCAGGCGTGGCTCATTCCGGGACCCAGGTTTTAAACTAGAAGTACCCAGGATAACCTCCGGAACCATCTTAGCAGAAAGACATAAATATCTAACAAACCCTTACCCTGTCTGGAACCCTGGATCTGACTCCTTGAAGAACTTCATTTTGTATGGATTCAAACAAGCTTGCAAGCTTTTTCGAAAACAGAATATCGAAACCATCACAGAGACATTGAGAATACTATGGCCACTTCTAGTCAGATTTTACAGAGCATGATCTTGATCTGATTTTGTAAATGCTTGGCCTCAGAATGAAAGACACCATTTCCTTACTGCCTGTGTGGGCACCAATGTTCTGTATTTAGATCCATAGTGTACTTGTGAGGTCAAGAAAATCATTATTCAACCATGTACTGATCATAAAAGCACATACGATAAATATACAATTCACGATGAGTTATAAAAGAAAGCGACAGGAACAATAATTGGCACAAAAACAAATGTCTAAAAATCTAAAATCACAATAACAATGCTTACATTGCATAAGATTTCCTAACTTTCATTGCAGTTACAATATAACTAAGTGTTGCATGGCAGATTTCTGGGGCGGCCAAAGATTGTACGAGGTAAAGTGACTGTGCAAAAGAACTGGGTGCAAAAATGTAGATCTTATCGGACCATACAATGTGCAAAACAGCATAAAGTGTGCAGCGGACTGAGTTGAACTGGCGTCACATGGACACTTCATACCCACCGTCAACCCAACAGCCTGCCAAAGGGAAGGCAACTAAATGATGAATTAGACTTCGTCTTAGCCAGGTCAAATAAAATCTATGCTGGGGTGTGAATACCTACTATTAAAGGAGGAGACAGGTCTTCGAAAAGGAGGAGTATGGAGATCAATGACCTTGCTAAGGTGCTTGTACAGAAGCTGCAGTTGCGACAACATCTCCCAATCAACATGTGGGTGGGTTCACCTGCAGGGCCTCACCATCATAGCATAAACTTTTCATAAATGTAAAGAGGGCGAAAGGTTACATCTAAGTAGTCTACTTTGTACTTACAAGGTGAACTCCTCTTCCCATGAAAGATTTGTAGTGTTTTGTGCTACTGGCGTTGAAAACTTCTGCAAGGGGTTGTTCAGCTGCGCTACACAGACTGTACTAACGCTGCCTGTATGGAGGAAGCAAGAAGAAAAGAGACACAGTGAAATGGTACCAGCAAAACTACATCCCACTGTAGACTGTAACTGCAGTCAATTTGCATCCTTCATAAGAAGACTAGCTTGCCAAGAAACAGCTATGTCCCAGGAAAAAAACTAGACATTCTTAAGAAGTCGAAGAGTAACAATGATGTGCTCACCCAGCCCAAGTGGAATGTAGTGATACCACTAAATATAACTGGAGCTCTAAGAAAATACCTCGTTTGGCTCGAATTTCTAAAACTGATCAACACCTTTGTGGGCACTGTAGTGTCATATCATACAAAATACAACAGAATAAAATAACAAAATACAAAGTATATAACAGCACATCCAAAAGACAAATTGCACACTGACAATGTGCTACCTCCAAAAGTGATTTCAAGTTAGTAAGGTCATATTTTGAGAATTTTAACTAATCTAGGTGCTTAGCTTTGCACTCTGGGAGTTATAGTCTTTATTTTATAATAGAATAAACAGGAATACAACTCCAATAATACAAATCAAAATAGAAATCTGGTCTGGACGAGTACTCATGCAAGGACTTTGGTAACTTGACAGCTCTGTTCCAAGTATTTGGCAATCAACTGCACGCAGAACTTGTAAACTATTCCGAGGACCACAGGATTTATTTTGCCCGATACATCTTTCGTCTTTGTGACTCATGCTCTTGTAATAGAACCAGGTTGACCTGAGACTAGGGAATAATTAAATAAGCGTCAATATATATATATATTCTTAGAAAAAAAGCTCTGCAAGGGCTTGAGATGCATGTCCTTGGTTGCGCTAAGCTTTGCAGTTTAGGTACTGTGCTACATTTGTCGCTTACAGTGGCTTTAGTCAGGGATGCTAGAAAAGAGATGAACAGATGTTGTACTTTGTGTGTCACCTGGTTCTTTCCTTGTTCTGGAATCATGCCTGGTCATGCTTCCGTGCGTGGTGCCACGTGGTTTCTCAAGATCCTGTGTCTGTCTGAACCAGAGAATGTCATCCAGGCACCTAGCTGATAACATCAAGTTCCTGGTGGGGCACTGAGGGATCAATCCAAACAGAAGAAGGCACAATGTGGAGAGACTCTGCCCATTTAAGAATGGTTCTGTGATGTAGAGTTGTCTAGGCTGTGGAAGACAAAGTGTGAAGAAGCATGGTCCACTAGAAAGGGCATATTGGTCTGGCTGAAGAAGCAGGGGCGGCTCTAGCCTCATGGAGGCCCTGGGCAGGGAGCGTAGGTAGGGGGCCCCAGAAGAGGGGGTACAGGCGGAGCGCGGAGGCCAGTGAAGAGGGGGGGGACTGGGGGGTGTGGGAGTGGGGGGTCAGGGCCGGAAGCCCCCAAATCACTGCCAGGGGCTGCCACGCAAATATGTATCCAACCTCAGATGATTATTATATTAAGGATATATATTGGCATGGTGGCCCCTGGGGTTTGGTGGCCCTGTGCAGGTGCACAGCTTGCACATGCCTAAGGCCGCTTTGAAAAGAATGGATATTAATCTTGAAAAACTGATGTGAATTTCTGTGGAGAACACACTTACCACTTTTCAAAACTGTCTCTTTATTTGAAGCCCAAGAGGTCCAGAGCTTCGAGTGTGTCTCCACCCACCCATCAATACCACTTATTCAAGTGTTGTTCAAGCCTTAAAATCCCTGGACCTTTGCTACCCCATTCACATGCCTAAGGCCGCCCCTGGAAGAAGTTACAAAGAAGAGGCATAATGCTGTGGATGCTTAGATTGTCTGACATTGTGGACTGTCTTGTTGTATTATAAATGCGGAAGATTAGGACTTTTTCACATGTCTGCTGGGGAGCAGATACACCTTCAGGATGCATAATCCTCTGTAACAACATCGGCGCGTGTGATACTGTGAACTTTGAGTGGGATCTCAGTGTTCTGGTATTGGCCTGCTCTGGTTTAGAGATGCAACTTATGTTTGAGGATTGAAATTGATTTTTGCAATAGTGACCACAGCAAGACTATCCCAGGAGGTGTGCACTTCTAAATGACCCTTATACAAGCGCACATTTGTGTAGGGAGCGTTTGCTCCATCAAGTGCCCTGCGCGCAGAGCCTTTTGCACATTCTCCCTCACGTGCAACATGACACAGGGAGAGCAGCAGGGAGATGTAGAACTGCCTCCATGACATGTGTCTGCAGTACATTGAATTTTACTCACCCTCTGATGAGTACCATTAGCTCACTTTTTTTTTTCAGCAGTTCTGCTCAAAACTTTGCTTGTGGCCGGGGCAGGTCCTGTGAATGAGAGTGGATTGGGAAACTAACTTTCCATTCAAGGCTGGAGACACAGCCTTTCAAATACAAGGATGGTTTGAGGAGGGCTGAGGATACACGATGTATAGCAATAGAAAAAAGCCCTGTTCTAATGCAAATGTTGTAATCTTTACAAGCGCTTGAATACGAAGAAATACTTCTGTGTGTTTGAGATGGGGTGTGGTAGAGAATATGGGGGTTTCATCACTTTGCCCATCCATCGACAAAATACTTTTCATGTTATGATGATGTGGAGAAAAGTATGATCATCATAAGAATAAAGAAGAGAGATGCGAGTATAATTTGTGTTGTGAGGACTTTTAGCCACTGCAATCTTCAGTATTGATACCAACGTTGGGTGATGTCAATGTGAGGAAAGAAATTGCATTTAACGTTGTGCGATGCAATGCCACTAATTGGTTATATCCATCTGTTACGTTTACATGGGAGAAATTGTTTACTGAGACTGTCATGTTTCATAATTCATAAGAATAGCACGAAGAGGTTATACAAAGTTTATTTAGATGATTACTGCCAATAAATACTCAGCTATGGATTTCTTGTACATGTTTATTGTGCAGAATTTTCCTGTGAAGATGCCTTTATTGTGCCTGTTTCGTTGGGAAATGTGGTCCTCATCACTTTATGGTCAATGTACATTTGTACTTTGGGTTTTGCATGGTTTCCTGTGAATTCTGGCCGATGGCGATAGTGAATGACGTTTGCTGGGTGTGTTTATGGCAGTAAATTAAAGGACCCGTCACAGCCCAGCGATGTAACTGCCCTGTGTAGTAGATATTGGGAGTAACAGCCACATTGTCTATGATGAACATAAAAGAAGTATTAACATAGCAGAGAAAGAACATGTAACTTTTAGGAGTTGACAAAAATGAATCAAATGTTTATTTGACCGAAAACACCTCGAGAGTCTCGGTTGTATCTGTACGTGCCTAATTAGGTTTGCAAACAGAACTACATCAACGCTATGTACACGTTAGGTATTTTAAAGCCTGAACACTAATTATCCAGGAATGCTTAGCTGAAAGTCAAGTGTTTAGAATTGATTATTAAAAGTTTTACAAAATAAAAAATAAAAAAATAAATACAAAAAATAAATCTCCATTTATTACTTTGCTTTTCATATTGGAGGAAAATTTAGTATTTTTTAAAACATATTTTTTAGAATTCACAAAGGTTTCCGAGAGTGCAGCTGGAAAACTACTGAGAATCCCTTGCAATTTCTATGCGGGGTCAGCGGTTGCATCCATAAATGTGCATAGCCTACAACTGTGTTTATGCATGGAAAAATGAATTTGCATTAGTGCAACTGCACTATTTTTTCTCCAAGGGGAAAATGTATTGAAGTTTTGTATAGCGCTAGCTGGACCAGAGGGTATCAGAGCGCTTCACAGCAGATACAAACAAGCACCAAAAAGACAGAGTGGACGGTAAACAAGAACAGGGAGCACAGTCGGGAAGTAAAAGTCTGCACAGTAACAACATGAGCGCACTATAGGGTGGAGATCGGGAGCGAATCAACCGGCTCTGGGAACATAGAGATAGTAGTCTTTCACAGTCAGACGTGGGGTTCTCGTTATGATCCAGAGTGCTCAAGGAAGAGGGCTTTGAGTAGCATCTTGAATTTCGGGAAGGAGGCGGTCATTTTGATATGGGGGGGGGGGGGGGGGGGGGGGGGGTGGAGTTCCATATCTTTGGAGCATTACCCGCAAAGGTTGAGGTTTTGTGTTTCTGTGATTTCAGAGGGATGAGTAGGAGCGTGTTGGAGCTTCTGAGGTTCCTAGACTGACTGGCCTTTTGAGTTTGGTGGCCAGATATTCTGGTTTGCCTGTATGCAGGGCTTTGTGTGTGAGGCAAGCTGTACGGAAGCTGGCTCGTTGGTCAATAGGGAGCCACTTCAGCTCCTTGAGTGCCGGGGAGATGTGCTCGTATTTCTTTGTTCCCGTGACCATTCTTGCTGCGGCGTGGACGGTAGTGGTCAGAGGTCCCAGGTGCGATGTGGCTGTTCCAGTCAGAGCTACGATGCCATAGTCCATTCTGGAGAGCACCAGTGCCTTAGTGGCCTGTTTCAGATCTTTCGAGGGGAGGAAGGGTTTTAGCTTGTAGAAAAGTTTCAGGTTAAAGAACGCACTTTTGGCAGTTTTTGAGATGTGTTTTTTCATGTCCAGTTTAGGGTCAAGAGTAATCCCTAGGGATTTTACAGGGTCTGTTGGCACAAGAGGAACATTCAGGGAGTTTAAGGCTTTCTACTATTTGGGGGTTTTCATCTTTATTCGAGATGAGGAGCACTTCTGTTTTTTCTTCATTGAGTTTGAGGTGGTTGGATGAGAGCCAATGTTGAACCTCCGTGAGTGTACCATTCAGTCTGTGGATGTCTGCGATCGATGTGGTTTCCAGAAAGAGTTGTGTGTCGTTCGTGTAGAGGTGGAAGGGGATGTTGGAGTTCCTTAGAAGGAATGTGAGGGGCTCCATGTAGATGTTGAAAAGTTGCGGGGAGAGTACTGACCCTTGTGGGACTCCTCTACTAATGGGCAGGGGGTCCGATTCGAAGCTGTTGATTTTTATTCTTTGTGTGCGGTTGTTGAGAAAGGAGGAGAACCATTTTAGAACAGTCTTTCAATGCCCGCACTCTCCTGGAGTACATGGAGTAGCAGGGTATGATCAACTGTGTCAAACGCAGCCAAGAGGTCGAAGAGTATTAGAAGGCTGCATTGGTTGGAGTCGAGTGACAAGTGTAGATCATCTAGGACATTTAGGATTGCGGTTTCCGTGCCGCAGCCCTTTCTGAACCCGGATTGGTGTGGGTCGAGTAGATTAGTGTTCTCTAGGTGTTGGGATAGCTGTTACAGCACACATCTTTCAAGAATTTTGGATAAGAGCGGAAGGTTCGAAACCGGTCTGAAGTTGTTCATGTACTTGGGGTCGAGGCCGGGTTTTTTTTAGGATTGGCGTGACTTGACCTAGTTTGAGGCAGTCAAGAATGGAGCCCTCGCTCAAAGAACTGTTGATGATCTTGCCCCAGATTGGGGCTAGAGTAAGCTTCAGGTCTTTGGTCAGTCTCGAGGGTAGCTGATCTAGGGAGTGTGACGAGGGTTTAGCGGTGGCTATGAGATTGCTTATCACTTCATCCTGGATAGGCCGGAAGGATGACCAGCGAATAGCCGCAGTTGCTGGCCTGATGTGGATAGTTGCAGGGGGGCGGGACTCTGTGCGGGAGGAGGGCTTCGCACTGAATGAGCGATCAATTTTGGCATTTTTTTGTTGTTGAAAAAGCTTGCAAAGTCGTCACAGTGAGATTTGGACGCCGCCATGCTGGCTATCACTGGAATGGAGGTTTGGTTCCTGATGATGTTGAAGAGTTCTTTGGGGCGGTTTTTAGCATTGTCCAAAGCAGAACAGAAAGGAGACCAATCAGTCGGGATTTGTAGAGTGCGGCTAATCACCCGTAAATGCATCCAGGCACTTTGATTCTGCTGCAATCAGCTGAAGAGCCAGGTCTCAAGTCCCTTTCTGAATTCTGTGAGGGAGGATGCTGTTCGGGGGTGGAGATACCCCTTACCCCTCCCTAACGTTACCCCTCTGCGCTCCCCGCTTCCCCACTTTTGTGTTTAGGACTGTTCCCGATCCTTTCTCACCTATCTAAGGGGTTACTACGGTCTCCAAAGAAAAACATATCGGACTGTTTCCATGAAGGTAACAAGAAAAGTCTGAGAACACCCACAAATTTCTGATAATTATCTTACAGCTAGAAATTCATGTTTTGTGCTCTTGTACGTAGTGGTGGCACACAAGTTCAACTACAGAAGTTTTTGTAAATTGGGTTCCAAGTATCTGAAAATGCTAAAAACAAACTATTTTAAAACTATTTTAAAACAGTTTGCAGCAACACCTTACTCAGTGTTACAATGCAAATGACCAGTGTGTGAATTCAAAACAGACTTTATTATCATTCAGTATATGACACTGGCTTAGATTCTATTCCATGAAGCTTCATTTTTTTTAATACAGCAACTCTGAGAAGACTATTTTGAATTCGCACAGTGGTCCTTTGTAGGGTAGAACTGTGCAAGGTGCCTGCACAAGCTGGATTAACATAGAACCTACAACACCAAGTGGGTAACTGGTGGGATGTAGAGCACCAGTGCTGGGCCATTTTCTCTTAAACTGTACCATAATACAAAACGAACAATTAGTGGCTCTCGGAATGTGATTTAATCTAACAGCTTTTAAAAGAAAATTGAGAAAGCCCATCATCTAAAATATGCTGTAAAAAAAGAAACGTACCCAAGATCATCCGCCCCGCTCTCCCTGTACTGCCGCACTTCATTAAAGTGCCTCCACCCGACCCCCAAATCCACAACAGTTGGTCACGTGCTCAATTAGTTCTGTGTTCTCTGCTAAATTCTGAATGGTGCCTACAGAATAACACTTCAAACCCCAATGAGTGCAAATCAGTCCTTGATCAGTCTGAGATGCATATATAAAACAGGTTTTGGTAAAGCCAAAAGGCTGCGACTTTGGGAACCTACTGGCTTTGCCAATGCTTTATGACAACCCTGAACACTATTGGTTAAAAGCACAAAGCGTTTGCCAGTGCGGTTTAGCATCGTTAAAAATAATAATAAACAGAAACTAAAAGGCATTTTAGGGAAGGACATTTTTGGAGCTCAATGAAGTAGACAATTGCAGCTCAACATTTACAAAAAGACATCCTTTGTAGAAACATACTGGCATTTTTAAGAACTATTTTAACAGTTGTTTTGCAATCTTCTTAGCAGTAGCGTTGGAGCTCGTGGGTTTGTCAGGCTTTGTGTTCCGTGATATCTGCCCTGTGGTGTTGAACATTCATGAATGTAAGAATTGGTGCAAGCTGTGCGTGATGTGTGTACAGGAGGTGACGCACCTCAACCCTCTACCTTCCCACTGCCGAAGTCGATTATTATTAATTCCAGGAGGTGGTGAAGGCAGTAGAGCTATTGTTAACAGTTGACGCTCTTTTCACTGTTCGTTTTGTAAAGAGCTCAGCTGCACTGAAGGTTACACTTTCAAGTGCATTACGTGCCATGGAAGAGGAGGAAGCACTTTTTAATGTATTTCTAAAAGATTAAGTGCTGGATACTGTGAGCTGCCGTTGATAACATCTGCATATGCAGGAGCCACTGAAAGCTATCCATTTAGTGGCTGAATGCATAGTGTGTGTAACTGAAAAATTTGGGATCAATCCTGGCTTCCCTGCTTGACCAAAATGGTGTGACCCTAGGCAAATACTTTGTCACCAAGCCTATCTGTTCATTATCACACCAGAGCACTTTCAAATAAGGGAGTTCAGGATGTGCCCTGTACAAAATCCTCCCATGTGTTTGATTTAATATACTTTCATTTTGGTCTGTGTACAAGAATCTAGGCCACATATAGGATACACACGACAACTGAGTTGAGCGTTCGTTCACTAACAGCATTGTCAAGGTTTCTCAGTTTCGGTTTAAAAACTAAAACGATCACTTAATAAATACTATCCGATGCAGAAACAATCTGGTGCACAGTTGGTTAAACCCTTTCACATGTTAAATATGCTTTTTTGCATTTTGAAGACATCTCGTCATATTTTAAAATTATGTACATTCCAATGATATAATATTTTCAGGCTCGGCTTGTGAACAGGTTCTTACAGCCATAACCAACCCTTGGCTGGACTCTCCCTGTTAATTTGTTGGCTCGCCCACCTCTAAATAATACCATGGACGGGGGGAGGGCCTGACTGTGGTGGTGAGCGGCAATATCAACTGTGCTTTCCTACCATCTTTTCACCAGAGATTGAAAATAAGATACGAAAACGTGAATGCACATATCATAGCTCATGTAATGTGCTGCATTATGAAAAATGGACATGTATGGATGCTTGCGCACCTTTCCAGCTGTTGGCAAGATCATTGAGCTTCAATAAAGATAGCTCAATAGGTTAAGGCGCCTGCAATACAGGTCAATGTGCATTTTATAGGTAGCGGGATTCAATCTCAGGCCATTGACATAGCTTTTCAACTTTCCAAAATGAATTGATGGCACCTGTTCTAAACAGTATTATGATTATCAGTAATACTATGAATTTATAACTTTGATATAGTGTATGCCACAAAATGAATTTGGTCATGTCGCATTAGTAATCAGTCTTTACGTCATTATTACTCAACTCAATTTTTTTTTTTTACTTTAAGATTGACAGCTAAGCTAACCCGATCTGCATTTAAATTGGAAACCTACAAGTTATCCATTTGAGATATATTGCATATTGTTACAACAGAAACTGTATTATAGCTGTTATTTATGAGGTCAAAATGCTTATATTGTCCTGCCTGACAAGTGCCAGACCGCTCGCTGCCTCTACCTATGCGCAGTGCTTTAAATGGAAAAAAATAAGTGCAGGTACTCATTAAAATGAGCTAGAGGTGTAATGAGGGGGCGGGGCTAGGGGCGGGGCTAAGGGCAAGACATGATGAAACTTAACTGCTATAATAGTTGCAGCACACAACAAAACACATGAGAAATGTGTTTATATAAACAAAGCAGGTTAACTCATTACAAAAAATTAAAAAGAAATGAGATATGTTAACATGTCTTTTTTTTGCAATAGTTGCACCTTCTTAATGACATACTGTTAATTGCTGTTTGGCACAATACTTTATATTTTTGAGCACACGAGTGCAAGAAACTGAAAATACTACCACGACGCACCAAAGCTCTTATGACACCAAGCAAATTAAGCAACCCTCCACAGAAGATATGTCTTGTCTCTTCCATCAATCTATCCATTCATCCTTTCACCCTCCCCTTCACAACTCTCTCGCTTGCATGCCCCTCTCTCTATCTCACACCCAATTGTGCTTGCTCTTCAATCGTCTCTTTCTGATGTTCACTCTATCTCTTGGTAGCCTCTGTAGCTGACGTTGTCACCCTTGCGTCCCTCCCAGCTGCTTCTCTTTCTGTCTTTCACTGGCACCCCTCCCCTCCTGTTTTACGCACGCCAGGAGCCCTTCTCTGTTTCTTCCACATCTCTTTAGTTTTCATTTACACATCAAGCGCCCTGAGACCTTTTTGGTGAATTGTTGCGCTATATAAAAGCTTTTGACATTTGACATCTGACATCAGATTCTTTACCTGCTTCGCGCTCTTTCGCTGTCCACCCTCTCTCACCTCTCTGCTCGCCTGAACGGACCCTGCTCCATCAAGCACATCACAGCGTGATGGCGTGCACCCACACAATATTCAAAGGAGCCCTGCTGAATAGCTCAGCAGGGGCTCAGATCGGCGAGACCGAAGCGGCGCCTTGGCTGCCAAAGGCACATTCCACTCCTGCTTCCCAGCACAGCCAGTGAGCCTACCTTTTTCATGAGTACCAGTACTCTCAAGGGCAGTAGAAAAGTGCTGGTACTCAGAGCGATAATTCTAAGAAGTGCTGGTACTCAGTACCGGCCCATTTGAAACACTGCCTATGCGTAAATGGAGTGTGCAAATACCTGGTGTGTGGATAGATGCAAATAGCAGTACCCTCGCTGATCTCTTTATTTGGAAATAAGCGTCTCAATTTCTGCCACAATGTGGCATAGGCAATCGGTCTAGCTTATGATACCTATTGGCACAGGAACCAGGAGCAGTGGCTGGACACAAGTAATGGGTCCATGCTCCAGGGGAAGAACAAACCCAAGAAAATGAAGTGAAGTCGGCACGAATTAGAAGCAGGCCATGGAGATCGACAATCAAGCCAACCATTGATTAGCAATGTAAGGAAGCAAAATGTCTTGAAACAGGTAGCACGCGCGCTGCCTTAGGAGAGACCTAAAAAAAATGGGTAACAGTGATACTGGTTATTCACAGCCCTGAGAAACGTTAACGCAGCTATGCCAAGTTTCCCAGGTCAATAAGCAAGACTACTCGTCCCAGAAAGCAAAGAAAAACGCAGGACTGGACCAGCTGTCACACATGGATCTGGTGACCTTGGCAGCTATGGTCTCAGACGCTGCAACAAGGTGTTATATGCAAATATGAGCCACTGTCAAGGTAACTCTCCCCCACCCCCCAAGACTGCACCGGAAAAAAACAGGCATGAGCAGTGAGCGGCTCCTGTAGGGAGTTTCAGTGATTCAGGGCAAAGGCTCTAAATAAAACCATGTCACCTTACTAGCTGCTCAGTCATTGCACAACTGGTTTCTGAATTATGAAATGCAGAACATTAGGTTTCATTTTGACCTTTCCCGATTATCAGAAGGAAACCCGAGGACGCGTGCTGGATGTCTACAGTCCATTCTAAGCTGCTTCCGATATTCAGCTGCCATGCCCTTCGCTCGTGTTCAGTCTGGCAGACGTTTCCTGCCGACAAGTAATGAGCAGTTTCCATTTCTTCTGAAGCGCTCACGTGCGCCAGGCGTCCCAGATGCTCCTCTTATCTCAGGAATGCAGGCGGCCCGCGCGCTCAGTGCGCATGCGCACGTGCGCACGTGCGCCCGGCTGCAACCCCGAGACACCGTGGGAGATAAGAAGCCGTCAATGCAACGAAGGCGGAAGCGTTGACAATCGGTACCTGCGAGGGGCTACACACTGCATACCAACTGCACGTTTGGCATGCACTGCAAGGCACGCATTGGCTGGGTTCACTGGGTTTCTAGTGAATTACGTTTGTGAGCCGAGCCTGTATTTTATCCGTGTCACTTTATGCTGGCAGTGTAAGGTATCTGCAGAAGTGTGAATTCCCCCCACTGTCACCCAGAGTTGTCACTCTTTACCGACGTGGACTGTACTTTCAATGCCCATGCCTAAGAAAACAAGCATTTGTAAAGCAATAGGTCTGGCATTTGTGCGAGTTTAAGCTATTGGCGTTGTATACGACACTGCCTTTTGTTTAATTGTTTTGATCATTAACACAAACAAAAGGCATTGTCAATTATAAAATGTCAATAGCTTAAATTATAGCAAATGTGAGACCTATTTCATTTCAAAGAATAGGCCTCCATTGTCCCGGGCTGCTTGGAAAGTAAAAGCACGCATGGCGCGCCCAACGTTGCAGGACAGCGCGTCATGCCTGCAGTAGGCTCCTTGAGAGCTATTGCCAATGCTGGGGTTGCACACAGCATTCATTATTGGAGTGGGCCCAGTTGGAGCTTGTATCCCATCTGCCTTATACCACTCTTTACAAACATGAAACCCACATGGATGCACCTGAATCATAAGGGACGTCTTCACAGGAGATGCTTTGAGGTGGGGCGCCTCAAGAACACGGGCAAGGCCTAACATCTTGGTCTTCGGTTAGGCGCTGGGAATGTCTGCCGTAGCTAGGTCGCCATAGGCGCTTGGTTTTTGATCTCATCTGACCCACCCCTTTATGAAAGAGTGAGGCGGTGGGTCAACAAAAGTTTGTTCCACGTTTTAAGCATCCATGTCATCATATTTTACTGCCATTCCAAAGAACTGAAACGTGAAAATCTCTTGCATGATTAATTTCATACACATAGTTTGGTTTTTCAATAATAGCTTTGTCGTTCCCCCTCCAAAAGCGTTTCAATAAGAGATTTGCCATTCCCCCTCCAAAAACAAATCGGTAAATGTTAAAAGATATATATATATATTTTTTTTTAAACAGCAGATGAAGGTTTTTCTGAATGCAGTGGGACTGGAAGGGATGGGAGTGGCAGAGGAGGGCTGTGGGAGCACTGAGCTTGGAACTACAGCCGAGGAGGTAGAGTGGAGGAAGGCAGCAGGGCTGGCGAGAAAGAATAGGCTGCACTACGAAACAGCTAGAATGGAAGATAGGAGCATAGTGGGGGTGCAGCTGAGTACCTAGCCTGGGCGCCCCACTGGTGAACCCCTGCTGACTTACCTTTCGGTCACCTGCAGCCGCCACAAAGAGAAACCAGGGCTTCTGGCCTTTGCGAGCTGCTCAGTGCAGGCCAGGACCCTGCAGACAAGACCCGGATGTGTGACACCAGAAGCGGTCACGGAGTATAGGTCATGGGCATGGTTTAACTGTGCCGAGGATGAGGCAGCCATGTTGGAAAAGGTCGAATTCCGAAAGAAAACCTGGTAATCCTTTTTTAAAATATAATCTATATTTGTTTAGAATTTCCATCAGAAAAGGCATTGTTTAAAGGGAAGTGCTAGTTTAGAAATGAGCACGGCAGCCATGAGGCGCGCCGAGTGGGAAGTGCTTGATAAGAATTTCCACCATATAAAACATTGTTTAAAATGAAGCGCAGCGGCTGGTGAGGCGCCTTGCACAGCGTGTTTGTATGTGGCAGATGGAGCACCCTGCACAGCGTGTTTGTATGCGGCAGATGGCTCCTCCGTCCAGGCTGGAGTAAATGTGGTATCTGGCCAGAGTAAACCAAGGACACCATCAGCTGTGAGCCGATACAAACCCAAAAAAATAAAAGTGAAATGGCTGCTGGCGACAAGCAAGAAACCATTTTAAAACAAGGCGTCACTGTGGTACAATGCCTGTAACCTATCATGCAAACAGCTCAGAACTTATCACAGCAATCTGCCCAACTCACAAAATGAACACTAGGGAGGACACTTCCAGCCAGGCCTTTCTTCAGGGAACGTCTAACTATCTATCGCAAACACGCCCCAAATCAGCCAATTAAGGAATCCTAGCACACAGACTGAATACGCCCGTCTCTGCAGTATAAGGAATGTAAGTCGTGACCCCATTGCCTATACCTCAATCATGGGTTGCAGTTCAAGCTGTGCCCAGGAGAGCCCAGGCACATAGTGTCCACCCAGTCATTACATTCAGAGTACATGCCTGCAACCTATCACACACATACCAGGGGCACAATGACACAGGTTCTTTGTTTAACCCAGTGGGGAGTTGTGGGTGGGTAATGGGTGCTCTTTCCATGAAGAACAGCCCAGCGGTTCCTCTTACCATCCATGTTCTCCCGGTTGCTGATGAACTGCAGGTGGCAGCCTGTGTCCTCCCGGTTCAGGTCTGTCTCAGGCTGGTAAGACTCCAGCCTGGATTCGGCATTTCTGTGCAGCTTGGGGCTGGACGACACGCAGCAGGACGCAGTGTTCCCCATGGTGCCTCTCGCGCTTTGAAGGCTTCCCTGACCCTCAGGGATTGCACTCTCCCCCGCTGGCATGCAGAGATGAGCGGCTGGTTGATCGGATCTAGCCGCGACGGCTGCCCTCGGCGGCTAGGAGCAGGGCACAATCATGGGCAGAACTGAGGACAGGAGGGGCTCCTCCATGCTCAGCCACACATCTCCCGGCACACCCGCAGCCGCCACGCGCATAGCCGCCGGCTGGGGATGCTGCTGCGTACATGGGAAGAAGCAGGCAGCAGCGCCCTAATTCTCCCCACCCAGGGCGGGTTCTGTTGGGGAAGAAGGCAGCATTGCTGGCACCGGCGGCCACAGCTGGAGAGGGGGGGGGGGGGGTGAGGAGGCTTTTCCTGTCGTCGCGTTTGTAGCAGCGTCAATCTCGCTTCCTCCCGAGCAGAGCCAGCAGCAGCACTAGCGAGCTACTGAGACAGGCTGCACGTAGAACAGGTTTTGGTGGTCGTGAGTGAGCGTTGCTCAGGTGTAAAGTGCTGTGGCCAGCCGTGAAGCGGAAGCATATTTCTTCATATTTTTTTAACTTTATCACTGAGCGCAGTGTTCTTGAAGCGGCGCACTCAGTGTTAAAGTTAAAAAATATAAAGAAACCAAGCGTGATGTCCTTGAAGCGGCGCCCGCTCAGTTTTAAAGTACAAAACAAAAGCAAAAAAATGAGAGCGGTGTCCCTGTAGTGGACGCCACACTCATTAAAGCAATAAAAAGCATAAAATTTGAACCGCATAGCGCAACAGCCGCCATTGTCCCCATCAGTATCCATTTTAAAAATAGTGCTCACCCACCAGAAAAAGGCCACCGTGTAACGGCGCAAGTAAACAATCCAGTCCGGATGGGAGGTCCCAAAAGGAGACCGGGCGATAACAAGGAGGGACTAAGAAGCCTAATTTTCAATCGGAAGCCAGCGTTTAGCATGGACGATGACGCCAGCCAATGAAAAAGATGGGTGGGGCGTCCACTCCACTTTTAAAACATACCCTACTGCAATATGCCTTGCACAGCGAGCAGAGCATGCGCGCTGCAACGCTAGTCGAGACCTAAAAATGGTAACATCAGCAAAATGTAATTTTGCCACTTTAAAATATACACTTTATATAGCATAACACAATAAGAAATAACCTTTTAAAGGCATCTAAATCGCTTTTCTAAAGAATTATTAAAATAAACAAGCAGAACTGCCATGTTTAAAAAGAAAGCAGGTGTATACAGAAATTCTTATGCAAGTACCAGCTCCTGATTCCTTCATAATCTCAAAACAAGAACGTGTGGTTCAAGGAGAAAGTTGGAAACATCACCCGAGTCACTCCTTCCGCAAATCCTAGTTTTTCAGTCAAGTGCACAATGCGTTCTTTGACTGATTAGTTTTAACATTAACAATTGTACGTTTCTAACTGAAGCATGCAAAATGCTGTTGGTTAAACGCTAGCACATACTAAAGATGTTTCACGTGACATGGCTGCACTTGGCAGTTATGAAGTTGCTTTCAAACAACGGGATTGTTTAAGGGATTGTTCGTAAAATGAAAGGAACCATAGTAGATTGATTTGCATATGGCTGCTCTCTGTCTAGAGTGGCATAGTTAAATGCGGAGAAGTGTGGCTCAGGGGTTAGAGGCGGCAGACCCGGAAGCTGAGATCGGTCCTGGACCAGGGTTCAATTCCCCGCCTCGGCGGGTCTTGGGCTAAAAATTCCACAGACTCGATAATTCTCGCTCCGGTGCCTTCTCGACTCACGGGTTCACACTCTGCGACTCTGGGCAATAGCTTGCTTAATCTCCACAACGGCCCCTCGCCGCGGGATGCCTGACTTTCACCTTGTGGATACCCGCTGGGGCTATCACACAGGGGAATATCAGGACGGGTTCCCTAAGCAAGCGCCGGGACACCCACTGCGGGTAGCTGTGCGCTATATAAGCTCAACTACATTACATAGTGGGCGATAAAAAATGGAATGGAATTAAGCCTGAGTAACTGTAAGTCACAGAGATTAATTAAAGTATTCTTCAATCTCCATGTTGTTTGTTGCAGTGAATGAATGAAATGATAAATAAATGAAACCTTCTTATACAGCGTATTACCCAAAAATAAGATGTCATACGTCAAAACTTAGGATTGGCAGTAAGGCTGATCAAGTGGGAAAAAGCTAGTTTTTTTTCTCCCCATTAGGACACATGAATGGACAAGACAAAAATACCTTGGAGAACAGAATTCCAATGTTTGACAACTCAAAAATGGAAACCTTCTGACACCTAGTCTAGCCCTTTTGATGTTGCTGATTTGAAGACAACTCCACGAGGCCAAATGTAGAGTGATAGGAATATACTGCCTAGAAAGGGCAGAAAGACAGAGTGGGACACTGGTTGTCAACAGTCATGTGATGCAAACATAGGGCTTGAAAAATACATTGCTTGGGTGTTGGCAACCAGTAACAGCAATTCTGTGATTATGCGATGTACACATGGCAGAACAAGGCCAAAAGAAGTCCAGCTGCAGTGTTCTGAACCAACTACAAATGCTGTATCAAATATACGAGAAGGCCAAGACACCGATAATTATAATAGTCAATCCATGAAAGGATAAAAGCGAATCACAGTTTTAAGGCTTTCCAAAGAAGAAAAGGTGCTTTCTTGAAC
The DNA here is from genome assembly GCF_964263255.1 of Lissotriton vulgaris. Classification (NCBI taxonomy): domain Eukaryota; kingdom Metazoa; phylum Chordata; class Amphibia; order Caudata; family Salamandridae; genus Lissotriton; species Lissotriton vulgaris. The sequence continues at coordinate 1,420,338,739 of NC_141696.1, forward strand.
AGGACATGCAAGTACTAGAAACAAGAGGCAACCATCTTAGTAAAATATCCAGTGATGGTGCGGGTATCAGAGGTGGACCAGATTCCATAGGCCACCAGAGAGAGGACTACACTGAAAAGAGAATCCAGGATATAGGAGCAGTTTTATTGCTGCTACAACTTCAAAGTATGGAGCGCCGTACTGGCAGAAGTTCCTGTCAAGTTCTAAATCTGGATTGAGCACTGCACTGGTTATCGTTAAAAAACATACAGTTAACCCAAGTATCATCGGCATAAAACATTGGCAAAACAAAAAGATGTAATAAGGAAAGTGAAAGGATTGACCTATAGATTATATACAGACAGGCTAATTGGGAATCCTTGGTGAACCCCGCAGAGTAGAGACTTGAAAGAAGAACTAAAAAGAGGGAAATAGACAGCTTCTCATTGATCAGTACAAACATACTGAAATCATGCAAGAACTCAGTCTCAAATACTGAATTGTGAAAAACAGTAAATCATGACCTTGTGTGAGAAATTACTGAATGCAGCCCTCAGATCTAAAGGTCTACAGTCACCGGGTGCAAAGCTGCTTCAGTTCTCGAACAAGGACAGAACACAGACTGCACTGGTTCCCTGGTAACAAGGACAAATGGCCATTAACCTCCTTTCTAGAATGTTCGAGATGAATAGAAGGTAGCGCGTAAAGTCACTCAGTACCTGGGGGATTGGAATAGATGCTTTAAGCACAACAAGTATGCCCAGGCGCATGTCTCCTGCTCACTGTGTCATAGGACTCACGTTGCACCTCATCGATAAGGCACAAGTGGGCCGAAACAGGCAGGAGCTGCTTGCTTTGCCATTTGGAGGGGACCCTGCCTGGCAGTTTAGGCTTGACAGGTCTTATATGAGAAGGACCAAGACTGCTTTGTAGAATACCGATCTCTGTCTAAACAAGGCGCGGAGGGCGAAAAAAAGATGTAGACTGGAATGAAGCCTGAGCAATCACCAGAGGCTGGGTTTATTTCAAGTAATTGTCTTCATCACTTTGTTGTGGTAAATAGTCATGAGCAGAGAAACTGCAACGATCTAACCGCAGCTCAGCATGACGTTTTCAGAGGCACTACTGTAAAATAGAGAGAAAAGTAAATACAAAGCTTGAGGTAAAGAGTGAAGATAGACTATACAGTGATTCAGCAGGGAGAGATAATAATAATTTCTTTATTCGGTTTTTAACAATGCAAAACCATAAAAGTTATCACAATGTACATACGCATTTAAATAAAAACAAATTATTACTTTAAAAACAATAATATGACCGGAATCCTGTGTATTTCTTGAGCGAAATATAAGATAATAGGTCTCATCTGATTTTCTTTTTTCTTTTAGAGGTTATTCCTATGTCTCATAATGCACTTTAAGAAGTTAAGTACATGATAGCAGGTACGTTCAGAGTCCAACATCTGTAGTGCTAGCATGGCTGGGCGACACGGTCTGTAATCCCAGCCTTTTAATAAAGGAAATAGCCAGATTTTTCTATGGGTGTGGAAATATTTGCAAAACAATTGTATGGATACATGACTGATGAGACATATCGTCACATGGGCAGAGGGCCAAGTTTGAGTCCCAAGTGTTCTTTTCTGGAAAAGCCACTAGTCTGTGGAAAAGATTCAATCTGAACCTTGTCAGGAGCATCTTATCATATGTTGTAAGTTCTAATGTCAGATAAAGCTGGATTTTCGGGGTATGCTGTATCATGTTTGCATGGAGCACAGATTTTTTGGTCGATAGCAAAGTCAACCTCAGGGACTCTAGGTGACTCAGCGCTATTTGTTTCAGGTCTTTCTTAGATATTTCAGTTAATTTTTCTGGGGTGGAATAATACATTTATAGGCCCAGGTCGGAAAAAAAGTGTCTGATGTAGGTAAGCCATGCTATTTTATATGCGCAATCCAGTGCCATGGTGTCCTGTAAGATGTTTTTAGTCAGCAAATTTTTGTCCGACAGCCAGATGCGTCTCCAGAGTAGCAGTGGCTGGATCTTTATCAGGTCTTCTATATATGGGATTCCCAGTTCCATATGAGAAGCATAGATGGAAGAGCCTCATGGTGTGGATAAGAGGAAACTCATTAAAGTATTTTCTTCTATTTGCAATGAACCAGTGGCTGTGTCCCCCCAAATCCCTGCCCCGTAAAGGGCGATGGCTTGGCATTTTGCAGCATAAATCTTTAACAGTTCGGCTGGTGGTCTCTTTCCAAGTCTCTGTGAGAAGTTCATCAGTGCTACAATTGCTCTTTTGAACAGATGTCTCCTGGCTTCGATAGCAGCCTTCCAGTTTAGGCTTTCATCGATCATGATGCCCAAATAAGGGTACTGTGAGGTCCTTTCAATTTTTTGATCTTTTAGATAGATGGTCTTTGTGGCTTTTCGTTGTCCACCCGCTACCATGACAAATGTTTTTTTTACATTTATATGTAGATCTAGGGCACCCATAAAATCTGCATACTTGGATAGAGATTTCTGGAGCTCGATAGGGGTACGTGCTAAAATAACTGCGTCATCCGCATAGAGCAGTGCAGGGATCAGGCGATGTTTCAGTCTGGGTAGGTCCTGCCCCCCCCTCAGCATCATCTCCTCCAGTCCGTTAGTATACAGGGAGAAGAGGAAGGGGGCTAAGACACATCCCTGTCTTACTCCTCGCTCTACTCTGAATGATGCAGTCAGCTCGCCTTTTGTTCCGTAGCGTACTCTTACAGAGGCTTCACCGTATATCTCCCTTAGGAAATCCAGGAAGGGCGGGTCCACCCCTATTGTTCCTAACAGGGTCCAAAGCTTCGCATGAGACACGCAATCAAACGCGGAGGACAAATCCACGTATACCATGTACATTGTCCCTGGCTTTGCGTGGATGTATTTAGAGACTATCATGCTTAAGTTAAGGGCCTGTTCCACAGTTCCGAAGCCTTCCCTAAATCCAAATTGCAGGTCCGAAAGAATGTTTTTATCTTTTGCCCATTGCTGGAGTTTTTCTAAGACTACTCTGCCAACTACCTTGCCCAGAGAGTCTAACAGCGAGATAGGGCGATAACATTTCGCATCTTGGCGATCCCCTTTTTTAAAGATAGGAACCATGATAGAGCTTGTTCATGACTCCAACAATCCCAGTTTCGCCGCTGCAGTGCAAACTCGTGTGAGTATGGGGGCCCAGACATCAGGAAGATGTTTGAATAAATCTACTGGGACCCCGTCGGGGCCGGGTGCCTTACCACTCTTACTCATCTGCAGTGCCATTTCGAGGTCTTGTAGTTCAAAAACTATCGATATTGGGAATACTACCGGGGGAAGAATATGTTGGAATTCTTCTGTTAGAGATGTTAGTTCGAAAATTTTTGAAAAGTGGTTTACCCAGGTTTCCTCGTCGATAGCAACTTCGATCTGGGGAGTGTTGGAATCCGATAGCAGGGGAGACTTCACTATTCGCCAAAAGGACTGACTGTCTTTCATGAGTGCGCTTTTATGCAGATCGTCCCACAAAGACAGTTTCAGCTCTTTTTTCCTTGTCTTTCTGGCCTTGTTATACTCTCGCCTGAGGTGTGTATCTCTAGCTGATCTCTACTCGATTTACCGAGCGCCTTTCTTAAGTTGGTTTGCGCCTTAGTGCAATCATGGTTGAACCAACCCGTAGTACTACAGTTATTTTGTTTAGGTATTCTGGTCAACAGTGTTTTTATTTGATCTAGTATTAGCTTAAAATTTTTCAAAATTAAATTATCATCTGCTAGTGGATCTAAGCATGTCATTATATTGTTGTAAGCAGTCTTTATTAGTGTGCTAGTCAGCTTGTTAGGGTCCACTTTTTCCCATTTTATGGTGTATCCGTTTCTTTTGTCCAGTTCAAGCCTATTTTGGGATAGAGTGTTTGCTATTGCTGTCAGGTGAGATTCTGAGTGATTCAGCTGTAGATTCAACCTGAGAGCAGAGTGGTCACTTAGGGTATTTTCCATAATTTTAAAGTCCATACTTAGATGTTTCAGACCTTCTGTCAGGACTATATAATCGACTGTAGTCTCATGCCCCCTCCCCCGGTAGGTGGGTTCTAGTAGATTCTTTGTTGGTTGTATTGGATTTATTATTGATAGTTCCAAATCTGAGAGGAGGTTATTCATGGCTAGCCCCGTTCGTGAATGGAGGAAGTGTACGAGAGGGTTCTCATATTCATCCACCATTCCACAGATCTGGTTACCCGATGAAGGGCAGGGGTGTAGATTGAAATCCCCTCCCCATAATTTATGAACGTTGCCCTTTTTTTCATGTAGGTGTCTGTGATGGGCAATTTTTTTCTTGGATTGAGGAGAGAATGTTGAGTAAGTGGTCATCCTCTAAATTATTATAAAGATTTACTAAGATGATAGTATGTTTTTTCCCTATCGTGAGAGAAAGCAGTTGGAAGTTTGAAAAAGATTCTACCTCTAGTACCTTTAGGTCTGTTATTATATTGGCTATGTAGGTTACCAGACCCCCCCCCTGGGTCTGCCTGCACTACTTGGTAGGGCGGGGGAAAAGTATGTCTTATATCCCACAAGATGTAGGGCCGTCGTGGCCCATGTTTCTTGTAGACATATAATTTTGCCTTCCTCCAGAAATTGGGCAGCAGAACCATCCTCTATTTTCGGTCGGAGGCCTGCGATGTTCCAGAAAATAACGGGGAGCCGTAATGTATTCTTTAGTGGGTCTGCCGTCTTAATTTCTGGTGGATCTGGGGCTAAGGCAGGAAAAGCCTGTGGGGGCTTCGGGGTTTCGACTAGTGGTCAGTCGACCATTTCCAGGCTACTAAACTGATTCATGGTCGGTATGCCCGGCCAATTTTCCCAGTGTGGGGTGTCTCTATAGATAGGTCTATATGGTTGGTATCGCGATCTACCCCAATGTTCCCAGTTTCTGCCTCTATTCTGTGGTCCCACGGTCTGCCACGGGCCCTCGTAGTGTTGGTAGTTCTGATTTGCTGACCACCAAGAATTATCGTGATCACTATCTCGTTGAGATGTTTTATACCCAGCGAAGTCTAGTTCCCATGGTTGTGGGACTGCTTTACGCCAGATATTATCAAATTCTTGGGAGTAGTTGTTATGATGTCTTTTTGGGTAAAAGAAGGAAAGGGATTTTGTATCGATCCCGCCACTTGTATTGTGGTATTCCCAAGAACAAATGTACTCTACTATGCTTGGGTCCTCAAAGGTGATCACTATACAATCTCCCTGTATACTTTTTTTCCTATGTCCCACCCAAGGGGTCCTGCATACTGATGTTATCCTACTTGTCCAGGTTGGCGGAATGGGTCGATTTGTGTTCAACCAATGTTGTACCTTATTTTTTAACGATCAATTTGGTTCCACCCCCTCCCCCATTAGTTCAGGTACCCCGGTCATCACTACCACGTATGGACATGCCTCAGGTGGCATGTTTAGAGGGAGCCTGCTACCAGTAGTCCCTCTCATACCTCCTTTATTTACTGGAGGATTTGTTTTTTTGATGGCAGGAGTTTTAGGGGCCGGTGTTTTTATAGCTGGCGTGTTTAATGTGGGTGTTTTTGGTGCCGTATTACTCTGAGGGGGGATTGTGAGGACTTTGGGGGTGGGTTTCGGTACTGTGGGAGCTTTTGCTACTGTAGGAACCTTTACTGTCGGTTGTTGTTTAGGCGACGGGCAGGCTAAAGTTGTAACTTTTTTTTGTGGGAATAATGTGACCGAGTTATTTGTCCCCGTTTTTTGCGCTCCCTGTATGGGTTTTGGCTTAGGACAACTAGCAAGTTTTGTCAGTTGCGACTCGATGTTAAGCAGTCTAGTTTCTATTGGGCGGAAAAAGGAATCTAGCAGGGAAGCTATTTCCTTTATTAGCCTTGATGCTTCCTTTTCCTTGCCAGTTATTAGAGAGGGGGGGATTCTGGGGTGATAGTGTCTGGGATGTTCTGTGGTGGATGATGAATTGTTACAAAGTTATTGGCTGGGTCAGCAATTTGATAAGATGGACCTACCGAGTTTGTGGTGTCGATCAGATCAATACGATCGTCCGCTTCCTTGTTTGCAGTATTATCTACCTTTTCCCTATCTTTCCTTTTCTTGATGGCTCCCTCCCTCCTCCCTCTTGCTTGCCTTACTTCTTCCTGGGTGTGATCAGGGAAAATTTCGGGTGTTTTCTCTAGCTCGTTTTCTGAGAATGTTACAGAGAGTTGTGAGGCTGAAAGGTCTACAACATTTGGAAGACTAAGCCTATTGTTGCCCACTGTGGTTTGAGTTGGGGCACACTGTATTTCTGGGGTTCTTGCACTTGCTAGTAGACCCATTGAGGATCGCCTTGCAATCGCAAGTTCAGTTGATACTCTACCCTCAATCAGGCTGATGCTTTGGTCAATGAATGTATTTGCTTTGGTGATAAAATCATCCATTGGTCCTAACAATTGTTCTCCTACCCCTGTCTTTTTAAGTTTTTTTTGTTTGCTTACCCTCGTGTTCATTTTCACTAAATAGGGTATGCTAAGACTTTAGTTGGTATTATTGAAGGGTAGTTGGGTTCACAGAGGTAGTTTATATAGATTCCTGTAGTGGAGGTCCGTAAATGTAAAGCTTAGGGCAGGGGCCCGGACCGGTCTCGCACGTTCTCGAACGGCCTCAAACGGCCCGCTCTTTGCCCGGTCTTCGCCACGAGCTCGGCCCCGCGCGCGTCCCGCGTCGCGGTTAGAATGGTATTAGTTATGTACTTGTAGGCGGTGGGCGTGGCCGCCGGGGGAAGAGGAACCAGCTGAGCTGCTTGGAGAATGCTGGTCCTCGCAGTCCCCCGGCTCGCTGATGGTGTTTGCCCCTAGCCTCTACCCTGGGGACTCTAGCTGGGAGCGTTTAGCTAGTCCTGCCAATTGCAGGACGCGCTCACACCAGCGAGTCCTCGTTGAGGGGAGGCGGCAGCCAGAGAAGCAGGTTTTGGTGTTAGGCGGACTTTCCTTCCGTCTTGGACAAAACAAAGCAGCACACTTCACTGGAAGCTGAGTGAGCGGCACCCGCGGAGCGGGTGTCGCGAAAGGTTAAATGCAGGTAGGCGACCACAGGAGTATGGTGGCGTGTCCTTACACATTAGAAGTATTTCCTTGTGAGCTGCTTGTGAGCCTTTTGGCTAATGTGCTCTGAGCAGCTGTTACACAAACCTTAGATAAAGATAAGATCCCCTGCAACCTCACCTACTCCAACATCCCACCCGCCCCATGTGTAGGTTTAGAATATGTCAATGTGTAACACTGGTATTACTCATGAGCTATATGAAGACCTATTGGAAACATGCAACAATGGAGAACTTAATTAGTCAGAAGGGTTGACTTATTTAAATCGGCAAGAATAGGGAAATTATGCTGTATATTCTGCACACAAGCAAGTTATTCAACACAACCAGTGGCATTATCATCCAGTTATTCTGACATTTAACATGCATTGATGTAAAAGAGATCCCAATGCACAAAAGTACACAGATGTCTAAAGAAAGAACACAATACAAATTCAGCTTTCATATCTACCAAGGTTTCAGATAGCTATGTGTGACATTTAAATAATTTCAGTGCAATTATGAGTGACATTTCAACTACTATGACTGACACTATCTTGCGAGCAAAATCAAGCAATATAGACGAGGGAAACATATAAATATCAAAATGTACACCCATTTGAGCAACAAGAAACTCCAAGAAGATTTTAAAACTGCTGTAAAACACCAGAAATGATCTCTCTGTCCACGTGGGACCTGTTCCAACAGGCAGGATATTCAAGGGTCCAACATGAACATGTTACAAACGGAGGCATCTGAGCTGCCTAAGAGTCACACAGTCTCAGCTGACTAGCAAAGACAGGCTATCAAAGACCATTTTGCATTTTCCTCACAAGCTGAGGCCGGCTCAGTAAGTTCTCATACAACATAGCAGACAACTTAGGACTGTCAGAAACATGTTTTAAATTACCCCCAGCGACTTTGAGAAATAAACCGCAAACGTAAAGAAGGGGAACGAAACAAACGCTTGGTCACTATGCAGCAAAGCCCTTTCTCATTCATGCTAACCTCTTAAATCGCGTTGAGCCGGGGTGGTCAATGTGTGGAGTGAATCGCTGAAGAGCAAAGCCTCTAGAAGTGTCGGCTCCTGCCACCACTCGCACACCTGACCCCTACCTAACATCACTCTTGGCCGCTATATTCCCACACCTACTTTCCCTGTCACCACTCTACCTGTACCTGATCCCAGCATTTCCAATATGATAGGAGTTAGTTTCTAGATGTCTTGTTTCAGGGTGGGGCTCCCAAGGCTGGTCGCTGGATCGGTCCTGCCATTAGTCAGCGCAAATGCGGCGAAGAGCCGAGGCCAAGCGTGGGGAAGTGAACTGGGAGCTAGGTCCCTTGCGGGGAGCAAAAGATGGTGTACAGGCGATAGCTACTGGCCACAACACCGTGGCTTAGCAAGGACCCTTCGGAAGGCAAGTTGACTGTAAACCACAAGACACAAAGCGCTAGGTGGGTGGACTGGGGGGATCAACAAGGGTGAAGGAGGAAGACAGGGATCAGCAAATCCCGGATCGGTGGAAGGAGGAAGGCAGGGTGCGGCAAGCGCTATATAGTGAAAGCATATTTATAATCCGAGTCAGAGAGAGTTCACACTCCAGGCTGCATTCACTTTGCCCTTACCGTGGCCTCAACGACTCAGCCTTCTGATGTTCAGCACCTGCGTGGAGAGACTTGTGCGACTTATGTGCTGAATAACTCCAGCGCAAGGCCTGCCCTGGGCTGTTCACTCAACCGCCAGCACCCCGGTGCGGTGAGTCGGCTCCCTCTGGTGCTAGAGCAAACATTTGTATTAATTTAAATTAACAGCGGTGCGAGCCTGAGATAACCGCAGTGCGCGCCTGCCGAAACTAACTCCGGCCGCTGGCGGCAGCAGAATGCGTGTGCTACAAAACTCCTCCCGACTCTGAGCCACGGAAGTTAGGAATGTAGCAAATATGCCCTGCTGTTGCCAGTGGTGAATCCAAGTATAAATGTGACATTGTAACACTTAGCAGCCACAGCTGCAGAGTCCGAGACGGCCCCGGGAGCAGAGTGCTGCGGATCACCGCACTGAAATGTGTTAGTGTCATATGTGATGCGTGATACTTGGCAGGACTGAGCTTTTACTATTCAAATATCATACACCAATAAGTAACGATTTAACCTAGTAAAGAAGCATAGGAAAGAAATGTTCAGTTCACACACCTTGTAATAAAAGGTGCTGCAGGTTATGTTTAAAAACCTTTCTGCAGCTTCAGGTTAATTTTTGGGCTCGCACTTAAGGGCCTTTAATCCTCTCTTATTATTAAAGTTCTGAGGAGCAATCTAGTACTTTCCATATTAATTATAGATGGTGGTTTGTCTCTTAGAGGCATGTTGACAAGAAACGAGATGTAGCTTGTTTGAAATTCTTAGAACATCCGAGTGTCCCTTTGAGAGAATTGCTGCTCTGGAAACAGTGTATGATTTAAATGTAAATTTCAGTGAAAAGCGACACAAAATCTTGTCATGAAAAAGAAGGTTAATTTTCCATCGAGTTTGAACTACGTTTTGTTCATTGGTGCCTGCAGGAGACAACAACCCTTGCCACTTGTTGTCTGATCGGAGACACCACATAAAATGCATAAATAGTTACAGATATACAGATAAAAGGCGGCCAGTTTGCTTCTGCAGGGTGTCAGGCATGCAGCAAGTTTTAATAACTTTTCGTCCGTTTCAGATGAAAATAGATTTTCTTTTATAATATGAAAATTATTAAATCAGATGCTTGGGTTAGCAGCATAAAGCCTATATTTGAAACTAAAAAACACTATGATGCATAACCACGTTTGCGTGGCCTGGTCATGCCATACACTTTGTATTTTGCCCGTTCTTCAAAGAGGAAAAAATGCCTGTGCACATATCAGTGTACGCAAAGCATTCTTCTATCAGATGCAAATGTTGCCTCTGTGTGATTGGTGGGTTTACTATGGTTGCCTAATCACTGTAAAACAACTGAGCGGTTTTGTTGTTTTAACATGGTTGCCTTAACATTGCAGGACAATTGAGAATTTTTTTATTTTTTTTTACACAAACTCGTATTATTCTTAAGAAACGTGTGAAACTGCAGCACTCTCGCACTATCTTGCATCAATTGCTAGGATGAAAAGAAGTGTAAAGAGAGAAAAGGGGGAAGAGGAAGAAGGATGTACGGGGGAAAAAAGATTAAGAAAGAGGAGGAAGTAGAAATAGGAAGGCTAAGAAAGAAAACACCAAGTAGAACAGCCATAGCAAGGAAGAGGAAGAACACTGGAGAAAGGAGGCTGAATACAGTCTGGATTGCAAGCTGTCCCTGGAGGCTGCGAACATAACACAAAATGCATGCAAATTTGTGACACGAGTCTTGGCACCTTAGCACACGCCTAACCAACAGGATGTTCACAACCGTAGAATGCAAACAAAAAATAACATCACCGCCATTCGCTTCACCCAGAGAACTCCACCTGTGTGACCTGGAAGTGTCCTGTGTGACCTGGAAGTGCCGACAATTCCCCAAATGAAGCCGTGCAACGCACAGGTGCAGTCACCGCATACCCTAGGGCTGCCATGAGATGCTTACGTCCTGCCAGGAAAGGCCCAATACTTCAGTGTCTTGGGGCCGCGGCAAGGCTTTGCTTGGCTGAATAACAGAATCTTTCCTCTATCAACCACTGGCAACAGACATTCCGAGGTCGACAGTGCGAACATTTCAACAGCTTCCTTAAAGGGGGGGTTACACCGAACACGTTTTCTGGGCACCGAATGGGCCACAATTCACAATCCAGAGCCATCCAGGTGTTTTTTGTTTTCTAAAGTAACGTCTATCACTTGTTTGGAACGTTCCCAGCTACAAGTTACAACCGATTGAAACCAGGTGATCTTGTTGCTTGATATGGATTGCACGAGCAGTCCATATCAAATAAAATAAAGTAACATGAGCCTCCCATCCCTTTCAAATGTGCTGGAGAGTGGCAAGGAATTAGAAAGATGGAAGCTGCTAAAATTCTTCACTTTTTATTTAAAAGACGGAATGATTCTGGGATTTTAGCACTGTGAGGCGTTAAAGAAGCAACTATTTGCAAATATATCGTTTTTAATGAGCCTTAGCAAGATCGGATTTATTTTTTCATGCACCATATATGTCACACATGGCCAAAATGGAACGTACACCCCTTAATATTCTCAATCAATGACACTTTAATATGAAGGCGTGACTCCATAGAAGTCTCTGTTCAGTGTTCGGAGGATTTTCTTACCTGCAGCATTCTGACCAGTCAAAGTAGCTCTGATGCTTTTCACTTGCAGTTTTAGTTCATGCGCTCTGGGAGGTTTAGGCGGACTCGCTGTCAGAAAGGAATTTCCTATGCTTTGTATGCTCTGGAAATGAAATATAGGGGAAAAGACATTGAGACAAATCACTGCCCTAGAAAAAAATATAATCTTATAGAATACATTTATCTTTTTAAATAAATGGTTCTGTGCCACAGGCATACATAGCAAGAGATCCTAATCTTCCATCTTGGTACTTGTATATCTAGTGTGTGTAAAATCCTGAGTTTGCAGAGTCTGGAATTGAATTCCTGTGCCCATAAGAAGGATGCACACACTGGCATAGCAAATGCAAATGTCTCCACTGCACTTGAATGTTTTTGAACAGGATTGAGATAGACGAGCATTTGGCTCCCATTCAAATTCTGCCAAAAAAGGGTGCCTGCTGCGAACTAGTAAGAAATAGTGTTACAGATACACACCGTGCTACCAGTCATGTTCTCAACCCTTGTATTCAGAAATGAGATCATGAACTGTGAAGTGCGACTACCTATTACTCAAACCAGATAAGAGTGTACATTTATATGTAAAATATTCCCAATCTTAGGTCCTTCAATTAAATAATGCCATAACATTTCAGCACACACATGAAAACTATATAAATGTCTGCTGCAGTTCCTGACCTGCGATTCTGAATTTCATCAAGTATTCGACCTCCATTCTCCAGTAACAGATCTTAACTTCGGTGGGAAATTTGGTGTCTAGTTGCAATAAAACCACTATTTTGTGTTCGATGCTATTTCAGTGGCCTGGCACGATGACAGAGAAAACTAGGCCCATCATGGCTACCATCAAAAGGCGAGGGCAAAAGATAAAGGACTGCATTTGACAAAAGGTAAGCGGCACAAAAGTGCTGAGCTGGTTAACAGAAGGCTCAGAGAAAGCAAAGAAAGAAAGATTTGAAGGCCCCCACTAACCGCAGCATAGCCTCAGTGAGAACAGTGGTTTCCACCACGCATTTCTCTAACAAACCTTTTCTTTTGTAGGTGCACCCACCATATAGGACTTTGAAAACTCCAATTTATGGCAACTGCTAGTGGTGACCCCTTCTGTAGGGCTCCTCATTTTGTAGTGGTGCCCCTTTCTGGAGGATTCCTCATTTCGAGATCACACATAAAGGCATACATTTATGGTCCTCTTAAATTGCAGAGTACAGTGTTATTTCTCTTCTACAAATGCATTCATGAGGGCATATTGGCGTTAAAACTACAGGAGAGGTCAGTGAACAGGTGACAACATAAGGAGGGGATAATGGCAAGTTTTCATTAAAATTTCTGAACCATTAATGATCTTACGTAGATTGAATTGCCAGAGAGAGAAGGTTCCATTAGTTCTATGCCATGCGGGAGAAGGAACGCCTTTCTTTGCACGCAGAGCAGAGAGCCCTAGAATGAAGGGCACAATTTTATATCTAACATTTCAGTTCGACGTGTATGAAATCAGGATCTCTATTCCAAGCAGCTTTGCGGATCTTACATAACCTTGACATGTTCCACTGGCAACAGTGCTGCTGGTGAACTGCTAGAGAAATATGATCATAAAGTTAAAAGCTCAGCAAAAGAGTACAAGAAGGCTCAGATACAAAAATTGAGACTAGATTACACAAAAGCATGTATCACCATCACCTGGAGGTGATGCTTTCAATATCCTTGCACCGGAGGTGTGTGCTGATAGATGGTATTGAATTGGATCACTTATACACTTCACATCTTATGATCAGGCCACAAAGCACTTAATTCACAATAGTTGCATGGTGTTTGGCTGGAAGGACCCAGCCTCTAGTTTAGCCTATATGGAAGGAGTTGGCAGAGATATGCGAGGTTCAAAGACCAGCTCCACATACTGTGCAGTGAACTGAAGCTGTCCATAAACATGTTGCAGAACATTGTGAGAACAGATGCTGTAGTGCATGTGTGTACCCGTGATTCTGTTTTTTAATTGGAATGGAGTGTAGCATGCACATATGCAGATGTCAACTGCTAGGTGCTCCGCGACTGTCAGATCTTTTTACTCTTGCAGAAATCATGTTCCACACCATAGCTATACGAAGAGAGAATTAACTCACGCCATCTTAATACTTCCTGAAGGGAGGGATGGTCAACCGTGGGGCCAGGTTAGAAAGCAGCGTACTTATTTGGTGTTAAGTGTGGATTTATGCAGAACTGTGGTTCAGTGCTGTGGATTGCTCGATGTACTACGGTCTCTGATGGAACACCGACACGGGAATAAGCGAATCACAACACTATGGAACATGGAGCTTTAGACTTGAAAACGAGATAATCTTCCCAACCAGGTCTATTCATCTAGTAAAAGACACAGTACCCAGTCATTTTCTTCTCAACAATCTAAGGGATCTCGTTGCTAAAGCATAGATAGCATTTTGGTTGCTGTAATGAGCTGGTTAGCAAGAGAAGGCTACCATTGCTAGATAGAGAGAGACTGGAGATGAGGACGGTTGACATTTGGCTGAGGACCTAGAAAACACTGGCATTCACAGTGTGTTTATGAAGCAGGAATGATGCAGGCCGCCTTGGCATCGCCCAAAAACGAAGCTTGTGAAGATAAAGCAGGGAGTGGCCTGAGCTGTGACACAGATGCAACGCATTACTAAGCAGAAGATTCCATAGACGTCCAGAGGAGCAGCAATGTGGCAGAAATAAAGAGGTGTCTGGTACCTTATTTCCACCATCATAGGAAGCAGACTTGTATTTACTTGCAAACAAGAATGTCCACAGCAGTGGAGAGGAATGAAAGACCCAGAAACACTTTTGGATTATCAGAAGAAAGCATGTCTTATAACTCTCAGTAGTCTGTGGCCTGCTCTTGACTGGTGCATGTAGTTTCAGTAGCTTTATTTAATAAAAGAGTTTTATATAGTGCTGGCAAGACCTGGGGGTATCAGAGCACTTTACAAACATTGTCAAAAGGTAGAGTTGGCCAATACAAGTTACACAACAAGGTCTAGTTGGAGTCCAATCAAAGCAATTCCTGGGGAGGAACAAACAATGTACAGTTTGCGTAGGAGGTTCCAGTTGGGATTCAAGTTGCATACTAGGCTTTGGAGCCTGAGGTGTTGACTGATGAGTAGATCTTTTAATTGTCTTTTGAAGCTCGCGGAGGAGGGGTTTGTCCTGATATGTACTGGAAGGAGTTCCAGATTTTGGGGGCATTGCCGGAGAAGGAGAGAGCGAGGGCTTTTTAGGGGGGGGATGAGAAGCAGCATGTAGGAGCTCCTTAAATTTCTCGTCTGTCCGGTCTTAGTAAGTTTGGAAGCAAGATAGGCTTTTCCTGTGTGAAGGATTTTGTGATTGAGACATGCCATTTTGAAGAAGCAATGCGCTTCAATTGGGAGCCACCTTAGATTTTTTAGGGAGGGTGAGATGTTATTGTGATATTGGATTCCTGTGACTATCCTGGCTACTGCATTTTGTGTGGCTTTTAAGGGAGCTACATGCAATTTCGTGGTGCCAGTGAGGGTGGCATTTTCCTAGTCCAGTCTTGATAGAAACAGCTTGTGTGGCGGCCATTAGATCATTCAGCAGGAGGAAGGGCTTGAATTTATGGAGGAGTTGATGGTTGAAGAATGCATTCTTCGCAGTATTCTTTGTGTATGGGTTCATACTCAGACTTGGGTCCAGGGTGATCCCAAGGGATTAGATGGAATTAGCCAAAGTCAATTTGCAATTAAAAGCGTCAATGGTGTTCATCCACTCTTAGATTTGGGGGGTCTGTCCATTGTTTGACAGGGGAAGGATTTCAGTCTTGGCTTGGTTGTGTTTCAGGTGGTGGTGTGATAGTCAGCTTTGGACTTTTATGAGCGTAGTTTATAGCCGTCTTAAGTCCTGACGAGAGGCTATTTTTAAGCAGAGCTGGGTGTTGTCTGCATAGAGGTGGTATGGGATGTTTGCTTGTTTGAGTATGGTGCGGAGGGATTACACGTAAATATTGAAAAGTGTATGTGAAAGGATTGAGCCTTGAGAGACACCCCTGGTTATGGCGGAAGTATCCGAGGTCGTCCTGTCCATTTCTTTCCCGTTGGGAGTAGTTATGTAGATATGAGGCGAACCATTTCAAAACCAAGCCAGCTGATCCGATCTGTTTATAGAGGGATTCTAGAAGCAGCTAGTGGTTGAACGTGTCAAAGGCCGCTGGAAAGTCTAGGAGGAGTTGACAGCATCTATCCGCATCCAGTGATTTGAGTAGGGCATCTGCTATATTCCGTATAGATATTTCTGTGCGCAAATCCCTTCCTGAAATGTGATTGCAATGATTCAAGAAGATTGTTGGAATCAATGTGTTGGTCGAGTTGGGAGAGAATGCATTTTTCAATCATTTTTGCAGAGAAGGAAAGGTTGGAAATGGGCCTGAAGTTGTTTGGGTCATATTGGCCTGCACCGTTTTTTTTTTTTTTTGAGCAAGGGGATGATCTGACCTAGTTTAATACCGTCACTATTATGCGGTATTCACACACAAACAACACTATTAGCCACTGGTTGTGTGAATCGGTCAGCCTTTCATAACCCATCACTGCACTGAAAATACTTGCAGGACAAAGTAATGGTCAGTACTTTTTAAGTCTGCAAAAAGAATGTCCACATTTTCATCATGCACGCCAAAAAATTAATCAGGTAAAACTCCAAAAGACAGAGGTGTGCATTGTGCAGGGTCAGCCGTAATAAGGGCGCTGCAGTTTATTCTGAAAACTAATGGAATGGGCAAGAACATGTGTAGAGGGGGCATGCAAACAGGGGTCTGTCTCCCCAACACCCTCCCTACGCTTTTATGCATAGATCCTTTAAACTGTGGTGTAGGTCAGCAGAGCTAATGCCGCATGATAGGCTACAAATATTTATTCAATAACTATTAAAAAAAGTATAAAGGTCTTATGAAGATGGCACGTTTATAGTGCTCCCTTATATTACAATGTACAGCAAAATTAGGTAAGGAGGCCTGTGGGCATTTTACAGAAGTGGGCACTCAGCTGTGCCTGTGTATGCACTATGGATCAATTGCGATTAGCACGCACACTATCGAATGAGGGATTGACTACTTCACAATGTGCCATTGTAAAAAGCGTTACACCTTGGGCATTATAGAACGGAATGTGCAATCGTCTGCAGCTACTTCTGCAAAACAGCAGGTAGAAATGCCTAAAGTGATCCTGTTACCCTTCTGTAAAAACTGTTCCTGCTGTCACGCGCAGACTTCAAAGGGCAACCTCAAGTAGCAGGCATAAGCACACACTGGGTAACAACCTCATGCACACGTACCTTCATCAGGGAGGTGGGTCACGGCAATCCAGCTGCACAGTATGGCCTCCACCCCTAAAAGAAGCTGGATTCTTCTATAAATGTACAAATAGTTCATTGTGCCCTCTAGACTGTGCTGTTTGAGGAATCTGCTCCATTCGATTCAAATGTTTCCATGATTGCACAGAACAGGGATTATAAATAAATCATCTTTATACTAGTTTTATTTATTTGAAAGGATTTTAAAAGGTGTGCACTACATCTGTACAACATAAGACAGAGAAGAAAGAAAAAAGTGCTCATGTAAAAACATGAGGCATCTCAATGAGGCATCCCGAAGGACAATCTTTCCTTCAAAGCTTTATGAATAAAGATCGAATTTATGGCTCTTATTTTGTTTCTTGGTCAATATATCATGTTATTTTTTTCACATCCAAAGTGAACTCAAAGTGAACAACAAGGGCACTTGGGCAGAAACAGAAATGGGAAGGTCTGAGGTACCCCAGCCAAAATTAACTCTTAATAAAACCCAACAGCGCTATATTGGACACGTTTCACAAAGCTATTTTGACACCGGAGTACTATCTAGGTGAGCAAATCGCATCATTTATGAGGGCGATTTCGTCCTGACCTGCAGAACAATGAAAGGTGACGCTTTTTCAGTCACAATGTATCCCTGTCAAGGGCAGGAAAAGAAAAAAAACACAGTTTTGATAATGTGGAGCTTACAAGGCCCAAAATTGGTAGGGCAGGAGTTACTCCTCAAAACATGTTTCCTCCAATAAGAAACAAAATGAAAAGTTACACAAGCAAGTGCAGTTTAGCGCCTCATTTCCACATGCACAAACAGGTGCAACTATGTGCACTCCTGGGAATTTCCGACAGTTGCAGAATCCCACTTTGAGAACTCTATGAACATCAGAAATTTACGGAAAGCATGGGAGCAAGACTACATCACGCTCATTACTGTTATGAATGGACCTTGGGATGGAGCCAATAATGGACCTTGGGATGGAGCCAATAGAGGAAATTTTGAGTGCAAGACCAATTATGTACTGGAAGAGGTGTGGTCAGTCCCAGAATTGGCCGCATACAGAACAGAACTATCAGAGATCTGGACTTTTCTGAAAAGCAAAAAGATACCGTGGTTTGAGCATATTAGGGCAGATAGTCTCCGGCTGAGTCTCCCGGACTTGTGGGAAAAACCAGAGACCTTTTGCCTTGGGATACCAAAACGAGAACTTCGTGCTCTGATACGCATGCAGAATTCTCAAACACTTCTGAGCTCTGCAACTATGGGCAGGCTAACGTCTGAGTTCCTCTTAGTTAAATCGGACTCTAAAATCGAGGAATTCATGGATGTAATCGAACCCCCTCTTTCCAGAAAGTTGTATCTCCAGTTAAGGCATGGCACTTTACCCATTAGGTCATTTACAACCAAATGGACCAAAACCAGTATTGTAGTTTGCCCTGCCTGTGACTACAAAATTGAAAATGTACCACATGTTTTGTTTTTTTGTCGAGCTTATTCCGCAATTAGAAATTGTTGGCTGATTCCAATTTGTAAGAGTCTCAAATTTGTGCATTTCTCCCAGGCATGTAGAATATCGACTCATGATACTCATCCCCCCATTGTGTTTGCTGTATCTCGATACCAATTTAGCATGTGGCGTAGGAGACAAACATTTTTAACTTAATTCTTAGTAATTATGAAGTTTCATTGTTATTCCTTATTGATAACTCATAGTTTAGTTCTCTTTTTAAATGTCTAATGATAATTTATTGTTTTAACAATCTGTGCTGGTTTGTATTTTATGTGCACTTTTATGGTCACTGACCGAAATATAGTTATCAAATAAATAAATAATAAGCAATATCAACAAAAAAATGAAGGCTCACCTGTGAGTCCTTTCCATCTGTAGGCTTTGTACTTAAGGCCACGGATGGACGAACTGTAGTCAGCAGACTCTGTAAAAGATTCCTTAGAGTTGCAGAGATTGCATCTGCTCCAGTCTGTCCAAAGAACAAGAGAGAAAAGGCAGACCCAACAGAGGTCATTACTGGCAGCCATAATACTGGACGAATCACTTAATTTCCCAAACATTATCATCCAAGTTTAAATGAAAAGGGTTTGGCAGTGTCTGTCCTATATCCACCAAAGATGCAAACTGAGGTTTTTAGAGCAGACATCTTTCTACATATATTGCAAAACAGATTTCTGTGGAATAACAGGATGATGCAATCCAGGTTTCAAAATTAAGATCTGTAACAAATAGAGCATCAATTAATGCGGACTTGTATTGAGCTACCACATTCCCAATGTATTTTCAAAAAGTATTGGCCAGCCCCAAAGACCAAACAGCCTTTCTGACCTGCAAATTTCTCCTCCCGGGATGAGGGAACATCTGGACAGCCCACAAACAACCAAGAGGTATTTTTTTATTTAATAAAGAAAAAAGTCTAGGATGGAGGCGGTCACATTCTTGCATTGGCCATACCCCTACCACCGAAGGCCAGTCTCTTTGCCCCAACACCAACTGGAGAAGACTGGGTGTAGGGGAGCAGAAGGCAGAAAGCCCACTAGCCACCACATTTATTTAATTTATAGAAAAAGAAGAATGGGGTGGTGCAGCCTGCCTTAGCATCAGGCTGTTGCTCCCATCGCTCACGAAGACCAAACAGTCTTTCTGCCCCAGAGGCTTAGAGCCCGAATACTGAACCAATCCCCATAGCATGCAAAATAATTTGCATCGCTTTTGGCATAGTTTTGACATAAGGGTGAGGAGATTGAGATAACTACCCCCATCAAACATCCCTGGAATAGCAGATAAACTGTCCAGCGCCCAGTAGATGGATCCGATGCCAAGATGGTCTGGTGCCCCATACCATTCATTTTTGGACACCAACCCTTGGGGTAGGAAGATAAAAGGTGAACTCTACTATCATCCCTCTAAGTAGGCAGAAAGACTATCTGGAGCTTGGGATGGAGGCTACAATAAAGTTTCAAGGTGGGGAAGCCCCTCACCTCATTCGGTTTTACTTCCCCAAAGGTCTGGTAGGCTTTCTGCTATCCCTCCCCTCCTCCCTGGGATGGATAAATAGGTGGTAAACACCTCCATCTGCCAACCCAGTGGAGCTTAAAGCCTGCCAGAATATCATACACTAAATGAGGAAAAGAATGGGTGGGGTGCTGGATCTTTTTGGAATCGGGCCTCACACCCGAGAACCAGACAGCATTCACAAGCCTAGGTCCTCTCTGCCAGTCCATATATCAAAACTACGCCCAAAGAAATTCCAATTTCCGTTCACTTGCCATGGGGAATGGCTCTAGTACTTGACCTGACAACCCAAGACAACGCAGTCCCTGCCTCATGCTGCCATACCCTGAAGATGCTGAGGAAGATTTTAAAATGATTCCCATTAAGCACCTGGAAAGCCACCACGCATACCCTCATCACAGGAAAGCTGGACAACAGGAACACCCTCTATGCCAAGATCAACATAAAAACTGACCAGAAGGCTGCAGACCATTCACAACTCGGCAGCCTGAATCACTCTCAGCCTGCCAAGCTGGACTATCATCAGACCACATCTGAAGAAGCTCCACTGGCTCCCTATACATAGTCACTAGCACAATTAATACTCCTCACCCACGCTATCAAGGCCCTACACAACAGTGGGCCAGCATGCCTCAACAATTGCATCTCCTTTAACAAACATTCCAGACATATGTGCTCATTCGGACTCCTTATTTGTACACATCCCACACATACGGAAAACTCGACCTGGTGGTCCATCACTCCTAAAGCTTGTAACGACATACCACTACACATAAGAGCCTCCTCCTAAGGTCTTCAATTCCACAAGAAGTTAAAGACATGGCTTTTAGAGTAGTCCCTCTAGGACGTAGGTGAGGCTAGACAATGCCTCGAGAATTCTACTTGCCCACTCACTATGGCGAGACAGATTTCATCAGGGCAAGCTATTTTTAGGGCCGACTAGCCCAATCTGAAGAGTTGACAAATAAATGGTTTTCTGTTCAACTACAAGTGAATGAGCAATAAAGATGCCTTTAAATCTTGTTTTCATCTTGTTACATTTGTTACCCATTCAGAGACAGAGGTCAAAAGTTAGTCTGTCTTCTTTCATTTACTTTTCTTTCTTTGACGGCGAAATTAAAGGATTTTGTAAAGTGAAGTGTGGCAATCGTGCTGTGCAAAGCGGGTGAAATGAAAGGCTGTAAGATGTAAGCTTTTTTTAACACTACATTTAAATTGTTAAAAAGCTAACTGCACAAACAATTCAGAACATTTCAGCAGTTATTAAAACACATTTCTGTAATTCTGTGTGATGAAAAAAAGATTTGCATAGGATGAAAACAAATCAGAACACTTTACTTGATAATGTGCAAATGATAAAGATTTTTGCTGGAACCCAATTTCCAAACATTGTTTATGCGCTATATAGATTGATCAACAAAACTGCATGTTAGTTGGAAGTTTTTTGTCATTTCAATGGGAAACATGCGGTCTGTTTATGACCATACACTACCACATCATGCTTTAGCAATATATTTATTAAAAGCAAGTTTTTAAACATGGACTGAGAAATATTCCTGCCCGACCTGATGACAATGCTATTAGTGAACTAAAAGGCAAGTCGGGGTCAAGTTTACCCTTTACGTGAGCCAGATTTGCATTATACATGGAGAAAATGTTTAGTCTATTCAATCAAAGAGTTGTTTAGTACATCAGATATGCTGAACTCGCATTTTTCAAGGTGCTCTCATGTGAGAATGAAGGAGAAGGCAGCTCAATAAAAATAAAATATT
This sequence comes from Lissotriton vulgaris, assembly GCF_964263255.1. Taxonomy (NCBI): domain Eukaryota; kingdom Metazoa; phylum Chordata; class Amphibia; order Caudata; family Salamandridae; genus Lissotriton; species Lissotriton vulgaris. Next base: position 1,420,360,212 of record NC_141696.1, read on the forward strand.
TGACTAGGATCACACAATTTGAAACAGGTTTACGGGTCAAGTACATTACAGTACTTTATTCATGGTCTAGTAAAATTTTTATGATTTTTCGAGGCCTATAGGCTCACACCTGCTCAGTGCCAGGATATCCTCCCGGGTGATAGGCCAATCTACAAATCTCTATAATATAACATTTCTGTAGTATTAGGTTTCTGGGTCAGTCTGCAATCTGGGAACCATTCCAACCCTGGGCATTACTGGTATACAGAGACCCAGGGTAACCCAAGGTGGTGTGATTTACATGGATCCCAGCAGCTTTTCTTACGAAGAATACCTTGCACACTACACAAATGTTCCTAAAACATTATTTATTTATTTATTTATTGTGACTTGTATAGCGCACTATAACCCAGGGGTCTCTAAGCATCCAGTTCCCTCTTTCCATTAGGAATGGCCTCAACTTTTAAACCCAGAGTCAACTCGCAAGCAATGAGCACTTCCAACTTAGGGCATTACTGGAATCTAGACACCCAAGGAATCCAGGATCATGTAGTGTGCTTGGATCCCAATAGGTTTTTGTTGTACTTTGTACATGAAGACACTGGTAGCCAGGTTGTAAGTTTCTGAAGTCTTCTTTATTAATCCAAGTCTTGCAGTATTAAAGAAGGATCAGCCATGTACAACTCTTAACCCAGGTCTAGTAACTCCTACGCCAGCCCCACAAGGAGCAGCCTGCCTAGCTGCTCAGACCATCTCCAACTGTCACCCACTCATCCACACAGTCACCCAGGCATTCCATTCATCACAGGCACACCAACATTCCGTCACCATCTCTCACACTAGCTGAGCAGCTAGGAAGACCTAGGCTGATTCACATTGGAATGTAAATCTTAGGATATAACAGTTTTCTTACATGGGAATTTTGTTCTAAAGGCCACACTGTGCACAGTGGTAAATATCCAGCAGTTGAGAATTCCAGTGGCCAGCTGCTGAGCAATAAAGGGAAACAGACAAAAATTGCAAAGGAAACTGGCCAACTGCAGCAGAAATTAATAGCTTAAAGCGGTCAACTGATATAAAGTGGTAACTGGCCAGGTCATCAGCCCGCCACATTTTTTGTCAGCGAGCAAGCCTAAACACCCTGGTACTTGTGTGTTTTTTTCTAATTTCCCTGTAATACGTATGGGCTGACTAGTCAGAATATGCTGAGCATTGTTGACTCGAAGATTCCTGTTTTTAGGTAGCCCTAATGGCATGGGGCTAGTTAACCGTCAGCACATAGCTGCCAAGTCCTCCCCACCAAACATTTACAATTTTAGCCAGCCTTGGCCTTTATAACCAAAAACATCTTGCACACGAAAACATACAGAGCCAAGGAAATCTCAGAACACAAAGTCTAGTCTGTAAAAAAGATAGGATAGTTTGAATGTGTTATTATAGAGCACTAAAGTGCCGAGTTTCTCAGATTCATGTCTACCTTAATGTGCCAGTCCACGTTTTTCATTTTTGTAGTCCTGGATGTAGGTAGCATAACTGAAGGCAAAGGGCTACTTGCCAATGATGGAAGCAGGAGAAACAACTAGGAAATGTGAGTCTGAAATAATTTTTATTCAGAAAAAAACAAAAATTTTAAGGTTTAAAGTATACAATCTGCAAGAAGTACCTCTGAAAGGAAGTTGAATCCTCTTCCAGTTCATGGGGGCATCAACCTCAGGCTTTAGCTACCATTCTAAGATGGAGGGTGGCTTCAGGCTGGCGTAAAGTGATTAGGGAAGAAGGGCAGTGTTGGGCGGGAGAGGTGAAGATGGGGAGGAGGTCACTGACTGCAAGCGGACTAATCATTAGGAGAAGATTAGACAAAACTAGAAGGAAAAAGACTCTGTAGTTTTAGCAGGTGAAAGGTGACAGGAGGTCCAGAAAAGAAGATAGAAAAGGCATAGACGAGGGGAGACCAACATGGAGAAGGATGCAGTGTTCTGGTGGTGCATAAGTGGTAGATAAAAAGGGAAAAAATTATGAAAAGCATGCACTGCTTATAAGCCATGTTACTAAATGGCACTATTTTATGCGCATGTGCAAAGTCTGCATGATAATTTAACAAAACAATGAAGACTGCTAACCAAAAGCCCCTATATGATTGCATTTTATATACAATTGCAAAATATATATAATCTGGCAGTATAGATAAAGCAGTCTCAGTGGTAGACCTAAAAATTATCTTCTAGGAACGTGCGCTTATCGGAACTCTTGATTTTACATTCAATTATCTTCCTGCCCAGTATCATGCAACCAAAAACAGTTTAGCCCCTAAATCAACTATCTGAGCTATGAAAAGGCTCGACATAAGCATTACCCATCCATGCATGCATGCTTCCATCCATCTAGTACATTTCTGACACAAACTAAAAGCAGGTAGAAAATCACAAACATCTGCGGTGTGACCACAGTCCAGGGTGAGGATGGTGGGGTCTGTCTCACATTATCATAAAGAGAGGGGTGCATGGGCCGAGACAGCTGGAGTCAAAATGCTTTAAGACTTAGGAATAATGGAATATTCTGTTGCACAAGGATACATTTTATGGTCTAGAAAATGTAAATGAGCCTTTATCTAACATCCATAAAGATTACCTTTTCAAAGTGATCGGGAGTGCAAGGAAAGCTAGCCAATATTCATGGTTGTGACTTTTCCAAACAGATTATATAGATTTTAATTTTCTTAAGGTCCTCGTTTGGGGCTTTTCAATTTCTTGATGGAGATGGATCTCAACGTTGTGGACCAACAACAGAGTCCCAAAGGATTCATTAATACACAGTTATAGTTTTGTATTGATGTGCCTTAAATCCTACAAATACAAAAATATTCCTTTAATCAAGCCTAGGACTTGGCTATACAATGTACAAATGTAATTTTGAAGCTTAGTAGTCATTGTAGCATTTAACGTTTGGGGCTGTGAAATAAAAGAGCCAATGAGACAAATGGTTCCTGGGGAAGTCGAAGAAATGGATTCGTTTCAGAACCTGGTGAAAACCACACAAGTGCCCCCATCCTACATTTGCCTCTATTCTATGTCTCTACATAGCCCTGTCTTGCTATAAGCTAGGATTTAATCTGTTATTGTTCAAGACAAATTAAACTGGTTCATTAAATCTTTTACGAATATAGAAAGGTTTTAATTGCTTCAATAAGAAAATATGATGGTCAATAACAGCAATACTTCCTGCCACTGACTTTCCAAAGAGAGGGGGAAACATGATGAAAGGAGTTGGCCACGTTGCTCGGTTTTTAGGTCTCGCCTTGGCAGAGCTTGCGCTGTCTTTTCAAGACATGCTGTATTGAGCTATGCACTTGAAGCTCCACCCACTTTCCACCCATATTTTTCATTGGCTTGTGTCATTGTCCTTTGTAAATGTTGGCTTCTGATTTGTTAATAAGCGGATTAGTCCCTTCTTAGTATTTCCTGTCTACTGTTAACTCACATGAGGACTGGCCCTTCTTTTTATTGGTTTTTCAATTATTAACAAAACAGAATATCAAATGTAGCACATCTCAATATTGTTCGAGCTTCTGCATTCCAAGGCATACATTGTAAACAATAGACAACCTACATGCATTTGACAGCGGTTTGGGTATTTGTAGACAACGGAAAAGAGTAAACCACAGTGAATTATACATACTTATTAGGCGTGTAATAGCTTACCAACATTAATGACAATAAACAGCCCACTGGCATGGCAAGTCTCATATGTGTCCACTATACTTGCGTAGTGCCTGTTATAGCGCAGAGCCATCTATAGACATGAGCCAGTATGTGAACGGGGACCAGATGTCTTTAGGTCGAGAGCGGGCCGGTACAAGTTCCTAATAACATGTCAGCCGATCCCTGCAATATGGGACGTCTTCAACCCAGGCTTTTATGGACTGGGACGTTTATTTCCCCAAGGGCATGTCTACACGTCTTTCTGCCAGCAGGAGCGCCGAGAGACGCCTCGCCATGCCCGGGATGTTGCGCACATACCCCGGTAGTGCCACCAAGGGAGTACAAGTTAATCTTTGCCCGGTTAGGTCTTCTATGTGCTTGAACACCTTGACCCAAAAGCCAGCCATAAGCCGGTATTCCCAGGTTAAATGCAGGAATTTTGCCAGTGACTCTCCACAACGTCTGCATTTTGAGTCCGGCCGCAGACCCATGCGGTGTAATTGTATTGGGGTGAGACATAAGTGATGCAGGTATTTAAGATGTAGGAGTCTGAAGCGGTAGTTTGGTGAAAGCTGCTCCAATTGCCAGCAATGCTCCGAAATGCTCTCCCCAGTGTCTGTGTCCCAAGCGGCGCGCGAATTTGGTGAGGTAATCGGATAGTCGCAATGTGTGATAGTGTATATACGGGTGACCAGCTTACGGACCGAAGGCTCCTTTAGGAAGTTCTCCAGTGCTGAAAGTGACGGCGGCGCAGTAGGGAACATGATAAAGCATACCCGGCATGCTGCTCTGAGCTGGAAGTACAGCAGCGTGTCCAGTGGCAATGCTTTAGAGTAAGAAATTGCCCATCAGGGTATAGGTCATTAAATGTAGTTAGCCCATTCTGGTGTGTGCTTTCCCATGCGCTGCGCTCCAATAATGGTGGAATCAGTGGGTTATTAGCAAGCCGTATGGATGGTGCATATAGCAAGTCTAGTTTGGCCCTCCCGCAGATTCCATTCCAAGCCCAGCGCTGGGTCTCTGTGGTATCAGTATTTTGTCTGGGAATGTTTGTAGTCTTGGTAGAGTGCTGTTGAGATAGATAAGGGGGCCACTCTATCCATTTGGACGGCTAAGTGTTGTTGTAAAGGCGTTGTGGGTTACCAAAAATTAAAATATTGGGTCTGGGCACAGTATGCATAGAATTCAAAATCAGGGGCTCTCAAACCGCCCTGTGTTAGTGGCAGTGTAAGGAGGTCCCAGGATGCCCTAGGCTGTCTGCCCACCCAGACCAGCTCGATGATCTTTGATTTGAGACGTTTGAAGAATTGCGAGGAATGGGGTTATTTACAAATAGATGTAGTAATTTAGGGAGGATTATCATTTTTGTTATAGATATGCGACCTGTGAGGGACAGAGGCAAATGTTTCCACCTTTGGACCCTATCCTCTAACCATGTTATCACTTTGCCATAGTTGGCTGTCCAGACCTCCTGAATATCACTTCTAATCCACACACCAAGCTATAAGGAACTCAGTGTCAAAGGCAGCTTTGAAGTCAGTCAGCAGGAGATGCATGGGCTTTGCCCAGTTAATGTGGATCCCAGAAATACCTCCATACTGCACCATTTTCCTAGTAAGAGGTGCAAAGTTAACCGCTGGGTCTATAAAGTAGGGAGTGAGATCATCGGCGTACATGGATATGATCAGGCCCCTAATGGTAAACCCAATACCCCTATTCGCATGATGCAGTCTTCATCTAGCCGCCAGCGGCTCCGTGGTGATGGCAAACAATATAGGGGATAATGGGCATCCCTGCTGAGTGCCGTGTGAAATTGAAATAGGATCCGATATGAGGACTGGCCCCTTTACATGTGTCTTTACTGAGGAGCTTTCATTGGCAGTTTTGAGAACTATTTACTAAATTAATGTACACAGCATGCACAGGACGCCAGCTTCAGTAATGGCGGCTGCTTCTTCGCATTTGCATTTCTTTCAAACACGCTCCCTACACGCAAGTCTGCTAGGACACTTCTTCCTTTGTTCCCCTCCATCCCCACCAACTCCCATTGTGTCTGTTTTTTTTGTTTAACCAGAGTGTCATGCTATAAATTTTAAATACGCCCCCGTCCCCCGCTGCACTAACAAATGAACATTTCCCAATAGTACACCTTAGATCACTGGGGGAAGAAAATGTTTTCCAGTTGTTCCAAACTCAGGCCAACCAGTCTCCAAGAGCTTACATGTTGACATGATTGCGTCCATGTATTTCCTGTTTTCGTACTGCATACATGCATTACTTGTTTTTTTGTTGTTTTCAAGCGCCCCCATCCTGCACTTACATGTTAATAGCGACCACGTCGCTTTCTTTATACCAGCTGCGTCTAATGAAAGGTCTGCGGCCGCTATTAAAGTGAAACAGCGGCATGGGGCGCTTTTACCAAAAAAGGATTTGTCAACTTGACAAAAAATGCTTTTTATGGTAAAAGCGCCCCATACCACGCTTTCACTTTATTGGTGACCGCGGACCTTTCTTTAGACAGGGCTCATCTAAAGTGGCGCGGCCTCTATTAACGTGAAAGCGTGGCATGGGGCGATTGTATACAAAAATATTTGCAATGCAATAGGTCTCACATTTGCAAGAATTTAAGATATTGTCATTTACGATGCCAATAGCTCAAACTCTCGTAAATGCTGGACCTATTGCATTGCAAATGCTTGTTCTTTCTAGCAGTCACAAAAGAACGACTGGTTATAAAGAGTAGAGTGCTGGATGGACTTGGGTGCTGCCACCTCACCAATAGGGCAGCTGATTCAGAGATGTAGAACGTTAAAAATAATGAAGCCGTTGGGATAATGTCTCTAGGGTTAGATTAGGAGAGCTAAGCAGAACAGTAAACAGCTGTTCCATCTTGTCCTTGATGCTCCGGTGCAAATAGCAAAGTACAGTAATGGTGTTCAAAATGACCAGTACTAGTGTAATTATGCTGCAGGTCATACCTATGATGCTTACCCGTGACATGCGTGGTACTGGATGAGTCCTGGACAATCTACTAGTCAAAGGTGACCGATGCAACAGTATCTGCATTAGCACCAAGGACTCCAGGGAAACCTTGTCCCGAGAATGACCTGGTTAGGTCGAGCCTAGAGGCAGCGCGCATGTGCAGCCCTGCAAGGCATGCTGTAATCCATCTGTGGAGTTTCAAAACACTCACCACACGCCCACCGCTTTTCATTGGTTGCATGGTCCACCTTTACAAATTCCATATCTTACCTTGGAATAGAGTACATTTGATCCACCTTGTGGCTGTTTTGTTCCCGCCCTGTGGACTGCCTCGGCTACATGGATCCTTTCGACATGGGCCATATGTTTAGGTATGGGCACTACTTTTTCTTTTGTCTCCGCTTGTTTTCCTGTTCACAACTCTGCTGCTAGCTGTCCCAGTTTACCTTGCTCCCGCCCCTCCTGCCGTAGTTAGTGTTACCTTTCTTGTACCCCCCCTTCCGCTGTCCATGTCGTCTTTCTTATCACCCCCTCCCGCTGTCTGTTGTCTTTACTCCCGGCCCCCTCCCGTTATCCGTGTTATCTTTACTCCTAACCCCTTCTCGTGCCCCACTCCCATTTTCCTACTGTACTGGTCAACTTTGTGATGCCCAGTGCCTGGTAGCTCGGGAGCACATTCGTATAGACCAGTGGCATAATGAAATTTGAGAGGGCCCCCCAGCAAGGTACATGGTAAGGCCCCCACTCCGGATTTTATCAGGAGCTCTCGGACCACAGTACCGTGCTGAGGGGGCCTGTGTTACACCACTGGTATAGACACTAAGGGTTCTTTGGTGTGGCATGGAGGATTGTCGTGTGTTTGAGCTTATCCTCTGCTGCACTTTTGTAACCCTATAGTTTGCTTTCCTTCCACTCCTGTTGCATCTCAGAACCAGGTTCTAGAGACACACATATGCACTTAGTTGTTTGTGTTTCGCTGGTATGTTAGTTTAGCAGGTATGTTCATTGTGACTGACTAGCATCCCTTTATTTCCCCAGTGAACACATTCAATCATGAGTCCAGCCTGTTTATGCAGTGGCCCTCACATGTTCCTACACCAGTAGTCTTGCAAACATTTTATGGGCACCCCCCCCATAAATTAATTTCATAGACTCCCCTCCTTTAAAGTAAAAATATGTTCTTGCACATATAAGTCACGGGTTACATTTTGTCAGCCACCTAATGCACTGTATTGAAGTGTTTATTATTTTATCTGACTCCATATATATTATCAAAATGTTTCGACTTAGGGTGGGGGCGAGGGGTTCTGAGGGAAGCACACCATGAGAGATGATCCCTGTAACTATAGGAACTTATGGGTCTCAAGGCCCTGGGGCCGTCATTGAAATTAAGTGAGCTATTACCCAGAGTCACATGGTGCTGAGCTGATCTGCAGCCGGAGCTGTCTTGGTAGTTCTGCCCTGTGATGTACCTCTCAGACAGAGGATAAGCCCTCAATCGGACACAGTCTCGAGGCAAACCTTCCCACTTCAAAGAACAAGACAAACCACACAAGACACACCCCTCACCCCAAAACTGGAAACAACTAGAGACGAGGCACGAAACCCCCTGTTTTGGGCATTTTTATATGGCGCCGACTCTACCCAAAGGTATTTAAGCGCTTTACAGGAACACTAGTTGCATAACAGACGGACATATTGACTTTTTTTCTCACAGAGAGATTGCGGGATTTGTTAATCTTAGGATGTTGAGGCACCTGCCAAAGCTCGAACCCGGTTACCCAGCTTCAAGGTCAGCCGCTCTAGCCGTTATGCCACATGCTCTGCCAATTTGTCAGCGCCAAAGTAATTTGAGCTAAACAAAAGCCACCTCGAAGGGGATTGGGAGGATTCAGGTACGCCCGGGTCATGGTTTGACATTCCCATTTCATAAACGTCTCATGCCTACTACAACCCTGCAACTTTGGGGCACATAGAAGCTCCTAATGAGGAAGGAACTACCACCTTAGGGCCCCACAACAAAACACTAAAAGCCCTGTGGTCTGCCCTTCATCGGAATTCTCCAAATTCTTCTTGTTTATATTGCTGCTCTCATCACATTTGCTGTTTTCCAAGTACGCCTCTTCGTCCCCTTCCAGCCTTGCCTTTTTTTTTGTCCCTCCAACTCTCACCCCTTTTGCCTCGATTTCCCTCGCTCTCTCTTTTCCCTCTCTTTATCTCTTCCTTGCCCTCGGTTACCTTCGGTCTTCGTCAACACCACTCCTCCATTGGTGCTAGTTTTTGTTGTACTTTGTGAAAATCAGTATACTTATGCGTGCCAGTGCTCATGTTTTATGATTCCGATGGTACAGGAACGGTCGCACTGATTTACTGAGCGCCGACCGCCAGCCGTGCATGACTCGTCCAGAACCTGATTCCGTTGGTACTTGGACGGTCACGCTGATTGATTGAGCGCCGACCGCCAGCGTGATTATTCACTTTTGGCCGGCTACAATGCAGAACCTGCCACCAACTAATTAACGGAGCAAGGTCAACCTACAAAGCCAGAGAACACTGCTTCTGACTCACCAAGCTGTCTTACACCTAGTTATCTCCAACCAACCCATTCTACTAAATCTTGAAGGACTCATTAATCTCTGGGACCCTACAAAGCACTTCCCAATTCAGACAACCAGTCCTGATGATGATCCTAATTTCTCTGGATCGAAACGCAGTCGACCCAACAGCCTGACTAATAGGCGCACTTTTCCTTAGTGGCTCTAGACCTGAACCAAAATTTACTGTGCCCACTGTGATATCACAATGTCACATGCGCCGTTCTAGCCACCCACTGTAAATAGCTTGCACCACTTGCACAGTGCGCTGACTACGCTGTTTTTCTTTCACTTGCGTCGCCACCTGCACTATTTATTCACGTTTGTTGCACCAAGTCCAATGTGGTTGTCATTACATTCTATGCAGTGCTGTTTTTCTAACTGTATCCGACCATGAAATGAAGTTCTCCACATAAAGCTGAATAAGTTCCTTTTGACAAAAACTATGAGTTATCTCCTTCTTGTCCACCCAAGTAATGCTATGTGCATGCTATGATTAATTGTCTATTGACTTTTACCTTTCAGGACATTGTTTTCTAATTGCACCTTATCTACCCAGTCCTGACTTGGTCTATGGGTTATACTCCTGTCTTTAAATTAAAAAAAAAAAAAAAAAAACATGTTTTATGAATGGCAGCATGGTGTGTGTCTCAGTGCACACAGCATACAAAAAACAAACCTCTTAAGCTTTGTCAATACTTAAACAAATGGCCATTGTTAAAGGAGTTTTGCGGGAAATGTTATAACTACAAGAGAAATTCAGGAACAAAAAAAATGCAGCATGGTAATGGTCACATATTTCAAATAAGCGACCGTTTCCGTCTGCTTTGTGCAAGGACAAGCAAGCATTTCATGAAGCTGCAGACAGCTGTAATTACCATTTTTCTGTCAGTTTGATTGTTTATTGACGGAAAATGGTCTTATTTCCTACATTTGGTAACGCTCTGCATTTTGCCTATAGAATGTGCTATGACTCCATGCCCCGTGGTGTGGGTTTCTGTGTGAGAGTGGAAGGTGGAGGAGGGTAAATGGTTCACTAGAGGTAAACAATAAAAAGAAACTACTTTCTGAACAAACCTCTCTGTTTTCCTTTCTATCTATTATGTGCAGCTCTCACATCTATCTATCCACCATGCCACATAATCCCACTACACAAATCCCCTCCATACCACACAATTCCACCACACACAATTCCACAACTAACAATTCCACAACTAACAATTCCACAACTAACAATTCCACAACTAACAATTCCACAACTAACAATTCCAATCCAACCCACATATTTCCACTCCACACCACACCACATACATCCTCTCCAAACCAAACCACATGGGTAAAAGGCATGGTCATTTACGAAGCCAATAGCTCTAACTCTAGGAAATGCGAGACCTAGGGCAAGATGGCCGCTGTAGCGCTGTAGGTGCAAGTCGCATCTAGACCCCTCTCCGACCTATGGAGAATCCAGGAACCTGATCGGCTTCTAAGGTAGCATGCAACGGAGGTTATGCTGGCTGAAGCTGGAGGAGAAAAGCGGCGTTTATCACAGCCTAAAAAAAAGTATACTGCAACTGAAATCGTTGTTTTGGAAGCTTCGTAAGGCTATTCTTCCCAAGATGGCAAACCGGGCAAAGGACAAGCAGACAGCAGTCTCAAGCTTCGGCCCAGCTAAAGAGATAGGCCAAAAGGATCCAGGAAGGACTGGAACAATCCCGAAAACCAAGATGCCCCCACCCAACAAACGCTCTACACCCACGATCTCGACGGCTTCCAAGGCTCAACAACGCAAAATCGAGAAAAGTGAAAGAGCCGCCGAGAAAGATAGAGACAAGGCGCTTAACCCGAGTGATGACACTCGCAGCCGCGGTCACAGCAATCAAGCAAGTCAATCCAGCCAAGCGGGGAAACCCACCGCGGAGAAAAAGAAGGGCGATCTCACCTTTCGTCAGCCCTCAGTGATCGAGATATTCAACAGCAAGGCACCCCCGGCGGCTCCAACTGAGGACACAGCGGCAGTCCTGGGCACAGAGAACTCTTCGGCAATCGGCTCTGGAGGCAGCGTCCTCGTGGACGCAAGCAAAGGCGTTACCAGGCAACCAACACAAACGGAACGTGCAGAGCTCACGCTTTCCGCGGAGCAAGCTGCAATTGAGCCAGTTACCGCCGGAGGGAAGGCTGAGCACACGATTGCGGAGAATAAGGTGAGAGCGGTAATTGAGGAGAAAGTAACTGAACCCTTAAACACAGACCCTTTGCTAGAAGCGCTACAGGAGGTGGAGGCAGGATTATTAATAAATCAAGCGAAAAGCTGGAATAACGTACAAAGAAACTCTGAGACCAGTAACAGTACACTGCAAGGGCAAAAGGATCAGCTTGTCACTGGCTACACAGAGGGCGCAGAGAGTGCAGAGGGAGCTGAGGGGGACAGGGAATTCTTTTCAGTCCCTGAAGAGTCAGATTCCACTATAACCAGCAGCGAAGATGAGAAAGAGACAGGAGACTCGTGCTCTAGTACTGAAGATACCGGGGGCTCCAAAGAGAAAGGCACACAAAAAAAACGCAGGCTGACTAGCAGGAGAACAGGCTCCCCTACAAGCTTGCATAAAAGCTCTCATAAAAAACTGATTTGGGACTACTCCGCTACCTCGAACCTCTACAAGGAAGATGGGCAAGACCCCCAGAATGAGGATGGGAAACTAGACTTAATATTTGCAACTCTAAAACAAATTCAAATGGAAGCTAGAGCAGAGAGTAGAAGAGCCAGGCATGATACTAAAAAAATTCAAGCCTCTATCAGGAGAATAAACAAAAAATGTGAGGAAGTGGGTGAAAGAGTTACCGAAGTGGAAGAAAGGACTGGCAGGATTGAGGAGGAAGTGACGGACTGGCAGGCAAGCAGAGAAGAGCACTCGAAGTTGATGGAGGATCTACAATGGAAGGTGGAGGATTTGGAGAATCGCCAGAGGCGAAATAATGCACGACTTCTAGGAATAGAGGAAGGGGCAGAGGGGCAAGACCCCAGAGGCTTCGTCATTAAGCTGTTAAAAGGTGCCTTTCCGGAGACCCCGTGGCAATGGGAACAAGAGGTGCAAAGAGCACACAGATTTCCGCTCACGACAAAGGGGAAAAAAAGAGATGATGGTACACTTCCAAGAGCGATGCTAGTATTCTTTGGAAATTTTCTGGCGAGACAAGAGCTCATGGACAAAGCCAGACCTGACTCTAAAAAGACGGTGGATGGAACAACATTTTTTGCAAGACCTGACTTTTGCCACGTCACAGTGGAAAGGAGGTGGAGACTCAGGCAAATGATTGCGGCATTTCAGAGTCAGGGCGCTGAAGCTTACTTGATGTTCCCGGCAAAACTAAAAGTTATCGTTGGGGGTAGAGTCAGAATGTTCTTCTCAGAGATTAAAGCTGGAGAATATCTAGAAGAGTTAAAAGAGCTGAAGGAAAAAGATGGAGCTAGAAGATAGTATCAAGTAGATATATTAGAATAGGGTGGGGCAGAGGGGTAAAAAGTCAAAAAGGAAAAAAAGAGGAGATAAAATTGTAAAGAACAGTAATGAGCAGTAATAAGGGAAATATGGAAAAGACATATAAAGACTAGGGGGAATAGGAGCTCTCAGGAGTAGGATTTCCCTTTTTTCGTTTGGGTAGGGGAGGAGAGGGGGGCGACGCTACAACGCACAGTGGACACGCATAGGTCAGTATTGACCTATTTGCCTGTCACAGGGGGGGGGCAGCAGCTGGGGAGGGGGGGTACAGAAGGGGAGGGTGGTGGGGGGGCACGTGTAGTGGTTGGCGTAAAAATGCAGTACAGATTGGTAAAAGTCACTATGATCACTATGTCGGGAGGAAAAGTTGGAAGTAATGGGCGTGGGTATGAGCACGTGGAAAGCTGGAAAAAGGGAAAAAATGTTAGCTGGAAACTAGGCTAATTACGTTGAATATATGTGGTCTAAATAACAGAGAAAAAAGACAAAAACTGGGGGCACTACTGCGATTCTGGAAAATTGATATAGCTTGTTTACAAGAAACGCACATAGCCGTTAATGAGATGTATTTGTTGGAGCAAATGGGGTTTGATGTTCTCGCCTATACAGGCCAGGTAGAAAGGTGTAGGGGTGTTGCAGTGTTGGCAAGGAAAGGCTGCACAAAAGTCAAAAAGAAAAAGGAAGATAGTGATGGGAGATGGGTGATGATTGAGTTGGAAACAAATGCATTTCGATTTACAATTGTTTCAGTGTATGGCTCAAACGATGATGATCCGGATGTTTTTGAATTTTTGGACAGAGAACTAGCATTATGGCCAGAACCTGTGATATGCTGTGGAGATTTTAACATTAACGGCTTAAATGGTTTATTCGAGGAGTATGGGGGGAGATATATGGGAAGGAAGAAAAAGGTATGTAGATCAGTACAAAATCTTGCTAGTCATAATGCATTAAGCGATATGTGGGCGGAAAAAAATCCAATGGGTTCAGGCAGCACCTTTTACTCTGCACCACACAAGTCAATAGCAAGACTGGACTATTTTCTCATTTCTAGCTCCCTTGTAGGTATCTCCAGTATAGAGCGATTTCCCAGGATAGTGTCAGATCATAACCCCCTGGTTTTAAGTATTCAAACCGCTCAAGTCAAAGAGAGAATAAATTCTACCTGGACGTTTGAAAGAGGGCTGCTAAAGGATGAGGATTACATTATAAGTATGAAAGCATGGATAATGCAATTCTGGGACATTAACAGATACTCTACGTCGGCAGATGTGGTATGGGATAGCTTCAAGGTAGGTATAAGGGGGGAGACACTAAGCTATACAATTGCAAGAAACAGAAGGGAGAAGGAGAAAACGGAAGAAGAGATTAGAATCCTATGGACAATAGAAGGGGCTTTGGTGGAGGCAATAAGCAGGAGGGAACCATTTGAATCGATTTTACTCGAGTTGGAAACTCAAAAAGCAGAAACAGGTGTCTCGTTAGCGCAGAAGCTAGCTAGGAATTACCTAGCAAAAAAAGAACAGTGCTACGAATTCAATGAAAGGGTCGGACATCTCCTGGCAATTAGAACAAGACAAACGCTGGCAGCAGGGGAGATAAAAGAGGTTAGGGATAGCACTGGGTCAATTGTGAATAAGGTAGAGGAGGTACAGGAGGTATTCAGGAGGTATTATGAGGTTTTATACGAGAAAGAAGTAACTACGAGTGAGACTAAGGAAGAAAGTATGGGCTATTTAACACCAAGACCACAGACAGAATTCAGTATAGAAGAGAGGGACAAATTAGATGAGGTGTTAACCTTCCAGGAGATAGGGGATGCAGTTTCTGATCTTCCAGCAGGCAAAGCAGCAGGACAGGATCAGATACCTGTAGAGTTTTATAAAACTTTCTGGGACGTCATTGGCATAGATTTGTGGGCGATATGTTGTTTGGCACAGGGAGGTAGGATTGTCCCAAAGTCATGGTCTGGTGCAGACATCATTGTGATTTTAAAAAAGGACAAACCATCAACAGAACCAGGGTCATATAGACCAATTACTCTACTCAATGCCGATGTGAAGATCTACGCCAAGGCACTTGCTAATAGGTTGAGCAAGGTCATTGAGAAAATGGTGTCCCCGGAACAACATGGGTTCATACCTGGCAAAGGGACTACCCAACACACCAGGCAAATGATCACTGTCCTAGATGCAGCAGAGGCCGTGGGAGACCCTGTTGCAGCAATCTTTTTAGACGCCGAGAAGGCTTTCGACAGGGTTTCCTGGGCCTACTTATGGAAAGCGATGGAATGGGCAGGAATAGGTAAAGGATTTATGGCTGCAATTCAGGCTCTATACAGACAACCTACAGCTAGGATAAGAATAAACAAATCCTATTCAAAAACGGTACAGATCGGGAGGGGGACAAGACAGGGGTGCCCAGCTTCCCGGTTGCTGTTTGCCATCTATTTGGACCCTTATCTGAGAAGGTTAACAGCGAACTGTAGGATCAGACCTGTTACATTGCATGAGAAAGATTATAAATTATTTGCCTATGCAGATGATGTAGCGATTGTCACTCCAGAGCCAGCGCAAGCACTGACTGAAATTGAATACGAGGCAGGGAAATTTGGCATGTTCTCAGGATATTCAATAAATAGAGGGAAAACACAGATAGTGCAGAATAATTACTCCACCTTTAGAGATACAAGAGTAGTTCAGGAAGCAACATACTTGGGTGTTAAGGTGACGGCTGACTTAGGGAAACTGGTTGAGATAAATATGGGACCATTATTAGGGAAGGTTAGGAGAAATTTGGAGAGGGTCAATAATTTACATTTGACTTTAATGGGGCGTATTAATTTTATTAAAATGGTCACTTTCCCCAAATTCTTATATTTCTTTAGGGCAATCCCTTTACTGTTTGATGTGACATGGTTTAATAAAATAGAAGCAACACTGAATGGGTTAATATGGGCACAAGGGAAGACACGCAGAGCATACAGATTCCTGACACTACCACAGGAAAAGGGAGGTTGGGGGGCACCAGACTTCAGATTTTATTATTGGGCAGCAGTACTGCAGTACTCTAAAGCGCTATTAGGTGGCAGTTCTTTTCATGAGGAAGGGACAGGTATAGAGAATGTTTATAAAGCGCTACTGGGGGAAAGGGCTGAGAATGCCCTGGTTAATACAGTAGAGTTTACCTACTTCAAACATACTAGATTTAAGACCTTGGAGGCAGTATACAAAATTTGGAGGGTTATTATGAAGAAAGTAGGGTTAGGAAGATTTAATAGATACCCGAGGCTATACCTAAATGTCGATTTGCCAACAGAATTTTTTTGGGATAACACAATGAAAGTTTGGAATGATAAAGGGGTTAAGAAATTAGGAGATTTGATGGATGGGGAAGGGGGGTTTCTATTATTTCAAGATATCCAACATAGATTTAAAATACCCGGAAACAACTTCTTCAAATATTTGCAAATAAGAAGTTACTTCCACCTAAAACAGGGGGGGCCAGTAGGCATGTCAAGTTGTAGGATTATGGAATATTTAGGGAGTGGCTTAAGGGGTTCAATCAGACAATTGTATATAGAATTACAGGAGTATAAAATCGACGACAGGGAGAAATTTAGTAATAAATGGGTTGAGCAAGTTGGGGCCCACCCGGAATCTCTGCAAGCCTCATTAGACTTAGGAAGAACCATACTTTGTTCTGCTACATTGCAAACACAACATTACAAGACCATCTTCTCGCTATACCATACACCAGCTAGGATAGCACAATGGGGGGGTAACACTGGTATAACTTGTCCACGTTGCGATTCATTAAATGCTAATCTTACGCATATGTTCTCGCAGTGCCCACAGTTATGCACCGTAAAAGTGGCAATAGAGGAGTTTCTTGAGTCGCTCCTCGCTTCCGAGCAGAGTGGTCGCTCCCCTGCTGCTGCGTCCTCGTAGCAGAAGGCATACCACAAGACTTACAGTACTTTTTGGCATTTATATTCTGCTTTAACTTCTGATTGCCGCTGCGCGCTGCTTGTGGCGATTTGGCCCATTTGCATAGTCGATTAGCTGTCTGCTACTATTGTTGCATTGCCGGCGTGACTCCAGCTGCAGATTTAATCCCTGATTGGTTGCGTGTGCTCAGAATCGCCGCTTTACCTATTGTCTTTGTCTATTGACAGCATTTGCCTGCATTTGTGTTTTTCACCCCAAGCGCTCTCTCCGTCCTGACCCCTCCGCCTCCATTTTGTGTTTGTTGACCTCCTCCTCAGCCCGACCCGCCTCCCAGCTGAACCGCCCTCGCCCCTCCCCCTCCTCTGTCCATTTATGTCAGATGGTCCCACGCGCAGCGTCCATGCGCTTCGGACACGCCGAAGGTGCGCCAAAGGTAAGCCCGTCTACGCCCGTCCGCGCCTGGACCGCGCCCAGCGCCAGACCCCCTGCCCTCGCGCTGCCCAGCCCTCCCGCATTACCTACGATGCCACCACCCTCCTAGCCCTTAACCCCGGTCGCGCCCCCAACTGCGTCCAAGCCGCCCCTGGACACACCCATGGACCTTTCTCTTGCTACTCCTGCAAATTCATCGGCACCAACAACATCTCTGCTACGACCACACCACAGATTCCCGACCCCAACCACCTACAATGCATCCTTCTCAACACCAGATCGATCCACAGGCATGCCATCGACCTATGGAATCTACTAGACACCATCTCTCCAGACATCGCCTTCCTTACGGAAACATGGATGAATGCTTCCTCCGCACCAGACATCACAATTGCCATTCCTGAAGACTATAAGATCACCCACAAGGACCGTACCAGCCACACAGGAGGAGGAATCGCTATCGTGCATAAGAAATCTATCCGCATCTCAACCAGCTCCGACGTCAATCTCGCAAACTCCGAACACCTTCACTTCCAGATCCACATCGATCCCAAAACAACACTCAGAGGCACTCTCCTCTACAGACCACCAGGACCCCGCGCAAAATTCAGTGAAGACATCACGGACTTCATCACCCCACACGCACTCCCCTCCAAAGATTACATCCTTCTGGGAGACCTCAACTTTCACCTTGAAAAGACCAACGACCGCAACACCACCACCCTCCTGGACAACCTCGCCAACCTCGGACTTAAACAACTAGTCACTTCCCCCACCCACATCGCAGGTCACACACTCGACCCCATCTTCACATCCAGCAACCATGTCTCCTTCAGCCACACTACGGATCTCCTCTGGACCGACCACAGCTGCGTCCACTTCATCTACAACAAGCCGAAACCCATCAACCACTCCCAACCTACCCTGCAAAGAAACTGGAACAAAATCACCACGGACCAAATCTCCGCATCGCTCCTCCGAAACTCCCCAGCCTTCTCTTCCAACGCCAACGATGCCGCCTCCAACCTCACTCTATGGTTATCCAACACCGCCGACACCTTAGCTCCACTGAAAAAACGTCAAAGCAAACCTGGCAGCAAGAAAGCCTCATGGTTCAACGATGATCTCAAGAAGTCCAAGAAACTCTGCCGCTCCCTTGAAAAGGCCTGGAAAAAAGACCCAACCACCAGCACCAAGGACGCCTTCAAAAGCGCCACCCGCTCTCACCACCAACTGATCCGAAAAGCCAAGAAAACAGCTTTCAAAGATCGACTTGACAACAACGCCCACAACAGCAAGGAACTTTTCAACATCGTCAAGGAATTTTCCAATCCCTCGGCCAACTCCAACGACATCACACCCTCTCAAACCCTCTGCGACTCCCTAGCCTCTTTTTTCCACAACAAGATTGCAGACATCCACAACAGCTTTGACAACCAACCCGGAAACCAACCCACCCTACCATCTGCTGACCATCTTCCCCCCGTGAACACCCTTAACGCTTGGAACCCAATCTCCACCGAGGACACCATCCGCCTGATAAACTCCATCCACTCAGGATCCCCCACAGACCCATGCCCTCATCACATCTTCAACAAAGCAGACTCCGTCATCGCACCGCACCTCCGAGACGTCATCAACTGCTCCTTCAACTCCGCCACCTTCCCAGAAGACTGGAAACACGCTGAACTCACCGCCCTTCTGAAAAAACCAACAGCGGACCCCACCGAACTCAAAAATTACCGCCCCCATCTCGCTTCTTCCATTCCCGGCCAAAGTCATCGAGAAAGCCGTCAACAACCAACTCGCCGCTTTCCTCGAAGCCAACAAATCCCTCGACCCCTCACAATCTGGCTTCCGAGCAAAACATAGCACTGAGACCGCCCTCATCGCAGCAACAGACGACATTCGAACTCTTCTGGACAACGGAGACACAGTCGCCCTCATCCTCCTCGACCTCTCTGCAGCATTCGATACAGTCTGCCACAGCACCCTCCTACAACGCCTCAATAACATTGGAATCCAAGGAAAAGCACTTGAATGGATCACCTCGTTCCTCACCGGAAGAACCCAGAGAGTCCGCCTTCCTCCATTCAAGTCCGAGGCCTCTGAAGTCATCTGCGGCGTACCTCAAGGATCCTCACTCAGTCCCACCCTCTTCAACGTATACATGAGCCGCCTCGCGGCCATCGCACGCCAACACAACCTCAACATCATCTCCTACGCGGACGACACTCAACTAATCCTCTCTCTCACCAATGACCCCAGCACCGCCAAAACTAACCTACACGAAGGAATGAAAGAAGTTGCCGAATGGATGAAACAAAGCCGTCTGAAACTGAACTCAGACAAAACAGAAGTCCTCATCTTAGGTACTTCCCCCTCTTCATGGGACGACTCCTGGTGGCCGGAAGCCCTTGGAAAAGCACCCATCCCGACAGACCACGCACGGAACCTGGGCGTCATCCTGGATTCCTCACTTTCGATGAACAGACAAGTCAGCGCCGTATCCTCTTCATGCTTCAACATTCTTCGCATGCTCAGAAAAACATTTCGCTGGATCCCCTCCGAAACAAGGAAAACAGTCACCCACGCTCTGGTCACGAGCCGACTGGACTACGGAAACACCCTCTACGCGGGTACTACCGCTAAACTCCAGAAGAAACTCCAACGAATCCAAAACGCATCAGCCAGGCTCATATTAGACATCCCACGCAACGAACACATCTCTGATCACCTTAAAGACCTCCACTGGCTACCCGTCAATAAGAGGATCACTTTCCGACTGCTTACCCACGCACACAAATCACTCTACGACATCGGACCAGATTGCCTCAACTCTCGACTGTCCTTCTACACCCCCCCCGCCATCTACGGTCTTCCAGCCAAGCCCTCGCCACTGTACCTCGCATCAACAAGACCACCATGGGAGGTAGATCCTTCTCATACCTGGCTGCTAAAACATGGAACTCACTCCCCGCTTACCTGCGCCTCACCCAGAACCACCTAGCGTTCAGAAAACAGCTTAAAACGTGGATATTTGACAAATAATCCTCCTCCCCTTCCTAAGCGCCTTGAAACCCGCTGGGTATGTAGTGCGCTATACAAATTTTATGACTTGACTTGACTTGACTTGAGAAATCTTTAAGACTAAAGGTGAAACTTACAGATGAGCTGTTAATACTAGGTATTAGTATAGGCGATAATAATAACTATCCCGAATTTGTATTTGTGGCCACAGCAGTTTTCAGACTAATTATTGCGAAAGCCTGGAAAGATAAATCTGCACCAACATTTCAAATTTGGATGGCAAGGTTATTACATATATATAATTTGGAGAAAGCCATTTATGATAAGAAAGGCAGAAGGGCAAGAAATTTGGGGGGGAAGATATGGCGCCCTATAGAAGAGTGGAAGAATAGTAAGGCATAAAAATTATTCTTTTGCCAGGATTACGTTAGGCTATGATTTACTCTGTTTTGTTTCTTTAAATTTCTTTTTTTTTTGTTTTCCTGGCTCTGACTGTATGATAATATATATGACTGTATAATTGTGAGAAAATTCTGTACTGTATTTTTTGCAATGTAACTTACGGAAAAAATGGAAGAAAATAAAAAATATATAAAAAAACAAAAAAGGAATAAAAAAAAAAATAAAAAAAAAAAATGCGAGACCTGCTGCCATTGCCAATGCTTGTTTCTTTTGCTCCCTTGAAGGAATTGGATTATCTAAACTCAAGTTCATAGAAGTTGTCCAAACTCTTACTGGCACATTTAATGGATTTACCTTCACCTCTACCAATGTATGAAGCAAAGTTGGACGACTCTGGCAGCGTTGTTATATCAACACTTTGGCAACCACATCAGAGCAGTTCTTACTAGTACAAAAGATCTTAGAAAAAGAGCTGAAGCAAACCATTGGAGTTGAATTAGCGGTAGGCCTCCAGAAGAAATAACTGCACACATGTAAGCTGGAGACTTCACTAAATTACTAAAATATGAATCAGAAAAGGAGGGCAGAGTCGGCAGAATATTGCAAAGACATCTGGCCGGTTTCAGCATCAGCACTTGATGCGTTGGGACAGCCCCACTGGCTGTATGCAGAGCAGGCAACAGTAAACACGTTGATGTTTCCCCAAGCAAAGCAGGCAGGTCAGAAAGGGTCAGCCAGCAAGGTCCGTTGCCTACAGACAGAACACTTCTTGAAAATTAGCCACTGAAATCTAGAAAACGTAAATGCAATGCGCCAGGTCTTTGGGAAGGGTGAGAGGAAGCCTACTTACCACGAAGGGATGTTTTGCGCTTAGAAAGCTATAGAGAGCACAACAGCGTTTTCAATTAAGCCATTGACAAAAAGGATTCGGCACAGTTTTAAGAAGTCGAAATCAAGGATAAACACAGTTTTGGAACAGCAAATTGTGATAAAAACATCCGCATGTATAAAAAAAATGCTGCACAAAACTTCAGAAGCATTATATTAAGAGCCCACATCACTTTAAGCAATGCAACCTGCTGGGGATTTTTTTTGGCCTCAATTTGAGTAATCGTCCTGAAGCAGACATTAGGACGAAAGCATGCACAGGCTGCAAATCCAGTCTTAAGGTACATTACA
Organism: Lissotriton vulgaris; assembly: GCF_964263255.1. NCBI lineage: Eukaryota > Metazoa > Chordata > Amphibia > Caudata > Salamandridae > Lissotriton > Lissotriton vulgaris. The sequence goes on from NC_141696.1 coordinate 1,420,381,955, forward strand.
TAACAGGAAGAAAATCATACACACCATGGGGAAAAAAACAAGCAGTCGAGCAGATTGAAAAGTACGTCAGAGTGGTGCCTGGTTTTTGCCAACACGTGGAAATAGACCAAGGGATCAAGAACAGGGAGGGTTTGCAGGTACCTAGTACATTATCTGGTGGTTAATTTTTTAAGCTGCTTTTAAGAACCAATTCCAGACAAATGTTCACAATAGTATAGAGCTATTCATAACCGTACAACGCAACACGAGTCATCACCACACTGACCTCAGTGGGTTTAAAGGATTAAGATGGTATTTTGTGAGAGCTTACAGTGGCCTCGGAAAGCAGACAGACAACAACCATTGCTCTGGATAAGTAAACCCAATGCACACAAAACGGCTTGCATAGAACAGCGTTTTTAAGAAAAGAGATGCACCTGAGCTTTACATAGGGATAGCGCTTTAATGCCTACTGAAGTACAAAGACGTTAAATAGACCATCAACCACAGCCCTTTCCAAATCCGCCATGTTCATTCATGTGACGGCAATAGATTCACCCAAACCGAAACGGCCCAATAGAGGACCACGACCATCATCACTGTGATGGAGATCACGCATTTCTATGGCAGGCCTGCAGGCTCTGGAATAACCCACTAGAACAGATGTGTTGAAAAGAATCCACCACTTCCATTTGGGAAGGCTCGAACGAAAGGCTTGTTCTATTAAGGAGGGAGCCAGCTACCTAGTATTTCAGGCCAGAGTGGGTGCATGGGTCAGAAGAGGACAAGAGCTGTTCCCTCGCGTTGACGTACGGACACTGCCGTCGGCTGAATTCTTCTTATCTTTGATACCGCCATGACGGGTCAGTCGATTTGAAATACCCGCCGGAATCCCCCGATTGATAATTGTACAGCTTATCCTTTTGAATTCCTCTGTGATCCTTACCGCTCACGTTTTTGGATACCGCTTCAACAGGTCAGTCGATTCGAAATACACACTGGAATCCCTTGATTGATATTTGCACCGCCTATCCCTTTGGAATCCCCCATGAACATACCCGTTCTTTCTGTTGGTGAGCCTTTTGGCATTATCTGCCTTTTGAAGACCTGTGTGGGATTGTGGGCCTTGTATGCCCTTCCAGCCCCCTCTGGATGGACCCTGCGCCATTCACAAGTGGCCTGGGTATCTGATTTCCGTTCGTCTCATTGAGATCTTCCCCACATTTTTCTTCTTTACGAAGATTTATGTTTTTCTAGAATTAGCTAGCCTGTATATAGTCATGTTTCTATTTGGTCACTGTTGGACATTCACTGACAACTTGAGCATTATTTAATCATCTTTTCAATTATTAGGAATTTGTGAAACTATTGATTTCAATCAATATTGATATCTTGTAACTGTTTATATATTTTGTGGTTTTCCGTCTTTATCCATTTGTTTGTTTTTTCTTGACTGACTGGATCCACTAGGATCAGGGCGTATGTGATTGTGTGAATGTGGAATATATGCTGTATGTTTGAGTGTGAAATTGATTGAACTTTGTGGGGAAATGTATTTTTGCGGTTATATTTTATTTGACGTCCATTATATTGATTGAAGCATCTATTTATGGATTTACTCCTAACAAATATTGTTTTTTGATCATTTGTCCTCAGGGAGGGAGATTGTATTCCTGGTGACCTTAGCAGCACGGTCTTGATTTATTCCGGGTGGAGACATTCTTATGTTTATTTACAGAAGAGGACAATATTCTACTGGGTGGAATGGTGCCTCCTCTTGAGACTGAAGGATTTTCCCCCTGATGTCCAGTTTTTGAGCATTACCAGGTCAATTCGAGCATTGTCTGCAGTGCAACAGGAGCCTGATCAACACTCTCGATGCAGGCTGCTTGTAATAGAGCAGACTGGCACACAAGCTGCATCCAGGCAGTCTGTTTCTTCCAGTTAAAAGTAGACTGTAAAAAGTAGACAATCTCACACCAGGCGCTGGATATTAAGTGCCCCAGTTACACTTACTTCTCCATATAACTTCTAGACTGTTACTAGAACACTCAGAACATCACTGTACAAAAAGAGCACAGCAGCATTAACTTATTCTCATGGAAACAGAGACAAAAAATGCCACCACTTAATATTATAACAAAACAGACCAGGATATGCACATTATTTATAAGGCACACTGTTGTACATAGTAAGTTGTAGCAGGGAGGCGGAGGCGGGTGAAGATACAGACGATATCTCTCTCAAGGACTGGTGGTGTACTGACCTACCTTCCACCTCCTCTCTGTCACCACCTCAGGACACCTGGGAATCGGAGTCCGAAGACTGGTGGAATCAGCATACTTTGGCAACAGAGGGATATTTCTTTAACGGGGCCAAACGGTACGAAGAAAGCACCTCCCCCTGTGACGTGTTGCTATGCGGAATGGACAGCCTCGAGGGAACAGGCACGCCCCTTGATGACGCGTGGACCATGGGAGTGGTAAAAATGCAGGAAGTGGAAGAAACGGCGTGTCCTGGCACCTTGGAGGAGAAGAGAGGAGAGCGAGTCGAGAGCGGAGGAGGACGGAGGTCGGTGATAGCAGAGGAGAAGAGGACAAGAGGAGCTGTGCCAGGAGGCCCACAATACCACGCAGCGCCCAGCCACACTCACGGAGGAGGAGTGTAGCTCTCTCAGGTGCGTGACCGTGTATCAGGCTGGTTGGGGAGGCAGGGAGCTGCAGTGTATATAAACCTGGTTCCCGGGTCTATATACGATGTGTACATGGGGATGTGAAGCCCTATTCTTTAGCCAGGATCGTAATACAACCAACGGGTAGAAGCCCTTGTGTAATAAGTGTAGGGGCAGTTGACACGCTTCCCGAAGACTTAATTCCCGGCTTGGATAACCCCGATTTTTTGACCCGGTTTAAGAACCAGACCAAGGGACTGGGTGAGAAGACAGCAGATACCCTTATAGCAGCCAAGCCATGGACGCTAGATCGCAACTTTCATTTTGCCCAGGCGAATGACGCCACGCTCTCCCACGCTTGGGAAGCCGCCCATGCTAGCCAAGGGAATCCTCAGGCCCCATACCCCAGGTTCATCATATTAAACAACCTACTGTACCGGGAGTGAAAAGAGGGAGACCCCAAACAATTGCTAGTCCCTATGGACTTCAGGGAGTAGATACTGTACTATGCGCACACACACCTAACTGCCGGACATATAGGTGCGGAAAAACCTTGCAAAACATCCTTAAATGGTTCTTTTGGCCCGGCTTGTACAAGGAAGCCACAGCCTTTTGTAGGACCTGTGAGGTTTGCCAGCGGAGGAACCTACAGAGACCCCCGGCTGTCCCCCTACAACCAATGCCGATCATTGGCCATCCATTTGAGAGGGTTGGCATGGATATCATCGGACCCCTACCCCGTTCATCAAAAGGGAATACCTATGCCTTAGTGATCGTGGACTACGCCACCCGCTTCCCAGAAGCCTTTGCACTCAAATCACCGACTTCCAAAAACATAGCGGAAACGTTCTTAGAACTGTTTTCTCGAGTGGGCTTCACCAAAGAGATCGTAACCGACCAAGGAACCCCCTTTGTTTCCAAGCTAATGAAGGAAGTTACCCAGATGCTCAATATCCAACAGATACGCACGTCTGCGTATCACCTTCAGACCGATGGGCTAGTGGAGCGGTACAATAGCTCCCTCAAGTCCACACTGAGGAAAATGCTGTCCCTAGAAAACCAGGAGTGGGACAGGCTACTCCCATTGGCCATATATGTGTTACGGGCGCAGGTCCAAAGCTCCACAGGCTATTCTGCTTTTGAGCTGCTCTACGGCAGACAGCCCAGATCGTTGCTAGAAATAACCCGGCAGGCTTGGGAAAAGGAAGAACAAGAAGAGTCGAGATCCCTTCTGGAATATACCTAGCTCCTAAGGAGCAAGATAGGGAAACTAAGGGACCTCGCTTACTCCAATACCGTGTGTCAGGCTGGTTGGGGAGGCGGGGAGCCGCAGTGTGAATAGTGTATATAACGTCTTCAGCCTACCCTCCCTTTCATTCCCTACCTTACCGTTCCTTAATTCCTCCACGATTACCCTTCACTTGTACCACTCTGTACAAAGTAGCACACAAGCACTGGTGCCCTCACTCCCCCTGGTTTCCAATTGGGAGAACGCTACTATGAGCAACCCACTAAGAGGCTTTCTCTCTCTCCCGCATGTGGCGCTGGAACCCAATCAGAGAAAGAGAACGGGTCTTCCCAGAGAGAGGAGAAAGACTGACGAGTCCTCGAAGATCACGCGACCTAGCTGCCACCTTGAACCCCGCCGCGCTAGCCCGAGAAAGACGAACCCAAGGAATAAAAAGACCTTCATTAAAATAAAGCCTCAGTTACCCCGCACTAATCTCCGTGTCCCTCCTTCTGACCCGCCACATAAGTTAAGTATTTTAAGGTATATCATTTTTCACTCACTTGCACACAGTACACATTAACTGGGTTGTGAATACTGGCTTTATTAACCAATATAAGCTTGCCTGTACTGTGATGTAATGTGTGGAATGTTTAATTGATATAAATGCAGTGTCATAGAATATTAGTATTAGATAAGCCTGTACTGTCATGAGGAGCAGATCACCCTGCCTATAACTGCATGTGGGCCTCATTTAGACTTATATGCTATTAATGACTTATACACCACTACTGATTCGGACTACTGTCATAATTTGGCACGGAGTTGAATGGAAGGAGGCCCTCAGCAGAGAAAGTACTGCACTTTAATAGAAAAGGCAGTCTATGCAACTTATTTTTTCTTAAACTTTATTTTCCATTTTTTCAAATAAGGTACTGTACACACTCAACAATCAATAATCCCATGGTAGTTGTTGCAATCCATCTCCATTTACATGCAGTTGTACTTTAAAGTGCCCGCTAGAGACTGTGTTAAAGATCAGTCCCCCCAAGTTCAGGTGGGGTTGTTGTTTACTCATCAGTGTAAGTAATGTCCTCATGATACCACACCGGGCACAACAAGCAATCATTGTTGTTCATGGTTGAATTGACGGAGTCCTCAAGCACAAGGATATACGTGCGCAACGGCTGCCGTATGTCTCTCAGTATGAATGCTGGTGGCTGTAAATGTGCGTAGAGTTCACTATTCTTATTGCAATATATTAAGCTGTTGAGCCATGCCTTTTGCACTGGTGGATGCCTGCTCCCCAAGCGTAAGGCCACCTCCCCCTTAATGAGCAAGAGCGCAATGGCTATGAAGTAGCACGATGCTTCAGAGAAGTCATGCACAAACCCCAGAAGTGCCAGTAATTGGGCGAGTCATTCGTGACAGTTCTGCAAATATAGTCTGCCAACACTTGGCCACCTTTTAGCAGGTCCACGGCATGTGAGCAAAGTCGGCGGATGGTGAATAACATTTGGGACATGCATGGGAACGGAAGGGGTCCATCTGATGAACTTTAGTCTGTGTAACATATGCCCGCCATAGAACCTTAAAAGGCAGCAGTGTATGACTGTGATTTAGTGATACTCGGTAATCAATGGGGTAGGGAGGAGGAATAGGTGTCCATTTGCTTCCAGGGGCAGAGTCAGCACAAGTGGCGGAAGTCTCCTCCCACGCGGCTCGGTGGCTAATAGTTTTGCCGGTATCCCCTGACGAAGCCTCTTGATATTTAACATTAGATTGAAAGAGCTAGACTGGCTACCGACACTTTAATCAGTAAGCCATAACAGTAACTGCACAAAAGGTGTAAGTAACTATTTTATGTTTGTATGTTTGTTTAGTCCTGACGAAAGCCCTGCAGACTCCGTTGAGCCATAGGGGGCTGAAACATGTCGACACCATTTTTCAAGTTACACTTCTAGATCCAGTTACTCGATCTAGCACAAGTACCCAATATGTTTTATCTTTAGATCCACACTCATTAATAAAATCCTGGAGCGTGGACCTAATTTGTAACTCACATTTTTCGGGGTCATTTTTTACTTCACTTTCCTTTTGATCTCTGGACACTGCAACTCTAAACCAGAGGGGCCTCTGGATGAGGCAGGCACCAAGCACGTTTTATGGTATCCAATGATAACTGCCACAACTACAATGTAGGGGGGGATGAAAGATATATACCGCAATACCAACAAAACATTGTGTTTTTGAGGATATCATACTAAGTCTAACCAAAAGTTTAGAATTGTTACAAGTGTCCATTTTCCGCATGTGATTTAGTGATACCAGGCGTGTCTGTATACAGCAGTGGTGCCATTGGAAGTCAGTCAGTGGGAGTTCGAGGTCCTGTCTCAGACAACTTAACGACAGACGAAGTGCAACGGATACAAGCCAGATGTGAAAGGTCGAGAAGAAGCCTAGGTACGGCACAAGTATTATTTAATTGCCTGTGGCATTTGGCGTATTTTGGCTGTGAAGTTAATTAAGGCATACTTGTTGTTCAGAGTGGCGGTTGACTAGAAGCGTGGCCGTTTACTTGACTAACGATTCAGATGCGTCCTGCATTGTTGTCAGTAGCAACTGAGAGTGCTGCAATCTTCGAACTTGACTGCTGTAATGTGACATGTGAACTGCTTTACGAGGAAATTCTTCAAGAGCCTTGCTTTGTAAACATCACACGCCACGTTAGTGTGACATGACGTGCCGCCATCTTGATTTGGGCCACTTTAACGTGGATCGCAGTTTGAGGAGAATCTGAACAGTGGCGTGTGAAAGCACATCAGCGCATTTAATCAAACAAAAAAAAAACAGCGGTGAGACAAATATAAATTAGAAATGCCACAGTTTACTTGTGAAACTTTATACTGGGTGTCGGAGGAGTTGTATTCATTTGTACAGCTTCATAATATTATGTGGTACTTTGGCAAATCCTGTAAAGACACTTAACTTAAAGCATTTGATGACCACTAATACTAAGTGGAGGAGAAAAAAGAAATCATAATTTACAATCAGGATAGTGGAAGAAAATTTTTCCAAAAACAAAAGTAGTAGGAAGATTAATAATCATACATATATTTAAAAAGGAAAAGCATAACAGAGTTATAAAACACCATGGCATAGAGTAATGCTTAAGTCGATCTGCTGCATTTTTAAATGAAGCAGGAAAACCATCTATGTGTTGAATGAGCTGACACAGATCATTTGAAAATTATTTAGTGGCTAACGATGGAAAAGATTTTGATGCAAGAAAGAAAAAAGCCATATTGTTTCAGTAGCTTGGTAATGCTGGTCAAGAAATTTGTTATAGTTTGTCAGAGTATGAGAATGCGTCCGGTCAGTTCATACCTTTGGACGAGTATCAAGAAGCAGTTAAGTACATGGAGAAGCGATTCACAGAGGAACCAAATATAATGGTAGGAAGACACAAATTTTAAATGTGCCAACAATTGGAGCACAAAACTATTGAGGAGTATATATCGCAGCACTCAGAGTACTTGCATCCGAGTTGTGAGTTCAGTTAAATGGTTGACATTTATATCAGGGATCAATATGTTTTTCATTACCATTATAAGAAAATATAAGCAAGGCTATTAGAAGAGAGTGACATTGCTAAGGGCACTAAGCGTTCTTTAATTTCATTCAAAGTGTTGGCCACTGAAAATACAGTCATCTAATGTATTTTCTCTACAGAAAAGAAGAAATATGAAAATAGACCAAGTGATTAGTTTAAAAGTAGCAGAAATAACGAAAACAAAAAAAAATTTTGTTACTGGTGTGGCTCAAAGAGTCATAGAGTCATATGGCGGACTTTCAAGGATGCCCAGCTACTTGCAAAAGAGGAGTTCAATGTCTTAAGTTTGGTCAATTTGCTTCGGTTTGAAAAAAATTGAAAAGCAGCAGTTTTACAAAGGTGAAAGTGAGTACTATAGAGGATTTGGATGAAGAAATATGCTCCAACATAGTACTAACAGTGGAAGATTATTCAGGTAAACTTATAGCACCACTAGGTATTGTGCAAATAGGGTAAATGGAGTAACAGTTTATGACGGACTCAGGGTTACCTATAACCATCATATCCGATCAAATGTATTATAGGTGTTGGCAACAGGTCAAATTACAAGATACTAATGTTAATCCAAATGCATTTGGAGAATTTGATATACATTTGCTAGGATTCTTTGAGGAAGCAATACGTTTTAAAGAAAGGACTATCAACACTAACATGTATGTTGCTGAAGGAGGCAGGAACATAGGAGGGTGTAAGGACTTGGGAAGACTTGGTCTTGGGCTGTCTTTGCTGATCACATTGGATGTGTAAAAGGGTCATCAAATTGAAAGACCGAGCAATTCCCATTAAACACAAAGTAAGGCCAGTATTTCTTCTGTAAGAAGTGATTTTAAGTTGTTTTCACTAGATACACTATGTAAAGAAGGAGGAATTGAACGCACTGGCTCTTCTAAATGGATTTCCGCGATAGTAGTTTCTAAAAAGAAAATAGAAAATTTTAGGCTGTGTGATGACTTGAGATCTCTGAATAAAAATATAATAGTGGACTGCTATCCACTACCCAAAATTCAAGTAATGCCTGCTGCCACGTGTGGTTCAAAATTTTATTCATGGATAGAACTCAAGTAAGCATATCACCAAGTGAAATTATTGAATGGATCCAAAGATTATACACATTTGTCACTCCTTTTGGAACCTACAGGTATGTGAGGTTATCTGTTGGGCTAGCCTCCGCTGCTAACGTTTTTCAGAACTTAATGGACATAATTTTTAAGGAAGTAAAAGGCATGGAAAAATTCCAGGATGATCTCTTGGTACATGCAAGTACGATACAAGAGAAAAGCAGCAAAACTTTGAAAACAGTGCCATCCATCCTTAACAAAAGAGGCACGACTGTCTCAAAAACTAAATGTACGTTTTTACAGGACAAAATAGAATATTTAGGATATATGTTTACTGCAGAAGGAATAAAACTCAAGAAAGGTTGGTCAAAGAAATAAGTGAAGCACCAAAAGCAGGTGACAAAGAGGCACTCATCCTTTATGGGACTTAGTAACTATTGTTCACGATTTATTGTAGGGTGAGCAGATAAGGTGGGCCCCATGCACAAATTGTTGAGGAAAGGTGCCAAGTTTGAGTGGGGAAAAGATCAAGACAAGGCTTTCAGAAAACTAAAAAAGTAATTGTTTTTTTGCACCAACGGTGCATCCATACGACTCCAATGGGAAAACATTATTACCGTAGATGCAAGAGAGGTAGGCATTGGAGTGGTATTTACACACCGAAAAAGGGAGGAAAGAGTACACGGTTGCCTTCTTTTCTAGATGATAAAGGAACGTGTAGTTTTTCTACAGCACAATAGAAAGAGAAACACTAGCATGTGTTTGAGTGCGATAAAGTTAAAGATGTACCGGAGGGGAAAATAATTTGAATAGGTAACTGATCATAAACCACTTATTTATATGATGGATGGGTGTGGCAGAGGTAGTGGAAAAGCATATTTCGGATTAGTCAGATTAATTGCAAAATTACAGGAATTTAACTTCAAGATCAAACATATTTCTGGTGGTTTAAATAGTTGTGCTGACTTTGTCCAGATTGCCAATATTAGATCAGGTAGATGAGTGTTTGGAAGACAAGGAATGTCTTGTAGCCTCCATAGATGCCATAAAGCTTAGTGAAGGGGTTATTTCAGAAAAGGAGTGGTTGGAGGCATTAAAAGAGGACAAAATGTCACAGAAAGTGATGTGAGTATTTAACTAGTAAATGGCCACCATTAGGGAAATTAGACAAATGTGAAACAATTAACAATATAGAATGATATGCTGTTAAGACACAATGTATTTGTGCCACCTTATCAACTTAGGAAGAAATGGATTCATTTAGCACACAAAGGACACCCAAGTACCACTGCTACAAAAAAGTTTGAGAAATTATTTCTGGTGGCCTTGCATGGATGCGGATATGAATACCTATGTTGATGTGTGTACAATGTTGAAGGGCTGACAAACATTGGAAAACTAGTAAAAACTAAATGCATTTGGTTGTCATTCCTGATGGATCTTGAACCAAAGTTGCTATTGATTACGAAGGTCCATTCAATATTTTGGAAGCCAATTGTAAGTATCTTGTGGTCCTATCAGATTACTACACCAATTGGATTCATTAAGAATTTCTTCCGAATATTCCTACAAATGTGATTATTGAATTTAAAAAAACAAATTTTGCACTGGAAGTTTAGCCAAATATATTAGTTTCTAATAATGGGACACAACTTGCATCTACTAAAATGACCGATTTTTTTAGACCAGCTTGGAATAAAACAAGAAAAAAACTCCAAAATGGTCCATCTCCCAATGGATTTGTGTAAATAGATTTTTAAAGGAAGGTGCACAGTTGGCTTTTGCCTCACATTTATCTGTAAGACAGTATATTCACGACAAAGTAAGCAGTTAACATAATACAGTTAATAAAACAACTGGCTTTTCACCATTGTATTTAATGAGAGGAAGAGGTAATACCGTTCTCACCCCAAAATTTGGTAACTTGCTTAATACTAAAAAACAATGCGAAAAAGTTGATGATAGGCAAGTAAAGGTTCAGCAAATAATTGTTGATAAACAGAAGGTAACCAAGAATTAGCATGATGGGGTTAACAGAACAAAAAAACAAAGTAATTGAAAAAGAAGACTGGGTTATTATCAAAAAATCTGTGAAAGTGCAAAAAGGGGCATCAGTATTTACTTCTCTGTTTTATGTTGTTGAAGTTTCAAACAGTGCTGATTTGTTCAAGGATAAGGGATGGTGGAGGAAAATTGATGTTGTGAAGTTGAAACCAGGCCAAGAAGAACTTCTAATGCATAAACAATCTAGACATTTTTGTAGAAGTGATCACTTCTTGTGGGATGGTGTAGGACATGATTGTTCTGCAAGAAGTCACTCAACACGTGAAAGATCAATAGGGAGCAACATAATTAGTACTGGGAGAGATGATGGGTTTAGCGATGCAAACATAAATCATTCTGACGATTCTGACAAATACAATGTCAGCAAGAGTATCGACCCATCCAAAGAACCAGTACTTATTTCCCAAGAAAATGTTGATAAGTGGTAGTCACAACTTAAACAGGAGTGAAGTCATACCTAATGAATATGTTGTTTCACATAAGGTAAAGGGTGATATGCTGGCAGGATGTTGAAATCAACAAGGAGATTTGAGGATTTTGTTTCATATTGATCTTTTAGTTTTATTAAAAGAGATGTTGTACAAAGTAGGTTAAGGCATATCATTTTTCATTCACTTAAACACAGTAAACTTTAACTGGGTTGCGAATACTGGCTTTATTAACCAATAAGAAATTGCCTGTACTGCGATGTAATGTGTGTGAAATGTTTAATTGATATACGTGTGATGTCACAGAATGTTGGTATGTGCTTTCAAGAGGAGCAGATCGGCTTGCCATCACCTGCATGTGGGCCTCATTTATACTTATATGTTAAGAAAGACTTATTAACAACTACTGATTCTGACCGCTGTCATAACACAGACAATGGGCTAAAAGGGGCAGGGATTCAGGAGTGCTGGATTAGAGTGTTCCAGTCAGGGCAGCCAATCAGATTTCTTTGTTTATGGGCAATAAATACTACATAGGTCTGCTCAGGAAGCATTCTGAAGCTGTAAGATTACTGCTTGTATGCCAGTTCAACTTCTCTTTCTCTTTCACCTTCTCCTTGTACACGGATCCATCTCTACCTCTATCCTCTGTACAGCCTCTCAGTTTATCTAGCCTTTGTTTTAAGAGTAGCTGGGCACTTTTTTTACTCAGAGATGGGTGGAGCAATTTTTCATGTGCCTCCATCAATCAATCAACTCAGATTTATAAAGCGCAGCTAATTACCCGGTAGGGTATACATCTATGCATCCGCAGAGGAGTGGATAAGTATCTGTGACCGTAAGCTGCTAATCCCTCCGGGGTCGTGATGGCACGGAGGACGACATGTGTTTGAATTTCCTGCATCACATTTTTCCTCCGCTCTTGATCCTTTATCGCACTGGCAAGACTAATAGGAGCGGGCTTAACGGGCTAGCATAAGAAAACATAGCACTGGCATATTACAGCTAGAGAGATAATGGAAAAAGAAGGGGTGCGTGAAAAGTGATGGCAAGGGAGAGGAATGGCAGAGCGGGAAGGAAGATGCGATGGGATAGGACTTGTGTGGAGTGGAAGCAATAACTGTGGAGAACACAACTGGAAACAGCAAAGTACAGATGTGTAACTCCTGCAGTTGCTTCTCTTCTGCACTCTGTTGCTCCAAGAAGGATCCAAACAGGAAGCCGGTAGTAGCTAAGCTAGAAGTGACTGGGTGCACATAGCGAGAGCAGCCATTTTATAATGGGTTTATGCTCAGTTACCTTATATGACAGGCAATGTGCCCTTTTTGTGAAGTTTAATATGAAATGAAATATGTAATATAGTACAGAAGTTAAGCTTAGATGGAGGGGCAGCTTGGCATGGAGGTATGTGAGGGTTTCCAGGGCACACAGGGAAAAGAAGAGCAGAGAACGCACCAGTGGAAGGTAGGAGAAAGCAAAGAGGAGCAGACAGAGACCTACACAAGAAGCCGGACAGCAATTGTAACATGGTTCTAAGAAGGGTTTAGAGGGATGTCAGCATACGGGGGCAAACTAAGAGTGGACCCACCAACAGGAAGAAGCAATGAGGAGCAGACCGGTGGGGAGATTGAATAGTTCCTGATGCTTTACAATGCAAGCCGTCAATTGCAGGAGTAAGAATACATCTATTAGCCAAAAGTATGAGTTGGAAAAGAAATAAATACACAGCAGGGTGGAGTCAGCCTTTGATTGACAAAGTGTCAAGTTAATGGCCGAAAAGATGAAAGAGAAACCAATGGTTTAAGGAGGTGGCCCCAAAGCCCAGAGTAAGTTTATTAGAAACCACTGGTAGTTTTAACAACGGTGATATCAAATCCAGACCTAAAAAGAAGGGCCCGCCAGTAGTAGAGAGGCCCACTGCACAGCAACAAAACATGGCGGCATATCATGCAATGACAGAAGACCCTTCAGACCCTTCTTGTCTCAGGACGTTGCAGCCCTATTGCCATTAGTGTCAGGGCAAGAACATAATTTACCTACTGCTTCCTGCTTGTGGGTTCTCGCCTTCAGCTCTGGCCCATAAACGCAGGTGCGGATAATTAACAGCTGTTATGCCTGCAGCTGCGGGAGATAGAACTAAAATGATATCTTTGTAGGAAGCAAGGTTTAATTGACAAAGCAAAAAAGCGGAGGTTAGCTTAAATAAAATGTAGCATGTACTTACAGACATGTTCATGGTCTTACAACATGCCGAATCATGAGTGCGCCAAGCCTGTGCCAGCATGTCCTGGCATAATATCACCAGGAAGCACCACATTGGGCAGGCTATGGCGAGTTTGTAGTTTAAGAAAAAATGGAATTTGGTTTGAGGGTGCAAGTAAAAACTATAAACCCATTTTCGGATTTATAACAAAGATCGTAACTTCAAATTGACTTTTTGTCCGAGCAGTAACTTTTACTTCAGAGGTTACTTAAGCATCTAACGAACTTAAAGACGGCTGCAGGAAGGTCTAGGAAGCTTTGCAGAAACACAACACTCGCTCTGCACCTCAGTACAGACTGACACCGTCACTGCACATGCGTATGTTGCACACAGCTCACGGGCAGGTGGACAGCAGTGGAGAACTGTACATGTCTGCTGATGAGGGCCTTACGGGGGGGGGGGGGTGTGCATAAGAAAGGGAGGAGAGGTAGACCATTATACAGATTTAATGGCGGGGGGTTACAACGTAGAGGGGAAGGGTGCTCAGGTGATGCCATAGGGGGTGGCCCTGGCAGCGAGGTGACTGACGTGGAAACGTGGGGTTGTGAGTAGGTGGAAACTTTTCAGGCGCTCTAAAGTATTAACATTAGGTAAATTCACATTATTGCTAACAAAAGTAAAATTAAAAAATAAAACATTGACTGTCGGAACCGATGGGAAGAAGGACAGATATAGGGGTCAAACCTATTTTGGGACAAAAACTATTAATGATGGAAGACCCTTCATTCAAGCCATAATACGATAAATATATCTCAGATACTTGGAGCAATGACCGTTTCGGGCTAGAACAGAAAGGTGTCTAATTCTACCTCAGCCTATAGAAGTCATTACTTGAAAATGTGAATGCACACAATATGAGATAGGGTGCCACAAAATGTGCAAAAAGATTTAGTGTCTAACATAAAAAAGTGCTTTCACAATATATAGTTTGCAGATAGTAGCAGTCAGATTGTACCTAAGGCAAATATTTAGTATAAGTCTCCATTAATAGGACGCCCTTCAGAACTACATTAAAAATAATATAACGTTGTCACCATGAAGCTTCCAGTGATTTCAAAGAAAGCTTATACAACCTCCCAAGTAGCTTTGACATTTGCTGATTAACCAATTGTACACATTCACATTTCTTTCTGGCACCCTAGTGAGAGGCCGCGTTCCTTCTTAACTTCTCTCTCTCTATTTCTCATGGCCGCACATCACAGCCATAGGCACCTCACATTTGACCTTCCCCTTCATGGACGGTTGTGATTTTTAACAAAAAGAACTGAATTGTTAATTAACAAGGGATGCTATAAACCTTGGCGGTCAATTCTGATCAGGTCACATACCTGCATTAATTAACAAAGAAACTTACTGAACAAAGCATTGCTCAAATTCACAAGTTTTTTTAAATGTGATGGTCACTTCTGCAGCTGAGTGTTTGGCATGGCAACCACACGATACGAAGTGTGGCTCAATGGGTATAGCGGCAGACCCTGATGCAGAAGTCTAGAACGGGACAAGGGTTCATTTCCCCACCTTGGCGGGTCTTGGGCTCAAAATTCCACGGACCTGATCATTCTCGCCTCGGTGCCTATTCCAATCATGGAGTCCCACTCTGCAACTCTGGGCAATAGCTTGCTTAATCTCCACAACGGCCCCCACAACGCTAAGGATGCCTGGCCTCCACCTTGGGGGTGCCTAGGAGTGAACGGCCTCACAGGGAAAGCCAGGATGGGTTCCACAGGGGCATTCGTACAAGCGCCTTGTGACCCTTGCGGGTGAGTAGTGCGCTATACAAGTATCAATTTACATTACATTACATTACGGATCGTAAGCTGGAAATACATTTCCCCTTTTTCACCTACGAATAGGTGTAGCCAATATACTGTTTGATACATACGAATACAATGCAGAGAGAGTGGGGTTTCATCAGCCTTCCTCATCCAATGGCTGTTTTAAGAGTGGCAAGTGGTTGGGTAGGCTTTCAACACAATGGCATTTCATGGAAGGGCACATGGTACTTGAAGTGGGTACCCGGTTTAAAAATCTTCCCTGTTAACCAGATCAATAGCTGTCTGCCCCCATACATAATGACTTTTCAAAAAGCTTTAAAAAGAAATCCAAGATGACTGCTTAGCTTGTATCCGGATGCAAGACAACCATCTTGTAGTCGTTTTTCTGGTGCAATATAAACAAGCATTAGAAATGCAATAGGTCTCGCAGCATTAGAGTTAGTGCTTTTAGAATTGTTAATGGGTTTTTTTGTAAATCTTTAGCATGAGGGTGAGGGTGGGTGAGGGTGAGTGAGGGTGGGTGAGTGTGAGTGAGGGTGAGTGTGGGTGAGTGTGTGTGAGTGTGGGTGGGTGAGGGTGAGGGATTGAGGGTGAGGGGTTGAGGGTGAGTGAGGGTGAGGGGTTGAGGGTGAGTGAGGGTGAGGGGTTGAGGGTGAATGAGGGTGAGGGAGGGTGAGGGGTTGAGGGGTTGAGGGTGAGTGGGGGTGAGTGAGGGTGAGGGGTTGAAGGTGAGTGAGGGTGAAGGTGAGTGAGGGTGAGTGTGGGTGAGTGTGGGTGAGTGTGGGTGAGTGTGGGTGAGGGATTGAGGGTGAGGGGTTGAGGGTGAGGGGTTGAGGGTGGGTGAGGGGTTGAGGGTGGGTGAGGGGTTGAGGGTGAGTGAGGGTGAGGGTGAGTGAGGGTGAGGGGTTGAGGGTGAGGGGTTGAGGGTGAGTGGGGGTGAGTGAGGGTGAGGGGTTGAGGGTGAGTGAGGGTGAGGGGTTGAGGGTGAGTGAGGATGAGGGGTTGAGGGTGGGTGAGGGTGAGGGTGAGTGAGGGTGAGGGTGAGTGAAGGTGGGTGAGGGGTTGAGGGTGATTGAGGGTGAGGCGTTGAGGGTGAGTGAGGGTGAGGGGTTGAGGGTGAGTGAAGGTGAGGGTGAGGGTGAGTGAGGGTGAGGGGTTGAGGGTGAGTGAGGGTGAGTGAGGGTGAGGGGTTGAGGGTGAGTGAAGGTGAGGGTGAGTGAGGGTGAGGGGTTGAGGGTGAGTGAGAGTAGTTGAGGCTGAGTGAGGGTGAGTGAGAGTGAGGGTGAGTGAGGGGTTGAGGGTGAAGGTTTGAGGGTGAGGGGTTGAGGGAGGGTGAGTGTGGGTGAGGGTGAGTGAGGGTGAGGAGTTGAGGGTGAGTGAGGGTGAGGGTGAGTGAGTGTGAGGGGTTGAGGGTGAGTGAGGGTGAGGCTGAGGTGTTGAGGGTGAGTGAGGGTGAGTGAGTGTGAGTGAGAGGTTGAGGGTGAAGGGTTGAGGGTGTGAGGGTGAGGGGTTGAGGGTGAGTGAGGGTGGAGGGTGAGGGGGTGAGGGTGGGGGGGTGAGGGTGTGAGTGTCTGATTGATTCAGATGCACCGTCTCTCACCACTCCCTTTTGTACCACTTATTTGATAACGGCAAAAGTGCCAACAATGGTCCCTTCACTACAGCTCTAGGCAGAGCCTTGGGGTGATGACGGGCCACAGAAGGTCCCCAGGAAGCTGGACTTTTAAAGAATACATCCAGGAGTCGGCCGGCAATTATTCATCTGTCACCTCCTGCTGTACAGCATTGGTCTCCGTAATGCTGCAGAACAGCAACTGGAGTGCACGCAGGGGCAGCCACAGGTCTGCTCAATGCTAAGCAGACATTGAATCCGACTGGCACTGCCAGACCAAGCCCAACGAAATAATTATTAGGGGGTGTACCACTCCATCCTTGCTTGTGACTGACGCGGAAGACCAGTGAGTGAAGGAGGCGACATTCTGAAAAACACCCGGACCGAGTATCCTGCTGGAAGGCTCTACAAATACCATCTGGGAATGTTCCAGAAGGGAACATGAACAGAATGCCTGGGACCTTATCTTCGTTATTACACGGACACCCAAAGAAGTAAATGTAATAATGAGTGCGTATATTGTCCATTATCACTCAAATATGAAAGCCAAAATACAAGTGAGTAAATACACAATTGCGGCTATTAGGTGGAGTTGGTTACGAGCACAACACATCGAGGGCAGTTTTATGTCCAGTACTGTGTACTGGGCTAGGCAGCAAGGCGAACGTCAAGTCTGTGCTTTCATTTATTCCTCAAGTGCCCACCCTGCCAAGTCTGTCCTGGGCCTGTGCCTTCACAGCCTGCCTGGCCCAGTTCAGCAGTCAGCCCTCTGCTGCGGATATCTACCGGGAATCTCACACGCTGCCCCAAGCAGGCGCAGTGATGACTGCATTAGAGAGCACGGCAGTGATTGGCCGAGTCATGTCAAGAAGACACCACTAATAATGTAATAATAAGCAATACTCATTCACCATGCCTGAACCAAGGTGAGCCTGCATGTTAACACATACCAGCGTTCTCTTACCTAGTTATATTCATTTTGAACAGTTATCAGGAATTCCGACCGCAGGTGAAGAAATGTATAGCCCCGACCCAGTGCAGGGGCAGAGCAGCAGAAACCCCCGGCACAAATTAAGCCCTGCCTGCAGACAGACTCCTGCTCTCCTCTTATGAGCTCCCTCGAGAAACTAAAGTCCAGAGGTCCATCAATGTTCAGTTATCTGCCACTGGCTGAGATCTATCCGGGAAAGAAGCCTCACAGAAACGGATCCTGTAAAGCGTCATGTGTTTAACGAAGGCTCAAGTGGGCGCTGGGATTGTGCTTGAAGAGAAGCTCTCAGCCTCCTGCGGGCCCCTGTGTCCGGTTCTGACACTCAGAGCTCGGCTGGTGTTATTGAATGGAGTGGGGCAGAGCGGGGAGTTTGTTGGTGAATGGTGATGCTGTCGGAGGTAGCAGTCGTCGGGCATGCAGTGGTTTACGTTATGGTATAAGGGGGGTGGTTAGGGGCGGGGTTTATAAAACCATGCCTTGTGGAGTGCTCAGCCTTTCATCCCCGCTCTGCCCCCTTTGACCGGATCCCTCCTCGTCAGCTGCTCCGACCGGGCTTCTGAGGTCATGAAGATACTAAATTGCTATTTATGGATGCAATTTACCCGAGTTCAAGTGACTCGGGCTGTTGTCCGGATCTTGGGAAGATCACTCTAGTCCCGTGGCTGAACGCTTATTAACCAGACACTGTAGAGAACAGAAATATATTTACAAGCCCCCGAAGCACATCATGAAATACTGTGTGCGTCTCTGTTTGTGGCTGCACATGCTTGTCAGGAGCGGTGCGCGTGGTGAGATATGCATCAGCATCTGCTTGGGGTACAGCGTGTCTTCCTTCGCACAGTCTGCCGTGAGTCACACGCTGCGCCATGCGGCCCGTGGGCGTCTCGTGGGATCGGCTCATTCCTTTTCAAGTCACTGTTTCAAGGGGGGTGATTAAGCACTGGGCGGTGTGTGCAGCCCCGCTCCCCTTTGCTGAGATGTATGTGAAAGTCTATGGCCACACATTGTTCAGCCTGTTTCTGAAGGCTCCAAATGTTGGCAGGAGTGAACGCGTCAGGGAGATAGAGGGACCACCCCCAAATTATTCTGAGATCAACCCTGCCCCAGCTTGCTCAATGAGAATCGCCTCCCAGCTACTAATATTAGTGGTGTCTTAATAGCGAACATATCACGAGATTACTTCAGTGGAAAGGCTATTTAAATTACCAGCAGTGATCACCTTGGTGCAGGGTTTCCAAGAGTAATGAAAACAAGACGGAGGGAAGAGAGGGGAGGGGGGAGGAGAAGTGCGACAGGGGAAATGCGAGACGGCGGGCAGGGGAGGGGGCGGAACGGGGGAGGGGGCGGAGAGGGGAGAGGTGCGACACGGCAGGCAGGCAGGGGAGGAGAGGAGGAGGGGGGAGGAGAGTAGGGGAGGCACGGCCTAGCGGCCGTGCAATCAAGTAGTGAGGAGGCGGAGCTGGGGGAGGCTGTGGAAGAGAGTAGGCAAGGCGACACGGCGGGAGGGGGCGGAGCGGGTAAACAAAGACGGACATGCACGCGCCCGTGACTTTTAAGGTCAATGCGCATGCGCATAAGCTTAATGCGCATGCGCATTGACCCTAAAAGTCACGGGCACTGCAAGGAATCGCCACGATTCCTTGCAGTGTGGATAAAGAGTGGATAACTCGCAATACTCTCGCCTTGCTCGATGCGCATGCGCATCGACAGGCGAGACCTAAAAAGTATTACAAGCTGTTGCGCATAAGGCTAGTGGCTGCGTTTATGCCAGTGCAATTCATGAGTGCATTGTAGCAAATTTAGAATGGGCCTGCTGAAAGGCACAGAGAAAAAGAAAATGTGGCAAATAGGATGCCGCCATCTGAAATACTCTCAATATTAATATGACAGGCTGCAAAGTGCTTATTTGGAGGAAATCGATGATCACTTTAAGTAGAACACTTTACAACACGCATTATTGGTCGGATTTACAGGTTTTGTAATATCATTAATTTCCTTGTGCTTCTTGAGGAAATTTATCACGAGTTTTGGACGCCACTGTAAGTTACCAATAAACAAAGATAGTAAAATACAATTAAAATGACAATGAAAACATTTGAAAAACATAAAGACGAAAGGCTCATCGTCCTACCTTTCTTCTACACTTGTAGGTAAACAAAGCTGTGGAGATGCTTTAGATCATCCTTTGCACCCTCATGCTATCCAGACCTGAAAAGGACTGAGTGATGAAACTTACTCACTGACCTCCTGTGCTGCCTTTGGCTGGATATGAAGATTTGCATCTTGAAAATTTATCAGCGACCAAATAACCTGGATTTCTCTTCCTTCCTCTTTCATGTGCAGCTCCAGCTGGTAAGATACAAAAATAATAAGCTCAGTAAACATCAAATAATAAAAGATGAAGCACGCCTCTCCTTTATTCCTCCTGCATTTGCAGCACCACATGATTATTAACACAAAGCACCACATTTTACTACAGTTGCTTATCACAGTACCTGAAGGATTTAAGGGGAAATGTATTATGTGGTGGTAAAAATAAAATGACATTGCAATATGGTAAAGCAATGGTAGCCCTGCTAACAAGCAACAGGCAGATACTGAAATAGAACCAAGGAGTCTTAAAAACATAAAAATCATTTGAAATGACTACACATTTGTGCTATGGCATAGATTTTCAAAGTATGCTAATACATCTATCACAATCCCATTGAGCTAAAAACAGTGGCTTTTAGATTTCTGTTGTGAACATGATAAACATGTTTAGCAAATTAAAAATGTAAAACAGGTTTTCAATTTCATAGATAGCAAGTACACAATATAGAAATATACAAATATTTTGGAAGAACGAGATTTGATCATAGTCTGATGGGAATTCATGTTGCGGTTCATTTAAGGGAATGCAGACAACCATCAGGACTCTGCTAAGACTGGTTCCCTAAGAATGTTTTTGCACGGTTCTGCACCTTTTTTGGCTGCAGCTGAGAATGTGGGCCCAAACCAGACCCAGATACCTTGGATGGCATACCTAATCAGGCTTCATAATGGTTTGTAACAAATGCTAAACCAGTCTCTTACTCCTTCCGGGGTAGCACCCAGGAACAATGTCATGATCGAGTAGTTTAATGACTGGTAGCCTTTACTGTCTCAGTCAATGGCCATTATGAACAAAAAAAAGTAACTATGTGCACCATAATGCCTGGCAGGCTGAGTGGCAATAGAACTGGTAAATGCTTGGCTAAAACCTTGGCCCCAAGCTTTGAGGAAGTACAGTGTACTTTGAAGTAGTCCATGGCGGTGAACTCCGCTCCGTTAGCTTGCAGATTTTTCACACTTTGTATTCCGCGGAACTCATGGAGTGCAGAAAACTCTGCTCCGCATAGTGCAGTGGAGTTTTTTTCCTTACTCGCACATGGTAAGTTGTGGATCGCGAGCTGGCGCTTGGGCAGAATTTCTACACGAACGGCAGGAAGAACAGCGCACATGGCAGTTTGCACTGCACTCTACCCCTAGAGGAACTTCACAAAACATGTTTGTTACTTCGCAACTACACCCAGGCATACTTGGAAGCAGCCCTTCAATTAACAAACTAGTCCTTTTTCTAAATTATTATTATTTTTTTTTAAATCAGTTTATATCCAACCATCTTATTGTTTTACTATCAAGGCATTACTCCCAAAATCGAAAGTATCCAGGCCCAGGTGGAATTTCCATTATACTAGCTTAATCTCGCAGAATTTGAGTAATTTTGCAGTGTGTTTGTTATATTAATTTCCCAAAATCGAAATGTTACGCCTCCTCGCATAATCACACACCATTCGCAAAAAAAATTGCATAAGTTCGCAAGAACAACATGAACAACCAAGAATGCGAGCAGCTGCTTTTTGTGGCTTTGTGCACCACATGCATCCTTGTGTCGACAACTGATGCAAGGATAGGTTTACTACAATATAGCACCAATGTCAGTTTGGCATCTCGCATATTTATGCACAATTTCTCGTCATTTCCAAAATGTATTTTTACACAAAAACAAATAACCCAATTTTAATTATGCACTTTTTGCAGACCTCTAAAGGTACTCCAAGCACCGATTCTAGTTAAATTGAAATTCAGAAGGTTCAGAGTGGTCTCCCAGCCAATTGAGAGCAACATGCAAAATACCATTTAGAACAGCACAGGTTTATTTGCAACTCAGTTGTATGTCCCCAGCATGCATGAAAAGGATGCAAAGCACACACTATGGATGAAGGACATGACAGAACTGATGATTGCAGAAGAACTCTGAAAGAAGTTAGTCTGCATGGACCATACAATGGATGAAAACCTAACGACCCGGAGACAATTATTGAACTCAACGCATCAGAAAATGAAAATGAGTCTAATTAGCGGATTAAGATGCCATACTGCCAAAAGGAAAATTCAAATAGCAAATGCTGAAAAGTACTATTGCTCACATCACTAGAGGTAGTCTCAAATCAGAATATAAAAAGAAATATGAAAATTATGCCTGTGTGGACAGATAACATATGCTGAATCTTTTAAGCAAGGCCGCACTTGAAATTTATGAAATTAACAGTATAACAAATAAAAATATTTTTTTTAATGTAAGCGAGGTACACCATTTCTACTCACTTTAGCAAAACTAATAAATCTACATCAATATTTGTTTTGCCCTTCGTATTTATGTTTTAGAAAAGGGGGTGGTGATGAACAGAGTGTCTGAGTTAGGCAGACCACTCTTACCCAGTCCAAAGATCAGGGCTTGATCCATCACCGTTATTTATCTCACTGCCCCATCCCAGCTCAGAACCTGGCTATATGCAAATCAGTCTGTCCCTGGCCCAGTGCATCATGGGAACAGGGCAGACTAAACTACCAAGCCAATTCTTCACCAGAAAGGAGACAAGCTACCGGGGACCGGTTTCTGGCATTTCAGCCTTCTTCGGCCCGGCTTGCTTGAATCCTGATGGAGCAGTGAGAAAGGGACTCATGTCTGAGTATACCCTGCCACACCTATAGTGGCCAAAAACGATTTAGAAAAGGGGGTGGTGATGAACAGAGTGTCTGAGTTAAGCAGACCACTCTTACCCAGTCCAAAGATCAGGGCTTGATCCATCACCGTTATTTATCTCACTGCCCCATCCCAGCTCAGAACCTGGCTATATGCAAATCAGTCTGTCCCTGGCCCAGTGCATCATGGGAACAGGGCAGACTAAACTACCAAGCCAATTCTTCACCAGAAAGGAGACAAGCTACCGGGGACCGGTTTCTGGCATTTCAGCCTTCTTCGGCCCGGCTTGCTTGAATCCTGATGGAGCAGTGAGAAAGGGACTCATGTCTGAGTATACCCTGCCACACCTATAGTGGCCAAAAACGATTTAGAAAAGGGGGTGGTGATGAACAGAGTGTCTGAGTTAAGCAGACCACTCTTACCCAGTCCAAAGATCAGGGCTTGATCCATCACCGTTATTTATCTCACTGCCCCATCCCAGCTCAGAACCTGGCTATATGCAAATCAGTCTGTCCCTGGCCCAGTGCATCATGGGAACAGGGCAGACTAAACTACCAAGCCAATTCTTCACCAGAAAGGAGACAAGCTACCGGGGACCGGTTTCTGGCATTTCAGCCTTCTTCGGCCCGGCTTGTTTGAATCCTGATGGAGCAGTGAGAAAGGGACTCATGTCTGAGTATACCCTGCCACACCTATAGTGGCCAAAAACGATTTAGAAAAGGGGGTGGTGATGAACAGAGTGTCTGAGTTAAGCAGACCACTCTTACCCAGTCCAAAGATCAGGGCTTGATCCATCACCGTTATTTATCTCACTGCCCCATCCCAGCTCAGAACCTGGCTATATGCAAATCAGTCTGCCCCAGGCCCAGTGCATCATGGGAACAGGGCAAACCGGGCCGAAGACGGCTGTAATGCCAGAAACCGGTCCCCGGGAGCTTGTTTCCTTCCCAGTGTAAGAATTGGCTTTTGTAGTTTGGTTTGCCCTGTTCCCATCATGCACTGGGACAGGAACAGACGAATTTGCATACAGCCAGGTTCTGAAACTGGGATGGTGCAGTGAGCTAAAAAACGGTGTTGGATCTAGCCCTGATCTCTTGACTGGGTGAGAGCTTTCTGCTTAATTCAGAGACTCTGTCCCTCACCACCCCTTGTTGTAAATATCTTCGTATTTATGTGACATAGCCATTGAAACGTATCCTTAAGAGCAAGTAGAAAATACTCTTTACGATGCAAGGACGAAGTATCCAAGAAAGGGTGCCACATACTTCACTTTCATACGGTTGAAGTCATAGGTAATTTTTAATAAGACTAAAATATACGCCATATTGTGAAACACCAGAACAGTAATGAAGGATGCCTCTAAAGAAATGCTATGGGCAGCTACTCTTTAAACAGAAGGTGAATAACCAAGTCCACCTTATTAGAATCGTATATAATGTCCTCGAGCCTTCCATAGGGTCCCCGAATTTCATCCATCTCTCTGGATTACCTACACAAGAATCTTAATCAATAGGGTGAATAGATGATACGTCAGCCATCTTTGTCAGGTAGAAGGTTCTAATTTGATCGCGTCCAATAAGAATATGAACCGTTGACGTAGTGTTTTTAATATGCTGTACGGAAGTGTATCAATGATGCTGGATCAAATTCAGATTTCAAATGAATGTCCATCCTACATAGGCACCATGACAGAGGAGCTTCCTAAGCCTGGCTACATCTCCTAGGCAAAGATCTTACTTAACAACTTCCTTCCTTTCTGCTTCTCGTGTATTTAAAAGGAAAGGCAACAAAGTCTTTATCATACTTGCTAGGACCTTAGCGTACAACTAGGAGTCAGTGTTGTTTAGAGCCGTTTATCAGTATGATACACAGTTTCATCTTGGTTTGGTTTTAGACTATGGGAAATTTCACATGAAACACGGGCCCTGCTCTCTTGAAAAAGTTGCAGAGACGAGTGAAGGTGGGCTTAGAGGGACTATGACATCACCTTATAGATCAAAGAATAAGAATGCTAGGTTGCACCCCCAAGGTTATATGTGCTACACAAGAAAGGCTCAATTACACATTCTCTTAGAATACAATTCATTTTGGGTAACACTCAAATACTTTAATCTCAGCTAATATACGTTTTGTCCTCTAGACTTTCTCATGGCTCCATAAGAAGCAGACTCCATTCTGTAGTTCCTCAGAATTCTCAAGTTCCGGACACGCTTTTATCAATACACAGCAAGTTGCCAGAAGGTCGGAGCCTTTGTGTAAGACAATGAGTTCAGTAAGTACTCCTAAATTACAGCAGCTGCTGCTGCCGCTTTGCTCCAATCAGGGGACTGCTATGGTATCTGAGGAGTGACATCCTATGCGGTAAACTCGAGAATCAGAATCACAGGAAATCAGCGTCTCTTGCCCCCTATACTTCACCTTGCATGGTAAGTATTATAGCCCCAGCTTAGTCACCTTTTTCATAAAAAATTAAAAAAGGTCTAGGTATACTTTTAATTTGTTTGAAAAAAACTTCCTCCACTATACGATCCAAAGTCACACTTCAATTACAATTCTTAAAGAATTGTAGACATCCTAAAGCGAATAATACAGGAATGCTTGCTCCCTATCTAACGTAACTCATTAAAGCATCCTTCTTGCAGAGTTCGGTCCCCCTCCCACCTCCACTTCTTATTTTTGGATGAATGGAGAAAGACACCAAGTTAGCTCAAATGTTTTCTTTCCCCCTCAATGTAAAAAACTGTTCTCATTCTCAAAGAACCGCAAACCAGTGTGAAATATATTGGCTTTAGACTCAAAGGTGATCTACAAATCATACGGTAGATCTGGCATGTAACATTAAGAAGGCCCTGCAATCTGGCTCAATAGTCTGCGCAGACCGGATTCCTCTTTCTGATCAGATTTTAGGTGTTCTTTTTTATTGGGTAGGCATAGCTGCCAAGGTTTGAAATTGCTATGTGTGACATTTTCATAATTTCTGTGTAATTATGAGGGACATTTCAATGACTATGAGTGACACTTTCTCTCGAGTAAAATCAAGCAATGAAGACGAGGGAAACATATAGGTTACAGCCAGCCAGGATGCTGTTGTGTGTAAAACATATGTCCCCTTATGGGAAAATCCGAATATATGGCCGACTGACACACACCAAAAGAGAAATGAATAATGTTTGACACAGGCAACAAAAGGGGTGTGCAGTTATATATATATATATTTTTTTTTAATTTTTAAAACCTTTATTTGAAAGAGTGCACACAGCTAATCAGCCTGATATCCCGGAGGCAAAGCAGCATTTGCAAACAGGAGAGCAATAGTGCAAGAATCAATGTCACAGCGCAATGAAGGTTGATTTTATCATTTTGTTGCATGAAGGAACAGAAAAGAAAGAAAGAGAAAGGCACCAAAAAGGCGCAGAAAGAGTGGCAATGGGGCAAAAAACCAGTGAAGCGTTGGCAGCGGGGCAGGGGGGGGGAGTAGTGGGAGCACAAGCACGGAAACAGGAGAATAGATCAGAACAAAAGGGGGGGAGAAGAGAGAACAGGATAAAAATGTATACAACGTGTCACAGTTGGTGTCACAGGCTATGGCGACAAATGTTCCTCTAATGAGACAGGTTCTGGGGGCACACAAATATCTCCCCTATAGGCATTCCAAGCACCCCACACCTTCAACCACTTCTTGGGCTTACCCCTGGCAACATAGACTGTCTTTTCCCTGAACATACACCAATCCATGTTGGCTTTCCATTGCACCACCATGGGAGCTACCGAGGCCCCCCACTTCTGAGCGATATCGCGTTTAGCCACCATGTTGCCAAGGGTCACCCACTGCGTCTGAGCCACATTGTGGTCCGTCGGCCCCCAAATGTTGAGGAGACACCTCTTAGCTTCCGCATTCGCTACCACCCCAGTTACTTCATCCATAATCCGGTGCACTCGTCTCCAGTAGGAAGCTACGGCTGGGCATTCCCAGAGAATGTGCATAAAGGTGGCAAGGGCACCACAGCCGCGGCGACAAAGCCCATCGACCGAGAAGCCCATATGCACAAGCCGGGGGCCAGTCACGTACACCCTATGCAGAATTTTTAGCTGCACCAGCCTGAGGCGGGAGGAGATGGCAACCTCCTTCGGGGAAGAAACTGCACTCTGCCAATCCTCATCGTCGATTTCCAATCCGTCACGCACCCACTGATCCCGCACACCCTGGAGGAGGTCAGTGCGAGCATTAATAAGTTTTTTATAGGACAGTGAGATGGCACTGTCAGGCATATGGCCGTCCAGCACCCTGTCTTCCAGCGGGGAGCTTTCTGGAATCACCCCCTCCTCCGGTTTAGCAGAAAGCAATGCATGTCGCAACTGGGCATAACGGAAAGACTCTGTGGTACCCAGCTGGTATTCAGCCTGCAGTTGGGAGAAGGTCTTGATCTCACCTTTCGATAGCATATCCTCCACCCTGGAAATACCTATAAGGTCCCACTTATCAAACCCTTTGGTGTGCCATAACTTGCCCAGAATGTCTGAGTCGTACAATGGGGTAAATCTAGTCAGTCTGCCTTGCCAGCCCTGAGCCTTGGTGATTGCCCTCCAAATATGGACCGCCGTTCTCGTCGGGCCCGACATCCGCCTGTCCAGAGACCTCGAATAAAGCGCTCTGTAATAGTTGCCGCCACTCAAGAGCCACTTGTCCATTGCGTATCCAGGGTTATTTTCCGGACCATAGAAACCGTGGTTGATGGCCGCCAATTGGGAGGCCCAGTAGTAACGACGCACGTCCGGTAACGCTACACCCCCGTCGTACCACGGAAGCGTAAGCTTCGTGATAGCGATGCGGGGTCGGCCATCCCAGAGCAGGGCACGTTGAAGGCCTTCGATTTCCCGGAAGTATCGGGCGGGAACCTGATCTTGGGTGTTCTGCAGGGCGTACAGGAACCTGGGCAAAGACATCATCTTAAATAATGCCGCGCGCCCGAGTAAGGAAAGCGGAAGTTTGCGCCAACTCTCCACGTCTCGCCGGAGGCGGAGAAGAGGGGGAAGCAGGTTGTGTTCGTAGCGCGCCTTCGCATTACCAGAGATATAGATCCCTAAGTATTTAAAGCCCTGGCTGGCCACCTGGATGCCGCAGCCTCTAGGGAGGCGCGGTGTGTCCCCTTTCAGTACATAGAGGGAGGACTTGGCCCAGTTAATGACAAGGCCAGAATACTGGCCAAAAAGTCGAAGTACATCACATGCCACAATAAGTGACTTGCAGGGGGAAGTGAGGTAAAGCAGGATGTCATCCGCATAAAGGGAGACTCTGTCCTCGAAGCCAGGGGCCCAGCTGATACCATGTAGATCCGGGTGTGTCCGTAACAAGGCCGCAAGTGGCTCAAGAGCGAGCGCAAACAAAAGAGGCGACAAGGGGTAACCCTGCCTGGTGCCCCTGTGAAGGGCAAAAGTCGCCGAGATGCGGCCATTGACAGCAACGTTAGCCAGTGGGTCAGCGTACAAAAGCTTCACCCATTCCACAAACACCGGGCCAAAACCGAGCTTCGCCAACACCGCCCAAAGGTAACTCCATTCGAGAGAGTCGAAAGCCATCGTGGCGTCCAAGGACGCAAGGACTGCCGGCTCCTCAAGAGTGTGGGCCCTGGCCAGGGCACCGTGGAGTCTACGCAAGTTAAGGGCAGTGTTGCGGTGTGGAATAAAGCCCGATTGGTCCGGATGCACTAAGTCGCCAATAACACCAACCAGGCGATTAGCAAGTATCTTGGCGAGAATCTTAGGCTCAGCATTCAAGAGAGAGATGGGACGGTACGACCGACACAAATCTCTCGGCTTCCCTTCCTTATGGATGACCACAATGGTGGCCAACCTCTGGTCAAGGGGAAGTAGGCCATTTTCCCGCGCTTCCAGGAACATGTTACGCAGGCAGTTATATTTTTTAACGCACCATACATTTTGAGAGAAGGGGCACTTCTTTATCAGTTTCCCAGCTCAGGACGATATCCCAATAATCCTAAACACAAAAGCCTGGAATGAGTATTACAGTCAGAAAGAGTAATGGTAGTAATATATAAAGTGTCATGGCTATTCCTGAACGACATTCCCATTAGTAACCGCATTGAAGAGAAGTCATAAGCATGAAGGAAACTTTATATATGCACAGTAGCAGCATATAAAAAGGTAAGAGCTGTCAGCCAGACTATCAATGACGGAGAGAAATAAATCAATCCATATTTGTAAAGCACGAACTACGCACCCTTACGGGTCTCAAGACTCTGGGGGCGGTCGTGGGAATTAAGTGAGCTATTGCACAGATTCACATGGTGCTGAGCTGAGCTACCGCCGGGGATCGAACCGTGAACCCTGTACTCCGAACTCAGCTGCCCTTGCCGCTGCATCACATCTCTACAGCTGTTGCCTGGGCAACAAAATATAACGTGCACTGTTTTGAATAGTTTATTGCACACGTATTTAGCAAGAATTACTTTTTTTATTATATGGCTCAGTGACACTAATGCAGGTTACGATTTTTAGTGCTACAGTGCTTCAGGATTGTGAATGCAAAAGCAGAAGAGCTATGTTGTGCTCTCTCACCTGTGAAGTGAATGAATTCTTTATCCTGCACTTACCTTGCTTGGATCTTTTATTTGGCTCACGCAATGAGCTAATAAACTATAATTCAAATCTTGCTTTAAATTAATCTAGGTAAGTCACTGTACTCTGGACCACCTCTGTTCAGAAAAAACACCAACTTTTCCCTCGCAAAGCTATAGGTCAGCATAGCTCCGTAATGAGTATCCACGTCACAATATCTACTGCTTATGAAAACATTGTCACTTTTACCGTCATTCGGGTGAGGCAGGTTTACATGTCCAGTGCATGCTGACGATAATCTACTTCAGAGGGAGCAGATTGGTTGCCTGGCTCCCATAACACTCAACCAAATATGCCCTTCAACTTTTTGGCGCGCCATAAATTACAGGCAGGCTCAGCCGCCAGCCACAGCGAGGGCTGCGGCAATTAGAATTTGCCCACGGCCTGCCTCCAGTAATAGTCACCCAGGCCTGGGCACTGCCCTGTCACTCTTGCGAGATCCGGGCTGCACGGTAACAGACTGTCCTGACGGCTCCTGTGTCAGTCACCGACTCCTCTGCTTCGGCCACAGTAAAAGGGGGGCTTGGGGGAGGGAGCTGACCGCAGGGAGGTCCCCTCCCCCGGGCGGTTTGGGAGGGCTGCGAGGGGTTTTCTTTCAAGAAGTTGCCAGAATGTTCTGGTTTTGGGCTGGCCTAGTAGGACTGGCCAGCCCAATTATAAATTCCATTGACCCCGCCTCCTAGCCACCATTTTAGGTTTGGTGACCTGGTGGCTAGGTGGGCTATTAGCGTTTTTGTGTCAGGTTTAATTCCACTTTGAAGATTTTGTGACTTAGTGAGGTTATTCGACTATGGAGGATTATCGCGTTGTTGAAGCCATGCGCCTTCTATCCGAGGCGGGTCGCATGGATTTGCTAGTCGGTGGGGGGCAGGCGCGCCCCCAGCGCCAGGCCTCTGTTGGAGTATGCGCGGGGGTCATGGCGTGTTCCTCGCCCAAGAAACGGCGTTCGGGACAGGTAAGCGAAAGGGGCCGGTCCCGTACGAGGAAACCGGCCCCTTCCTTGCAGGCGCGTGTGGCGGCGGGGGAGGGGGGAGCTCCGGCGGCTTTAGGCGCTCCCGTGGTTCGCGCTAGTGACGCGCGACCTGCCCCTGTGGTACGCCCTAGGTTGCCGGTTGGGGCGGGGGGTGCTACCGCGCCAGCTCACATAATTTCCGGGCTGTCGGGTGAGGCGGCAGGTGCGGGTTTGGTTTCCTCGGCGGTGCGCGCGGGTCAAGGCTTGTCTGTTGAAGCGCCTGCTTCAGTTTCTGTTTTACCGGTCAAGCGGGGGAGCGGGGGCGGAGAGGGAGTAAGAAACGCTCCGCATCTGACCCTCTCTGTGAGCGTCCCGTGGAGCCTGAGCTTGTTGTGTCTGCGCGAGGGGCGCGCAGGGGCTCTGTGCAATTTGATGTGAGTCATGGGGCAGCTCAGCATCACGGTCTGCCGGATTTACAGGTTTCAGAGCGTTTTGTGGCAGAGACACAGTTTAATGTTGACGCAGGCGCCAGAATGTTGTTAACCCCCTCTAATATTTCTGTACCAGGGCTAAATGTTGCTGATAATAGGGTTTTCAGCCAGTCTGTATCAGGTGGGATGGTTAGACAGGTGGGTTTGGAGCCTCATGCTGGCCAGGCTTTTTCTTCACATGATGTTGGTACTGCGCAGGGGGATTTGGAAAGTAAAGTGGGCAGCCCTTTATTATTCTCTACCCCTGGTTCTTCTGTGGGTGCTGCTTTGTCTGTTGGGGGGGGTTCCAGGGGGGAGGGTGAGTGGGCTCAGATGGGCGAAAGTGGTTCTATGTCTGGTGTTGTTTTGGGTCAGGATTGTTCACGGTCAGGGGCTTTTGTGTTTCCTGGTTTTCAGGAGGTGGATGACCATTTGCAGAGGGATGGTAGGAGGGTGTCACAAGGGGGTCATGGAGCTTTTTCTTGTGAGAGTTGTGGGGCAGGACCTGCGCCTGGCCCAGGTTTGGCGGGTCTTGGAAGGGCAGGTGTGGATGAATTTGTGAGGTTTTCTCAACCTGGTGTGAGGTTTGCAGGGGCTGTGGGTTTTCCGAGCACGTTTTTGGGGCGTGAGGGGTTTTCAAAGCAAGTGAGTGGGGGGCCTGTTCAGGGGGTTAGGGATGTGGCCCCAAGTTGGGCTGGGGATGCTAGAGGTCCATATTTTATGTTTGGTTCTCCTGGATGGGAGCATTTCGGGTCGGCAGGTTTAGCGCAGCGTGGTTTTCACAAGGATGGTGAAGGCCAAGTTTGGGGTGCGGGGGCCCCTCTTCAGGCCTCTTCTTCAGCTGTGGCGGGCGATAACTTGGATGAGAGTGATGAGGAAGAGATGATAGGCGACTCTCCGACCAGGGGAGTGCCTTTGAGGGGCTGTATTAGGGGGCGTTCTTTGGATAGGTTTCAGGGGACGGCTGCTGATGCTAATTTGCAGAGGACAAGGTCTGTTTCAGGTGTTGTATTCAGGGACCCTAGCACACCAGTCCAAACCTTTTCTTTTCAGGATAGGAGTAGGTGCGGCGGTCCAGACTTGGCAGGGTGCGGTCCAGTCCACTTTCGCCAAGGGGAAGCGAGGAGAATGCCTAGCGCGGCCCTCTCTGTTCCACCGAGGGAACCCGCCGCAGCCAGCACACGAGGGTCTGGCGTGACCCCGCTGGCCCAAACGAGTAGCAGGTATAGGTGTCCTACCTTGCCGGCGGCTATGGAGCCGCAGAGTCAAC
This sequence comes from Lissotriton vulgaris, assembly GCF_964263255.1. NCBI lineage: Eukaryota > Metazoa > Chordata > Amphibia > Caudata > Salamandridae > Lissotriton > Lissotriton vulgaris. Next base: position 1,420,413,973 of record NC_141696.1, read on the forward strand.
GCAAGGGGAGCTACAGGCGTGTACAGTCTGCTCCCCTGCCTGGAGGTTCTTCAAAAACATTAACATGTAATATTGTTGATACCGGGTTAGGTAAGACCCGTGGTGATTTGTTGCCTACTGGTTTGGATTCAGTGGTTCTGGACTATGACGAAGATAGTCCTGAGGAAGGTGAATTGCGGGACGTGCAGGGGGGAAAGCCCTCTCATAGTGTTTTTCAGGCTCCAGTGGTTCAGAGTCAAGTGCCAGTGAGAAGAGAGCACGGCCCATCGGTCAGGGCGCCTCGCAGACAAGACACATTGACTTCAGCGCCACGGGTGGAGCCTTCGAGAGTGGTCTCTCTGTTGCCAGGTGAGCAGTTAGCTGCACAGGCCAAACCAAATATGGTGTCTGTGGGCACAGGAGAAGAAACTGTTGTTGTTGTTGGTGAAGGGAGATTGTGCAAAGGACGTTATGTGAAAGACACTGCTGTGGGCACTGATGATGTTGTGGAAGTCACAGGTAAAGTGGAGAGTGGTACTACCACTGGTGCTTCCAGTACGGTTAAAGAGCCTGTGGCCAGTAAAGAATTGAAAATCAAAAAGTTACCTTATATGGGGGTCACAAAGCCTTTGGGTGCTCATTTGATGTTAACGACAAAAGAGCGTATTTGGAACGGTGAGTATGTGGAACTCCTTAAGCTGCTACACCGGGAAGTCCGGTCCAAAGAGGGGTCTAAAGAAGAGGAGTTTGAGTTGGCTAAACGTCCTAGAGTCCCCCTGAACATTGAAAATTGGACAGCTGCATTCCTTATCTATGCGAGTGTATACTGTGAAAAGTTCCCAGAGCGCAGCGTGTCCCTTTTTAAATACATGGATGTTATACGCAAAGCGCAGATTACTGGTGGGGGGTTTGCCTGGTCACAATATGATGAGGAGTTCAGAGCCAGGATGGCTTGGGATCCTGAAGCCAAGTGGGGGGAGCTTGATCTTGACTTATGGCAGCATACCATGGGATCTGCGTCAGGGGGGAAGACTATTTTTACAGCGAGTGGTTTTCCTTTAGTTTACCGGCCCTTTCAGGGCAAGCCCACCCGGGGAGGGGTGGGAGCTACTTCAACCACACAGTCCGGGACTGGCACATGCTGGGAGTTTAACAAGGGATCTTGTACCAGGGAATATTGTAAGTTTAAACACGAATGCTCTGGCTGTGGTAGGAGACACCCATTTTCCAGATGTTGGGATAACCAGCCAGCAGGCAGCCAACAGGGGAAACAGGGGAGTGCAGGTGGTTCAGGGACAACTTCACAGTTTTCAGGGGGTAGGGGAGCCAGAGGTGCTAAGGGTGCTGGGTCCAAGGGCTCGTACACCGGTTAAGTTGGAGAGGTTGCGCCTTGCGCTTCGAGACTATGAGGATGTGGCAGTAAAGAAAAAATTGTTAGATGGCTTTGAGTTTGGTTTTCGGCTTGGTTACATGGGAGCAAGGGAGAGGAGATGGTCTGCCAATTTAAAATCAGCATCTGAGCATAGCGCAGTGGTGCAGGAAAAGCTAAATAAAGAGGTACATGAAGGAAGGATGGCTGGCCCTTTCCATGATTGGCCGATCCTTAATTTAATTATATCACCTGTTGGAGTGGTCCCGAAGAAAGATCCAGGACAATTCAGGCTTATTCAGCACTTATCATGGCCAGAAGGGTCGTCTGTCAATGATTTTATTGACCCAGAGGCTGTTTCAGTCTCTTATTCCTCGGTTGACGTAGCCATGTCACTTGTTGTGACCGCGGGCGCAGCTGCTGAGATGGCCAAGTGTTTATTTATTTACTTTATTGACGCTCTGATTGGAGTCCCAGTTTCGTTTCCGCCCGTCCATTTTGGGTGTGGTCACTCGTGGACCGTGTCTCCTCCCGCTCCCCGCCTCCCAGCAGCCCCTCCCACCCACAAGCAAAGCAGCCCGATCCTCCCCACACCCCTCTGTGACCACCTGGACTAGCTCCATTGTGGTCGCTCCCCCACGCTCCCAGCCACGATCTCCTGGCTGATTGCTCCACTCCTCCTGCTCCGTTTGCTGGTTCTGCCGACTGCCTGCCCCAGCTGCTGCTCCTAACACCCTTTGCCTGCCTGGGTGAGCGCGCTCCGACATAGCCTGCATTCCCTGAGTGCCTAGAGGTGAAGATAGCGCCTGGTAACGTTTATATGTGAAGCATCTCATTGTATATTGCGCTGCATTGAATGTTTATTTATTTACTTTATTGACGCTCTGATTGGAGTCCCAGTTTCGTTTCCGCCCGTCCATTTTGGGTTTGGTCACTCGTGGACCGTGTCTCCTCCCCGCTCCCCGCCTCCCAGCAGCCCCTCCCACGCTCCGCCCCCCTCCACTATCTATATATGACAGAAGCTTTCACGCGCAGCGGACGCGCCCCATGCGCGCCGAAGGTGCGCCAAAGGTAAGCCCGTCTACGCCCGTCCGCGCCTGGACCGCGCCCAGCGCCAGACCCCCTGCCCCTCGTACCACCCACACACCCCGCATTACATACGATGCCACCTCCCTCCTAGCCCTTAACACCGGCCGCTCCCCCAACTGCGCCCAAGCCGCTCCTGGATACACCCATGGACCCTTCTCGTGCAACTCCTGCAAGTTCGACGGCACCATAACCTACTCCTCATCCACCAACGCGACACAGAGACCCGACAACAACCACCTAAAATGCATCCTGCTCAACACCCGCTCAATCCACAGACATGCCATCGATCTTTGGAATCTACTAGACACCATCTCACCAGACGTCGCCTTCCTAACAGAAACATGGATGAACGCATCATCAGCCCCAGACATCACCATTGCCATCCCAGAAGGATACAAGATCATCCGTAAGGACCGCGTCAAGAATACAGGAGGAGGCATCGCCATCGTCCACAAGAATTCCATTCACATCTCAACCAGCTCAAATGACAACCTTGCCAGCGCCGAGCACCTCCACTTCCAGATCCACACCGACCCCAAAACCACACTTAGAGGCACCCTTCTCTACCGGCCCCCGGGCGCAATTCAACGACGATATCACTGACTTCATCACCCCACACCCCCTCCCCTCCGAGAACTACATCCTATTGGGAGACCTCAATTTTCACCTGGAAAAGAGCAATGACAACAGCGCCACCACCCTTCTGGACAACCTCGCAAACCTCGGACTTAAACAACTTGTCACTTCCCCCACCCACATTGCAGGTCACACACTCGACCCTATCTTTACCTCCAGCAAAAACGTCTCTTTCAGCCACACCACAGCTCTTCATTGGAAGGACCACAGCTGCGTTCACTTTCTCTACAATAAGCCCACAATCCACTACCACCCTCAGCCCACCCTGCGTAGAAATTGGAACAAACTCACCATCGACCAGATCTCTTCATCGCTCCTCCAAATCCCTCCTGTCCACTCCTCAAACGCCGACCAAGCAGCCATTAACTTCACCCAATGGCTATCCAAAAGCGCCGACATCCTAGCACCGTTGAAAAAACATCAAAACAAACTAAGCAGCAAGAAGGCCTCCTGGTTCAACGATGATCTTAAGAAATCCAAGAAACTCTGCCGCTCCCTCGAGAAAGCATGGAAAAAAGACCCAAACTCCATCACCAGAGACGCCTTCAAAAACGCCACCCGCATACACCACCAACTAATCCGATCTGCCAAAAAAGCCGCCTTCAAAGACCGACTGGATAACAACGCCCACAATAGCAAGGAGCTATTCAACATCGTCAAAGAATTCACCAACCCATCAGCCAACTCCAACGACATCACCCCCTCTCAAGCCCTCTGCGACTCCCTAGCCTCCTTCTTCCACAACAAAATTGCAGACATCCACAACAGCTTTGACAACTGACCCGAAAACCTACCCACCCAACCTTCTGCAGGACCTTCTCCCCCCTTGAACATCCTTAACGACTGGAACCCAATCTCCACTGAGGACACCATCCGCCTGATGAACTCCATCCACTCAGGATCCCCAACTGACCCATGCCCTCACCACATCTTAAACAAAGCAGACTCCATCATAGCACCACGCCTCCGGGACGTCATCAACTGCTCCCTCAACTCCGCCACCTTCCCGGAAAGCTGGAAACACGCAGAACTCCGCGCCCTTCTGAAGAAACCCACAGCTGACCCCACCGAACTCAAAAATTACTGCCCCATCTCGCTCCTTCCTTTCCCGGCCAAAGTCATTGAGAAAGCTGTCAACAACCAGCTTTCCGCCTTTCTCGAAAGCAACAAATCCCTCGACCCATCACAGTCCGGATTCCGAGCCAAACACAGTACTGAGACCGCGCTCATCGCAGCAACAGACGACATTCGATCCTTACTGGACAATGGAGAAACAGTTGCCCTCATCCTCCTTGACCTCTCCGCAGCCTTCGACACAGTCTGCCATAGCACCCTATTACAGCGCCTCAGCAACATCGGAATCCAAGGAAAAGCTCTGGATTGGATCACCTCTTTCCTCACCGGAAGAACTCAGAGAGTCCGACTCCCTCCATTCAAATCTCTGAAGTCATGTGCGGCGTGCCGCAAGGATCATCACTCAGCCCCACCCTCTTCAACGTATACATGAGCCCCCTCGCAGCCATCGTTCGCCAACACAATCTCAACATCATCTTCTACGCTGACGACACCCAACTGATCCTCTCACTCACCAAGAACCCCAACACCGCCAAAAACAACTTACACGAAGGAATGAAACAAGTAGCCGATTGGATGAAGCACAGCCGTCTGAAACTGAATTCAGACAAAACAGAAGTCCTAATCTTAGGTACATCCCCCTCCGCCTGGGACGACTCTTGGTGGCCAGAGGCCCTTGGAAAAGCACCCATCCCGACGGACCACGCACGGAACCTGGGCGTCATCCTGGACTCCTCACTCTCAATGACCAGACAAGTCAACGCTGTCTCATCATCCTGCTTCAACATTCTTCGCATGCTCAAAAAAACTTTTCGCTGGATCCCCACCGAAACTAGAAAAACGGTCACTCACGCACTTGTCACGAGTCGCCTGGACTACGGAAACACCCTATACGCCGGTACCACCGCAAAACTCCAGAAAAAACTCCAACGCATCCAGAACGCCTCAGCCAGGCTCATACTTGATATCCCGCGTAAAGAACACATCTCTGGTCACCTGAAAAACTTCCACTGGCTCCCCGTAAATAAGAGAATTACCTTCCGCCTATTAACCCACGCACACAAAGCACTTTACGAACTTGGACCCGAATGCCTCAACACACGATTGTCCTTCGACACCCCCTCCCGTCATCTAAGATCCTCCAACCAGGCCCTGGCCACTGTTCCCCGAATCAACAAAGCCACCATGGGAGGTAGATCCTTCTCCTACCTGGCAGCCAAAACCTGGAACTCTCTTCCCACTCACCTTCGGCTTACTCAGAACCACCTAGCATTCAGAAAGCAACTTAAAACTTGGATATTCGACAAGTAATTTCCCCCCTTCCTCAAGCGCCTTGAGACCCTATGGGTATGTAGCGCGCTATATAAATTTCTGACTTGACTTGACTTGATGTCAAGTCTGCTTTTCGGCTGTTGCCTGTCCACCCGGACGACTGGTGTCTCCTGGGTATTCATTTCGCAGGACAATGGTATGTGGACAAGGCTCTGCCGATGGGTTGTTCCATTTCATGTGCTCTTTTTGAGTGTTTTAGTACTTTTCTACAATGGTACTTTACTCAGCAGTCCTGTCACTCACTAGTAACGCACTACCTAGATGACTTTTTCTTTGTCGGATCCCCGGGCTCCACGGAGTGCCAGTCTGCTCTGGACACTTTCCAAGGGCTCATGGAGGATCTGGGAGTTCCTTTGGCTCCCGAGAAAACGATGGGTCCTGCCACTGTTTTGTCCTTTTTAGGTATTGAGATTGATTCTTTGGCGATGTGTGCTCGCCTGCCCGAGGACAAAAAAGTGAAAATGCTGGAGTTACTGGAGGCCATGTTATCAAAAAGGAAAGTGTTGGTGAAAGATGTTCAGGTGCTACTAGGCCATCTCAATTTTGCCTGTAGGGTGGTGAGGGCAGGCAGGACTTTTTGTCGAAGATTGGTCAGGGCTCTTGCAGGTCATCAGTTGCCTCACCATCGTGTTCGTTTGTCTGCTGGTGTCAAAGAGGATTTGAGAATGTGGAGATTTTTTCTTTCCTCCTTTAATGGTGTTCCTTTGATGTGGGACCTTGACTTCCAGTGGGATGTGCAGATGTTCTCGGATGCTGCTGGCAGTGATGGTTTTGGGCTGTATTGGAATGGAAGATGGTGTGCTGAACGTTGGCCGGATGAGTGGTTGAATGGAGGTCGCAGCATTACCTTTTTAGAGCTTTTCCCTTTGCTGGTGGCTTTGACCCTGTGGGGGGAGGAATTGGCACATAAGAAGGTGCTTTTTCGTGTGGATAACATGGCTGTAGTGGAGATCGTGAACAGACAGTCTGCCAGGGATGAACAGGTATTGAAGCTCATGAGAGTCTTCGTGCTGGGTTGCTTGAAACACAACATTCATTTTCGTGCCTTGCACATTCCTGGGGTGGACAATGACATTGCGGATGCTCTGTCTCGTTCACAGTGGGGGAGATTCCGTGGACTGGCGAGAGATGCAGACGGAAATCCGACCCCGATGCCGATTCATCTGTGGCACGTAGGCAAGGTCGGGTCGTACAACTGGTGGTAGGTTCCTTGTCTGTGTCTACGCGTTCCGCTTATTCTCTGGCCTGGAGGGAGTTTCTGGAATCCAGTGCTTCTAGGCGGGAGGAAGTTTGGCGCCGTTCTGAGGATGTGGTGAACTTCATTTTAGACCTAATGGATAGAGGGTTGACTAAGGTAACCATCGCGGGGAAATTGGCAGGGATAGCTTTTATGGGTAAGTTGTTGTGGGGTTATTCCCAGACAGCGGGGGAAATTGGCAGAAGGATGCTAGAGGGTTGGGCCAGAGAGCAAGGGCATGCTACTAGACTAAGGGCTCCTTTATCTTGGCAGGTCCCAGCTAGGTTGATCACTATTCTACCTTCTGTTTGTTCAGATGACTTTGAGTCATGTTTATTTTCCATGTTGATGGCGTTCATGTTTTTTGGAGCTTTCAGGGTGTCGGAGTTGTTGGGTTCGAAACACAAGTGTGGCCTATTCTGGCGGGATGTTTTTTGTTCAGATGAGGGGGTGCATGTCTGGCTGGCCAGCTCCAAAACCGATCAGACGAAAAAAGGGAAAGGTGTGTGGTTGCAGGCGCGTGCTCCAAGGCTTACTTGCCCTTTACTGTTGGCGCGGCGCTGGCGTTCACTTTGTGGGGGTGGTGATGAGGCGCTTGTTTTTCAGCATATTGATGGCACCCCTGTTACAACATACCAATTCCGAATGGTTTTGCGCAAGGATTTGCAGCACTTGGGACTGGATGGGAACTTATATGGGACACATTCTTTCAGGATTGGTGCTGCAACCGAAGCCTTTAACAGAGGTTGGACTGACAGAGATATCATGAGATTGGGGCGTTGGTCTTCAAACTGTTTTCAGCGCTACGTGAGGAGTCCAGCGGAGGAGGCGCATGCGTCATCTTCCTTCCCATGAGTTCTAACTCTGTTTTCTTTTGTAGGATCGGTTGCTGGGCCTCGTTCTCCTGTGGTGACAGTTTGGATAGTTGGGCATTCCTTCGTGAAGTGGGCCCGAGTCCAGGCGGCACAAAGTTACTTTGGAGAACTCCTGGGTTTTAATGCTCGAATGTTTAATGTGGTTTGGAAGGGGAAAGGTGGGATGCTCTGGAGAGAGTTAATCCCTTGTCTTAACAACAATATGGTGGGCGGTCTATGTCCTGATATTTTGGTCATCCATCTGGGGGAGAACGATCTCTGTGCTACCAAAGGTGTGGTGTTACTTAGAGCTATTAAAAGGGATCTGGGCCTTATTAAGGAGCTTTGGGCTGGGTGCCATGTCTTTTGGACGGAATTGATACCGCGTAGGATCTGGAGAGGGGCAGTTAATCCCAGGGCTGTGGACAGAGCCAGGAAGAAGGTAAACTCGGAAGTGTCCCGCTGCTGCCGTGGTCTTGGTTTTAGCAGGATTTCCCATAGGGAAATTAAATTCGAGACGGTGGAATTTTTCAGAGATGATGGTGTTCACTTGTCAAGAGTTGGAATGGACCTATACTTGTTGGAGTTACGTGAGGTTTTGGCGCGTTCACTAGCTATGCAGCGTTGATATTGGTTTGGTTCTTTCTAGTTTATGGTTTGGGGGGCAGAAAGGGAGGTGGTGTAGTTTCTCTCCCCCTCCTACCTTTCTGGGTGGCGGGGTTTTGGTTGTATCGGTGCGGTTCATGGTAGATTGTTTGATGAGTATTGGATCGATTCTTTGATTGACAGGTTCAGGGGTATGTTGGTCATTGTTTGACCGTTCAGGTTTGTGGGGGGGGGTATTGTCAGGAGTGAAAGGTCAGGCAGGGTTTATGGTTATAGAGGGCCTGGCTTTCAATATGTGATTGGGGTTTGATGAATAAAGTTTTATTTGATGACGTAATGATTTGATTTATGACGTAATGTTTATTGATGACGTGATGTTTATAATGTTGTTGTAATGTTTTATTGCTGTATTGTTGGGCGGGGGAGGGGCCAAAGAATTTTAGGGGAGGGGGTTGGGGGCGGGGTTTGTAGTTATTTATTTATTTAGTGAGGTATAGTTTTGTAAGGCGTTGCCAAGGTTTTATATTTGTAATGTGCACCCGTTTCCTAATAAAGCGGCCTTTTACACACACAAACAATCTTGGTCTACTTTCCTCCCACCCCTCGCCCTCCCTCCCAAGGGGGGCTTGGGGGAGGGAGCTGACCGCAGGGAGGTCCCCTCCCCCGGGCGGTTTGGGAGGGCTGCGAGGGGTTTTCTTTCAAGAAGTTGCCAGAATGTTCTGGTTTTGGGCTGGCCTAGTAGGACTGGCCAGCCCAATTATAAATTACATTGACCCCGCCTCCTAGCCACCATTTTAGGTTTGGTGACCTGGTGGCTAGGTGGGCTGTTAGCGTTTTTGTCCCACCCTCCCTCCCATTTCTTATTCCCCTCTCCGGGGTCTTTTCTTTTCCCCATTTTTTACTTCAAGGTTTTTCCCCCCTTTTTTCATTTTGAATTTTTTATTTTTCTTAAAGGCTGTTTTCTTGGACGTAGGTGTGCAGGGGTTGTTTCTTGTAATTTGTATTGTCGCTAGGAACAGGTGCTGTGCGGGGTTTTGGTTGTATCGGTGCGGTTCATGGTAGATTTTTTGATGAGTATTGGATCGATTCTTTGATTGACAGGTTCAGGGGTATGTTGGTCATTGTTTGACCGTTCAGGTTTGTGGGGGGGGTATTGTCAGGAGTGAAGGGTCAGGCAGGGTTTATGGTTATAGAGGGCCTGGCTTTCAATATGTGATTGGGGTTTGATGAATAAAGTTTTATTTGATGACGTAATGATTTGATTTATGACATAATGTTTATTGATGACGTGATGTTTATAACGTTGTTGTAATGTTTTATTGCTGTATTGTTGGGCGGGGGAGGGGCCAAAGAATTTTAGGGGATGGGGTTGGGGGCGGGGTTGGAAGTTATTTATTTATTTAGTGAGGTATAGTTTTGTAAGGCGTTGCCAAGGTTTTATATTTGTAATGTGCACCTGTTTCCTAATAAAGCGGCCTTTTACACACACAAACAATCTTGGTCTACTTTCCTCCCACCCCTCGCCCTCCCTCCCAATATTGCATTCGCAGGGGGTGGGAGGGAATAACAGCTAGCACGTGGCAGACCGGGTTGGGAAGAGCCCGCGGCTGGCGCCGTTCGTGGGCCATGGCTATATGTAAAGCTCCATCCGGCCAAGATTATATGCCGCCCTGTGCCTGGAGTGCCCGCAAAATTGCCAGCTCCCTTTAGCTCGCCAAAACGTACTCCTCGCGCTCAGCAGACGGATCTGACATTCCGTCGCCTGTGATGACGTCAAGCTTGCTGACAGTAGGACCAGAGCCCCAGCACTTAGAATCAAAATTGTGATACATTGTAGCAGCGGAGCTAAAGCTACCAGCAGCCTTAGCTCAGCTGTGAGCCCCATGCCTGCTGGCCTTGGAGCAGTGCGCGCAAGCCACAGGCGGCGTGCAGCTACAGACTCTGGGATTTTCTCCGCGTTTTTAGTGACAGCGGACACACAGCATAGGCGTGACAATGCATTTCTGTGCGGTAATGCGGAGTACCTCACTGAAATGCATTAGTCGAACGCCTGATGCGTGACACTTGGCAGGAGTGGGTAAGAGTTACTCAGTGCCACAATAACTAAATCACAACGAGGGATCTTTATTAAGTTCTCAATATAGCTGATCAAGATTTTATAGAAATTAAACCCAATATCTGTGCAGGTCAGGACCCAGGAAATGCCATCAGCAGAATTTACAGCCCATGTATTAACAATATAATTTGTTTCTCGACCGAGCACTTTACACAGTTAACTTTAACTACGTTACACACGTTCTGTGCATTCCATAAAGACTGATCTGTTCAGAAAATTACTCCACTGGAAGTGCCAGTCTCACCACTGCCTTATCCAAGCTCCTATTGGACCAATCAACTTCCTGCTTCCCCTCTCAGTTGCTCCATATTCTTGCTCAATTGCTACATTTCTCTGCACTTATTTATATCCTTAAGATGGAATCGGTAACGCTACTGCATGTGGCTCTATTTAAATGAATAAAATGGTAGATCAAACCTCAATAGTCATAAACTGGTCAATTACCACGACATAAATAGATTAAAGATATATTTAAAATAAATTGGGCAATCATCTCCTGCAGGTTTGGAAGGTTGCATTTGGCATTTCTTCTCACTGCTTAGGCAATTCTGTATTTCTTACAGGATGACGTTGACAGGCTAATTGAGTTTCGGTTGTAGAATGAATCAGGCTGTGTGGAAAAGACTGCACTTTATGATAATTAGAACACAAGTATGGCATGCTATACAAACAGAACTAGATCTCAAACATAGGGTCGGGCACCATCCTCCGCGGTAAATGCTGGCCGCTTCCTAAAGTTTTGATATCCTGGAGGAGCCAGGAACCAATATAAAAAAATGAGTAAAATACTTTTAATAAAACTATTCAGCATTAGTTTGCTTTTATAATCATTTAGGCTGTCATACTTTAAGTGATTTCTTCCCATTAAAAAAAAAAACCATTTAAGAGGAAAACGTTTGTTACGTGACACCTATGATGCGGCTCATTCAGACATTAACATGGCATCACTGTTCATTCAGTAGTCCAGGGTTGACTTTCCAAATGGTTCCAAGTATCCCATCACAGCGTGGAATCCGAGAAGGTTCGTTTTCGTGTGCGGTCAGTACAGTAAGCAATGTGACTGTTATGTTATAGCATAAAACTTGGTGGTGCTGTTTTGCTGGGGGAGGTAAAGAAGCTTTACCTCAGTATACTGTACCTTCCAGTCTTGTGATTTTACCAATGTATATAACTGTATACATCCTATAACTACCAACCTTGTTTGTAAAATACGGACTCATCTCCCTTTTACTGGCAGTGCTCTACCACTCGAACTATAAAAGAGGGTAACCATAAGGCAGAACTGATACCCACTTTCTCTCCTGTTGTTGAGTGATGCTACCATGGACGTCCCAGGGGACATGGTTGCTGTTCACCTTCCAGAAGCCTGGAAACTCCTAACATGGCACCTGCGGCAGCCTGTAACAGCCTCATCTGCTGGAATGAATTCCATCACAGAAGGAGAAAAGAATGCCAGAGACCAGGACTCAGCAGCCACCTCAGGCACTGGTCTCCTTCAGAAGGTTCTCAATGCGCTGTCATTTTGAACGTATGTTCCACTCTCTGCAGCATCTCATTGCCATCCCCGTCAATATCCTGCCTTCTGTGGTCGCATCTCAAACCATTCTTCTTTCCCCTTATGCCACCCTCATATTCTTACTTGAGGATAGCTAGTACCAATTCTGGAGAAACAGCTTCAAGGCAAGGGAAAATGTTCCAGTCAGTCTACTTCATTCCCCACCTGAGCCAGGATTGTGTACACCAGTGACCAAATGATAAAGGTTGTGGTATTTAGGTGGTCCGATTAGACATTAGATTTTTGCATCCATCTGGTTACGGTGCAACAACAACTCCTACTTAATGCTGTGAAAGATATTTTGCATTAACTTTGCTATGACATTGCAGAAATAACGCAATGCTGTCCACTAAACAAGTACTGCCTAAATAGGCTTACATCACTCAACCTTACACCAATGTTTAAGTCTTGGTATAATGGTTTCCATTCCATTTCTTAAAACTTCGATGTTGCTAGTCATCTCGTCTGACCATTTTTCGGGGGCCTACTCCACGGATCAAAGTCAAAACACTTTTTTCAGACCAATTCTCTAAAATGTTGTATCATTGGTGAATGAAGCTATCACAACGAACTTTGCCAAGTCATACAACCGCTTAATGTTAGAAAGGAGGGTGTCGATTGCTATTGTGATACCCAGATCTTTGCCCCAAGTCTGGGGATATCTTGATCATCCAATTTATCTAGGCAATGGAGACCTAAAATGAAGGTAACCTACACCCTCATCTTGGGGCATTTCTCTGAGCATCTGAATATGGTTTGTTGTTTTCCTAAAGTACAGCTACTTCTCCATTGGCTCCTTCCAACCCAATGGAAACGTAATGTTTCACATGAAGGTTGCAGGAAGATCTGGATCATGACCAAACACGGATTAATTTGACATAAGAGCAAGCACACATCCTGTTGGAACTACATCAGGGGGATAATAACAGTCTACAATGTGCAGACAGGCACAGCAGAATTCAATATGATCTCAGAAGGATACAACTGCTGGAACTTAATCAAGTCAGAACAGGAAAGACTCAACCATCCTTCTGAAGGGGAACAAGGAAGGCATATCAGATATCCAAAAGGAGTATTCTCTAAATAAAAATAGCTCTTCCCACTTCGAAGTGAGAATGGATGTAAAGGGATTTTTAAGGCAGAGATCTTTTGTCCTCAATCGGTGGCAGGATAGTAAGGTGATTGTTTTATTTTCAGATATTCTAGGGGGGGGGATAAATAAATGTAATACTAGTCATGCTAATATGAACTTAATTCTCTGAGCGAAGGCAAATCTATACAGGAATGTATCTTGACTAACACAGGCTCTAGTTTTCGGACATAAATATTATGGACTGCAACATCTTGAGTGCTTTAGGATGACATTTTCAGGTCATCTAGCATACAAATAATTGAAAAGGCTTAGTTAGAGCCAATGGCTTTGACAACTCTGCAGGATTTGTAAATAAAAGACAGGACCCCAGCTTTGTTGATAAAGGCACTTACTTCGTATGATATTCACCAGGTATTTCAAGACCACATGGGTTGCCACGGACATGCTGGATTTAAGAGGAACCCCTAGACTTCCGCCTTTGGTTATGATGAGCAGGAATTGGGCTAAAGGGAACAGAGAGAAACCCTGACAGGATTGTCCTGCCTATTAGGTCAAATAGTATTACCATCACAGTTGGTTTCTTAAAACTTTGTTGGGGCCAAGTGGTCCGTTTTCAGTTTTGTATGACCATTAGGGCTTTCACAAGCAGCTTAAGAGCACCCAGAGTGTTAGAAGCGTGCAGGCACAGACGTGTGTTATTACCCAACCTGAGAAAAACTGAACATCATGCAGGAGAATTAGTGAGGGCCCTATATAACTATGTTTAAAAAGGTGTAGGCAGGAATATCAAATCTCCAATATCGACGGGACTGATTATAATTACAACAATATTGAGGGAGAAAATATCTAAAGATAAATTTCTAAATACTTGCTATACCCAACTCGACATAAACTTACCTTGGTGATGTATATATCTACAAGGTATGAACAAGTGGAGTTAAGAATAGTAAATCCTTACCTCCTTCTGTGTACCCTTTCGATATTGTGACCCATGATATTGTTGTAATGATATTCTCTCCCGTCGATATTCTGGATTCAAAATTCCCAGCCACAATCACAGAAAAACAATACCTGAATAACTTATCGGGAAAGAACAGCCCTCTGGGACTTATAAGACGTTACCTTGACTATTCAGGATCTAAAGAATGTCTAGTATTGGAATTGTTCCTAGCGAGGGCTTATTCACGCTAAACGCTGGTGAAGGCTTAGCTGAGCCCCATTAGCCACTGTGCCAGCGGTGTCAAAAAGGCTCAATAGTACTGCTACAGATTTGTCCCTGGTTCACTGTACAGCTGGTTCGGTCCTTCACGATAGACGCCTCTGTAATGAAGTTGAACATCGTTGATTGTCTTGCATAATGAAAAAAAATATTTCTGATGTTAAGAGGGAGTTCTGGGAATATGTTATTTTTCATTGTGTTGCTGTTGCAATAATGTCATCAGAAGCAATGTAAAAGATCATGTTCTCATAATGGGTGGGAAACAGCAGGAAGAACATTTAAGCATTATAGAGTGAGGAAGAGAGTGGAAAGAGGAAACCTGAACTCACCTGGATGAGTGTGGTATGAGTCTAGTATGACTGTAATGATCTTGTCTTAAAAACAACTTAAAACAACTTCCGCCGGTGAGTTGAACTCTGGCTGCCAGTGAACATCCGTTATTCACTGTGGTGCTTAGAGACTTTCAAACTTTGGAATGAAACAGCCCAGACCCATTGAGCAGACAAGTTAGTTCACAGAGCAGATTTGTATTGCAGAAGGAGCGCGTAAAATATTGGATACTTTACACGAGATAGTCCCATATTAAATTATATTGTATAATTATACAAGTTTGGATTGCATTACACATTTGTATAAACTGAGGAACGGGGAGGGTGGTGAAAGGGCTGATAAGGGGATAAAACGCCAGAATTCCCAGTTCTGGAGTAGGCATGCTAGTAAAAGACTACAGCTCCTTTGTCGGTTTTCTTTTTTTAGTCCACTACTGTAAAGAGATCAATACAGGACAGACTGAGGGAGGAACTATAAGTTAAACATGCTGAGAGAAATGCCAGGCCTTCTTTCCCTTATAAATCTTTATTCGACTTTGAGGAGACATGTGTGCAGCATGTATGGAAGTCTGGCAGCCAGGATAGAAAAGGCCTTTTTCTGAACCTAGCCCTAATGATCTGAGATTCCTCAGCTGTTCAGACACCAGAGAAGGATGTAGTGGATATAGAGCAAAAAAATGACTACTATGGGAGGAGATTTAATTAGCAGCTAAAGCTGCTGAGTTTCTGGCATCCGTTTAACGCCCTATGATTCTAAAAAAATTACTTAGCCCATCTGTGCCTAAGATACAAAAAAGTGTAACAACTGATTCTCATGTAAAATGTTGAGTCCTCAAGGTCAAGTTCATGATATATATATTTATATATTAATTACTAAGGGTATTGGTTGGACTTGTACTGGGTGATCCCTTGTGTCTGGACAAAACTACACCTCTCTAAAAAGATAGCACTATGCTAATCCCATGCTTAAAGATGTTGCTGTGGAAATGGAAGATACTTTGTCCCTTTCTAGATTGGCGTGGATGGCACTGTGCTAATCCCATGCTTAAAAACTTGGAAGAACCATGTCATGAGGTCATGAAGACCCGGACACGGAGGAGCAGGGAGGCCGCTTTATAAAAACAAGGTTATCAATTGAAAGACCGATTCCCTGTAACCAAACTGCGAAATACTCATCGCGTCACCAACAGAATCAATATAAAGTCTTTTTTTGCGATTCCAAATTGAACAAGGAATCCCCAAGATCAACTTGGTCAAGACCACATCATAAACCACGGTGGCTCCTCTGTGCCGATATATGAGCGGAAAAACTGCCTAAGAGAGGCCTAATTTCGCCCAAAGATTCACAATAGCTCAAGACAAGATTAAAGAAAAGTCTTGCTCAAAACCAAAGTCTTCAATCTTAAGACTTCAAGTCAATCTAGTCAAAACGTCCTGATGAAAGTGCAACTATTTCAAAACCACCGAAACGCCGCGTCAACCCCTGTTTTTTGACTGTTTTATGTTTAAGGATATTGTTTTTATAATGAAATGTATTGTTTTAAACCTATGTTTTTATTTTAGAGTGTAACCCGTAAAGGGAGGTACCTTATTTAAATAAATTGTGATATATTTTTATAAATTCTTGTTTAATTGTTTCTTGTACTTAAAGTGTGACGTTTATTGGTACGAAGGTTAAGTGTACATCGAGTAACGCATTTTAACTAGCATTGCGTCCCCCCTCCCCCTAGATGCCACACTGTTCTAACAAATAGTTAATATATTGGTTATTGGATGACCAAAAATTAAGACCACAGGGTTGTCTTTTTTACAACTTTGGATTAAACTTTTAAAATAACAGAAAAAGAGAGCCTTTGACACAAACATAACATAACAGGTGTATTTGTAAAGCGCACGTTCGCCCCAGCAACGGGGCATTTTGGCGCTAAAATAACAGATGTATATGGTTACCCAACTCAATGGTACTCATTTTATCGACCTCAAATGGATGAAAGGCTGAGTGGACCCATCGGGATTTGAACCTGTGACCATGAGGTCGAACACAGGCTCCTGCAGTGGACACATTAGTCCACTGAGCCACCAGACCCGGCTTCAACACGGCGCCATTTTGTAGGTGCACTCGGCATGCATGCGCATATCTACCAAATGACACAGGTGCTTTCTTTTTTGCATTATATCTACTGATCCAAGTTGGATCTGTAACTAATCAGAAAAGAAAATGTGCAAAGTGTGTTTTTTTTAATTGAAAGCAAAGGTGATGGGGAGTTGAGAACAGAAGCAACAAGAGAGCCAAAGCAACACGGGGAAGGGAGGGTGGCTAAAGCAACATGATACAGGAGCCAAAGCAACACAGCGGAAGGTGGGTGGAGGAAGCCAAAGCAACACAAGGCAGGTTTGGAGGGATGGGAAAGCAACACAGAGGGCACGGGGGGCGAACAACAAGGAGGGCGTGGGGTAAAACAAGGAGTCAGGCAGGTCGCTCCTCATGCCACCACACGGCTGCCAGCTGTTCCGTGCCTTGCTAACTTGTGTATCACTTTCTGGTTCTGCTGCCTATTTATCTGCACCCAACTCCCTAACTGTCTAACTGTTCTTTTTTCCTCAGGTTTTTCTGTTGGTGCCCCCCGGCTGCTGCCCGCCGTATTCCCGCTGTTTCCTACTCTTCCCGACGCTGCGTCCCTGCGGCCCCGCCCCCTGCATTCCCATTGGCCACCCCGCTCCCGCCTCGCAGCTGCTCCTCCCTCCCTCTCCCCCTCTTTTGGAGGCCGCGCAGTGGTGAAGGAGCGACTGCTGACCCTGCTCGCAGGCAGGTAGCTCCCCACGCCACCACGCGGCTGCCAGCTGTTCCGTGCCTTGCTAACTTGTGTTCATCACTTTCTGGTTCTGCTGCCTATTTCTCTGCACCCAACTTCCTGGTTCTGCTGCCTATTTCTCGGCACCCAACTCCCTAACTGTCTAACTGTTCTTTTTTCCTCAGGTTTTTTCCGCCAGTGCCCACAAGCTGCTGCCCGCCGTATTCCCGCTGTTGCCTACTCTTCCTGCCACTGCGTCCCTGCATTCCCACTGGCCACCCCGCTCCCGCCTCACAGCTGCCCTCACGAGCCCTCTCCCCCGCTTATGGATGCCGCGCTGCAGCCGCGCCGCCGGCGTGCCAAAGGCAAGCCAGTCTGCGCCTGTCAGCGCCTGGACCACGCCCAGCGCCAAAACCCCTGGTCCCTGCGCACTCCACGACGCAAGACCCAGATACGAGGCCAACACGCTCCTCGCACTCAACGCCGGCCGAGACCACCGCCGCTTCCAGGCTGCCCATAAGGATCTTTTTCCTGCCGCACCTGCAACTTCACCTGCAACAGATCCAAACCTCCAAGGACCAGAACCAACCACCTCCGCTGCATACTCCTCAACACCCGCTCCGCACGCAAACACGCCGTTGAGCTCTGGGACCTGCTCGACACCTCCGACCCAGACGTTGCCTTCCTGACCGAGACCTGGTGGAACGACTCTTTAGCGCCAGACATCGCCGTAGCCATCCCGGACAGCTACAAGATCACCCGCAGGGATCCAGACAATGGAATCGGAGGAGGTTTAGCCATCATCCACAAGTCCACCCTCAAGGTCTACACCTACGCAGACGACACCCTCAACACCGCCGAACACCTGCACTTCAGGATCCACACCGACCCCAACACCACACTCAGAGGAACACTTGTCTACAGATCCCCGGACCCAGTGCCCAGTTCAGCAACTCCATCCCCGACCTCGCCAGCACCCACGCACTTGCCTCCACGGACTAGATCCTCCTCGGAGACCTGAACTACCACCTCAAGAACAACAACAATGCCAACTCTGCTACCCTGATCGACAACCTTGCCAACCTCGGCCTCAGACAGCTCGTCAACAAACCCACCCACGCCGCAGGCCACACCCTCGACCCAGTCTTCACCACTAGCACCCATGTCACCTACAACTGCACCACCGAACTCCACTGGACCGACCACCATTGAATCCATTTCACCTTCAAGAAACCAACCACGCACCACCGCGCCCAACAGCTGCCTCGCCGCTGCTGGAGCAAAGTCACCGAAGATCAAATGACCACACTTACCCAGAACCCACTGTGGAAAATTAATACGGTTTGGTAAACATTATCCGCGCCATCTTGCCTTTTCCCCCGATGCCACACTTTTTGTCGTGCACACCCGCCATTTTAGGTGCCTTGGTCAGAACCACCCACTGCACGCCGCTGACCCCCAGCATGGCTCTTCGCCCTCACAAGCACCCCCCCCACGCGCTGGTCACCCCCGCTCTCTCATGCATGGGCCATAAACCCTCTCCATCTGCGCTGCTCTCCCATGAGAATCACACCCCTCTACCACGCAGCTCTGCCTCGGAACCCCATCCTGTTCCAAGCGCGACACCTCCCTCCATTCCTTTCATGGTCCCGGATCCTTTGATAAAAACCCCCTTTCCTTTGTGCCCGTTTGTCTTACTCGTTCCCAGGCCGCCACCTGGCCCTGCGGATACTGTTATTCCCCCCCCCTCCTGTACGGTAGGAAGCTTCCCTCATCAAAGGATCCATGAGTTGATCAAAGCCCCCACCCCATGAGATCCGATCAACCTCACACATGCGTGAATCAGCGGAATGTCCAGCTGCGCGAGAATCATCACCTGTTGTGACCGGGGTGGGGACTTCAACTGTAAATGTGTGTGGGAGCGGGCCTGAAGCGGGGATTCCGAGGATGTCTTTCCGTACATCAAAGGGTTGACAGAGATGTGTTTTATGCAATAAAGTAATAAACTTGTGTATAAGAGGCCAGGCCTCAGAGATGCGGTTAGAGCACCTCGTGACGATACTTGCTGTCCGAACTGATGTGTTCTCCTCCGGAGAGAATAAAACCCTTGCTTTCTGCCTTCCAGTCTCCAGCGCCTGCCTCTTCATTGATTAATATTTTGTGGGTTACAGAGGCGACACCGCCGGGCAATACTTAAGGATCTTTGTTTATTGATTGCTTCGTACCTTTTTACACCACCCCGACCCCACCGACCTAGACGCCGCCGCCCACAACCTCAGACAGTGGATAGACGACTGCGCCAACATCCTCGCCCGCTCAAGAAACCCTCCAACAACCACACCAGCAAGAAAGCTACCTGTTTCACCGAAGAGCTCCAGACCTCCAAACGTACATGCCGGAAACAGGAGAAGAAATGGCTCCACGATCATGCACCGGACACCACGACCACCGCGACTACGGTAGACTCGACCCCCGCAAACACCACCTGCACCAACCTCCTAACCTCCTGGTCCTACATCAACAACAACGACACACGCAAGTTCATGAACTCCATCCACTCAGGATCCCCATCAGACCCCTGCCCACACCACTTATTCAACAAAGCTGACACATCCATCGCACCCCAACTACGGAAGGTCATAAACATCTCCTTCAAGACAGCGACATTCCTGGAAAGCTGGAAGCACGCCGAAATCAATGCCCTCCTCAAAAAGCCCAAGGCGGATCCCAAAGACCTGAAGAACTTCCGGCCCATCTCTCTGCTCCCCTTCGCGGCGAAGGTCATCGAGAAAACCGTCAACATGCAACTGACCCGCCACCTTCGAGGACAACATCTTAGACCCCTCTCAGTCCGGATTCAGACGACACCACAGCACCGAGACAGCTCTCATTGCCGCCACAGACGACACCAGATGTCAACTAGACAACGGCGAAACATCAGCCCTTATCCTCCTGGACCTATCAGCCGCCTTCGACACGGTCTGCCACCGCACACTAAAGTCATGCCTCCAAGAAGCCGGAATCCAGAAGAAGGCCCTGGACTGGACCACGTCCTTCCTCACCGGCAGAACCCAGAGAGTCCGCCTCCCACCTTTCGGATCCAAAGCCACCGACATCAGTTGCGGCGTACCCCAGGGCTCATCCCTCAGCCCGACCCTGTTCAACATCTACATGGCCCCCCTCGCACAAGATGCCCGCCAACACGACCTGAACATCATCTCCTATGCTGACGACACCCAGCTCATTCTCTCCCTCACCAAGGACCTGAAGGACTGGGTTCTTCTAAGACCCAGCGGTGCCAGGGACAACACCTGAAACCTTCGTGGGTTACCTGTTCCGGCGTACAAATGACAGAGACACGGGACACTTCCTTCGGCGTCAAAGATTCGAGGTTTATTTACTGCAGTGAACACAGAAGTCACAAGAAGTACATAGCATGTAGGTTCAAGGAGACTGCTTCAAATTGTATCTGTGGATCGCTCCTTTTATACAGTTTTTCGTCATAGAACAACATGGCAAACAAAAGGTTACAGCCCAGTACCCACAGTAAATTTCATAGGGGGTCGCTTTCATGTATTCAGGGCCCGGAACATAATTACAGTAGCATTGCCGGTTCCCAACTGTAAAAGTACATCTTCCCACCATTAGTGCATTCCATTCGGCCTTGAATGAATCAAGGAAGAGTCAAAAACAGGTGCAGAGGAAGACAAAGATAGTCATCAGATTGAAAAGAGTGTAAGGAGGTGCTATCGGAAACACGATTGCAGGGATCAAAGGAGACATGCCTAATGAATGCACAACTGAAACAATAAATCGGCACGGCAAGATGAGCCTCGAGCGGGGCCATCTGCCTTACAGTGTCATCCCCCTCATCATAAAGACACCCTCAAAGGAACACGTGTCTTCCGCAAGAGTTTGGGAATCCCAGGGTCACGAAGCGGACAGTGTCCGTTCGCTGGCTACTTGAGGGCAAGAAACAAAATGGGTGCCGTATCCAAAATGGAACCCGTGGGTTCAGATGAAGAAACCCACGAAACAGACGAACGGTTTAGATTAGCGCAGCGAAAACACGTACACCCACTAAACTCGTCAGTTGCGGTTCATAGATACCAGACCCGACCATATTCGAGCGAGTCGAAAAACACCACTTACAATTGTCACGGAACCTCAGACGCTCCTTTTGCCCTCATGTAGGCAAGCACTAGTCGAAATCAGAATCGATCTCGATATTCATCAGACCATCCAGATGTTGCTGCAACATTATTCTATCCATCAGTGCTTCCTTGGAAATAGGTGGCCGTCTTATACACGTCGTAGCACAGAGGCCACATAAGGCAGGACCACACTGTACACAAAGACAACACGTGAACAGAAATGCTACAACAACCCCAATGATCATCAGAATTTTCCAACCCCACGTCGACATCAGGCCCCAAAACCACCCTAGTAGAGTCCAATCACCTACGTCCACGTGTATGGACTCGGAGATTTTATGCAACTTCGAGATGGCTTGATAGACAGTCGGAGCGTTATCAGGAATGAAAATGCAGCAACTCGAATGGATCACCTTACATACTCCACCTCTATCTGCAAGGACAACGTCTAAAACCATACGATTTTGTAACGTCATAAGCCTGTCAGCCTGAAGCTCTGCTGTAATGTTACCAAGGGCACTTGCAGTGATATTAGCGGTCGATTCCACCACTCGAGTCAACTGTCTCAGGTTCCTACTATTGATCATAGGTCCCCAAAACGGCAAGAAACCCTTAAAGAAGTCTCCTGCCTCTTGACCGGCAGTGTCCTCTTCACTAATAACACCTCTCACAACTCTGGTCTTGTGATAATCCGGCCCAACAGTAAAGGTCAGCGGCAACAGATTCGCAATATAACATGTGCCTGAGAAGTCACGAGGCAACCATGTATATGCGCGGTCATAACAGACAAAGTATATACCCTTGGCAGTCAAAAGAACAGGGAAAGAGGCCGTCGGCAAAACATACGTTTCGGTACAGGCACTCCTCCCGAGCTGAGCTTGCGGGCTTCGGCCAAGACCTTTCAGACAGAAATTACCGAGATGGGGTACGATCCAGATCGGAGACGAGCTTTTAAGCTGCCGATCACCCACTGACATACTATACTCAGCCTCACTCAGATCTCTGTATGCTCGCACCTCTTCCTCTGGGATAAGCGATGCGTCGAAGATATCCCTATCTAAATCGGCAATCGCTCTTGCCAAAGGCTTGTGGTACGGGCCAGGACCATGATCTGCAGTGCGTGGCTCTCGATGGGGGTAGGAATCTAGTGCGCTACGAAACATTGTTTGGAATGCTCGAGCCGAACCCTGGGAACTATAAGGAAGGACCAAGTACGGAATTCCCCTATCGGTGGTGTGTGGCATTAACCCACACACCCAACAGTTGGTAGTGTTCATCACCAACTGATGTTGATGAAGGAGCTGAACGAAGGAATTGTTCATAAATTCCGCACGTATAACCTGCTCGTGTTGGGGTAAGATGAAAAGAATGAGGAGAAACAGTGGAAGTAGGGTTTGGTTCAGAGGAAAGGGTAGGTGAAGCAGAAGGCAATAATGATTGTATCGCATAGTATACTCCACCCACCAATAACGAGGAAACAGTTAGGAACAGTAGGAACACCTGAAACATAAAGCATTTGGTACGTACAAGCCTATGCAGTTCGAATCTTTGCGCTTGAGTCGTCTCCACTTCCGACAACTTCGAGAATGCCATCCTCTAAAACCGTCCGCAACGTTCTTGACGCACTTCGTTCTGTGTAGCAAATTGTCAATCCCCAGCAGTTCCTAGGAATCGACTGCCTCCGACCTAATGTCAGGACCTACTAAACAGAAGGAAGTACCCGCACGGCCCTACGGTCAACCCGGATGCAAGGTTTCTTTTGATCAAACAATATATACAAAATCTCCTAGCTGTGGAAAAACACACACGTGGAAAAGAACTCAGAATGTAAACAGAAACCACAATTATTCAAAAATGTTCAAGATGATAATGGGGGTAACGTGGATTTAAAAAGGAAAAAAAACAAAAATAATTTATTAGTCTCTGGTATTGGAACGAAGAAAATATCTGCTTCTTCCAGGACGAGTCTGCTCTTCAAACAATTGATCGGATTGTGGAACAGAGTCCTGTCGGTCAGACAATAGTTCAGATCTTGAATTCTCCAATGGCAAAGGTTCAACAAAGTTATCCGGCTGCCCTGAAGTATCTCCCACAGGCTGAGCATCACTGAACGACGCAAAGTTCGGCAAAGCTTCTGTTTCTGATGCGGCGATGCCAGTCCTCACCCAGGAGTCCGCTGGTAAAGGTATTGGTACCTTTTTGGTGTGGGTGGCGTGCACCCAATGCTTGCGGCCCTCCAAACGAACAGCAGTTCTCGTGGTGAGGAGCACCTGGTAGGGTCCCACAAACCTCAGCTCGAGGTTTCGCTTCTGGCCAAAATTTCAGGTAACCACCCAGTCTCCGGGTTGGAGCTGGTGGCCTGGACCCTCCGTCTGCGCCGGCAGTGCTTCAAAGACCTGTTGATGAATTAACCTCAGTTTAGAAGTCAGATCATGAAGATAATCAATTAGCATTGGATATTCAAGATCTGTGAATGACCTGGGGCTAGGAACCCCCCAAATATTTGCAGGACGGCCGAACACAATCTCATATGGGCTGAGCCCTACTCAAGAGTGTACAGTCGCCCTAGTTGACAAAAGAGCCAAAGGCAAAGCGTCGGGCCACAACAGACCAGTCGTAGCCTGAATCTTTGCGAGTTTTAATTTTAGAGTACCATTGTACCCCTCAACCAAACCTGCTGACTGGGGATGATTGGCGCTGTGGAATTTTTGTGTAATTCCAAGGCCCTTACACACACTCTTCATCACACTCCCCACAAACTCACTTCCGTTATCAGACCATACAATCCGTGGCATTCCATACCGAGGAAAGTATTCCTTCAGTAGGACTTTCGCTATGGACAGAGCAGTATTGTCTTTGAGAGGGTAAGCTTCAATCCATCGGGAGAATGCGCAAACCACAACTAAAACGTATTTCAGGTTATTACATCGCTCCATATGGATGAAGTCCAGCTGGATTACCTCAAAGGGACATGTAGGAGGAGCAAAGTGGCCAGGGGGTGTAGGAGTGCCCTTGCCAGGATTGTACATCATACATACCATACAATTCTTGACCAATCTCTCAGCGCATTTAGCGATACCATCATTCTTCCATACAGGGGACAACAACTTGCAGATACCTTTCGCGCTGATATGTGACAAACCATGCGCCATAGTTACAACAGCTAGCACATATGCATCCAGCAACATCCACCTTTGATTCTCCGACAAATCAATCCAACATCCATTCGCATCCAACTTTCCTGTGCTCTCCTTCCACTTGGTCTTTTCAGTTTCGGTGGCCTCATTCTGAATCGCTTTCACACTTTCATCAGTATCCTCACACATACCAGTTTCTGCAGGCCACCTTACCGAACTCGTCACATACATTCTGGTTGCAAGATTTCTCGCAGTCTCCTTAGCAATCTCATCAGCAAACGCATTGCCACGACCAACATCATCCGTCACCTTACGGTGCGCACTGCATTTAATAATCGCCACCTGCTTGGGCAATGTAAGTGCGTCTAAAAGATCGTTCACAAGCTGTCCGTGTTGAATCTTCGTGCCATGCGATGTCATAAAGCCTCTCTCTCTCCACAATCGTCCAAAGCTATGAGCAACACCAAAGGCATACTGGCTGTCGGTAAACACATTCACCCGCTTTCCTTTCGACAAAACACACGCTCTCGTCAATGCAATTAATTCTGCAGCCTGTGCAGAATTCTGACTCAATCTCACAGTTTCCACAACCGTACTCAACGTTACCACAGCATACGCAGTCGTCACATCACCATTCGGCAACTTAAAACACGAACCGTCCACATACAAAGTATCATCGGGGTCTTCCAATGGAGTGTTTTTTAGGTCAACACGACCCTTCGTTTCTTCCTCAGTTCACAAATAACAATCGTGAACGTATAGTGTAAACGGCTTACTGTAGTCAGGAGTACCTAACACAGGGGCCGAACACAACGCATCACGCAATTCAGAAAAACTCTTCTGACATTCTTCCATCCATGGCAAAGGAGTTGGAACATCCTTGCACGTGAGGGCTACCAATGGTTTCGCTAGCAATGAAAAATTTGGAATCCATTGCCTGCAGTATGACGTGATACCTAGGAAGGCAGGCACATCTCTCTGAGTTGTTGGCACAGTCATTCGAGCGATCGCTGCAATTCTCTCTGGGGTCAACCTTCTTCCCTCCTTTGACAATAAGTGACCTAGATAGGTTACTTCTTGGCAACAATATTGCAGTTTAGATGGTGACACTTTGTGACGTAAGTCACAGAGATGCTGTAACAGAGACACTGTAGCAGTTTTGCAAATTTCTTGTGTGACCGCAGCCACCAATAAGTCATCGACATATTGGATCAAGGCCGCACAAGCCGGTAACACAAATGCATCAAGTTGACTCTTCAGGGCTTGGCTGTATATTGATGGACTCTCACAGTAGCCCTGAGGAGCCCGTTTAAACCTAAAGCTGCGACCACCTAAAGAGAAACCGAATAAGTCCCTGCTTTCCTCAGCAATCGGAATGCTAAAGAAAGCATTCTTCAGATCGATCACTGAGAACCAGGACGCAGATGCTGGAATCAGAGTCAGTAAAGCCGTGATGTCAGGCACCACAAGGAACTGAGGAACCACAATTTTGTTCACCTACCGTAAATCAATGACAAAACGATAAACAGGAGGCTTAGTTGGATCAGTGCGTTTCAGAATAGGCAACACAGGACTATTACACACGTTTCCCCGTGTCTCCTCGATAACATCTTTCTCGATCAAGTCATAGATGATTGCTAACAACGCTCGCTCCCCGTCAAGGGAGATACGATACTGGGGAATACGTGGTAATCGCACATTCGATTTCAATTGGACAACATAAGGGGAGATGTCAAGCAGGCCCACGTCATTGGGACCTGTTGCCCACAAAGATACAGGAAGAGAACTCAATTCCGGTGGGAGCTTATCAATTGACAAGTACATAGGAGAGATTACTCTCTCACCCAATGTAAGCTTCACTCCCGCAGGAGAACAATACAAAGTCGCATACAAACGTTTCAGCAAATCCAGGCCCAAAAGATTTTCACCACAACCAGTAGTCAAAATCAAAGGAGCTATCTGCTCACAAGGCCCAATTGTGAGGGGCAAAGGGCGAGAAACCGGATTGCTAACAGGGGCGCCAGAGAATCCAACGGAAACATTTGTTAAGCCAGACAAAGGTGCGCCAGGGAGTTTCGAATGCATAATGGAACTTTTCGCTGCACCAGTGTCCAACAGAAAAGGCTCAACTACGCCCGATGTGGCAACTGCGACGCAAGGCCCTCTCTGATCAACCGGAACTGATACTACTCCCTCTCTTTGTCTGTGGCTGTCCTAGTAAGTACAGTCATCAGTACCCTGCTCGATGTAAAAATCGTCCACATTGTACTGTGCGGATCTACCTGACGATAACCCACGCTGATCAAAACAATTATTGGGATCAGAGGAATTATTAGAACGTTCATTTTGATTCTGAGTAACACCACGACCTCTACCTCGTGAAGCCTGTTGAGGACCACCACGACCTCCTCTAGATGAATTACCATTATTTCGATCGCGCAAAACCGGACAATCAAATTTCAAATGACCCTCACCTCTACAATAGGCACATTGATTGTACCCAAGCATAGATCTTCTGCGAAGAAGAATCATTCTGCGACTGTGACCTAGCGGACTGCGATTGTGATCTATTCCGTTGTTGAGAATCATTCTGATTTGAGCGCGGAGGATACGCTTGCTGTAACAGAACCTTCGTTTTGAGTTCTTTGGTCTTTTTATCTGCACGATCATTTTCCTCCTTCTTTCTATTTTCATAATATTGGGCCGTGGCCAATATCTGAGCAGCGGTCGAAACAGCCCACGCACTTTCTGAATTTTTTAATTTGTTGCTAAGTTCAGGCAACAAATTCGATACGAATTTATCCACAAACAACCTCTGACCTCCCTCAGTGCTCATATCTTGACCACTGTGATCGACGAATGCCTCCTCAAATCTCGTAAAGAAATCGGAGACACTCTCGTCCTTCTTTTGCTTACAGGCAGACAGTTTATCCCAGTTAACTTTCATTGCTGGCATAAGTATCTTCATCAATGTTATTATCCTTTGGGGAAGATCAGTAATAAGCTGTTCAGGCTTTGCCCCACCAACTTGTCGCACGTCAGCCGCCACAAGAGCAGCCCAATCGCCGCCTAACTCGGCTGCATGATTTTCTTGACGAATTTTCGCCCAAATCGGTTGCGGTACGACATTGCCGAACAACATGTCGATGTCGGCAAGATTCATGATCGTAGCATCCACTAATTGGGACAATTCCTTATAATATCCTGCAGGATTTTTGCGAGGGTCAGGCAAAGTCTGCTTAACCTGTAAAACTTCCGATCGTTTCCATGGAAGGTGTATCCAGACTCTCTGGAAGTGTGGCAAAATGGGAGGAACTTGAGCAGCATCACCTGGCATCCACACTGGTGGAACTTCACGCATGGGATACTGACCAGGTGTTGCCATCCATTCCTTATGTTCATCTTTAAACAGTGCACGAGGCATCACAGTGGGACGAAAAGATAGAGGATGCTCGACAGCACGTCGAACATTGCTACCCACAATCATACCACTCGAAAACTGAAGCTGAAGTTCAGTTACAGCGACCAGTACCTCGTTTACCGCGTCAACTGATATCTCGTCGTGTAAGAATTTGCACATTTCTTCAAACACGAATCTCTGTGTTGGCTCATTAAATTGAGAAAAAGTCTCAACAACTACGCGCAGGGGATACCTAATCCAATTTTTAGCCATGTTAATTAGCGTTTCACATTCCCTACCACCAGGAAGCTGACTTCGTCGTTGGGGGGCATCAGAATCATCAGACCCAAGAAGCGGCCCAAGAGGAGAGTAAAAGTTAGCAACAATATTAGGAATACGTCGCCGAACGGACGGGGAAGAGGAGAGAAGTAAAGGGGTAACAACAGGAGGACCAAAGACAGGAGCAGTAGGAGTAGACACAAGAGCAGAAGTAGCAGGAACAACAGCTGGAGAATGTATAGACGGTGGAGCAGTGGGGACAGTAGCAGTAGCGGGTAGAGGAATAGGAACAAGAGGATTTGCAAGGACAGGACCAGCGACAGGCTGATTAACAGCTGCCGGAACAGCAGGTTGAGGAACAGGAGGAACCACAGGGGCTGTGGTATCCTGCGCATATGGAGGTGGTGACTTCAATAGATAGGACAACAAGGGATACTCTACTGCTTCCTCTCCCTTCTTATCAGTACCTGTCGGTAAAACGGGATAACATTTATCCACTGTCATACGTTGTAATCTATCAAAAACTTCCTTTTCCTTCTCTTCTTTGTCGCTCTAAAACTTCTCTGCATTTCTCATCGTTGTAACGATACCTTCTCTCTTATTACATTTAAGCTGTTTGATTTCTTTCTGCTTGGCTTCTTTACGCCATAACCGAAAGGAATCAAACATGGCCGGCTTGCTTTCTTTTGAAACAATTTAGCTTCAAGATTATCTAAAATTGGGGTCTCAAAAATACCATGAGGTGGCCAACTAAGGACACCGTCATCTTTGGTATAACGAACCCAGCAATCATTGAATGTGATGGGACCCACACCATGGCGACTATATAATTCATAAATTGGAGTTCCAACTGGAGGTATCGGACATGAGTCCTCCAATCGGGAATCCGCACCACAACCTCTAAAGCAACTGAACAAAGTACTACGGCCAGGCATCGTGCACACTAACCGAGTTTCACAAACGTCAAGGGTTATTGGATTACAATGTCCCCGCAAAAGTGCAAAAACCCTCGGTTTTTGGCGACTGCAGTCGTCAAATAGAACAACTAAGAACAAAATACAAAGAATCACAAATGCAATGGAACCATGCAACAACTAAGCACCCACAAAAACTAAGGAATCTGGGAGCGACCCACAAATACTTAACTCAAAGAACAATGGCGTCACCAGAAAGGCCCGTCAATCGTTCCCGCTGTACCAAGGACTACGCCAGGCGCCAAAACAGGTCGACAGTCAGGGCATCGGTCCGTCGCAGCTGTCAGAAGGCGGGGATCTTCGCGAGAAAAGTCTTCGGGCCACTTGTTTCGACAACAGGATCGATGAAGCGGGGTGCACCTTCCCTCGGAGATTTCACACGAAGTTCCTTACGATCGTCGGGCTTTGGACCGGTACCGCTGATGCCGCCCTACGTTGGGCGCCAACTGAAGGACTCGGTTCTTCTAAGACCCAGCGGTGCCAGGGACAACACCTGAAACCTTCGTGGGTTACCTGTTCCGGCGTACAAATGACAGAGACACGGGACACTTCCTTCGGCGTCAAAGATTCGAGGTTTATTTACTGCAGGGAACACAGAAGTCACAAGAAGTACATAGCATGTAGGTTCAAGGAGACTGCTTCAAGTTGTATCTGTGGATCGCTCCTTTTATACAGTTTTTCGTCATAGAACAACATGGCAAACAAAAGGTTACAGCCCAGTACCCACAGTAAATTTCATAGGGGGTCGCTTTCATGTATTCAGGGCCCGGAACATAATTACAGTAGCATTGCCGGTTCCCAACTGTAAAAGTACATCTTCCCACCATTAGTGCATTCCATTCGGCCGTGAATGAATCAAGGAAGAGTCAAAAACAGGTGCAGAGGAAGACAAAGATAGTCAACAGATTGAAAAGAGTGTAAGGAGGTGCTATCGGAAACACGATTGCAGGGATCAAAGGAGACGTGCCTAATGAATGCACAACTGAAACAATAAATCGGCACGGCAAGATGAGCCTCGAGCGGGGCCATCTGCCTTACAGTGTCATCCCCCTCATCATAAAGACACCCTCAAAGGAACACGTGTCTTCCGCAAGAGTTTGGGAATCCCAGGGTCACGAAGCGGACAGTGTCCGTTCGCTGGCTACTTGAGGGCAAGAAACAAAATGGGTGCCGTATCTAAAATGGAACCTGTGGGTTCAGATGAAGAAACCCACGAAACAGACGAACGGTTTAGATTAGCGCAGCGAAAACACGTACACCCACTAAACTCGTCAGTTGCGGTTCATAGATACCAGACTCGACCATATTCGAGCGAGTCGAAAAACACCACTTACAATTGTCACGGAACCTCAGACCCGCACACCGCCAAGATCACCCTCCACAAGGGAATGAAGGCAGTCGCCGAATGGATGAGGAGCAGCTGCCTGAAACTGAACTCTGACTAGACGGAGGTCCTCATCCTCGGCCCCACCCCCTCTGCCTGGGACGACTCCTGGTGGCCGACTACACTGGGAACAGCACCGACACCCATGGACCACGCGCGCAACCTAGGATTCATCCTCAACTCCTCCCTCTCCATGTCGAAGCAGGTCAACGCCGTCGCCTCCTCCTGCTACAACACCCTACGCATGCTACGCAGGATCTACAAGTGGATCCCGATCGAAACTAGAAGAACGGTGACCCAAGCCCTCGTCAGCAGCAGGCTGGACTACGGCAACACACACAACGCAGGAATCCCGGCCAAGCACCTACAACGACTACAACTCATTCAAAACGCCTCCGCCCGACTGATCCTCAACATCCCCCACCGCAGCCACATCCCCCCCCACCTGAGAGACCTACACTGGCTCCCCATAAACAAGAGGATCACTTTCAAGCTCCTCACCCACGCACACAAAGCACAACACCGGACCAACCTATCTGAACAGCAGACTCAGCTTCTACACCCCCACCCGCCAGCTCCACTCCGCCAACCTCGCCCTCGCCGCCGTCCCCCGCATCCAACAAGCAACCTCCGGTGGCAGGTCCTTCTCCTTCCTCGCCGCTAAGACCTGGAACACCCTCCCTACCCACCTGTGGCAGACCCAGGACCTGTTCACCTTCAGAAGACTCCTCAAGACCTGGCTCTTCGAGCAGTAGCAGCACTCCTCCCCTCAGCGCCTCGAGACCCTCAAGGGTAAGTGGTGCGCTTTACAAGTGATTGATTGATTGAGAAGCACATGGACAAGCGTAAAAGGGAGAGATGAGGAAAAGCACAGAGAGCAGGTGAGAGAAGTACACGAGCTAGACACTTTAAAAACACATGCACTCTCATTGAGTGCTTAACAGAAAAGAAAAAAGTAGTGTTTAAAAAGCCAGCAGTGGAAGTAGAAAGCCTGCGAATCACAGCAATGGTAAAGAGCCAATTCTTAATGGGAGGGACAACCACAAGATTGACGAGCTGAGATGTGAAAAAGAAGCAGGCACATTAGTGACAAGGAAACAAACCAATGGTAAGCAAAGGGCAGATTCCAAGACCTTTTATGCACTTGCTAAGCCACAATATGGCTCACAACAGACCGCATGCACTGTCTCTTTGGCGCATGCCCTGTCTACTAGGATCCACCTAAAAACGCATGTTAGAAGTTACATAAAATACTAAGATCTCAGAAGGGACAACAGAAATATAAGGTTTTCAACTTCATGCTAGTGCAATGAAGGCCTAACTATAACACCAGGGGTAGCGGAAGTGACATCATGCACCTTTTTGACCACCACCAAACAACATCAAAGGGTTATGCCTTGCCTCACAATATCATAGGCTTTTTAAAGAATCGAAACTACATTAAGAAGATCTGTTTTTTGTTCCCAAGACATTCCAGAAGTAGCAAACGCAGTGCTGAGGTGCCAAATGGCACATCAGGGCCAGTAGATACTAGTTAACGGTGGTACACGGTCCACATGCAAAGGAAATCACAGAAATCCGAGTAACCACAAAAATAAGGATGTAAAAGGCGATCTATTAATCTTACCTGTAAATAAAGGGGGGAAACCTTCACTGTGTACGATGGGAATCCCGAGGTAGCAGATGAAAGATGAATCACGTGAACTGAAAATTGTATGGAATCTCCCATCACATTGCAGCAAATAACCTGGGAAGAAACACAGATTAGCTCTGAAAATAAATCAATATTTTTTCTCATAAAGTATAGCAATAGTCTTTATATTTCCCCAGGTCTTCTAGACCTCGTGGTTCTAGGGTTTTACACTGAAATGGACACACATTACATATGCAGAATATCACAAGCAATAACATTTATTTATATACAAGCTTTGCAACTAGTATGTGTTCCTTTTCGGTAACTCTGGAGCGCAAAGACAGACTAGGAAGTCCAAACGATGACGTAGACAACCCTTTCCGAATCCGTCAATCATGCCCCACTAGTCTGTTAAAGTCCAATTAAATGCAACTTTGAAAGGTTCACATTTCACATTTATTTTGAACTGCAAGTTGTTAGAAGGGAGCCAAAAGGCGCTCCACATCTTGGGACCCTCTAGTACAAGCCATCAGGCTTCAATTTTAAGAATCGTAACTTCCAACAAAAAAATAACCCCACACCCACCTCTCAAACAGCATAACTATCTAACCCAACACCTTACCTTACATTTCACCTGAGGTCACAGACTACGATCAGCTCACCCCCACCCATATCACCTATGCCCTTGTTTCTCCTCCCATATTATGACACACCTCCCTAACGTACCATCATGTCAAGCGGACATTCACAACAAATAAAATTCTCACTCCTCAACCCAAAATCCAGGAGCAAAAATAATGTCAATATATTTGGTCTGCTCTCAGAAACCACACCAGACCTCATCTTCATTACAGAAACATGGTTCAGCAAAGGTTCCAAAACCAAGTGCCACAAAGTCATCCCACCTGAATATGGCTTCAACAAAATTGCACTAGGAAAACTGGAGAAGGCCAGAAGTCATCAATAGAAAAGCATTAAAAAAAAAACATACGGAAATCTTCAGTGTGAACAAGTGCGAATCCTAGCTGGTAACGTCACCTCAATCCGACTCTTCCTGTGTCTTAAAATATAGACTACCACCAGCAATGCAAACTCTGAATGTAGGTCTTGTTAGATACAAGATTCTTTGTATCACCTTACACTACACATTCTAGGAGGTCTCAACATCTGGTTTGACCAGAACAATTTAATTACGCAACCACTGCCATCACATCCAACTTTGAGGCCTTCACCCTCCAACGAATTGTTTCTGGCCCAATTGACTCCACTGGACACACCTTGGACATTTCAATTTAACACCTGGGACATGCCACAGTGAGTCCAAAAATTTGAAGCGACGACTTCATTGCCTTCAAGATTAAATCACCCGTCCAAAAATACAGAAATACCGACTTTTAGGATGTGCACTACAATAAAGTCAGGTCTGGTGGCTCAGTAGACTAATGCGTCCACTGCAGGGACCTGTGTTCCACATCTTGGTAACGGGTTAAAATCCCGGCGGGTGCACTCAGCCTTTCATCCATCTGAGGTCGATAAATTGAGTACCATTGAGTTAGGTAACAAACATCTGTTTCCAGCGCCAAGATGTCTACCGGTGAATGTGCGCTTTAATAAATGCAAATGTTATGTTATAAACAGTAGGGGGGGGGGGGGGAGAAAAGAAAAATTATGGTTGAGAGAAAAATGGTTTCAAAGAGATACACAGCCCCTCATTATATATTGTTGGCATCATTAAGGAGGTCGAAGAAGGATGAAATATGTTTTGGGTATCCCGTTGAGGAGGGGATGTGCCCTTCCAGAGGGGTCAATCCTGTTCCGAGTAAATGGAGTCTCCTTCGGAGTGACACTGCGAGCAATAAAACGATTAAAGGACCGGCAATCTAGTGCAATTATTATTGGCTGAGATGAATTCAAGCACCCGCCGCTTCTTTCCCGAGTAGATTGTCAGCGAGGGATTCCCGACTTGCACTGCTTTCAGGGACAAATATAAAAGGAAATTGTGCATGCATGCGCGAGTGATGGAGAATCAAGCGGGGGATGCAAGCGGCTAGGCTGGCCTATGGCGAAAATCATTCACTGCCCTCTGCAAAAGGGGAAGGGATCTCTGACGATAGATACTGTAATAGCGCATACAATACATCTTACACAATCAGACTCATCAACTAGGAGGATTTATTTTTTCAGTGTTTGCGTAGCCGGACGCATACTGAAATCACAAAAAAACTCTTAAAAGCGCAGTAAAAAATAAAGTACTGATTACCTTACGTGTTATTATAATATAGCGGTGCATAAATTAACCTGGCTGCACTTAAGGATGGGCCTCTCTGCCATTTTAGCACAGTGGCATCTACAGACACATGATAGACTAGGTTGGCGAGGCTGCCAAAGCAAGAGCCGACCACACAAGGTGCCGTGAGGTCAGCCGCATTTCTTGCAGGCTATCCACTTCCTGGAAGCATCACAGGGAGGCTTGTAGGGCTTCTGCACCAGGGCACATTTTCCAAACGTATGGTGGCGGGAACAGTATTCATCCCGCCTTTGGGCCCCTGTGATGTGTACCCCAAGGCAGAAGAGGTCTTGCCGGGCTCCCACTCAGAACCATTTCCCCTGATCGGAATGGCATGTCCCGGAGGGAGAGGGGGGGTGGGGGGGGGGGGGGGGGGGCATCATGAATACCACGTTGGACGCTATTAAAGAAACCACTTATTTTGAGGGCCCTTTAGGGCAATACAGGGTTGCCTTTTCAATCGCAAAAGGAAAGCTGCGGGCACCCGGGAGTAATGATCATTGCGCTCTTCTCTGCACAAGCGTTTGAAAAAAAATAGGATCCAAAATAAACGTTTGTTAAAGGAGAACTGGTTTTCTTTCAGTAATATTTCTTTTCATTCTTTCTGCTTCTGGTATTTAAGGTACTTCATTTCAGGCGCCCACTTTTTCTTAACAAGAATATTTCTAAGTGCATACTGGAATAGCAAAAACAATTATGATTTTTTAAATTTCATGCAATATATACGCGTCAGGTGCTTAGTGCGTGATCCTCAAGAATATATTAAAAATGCTGGCATATTAAATGCAAAATTAATGGTTTGTAATGCCTTAAAAACAACTACTTATCCAATGGTTTACACCAGCATGCCTCGACAACATAAGACAGAGAGGGTCGTGTAATTTATTCAGTGTCTTGCTGGCAAGCACTACGGAAACAGATGTTAACCAAACCTGAAAGAGTAAAGATGCCTTTATGCCAGGCGGTACCAGGCGTGAGGTACTCGCCCACACCCCTTACCATCCTGTGGGGGATTACCCTCACCAGCCCTCTTACCATAAAGGACTGTCTCTGATGGGTTTGATTCTTGGCAGAGGTGTAGCTGGGAGGGTGTCTGGAGTAGGACGCATCCTACTGAGTAGAAGTAGCCAAGTCCTCATCTAGGTAACCTTACTCCATGCTAAGTCCTAACCCTTTCCTATTCAACAAGTGTGCATAATCCTTCCATAACAAGAAAGAAGAAGATAAGGTGGAGAATAAGCATGAATGGCTTGCCAGGGATGAAGCAAATCGATTTTGTGGACCTTTTTGTTAATCAAGCATCGCCTTTTGGGAAAGCATCGAGCGTGAAGTGCTTTCAGAATGCATGGCCTCATTCAAGATGGAAAATTATTCCTTGGCCTAAAACTCTAGAAGTCAATCACACCAATTCGTTTTTTCAAGTGTCTACTTGTATGTCTAAGTCTATCTGGTGCCTGGAGAATGAAAGGACATCAAATTCAGAGCAGGTTTCAACTGAATCAACAAGCATCACCACACACATCTTTTTAGGAGTAGTCCAGGAGGGAAGACCACTTTCACACAGTGTATTGACCTCAGCAGCCTATGCAAGACCTTCAAATGGATCCGCCCCCCCCTCTGAATCCAGTAAGACCGTCACCCACGCATTCATAACAAGCAGACTAGAATATGGAAACGCCTTCTAAGCTGGAATCAACAAATTTCTGCTCAGCAAATGTCAGACAATCAAGAACACCGAGGCCAAATTCGTCCTCTGCATCCCACGACATGAACAGATCACCCAACACCCGCGAGACCTCCACTGGCTCCCCGAAAAAAAGAGAAAAACCTTCAAGCATCTCACCTACGCCTACAAAGCATTCCCAAACACGAGACATCAATACCTCAATGAAAGTCTCCTTCCACGTACCCAAGAGAAACCTCTGCTCCACTGACCTCGCCGAAACCCCACGCATCCACACAGCCAGAGCGGGTGGTAGAGCCTTTTCCAACATTGCGGCAAAGACCTGGAACGAGCTCCTGATCGACATCAGACGCTCCCCCACTCTGCACACCTTCAGGAAGAGCCTTAAGAACTGGCTCTTCGGCTGACTCAGATCTGCACCCCGAGCCCTCATGAGTGAGTAGCGCGCTTCACAAGTCCCCGATTGATACAATTAATACATTTAACTTTAGAGAGTTAAATGGAGCATGGTGACCCAGACCTATATTCCACTGCCTAGAGCCAGTATCAGTGGAATAGAGACTGTTCAACAGGGAATCAGAAGAATACAATAAGGTGGTACTTGCTAGTCTGTCATTGAGGCCTCAGCGGTGCCACCTTAGGACAGTCTCCAATACTGCAGATATGGCATTTCACGTTATGGCACTTATAGATCCAGCAATGATGCGGACTACAAGTTTTCTCCTAGATCTTGAGAACAATAACGGCTGGCGGAAAACACGCCAGCCTTGTGTTCACAAAAGCAAATCTCATTAAATGGATATTTTCTTTAACACAGAGTGAACAAAAACATCTGCATGGCACTACTGTATAACAGACCTTATGCTGCTCCTTGGGCACCACTTCCAGGGGTAACTAGGTTGAATAAGGTCTTCTCTAGGAGGAGGACAGATAGGCCTGGATCTCATGTACAACAGGACATGGTAGAGTCACACGCTTGTGTCTAGACCGAGCTATTGCTTCACAAACAAAAGGTAAAGTAGGGAACTAAAATGATGCACAACAAACAAATGTTTTAGCGCCTTCTGGGCCCAAGGTTTGACTACAAATGTTTTACAGCACTAACGCTATAATGGGCTACACTACAAAAGACATGAGGACTCTGGTCAACAGTATTCTTTCACAACTCTTCAGCATTCTCTTTCGTGGTCCCCGGTTATTTTATGAACGGGCTGCTTACCAGTGGTCAAAGGTGCTAGGTGAACTGCTACAAAAGCAACGAGTACACAATAGGCCTTGTATCCTAGTTTTTCAGCTGCCCTCAGTGCCACGAAGAAAAGCTTAGTTGGTTGGAACAAAGTAATGGACAAGGTGTTAAAAAAAATCCAAATGCAAAAAAAACATAAAAGAAAACTAGGGTTCTGAATCTGCTGGAAAAGGAGCTTACCAGCTGATAAAATAAGACTGGGCTCATAGTTAAAGTATCCTAAATAATAAGGCAACTGGGATCGGGTAACCTGCTAGTCAATGGGACTTCCGTTAAGGTTCAAACTCCTGAAAATTCAACTAGGGTAACTACTGGTACGGAAATGGGAATTGGCACCAAGAGGGTAACTTCAAGACTACCAAACTTTAGTGGCCTACATCTACTGAATGGCGCGACCACCCACCCGTTCCCTCTTGATCCCTTAGACCACGGGTACTCATAGTACGGCCCGCGGGCCAATAGCGGCCCGGCAAGCCTTCCGTGGCGGCCCGCGGACCATGAGACATCGTACCGGTGTTTTAAAAAAAAAAAAACTTTTTTAAAGAGTGTCTGCGAACACTGCAGGTTGCAGAGACACTCTGCTGCTCTGTGGGGCCCGGCGATTCATCCCAGGAGGCCAGAGTGGAGCTGCAGGGGCGCTAAGAGGAGGTGAAATACAGCAAATCCCCATTCACATGCAAATGGCTGTGAAGTGCTCGGGTGGGGCTGTGTGTCTGTGCGCGCTGGGGAAGCTGTCTCAGCCCGGTGACAGACAGGTGTGCGAGGCGCCCCTTGAGCAGGGCGTCTAGTCTATATGTATAGCATTGTTGTAGGTATATTGGGGAGGAGGGGGGTCTATTCTTTTAATAATGAGGCTCAGCTCTTTTTTTGCCCAGGGTGTACACGGCTTTGAGGTTACAAAAGGATTCTAGCGCCTTGAAGCACCCCTTCTTCTAGTCCAGCGCACTTTTTCTCAAACTTGTTGTTTTCAAATGTGGCACTCCAGTTGGTTGCGTTGAAGTTCAGAATGCATCTGTTTGATGATTGAGATCCCGTGCTCATCCTTGTGTTCATGATGTCACGGAGAGGTTATTCGTACACATGACTCAGCCCGGCATTATAGTGAATGTCACACCGTTTATGCTCGCCCCAGGATCGTTGTTAGCTGGATGGATACTACTTTTGTTAGCGGAATATTGTATGGGTGTTCTTGTTTGTGATGATACTTTTAGGGTTTTACTATAGCGCTTGCATACCCCTCACAGGTCCTCGGATCGCTTTATTGGTGCTCAAATAGTTTGCGTGTTTTAGAGCCTATTGTATGTGAAAATTATTTTGAGCATTTATGAAGTATTTTTGTGTCGTGTGGGGTTTGGAGATGTATGCAATCAGGGGAGTGGGAGATGCTTTATTTCTAAAGGGTGGTGGGGGGCACAGACTGCCTTGGAGATAACCGTGCCAGGGCTCTGGTTTGATTCTTAGAACCAAAGCTGAGTCGTCAAACGATGTAAAGTAAGTCTTGTAACAAATCTCATGAAAAAATATGATAACTTAAAAATGGAGTAAACGTACTGTCAACATTTCTGTGTCGTCATTTAAAAAAAATGAGAATTCCCCCCAAGGACTATTGCACTAGTTATCCAAAATGTGTCACATTGTCATGCTTTCTGTTTAAATAGCTTATATTGTTATTAAATGCGAAACTCGACTATTTAATATTAACTGTGTAATAGTGAGATCTTGTTCTGAATTACTTCATTGACCTCTCAGGCTGGTTAGTTAAAGAACATGATGTATACTGTTCCTTACTGTGCTCTTGTAACTGATGTAACTTCTAACGCAATGATCCTAAATGTAAAGCGCTTTGATACCCTCTTGGGTCAAGTTCGCGCTAGGGAGACGGAGTGAGGGAAGGGGAGTGAGTGAGGGAAGGGGAGTGAGTGAGGGAAGGGAGTGAGGGGAGGGAAGGGGTGAGGAAAGGGGAGTGAGGGAGGGAAGGGGAGTGAGGGAAGGGGAGTGAGGGAAGGGGAGTGAGGGAGGGGAAGTGAGGGAGGGGAAGTGAGGGAGGGGAAGTGAGGGAAGGGGAAGTGAGGGAAGGGGAAGTGAGGGAAGGGGAAGTGAGGGAAGGGGAAGTGAGGGAAGGGGAAGTGAGGGAAGGGGAGTGAGGGAAGGGGAGTGAGGGAGGGAGAGAGGGGGAAGGGGAGTGAGGGAATGGAGTGAGGGAATGGAGTGAGGGGAGGGAGGGAGTGAGGGAGGGAAGGGGAGTGAGGGAGGGAAGGGGAGTGAGGGAGGGAAGGGGAGGGAGGGAAGGGGAGGGAGGGAAGGGGAGTGAGGGAGGGAAGGGGAGTGAGGGAGGGAAGGGGAGTGAGGGAGGGAAGGGGAGTGAGGGAGGGAGAGAGGGGGAAGGGGAGTGAGGGAATGGAGTGAGGGGAGGGAAGGGGTGAGGAAAGGGGAGTGAGGGAGGGAAGGGGAGTGAGGGAGGGAAGGGGAGTGAGGGAAGGGGAGTGAGGGAGGGAAGGGGAGTGAGGGAGGGAAGGGGAGTGAGGGAGGGAAGGGGAGTGAGGGAGGGAAGGGGAGTGAGGGAGGGAAGGGGAGTGAGGGAGGGAAGGGGAGTGAAGGAGGGAAGGGGAGTGAGGGAGGGAAGGGGAGTGAGGGAGGGAAGGGGAGTGAGGGAGGGAAGGGGAGTGAGGGAGGGAAGGAAGGGGAGTGAGGGAGGGAAGGGGAGTGAGGGAAGGGGAGGGGAAGTGAGGGAGGGGAAGTGAGGGAGGGGAAGTGAGGGAGGGGAAGTGAGGGAAGGGGAGTGAGGGAGAGGAAGTGAGGGAAGGGGAGTGAGGGAGAGAGAGAGGGGAGGGAGGGAGAGAGGGAAGGGGAGGGAGGGAGAGAGGGAAGGGGAGGGAGGGAGAGAGGGAAGGGTAGAGAGGGAACGGGAGTGAGGGAGGGGGTGAGGGAAGGTAGTGAGGGAGTGGGGAAGGGGAATGAGGGAAGGGGGTGAGGGAGGGGGAGGGAGGAAGTGAGGGAAGGGGAGTGAGGGAAAGGGAGGGGAGGGAGGGGAGGGAGGGAAGGAGGAGGGGAGTGGGGGAAGAGGAGTGAGGGAAGGAGGGAGTGAGGGAAGGAGGGAGTGAGGGAAGGAGTGAGTGAGGGAAGGAGGGAGTGAGGGAAGGAGGGAGAGGGAAGGGGAGTGAGGGAAGGGGATTGAGGGAAGAGGAGGGAGGGAAGAGGAGGGAGGGAAGAGGAGGGAGGGAATGAGGGAGGGAGGGAGGGAAGGGGAGTGAGAGAAGGGGAGTGAGAGAAGGGGAGAGAAGGGAGGGGAGGGGAGTGAGGGAGGGAGAGAGGGGAGGGGAGTGAGGGAAGAGGAGTAAGGGAAGGGGGGGGAGGGAGGGAGAGAGGGAAGGGAGTGAGGGAAGGGGAGTGAGGGTGAGGGAAGGGGAGTGAGGGAGGGAAAGGGGGAAGGGGAGTGAGGGTGAGGGAAGGAGAGTGAGGGTGAGGGAGGGAAGGAGGGGGAAGGAGAGGTAGGGAAAGGGAGGGAGAAGGAGGGAGGGAGAGCGAAGGTGAGGGAAGGAGAGAGGGAGTGAGACAGTCAGAGTGAGTGAGACAGAGGAAGACAAGGAGGGAGAGAGAGGGAGATAGAGGGATGGAGGGAGGGAGGCAGAGATGTGTGTATATATATATATATATATATATATATATATATATATATCGGGTCTGGTAGCTCAGTGGACGAAGGTGTCCGCTGCAGGGACCTGTGTTCAACCTCATGGTCACAGTTTTTTTTTTGGTTGCTCTAGCCCCGCCCCCTCCCCCACCGGTGCGGCCCTCGGACAAGAACCACACAGTAAATTTGGCCCCTGAGAGAAAGTTTGTGAGTACCCATGCCTTAGACCATGATCCCTTCAAAAACATAAGGAGTAAAACGATGGCTCAACTGGACCGTGAATAACGACCACCAGCCTCACACAGTTAAGTACTATTTGCATAACCATGTCTGTCTACAAATTAAAAGTTGAAAGCTTAGACGTAATTGATTTAATATACCATACAATTAAAGGGCCACAAAACAGAGCAGATAACCAAAAAGATGACTTACTTTTTCTTGGGCCGACTTCACAACACTAACGGTCTGTTTGACTCGCAGGTCCAGGGGCTGACTGGTGCCATCTTCCTCAAAAGTTACCTTCAATGAGCTCTGGAATCAGACAAAGAAGTTTATTGATTAATTCGTACGTGGACTGAGCATTATATCAGCCTAACACACTTTATGAATAAGCACATGATCAACAAAATGATATCAAAGAGCTGAAAACACATGAGAACATCAGTCTTTAATGTTATAAATTCAGGGCATGCCTTACAGCTTGAGGACTACAAAAAGACTACTGAAAATGGAAAGGCAAAATGAGGCGTATGCTGCTCTGTGCCCCTTCTAAAATGTAGTGTACTCCTAAACATCAACGTCTTTAAGAGGAAGGGCTGTCCACCCTAATTTGGCGGTATGCTGGCCATACAAGTACCACCAATTCTTCAGTAAGGACTGAAACGCATAGGTTTAAAAGCACCATCAAAGTGCACCCTCAAAGTCCGTTGCCAGGGGAGGGGGCCACTTTTTGATTGCACCCAAAGTAAACAGCCACTCAGATGAGATCTGTTCTCCACACATTTGAAGAAGTCACATGATTGAAAAAGGTTTATGCAAAAATTACAGACCAACTAGAAAAGACTATGAAACATGTAGCCAAAAAACTTCAGGTTTATCCTGTGAGATATGAACTGAAAATGGAAACTCTTTAGATATTGGTAGGACTCAAAGCACGTTGTATCCAACATAGGGAAACAATGGAGAACGTTTATGCTGGTACCCAATTGCGGTAATATCTTTGCGGTGCAGCAAGATTTTTTAGTACCTCCCTCCTTTGCTCTTCAATGGATCCACCTAACACCACAAACTGAGTAAGCAAAAATATAGGGGCCCATATCATCAAGCCACCTTCACAGTGTACTCACCCACCTCTTTTATGTACTTCACATTTGTGCATGATCCTAAATATATACTTCTTTCCCCTGTTCGGAATTATAAGGATCTTAAGAGGCACAGAGTAGTTCCATGGCCATAGAGAGGAGTGTAGAAGAAGGCGGAGGTCCTTTATAAGTATAAATACTTTTCAGGCCTTTTCCTTTTTAGGTCTCGCTGGAGTGGATTAGTGTCGTTACAACGCAGGCTATTACAACGCCTGCTGTTACAACGCGGTTTTTACATCGCATACCACTACAACGCATAGTGCTTTTAAGCGCTGGATAGTGATTTATTTAATTTACTATTCCAACTCCAGTCCCCGTGGATAGTAGGGAAGGTGTTGGATA
This sequence comes from Lissotriton vulgaris, assembly GCF_964263255.1. Lineage (NCBI taxonomy): Eukaryota > Metazoa > Chordata > Amphibia > Caudata > Salamandridae > Lissotriton > Lissotriton vulgaris. The sequence goes on from NC_141696.1 coordinate 1,420,456,765, forward strand.
GTAAATTAAATATATTCCCTATCCTAGAGCGCCCCCCAGCGCAATGCGTTGTAATGGTTTGCGTTGTAATGGTTGCGTTGTAATGGTAGTGCGTTGTAATAAATGCGTTGTAAGTGATGTTTCCCGCTGGAGTTAGCATCCGAAGGATGCGTCCAGTTAGAGACGTATAGCTGCCCGTCTCCGGGGAATTAGGGACAGGAGGGTGTTACGAGCTTTTCGTGTGGATTTGGGTGCGCGAACGCGCACGTCCAGCACGGCGCCGTGCACACTGTCTTAAACACGGGCACCCACAGGGAGGGAAAGCACACGGGGCGCGGCCACCGGCAATGTGCCCCAACGGCCCCCTCTGCTACCACAACACCGGCCCCACTTACCGGTAGGCTGCCGGTCTGCTCTGGAGCTCCCGTTCTTAGGGGCTGCTGCGGCGGCATCTCCTTATGTAGCGCGGGGCTCGCTCCATCATAAAGGAGCCCCGCGCAGCTCCACCGGCTTCCCCTTCACCCGGGCCCCCTCCTGGGACCCGGGGCTTTCTGCAGCAACTCCGGTCTCCTTCCACCGCATGGGAGACCGGCAACGACAGCTAAAGTTTCCCCCAGGCAGGGGGAAGCGGAAACCTCGATCAGGCCCCGCCCACGTCTCCTCCGTGTTTGCCTGTCTTCCTGCCTCGGCGGCCGCCAATGCCTTAGCGCGGCCCCGAGCAGGGAGGCGGGCACAGCGTCTCCCGTCCACAGTACAGCGAGGTAGGCTCTCGCTTAGAGAAATCAATTGTTTGGAAGGCAGTGCACCGGGGGATCTTGTTCCATAACAAAGCGCTGCATTTCAGCTGCTCTCCTGGCAGGGGTCACAGGAGACAGCCAAGCTTCTTCCCGCCTTGGCACCAACACAGCTGGGGAAGATGATCACATTAGCATATCTATAGAATCTGGGGAGCAACCCCGCCCCCCATTGAGTCTCCCCTCCCATTCTCCCCCAAGAGACAAACTTTAAGAAGCTGAGAGGGCTTGGGGGTCACAATCCTACAATCCTGAGCGAAAGCAGAGCAAGATGGCGAGCCTTCTGACTCTGGGAGGTGGAACCAGCGAGGAGAGGGGGGTCCGCAGGGACCCCGGTGCCAGTGCAGAGCCCGAGGTATGGCAGATCTTCATTCCGGTGCTCTCCCTCTCGCCCACCATGCTGGGCCTCCACAGACACCAGGGTGCACCGGGGCCAAGGAGCGCACCCGAGAGCCGGCCTTTAGGAGCCAGAGGATGGCACAGAGGTGAGAACCGATGACTGTACACTAGAGGGCAGCCCTGTTCACCACTGACGTCTGGGCAAGTGGGCAGGCCAAGAGGTGCACACTCAGTGCCACATAATTATATGCCACACAATTACACTCTACTGAATACAACATACACTCACACAATACCACTCAGTGCCACGTAATTATATGCTACATAATTACACTGCGCTCAACGCAACATACACTCCAAACACCACTCAATGCCACATCATTACACACCACATAATTACACTCTACTGAATGCAGCACACACTCCACACAATACCACTCAATGCCACATAATTATATGCTAAATAATTACAATGCAACATACACTCCAAACAATACCACTCAGTGCCACATAATTACACGCCACACAATTACTTTACTGAATACAACATACACTCCTCATAACACCACTCAGTGCCACATAGTTATATGCTACATAATTACTGCGCTCACGCAACATACACTCCAAATACCACTCAGTGCCATATAATTACACGCCACATAATTACACTGCACTCAATGCAACATACACTCCAAATACCACTCAGTGCCATATAATTACAAGCCACATAATTACACTGCACTCAATGCAACACACTCCACACAATACCACTCAGTGCCACATAATTATATGTTACATAATTACACTGCACTCAATGCAACATACACTCCAAATACCACTCAGTGGCACATAATTACACGCCACATAATTACACTCTACTAAATACAACATACACTCCAGACAATACCACTCGGTGCCACATAATTATATGCTACATAATTACACTGCACTCAATGCAACATACACTCCAAATACCACTCAGTGCCACATAATTACACGCCACATAATTACACTGCACTCAATGCAACATACACTCCAAATACAACTCAGTGCCACATAATTACACGCCACATAATTACACTGCACTCAATGCAACATACACTCCAAATACCACTCAGTGCCACATAATTACACGCCACATAATTACACTGCACTCAATGCAACATACACTCCAAATACCACTCAGTGCCACATAATTACACGCCACATAATTACACTGCACTCAATGCAACATACACTCCAAATACCACTCAGTGCCACATAATTACACGCCACATAATTACACTGCACGCAATGCAACATACACTCCAAATATCACTCAGTGCCACATAATTACACGCCACATAATTACACTGCACCCGATGCAACAATACACTCCAAATACCACTCAGTGCCACATAGTTACACGCCACATAATTACACTGCACTCAATGCAACATACACTCCAAATACAACTCAGTGCTACATAATTACACGCCCCATAATTACACTCTACTGAATGCAACACACACACTCCACACAATACCACTCAGTGCCACATAATTATATCTATCTATAGCCCTCACTCTATCAATCTATCTATCTATCTATCACCCTCACTCTATTTATCTATCGCCCCCACTCTATCTATCGCCCTCACTCTATATATCACATCACCACAACATCACTCGGCACCACCACAGCATCACTCAGGGGCACCACAACATCACTCAGCGCCACCACAGCATCAATCTGTGCAACCATTCAACAACAACTAGTTCAAATATGTTCTCTCAATGTTTCAAGCTTTATTATAAATGTCACAAAAAAGATGCTAATATTTCACATCTATTCTTGTATTTTCATCACAATAAAATACACTGAACATAATCTTCACAAAAGTTATTTACAAAACTTTAAGCGATTGCCATTATAAATTACAATAACTTTTATTTAAGTATTAATTATTAAAAAATAAATAAAAGCCATTTATTTGTAATATCAATACATGTAAGTCACGTAAATAAAACACATATTGCATTACAAATGCTATAGGTGTCACATTTGCGAAAGCTATACCTATTAGCATTGTAAATAACAAAGCTATTCATTTCGCTATTTTCAAAACCAACACATAAATACAAAATTTGTCATTTACAATACCAATAGCTCAAACTTTTCTAATGCGAGACCTATTGCATTGCAAATGCTTGTTCTACACTGGCGGAGAATGAAACGTTTTGTTGTGATTGGTTAAAGAGGAGCACAGATCCAGGGAGTGGGGAGGGGAGGTGTCCCAAAACATGTTTGGGCACTAATGCATTTTTTCCATAGACTTTGCACTCGCGCGTAGCAGCCAAACATACAGTCCATGAAATTTAGCAGGATTGTAGAGGATGGTGTTACAGGTAAGTAGGGCTTTTATTTTTTTACGTTATCAGGCATTTAAGATTATGGATATCTATTGTTGTGGTATATTTCAGAAACTTTTGCAATATTTTGCATAAGTATCACAGTACATAGCGATGTTATGTTATGTTATGGGATCTTATTTGGCGCACGGCTGCCCCAGCAAAGGGGCGTCCCGGCGCTTTGCAAAAAGGGAAGTAAGCTACAGCGGATGGAACCTGGGATTCACTCACCTAGAGGTTTAGCAGAAAAGGTTGGTTTTTATGGCCTTTCTGAATGACGGTACAAAAGGGGGTGGTGATGGACGGAGCATCTGAATCAATCAAACACTCACACCCAGTCAAAAGATCTGGGTTTAATCCATCCTGTGGCAGGGTATGCTCAGACGCGAGTCCCTTGCTCACTTTGCCACTGGATTCAAGCAAGCCGGGCTGAAGACGGCTGGAATGCTGGAAACCGGTCCTCGGAAGCTTGTTTCCGGTCCAGGGAAGACATGGCTTGGCAGTTCGGGCTGGACTGGACTGTTCTCATGAGACACAGGGTCAGACTGATTTGCATATAGCCATGTCTGGACTGGGGTGGCAGAGTGGGCTAAAGAACGGTGATGGATTAAACCCAGATCTTTTGACTGGGTGTGAGTGTTTGATTGATGCAGATGCTCCGTCCATCACCACCCCCTTTTGTACCGCTTTCTGAATGACAGCAGGTCGTTAAGACCGCGAATTTGGGAGGGTAAAGCATTCCAGAGCTTAGCTGCAAGGTGCCGGAAGGAGCGGCCGCCCATCCGGGCCAGCTTAAAATGGGGGACAACTGCCAACTTTTGGCCTTCCGAACGAAGAGCACGACGGGGTGTGTATGCTGTTAAAAGAGGGCTCAGCATAGGTGTCGAGGTAGTTTTCAAGACCTTGAATGCGAGACATAAGGTTTTAAAATGAATCCTCTTCTCTACCGGGAGCCAGTTGAGTTTAATGAGCGTGCTACTCACAGATTTAAAATGAGGGAGGCCTGTCAGGGCTCTAGCCGCAGCGTTCTGGACTCGTTGAATTCTAGATTTTTCGGCCTGATTTGCTCCTACAAGTAGAGAGTTTGCGTAGTCCATACATGAGAGAATAGCTGACTGCACCACTAGCTGGCGTGTCGAAAAACTTTGGGATCGGTTTGAGGTTCCGAAGGATGCCGAAGTACGTTGCCGCAACTGTTTTTGTCTGGTGGGTAAAATTGAGGACATAGTCCATCCAGATGACAAGACATTATGTGATTGGCCAATGACTGCCTTTACAAAAGTTAAAGGCAGCCATGTTTTAGGTACACTTTGGCTGTCTTCTGGATTACGCCCTTAGATATAATTGAGCATTTGGTTGGATAATGTTTTCCTACTGGTTATCAATTTATTGAAGTGGTAATAGGTACAGAAAATGTATACGCTTCTATATATTTTATACAAACATGTACGCAGTACCGCTATACTTCCTAGGAAATAAAACAGTACTTAAAGTGAACTTTAAAAAAAAAAAATACTTTACTACAACACATTTTACAAATATAGTGTACTACAATGTATTTTCTATTTTTAACATTTAAATATTCACGAAAAATTCTACGGAGTAAGACAGTAATATTTACTAATTACTGTGCTACTTATAACACTTTTTAAAACATGCAGTTATTCCTAAAGTACTGTAAAAATATAAAGAAAATTAAAAACAAATTTCTCTACTCTATCCTTTTAATAAAGTGGCAAACGGTAGGGAACAATATTAAAACCTACTACTTGCCTTTATCTAAGACCTTAACCCAGAACACAGCAAAAGCCAGAATGCAGCTAAACTGTGCTTAAAACTACATGGTAGCCTTTAATATCAGGTAAATGTAACCATTAGCTAATCACATACTGCCATCGTATCCGCTTGTACAGCACTATACTGCATACTTATCACAATATATAACTAAGTATTTTAAAACGTATAACTTTAACACTACTTGCACTATTCACACATATTATCAAAAATTACTATTTGCACTTCATAATCTATATTCCTGCCACATTATATCTACATCCGTAAAAACACTTCTGCTACATCCGTTTCAATTTCCACACGCCACCCTGCTGTATACTATTGCATTCTACATCACTCCACTCATGCCTCTCCACTTTACTCTACTCCACTGTATGACGCTATACTCTATGCTATTACACTATGTCACTGCACTCTACACCACTCCACATCACTATATGCTATTAAACTATACACCATGCCATTCTACGCCACTTCGCGCTATTCCACTGTAAGCTATTCCACTATATGCCATTCCACTTTACGTCACTTGGAATGTACCCCAGTACACTCCACATTATTCTATTCGACACCAGTCCACTCTACGCTAATTCACTGTATGCCACTCTTCCCCACTCCACTGTACGCTATTACACTCTACGTCACTCCATTCTAGGACACTCAAGTCTACGCCACTCCACTTTAATCAAATCCACTATATGGCACTACACTCTACGCTGTTCCACTGTATACCACTACACTGTACAACACTTCAGTGAACACCACTGAACGCTAATCCAGTTTACGCCATGCCACTAAAAGACAATCCATTTTATGCCACTCCACTTTATGGCACTCAACGCTGCTACGCTCTATGCCATTCCACTGTACTAACTCCGCTCTACTCTACGCTATTCCACCATATGCCACTCCATTCTATGTCACTTTAAAATACGTCAGTACACTCAACGTTATGCCACTCCACTTCAGTCCACTGTACACTACTCCACTATGCTCCAACCCCCTCCACTCCACAACACTCCATGGCATTTCACTCTACAACACTATGGTATTCCACTGTACCTCACTCCACTCTTAACCACTCCACTGTACGCCAATCCAGTCTACAATATTCTATTATACGCTACTTCACTATAGAACACTCCACTTTATGTTATTTAACTGTACGCCACTCTACTATATGTTATTCAATGTACGCCACATTACTCTACGATATGACAAACCACACTGCACTCTACGCCACTCCAGTCTACAACGCTAGTCTACTATGCGACAATCTTTTCCATTGTATAACACCATGCCCCTCCACTCAACAAAGCTACTGCATTCTATACCATTAACCTGTAAAACACTGTACTCCAGTCTATGTCACTGTACAACACTGTATTTCACTGTATGCCACTATACCAAGCCGCCCTTCACTCTATGCAACTCACCCTATACCACTGCACCAGAATACCCTCTAGTCTGGGACACTACTCCACGCCATTTCGCTCAATGGCACTGTATGCCACTTGAATCTACAGCTCTATCCCACTCCTCTGTGCCACATACTACTACACAACACTATAATCCACTCTATGCCACTCCATTCTACTCCACTCTAAAACAGTTTCCCATACTCAACGGCACAGAATACCACTCCACTCTGACACTTTACTCCATTCTTTGCTACGCCACTACACTGTACTCCACTCAGCAACTCTGTAGTATACAAGATCCAATTGACATTTTATTTAGTTGTGCGGAATACCACTCCTCATTTCAACTGAACAGTTTAACCCATACTACGCCAGTGTACGCTGCGCCACTGTACAACACTCTAATTCCCTCTTCACCACTGTACGACACTACTCAACTCTAAGACACATTATGTAGATACCTATACGCCACTACACCACTTTACCCCACTGTATTCTATAACACACTACTCCACTCTCATCTACTACCACTCCATTCGACTATACCACTGGACTCTACTACACTCTCTACCACTACAGTCCAAAACACTCTGCAACACTGTCCAGTACCCCACTACACTGTACAACAATCTACTCCACTTGACTGTACTCTACTCTATGACAATTTCCAACATTCTACTACACTGTATCACACTTTACTACGACACTGTATGATACACCAGCCACTCTACTCGGAGTTTCAGTTCACTACACTGTATCCTACATGACTGCACTGAACTCCACAACACTCTACTCCTTTGTACAATACTTTAGCCCAATCTACGCCACTGTTCAACTCTACGCCAGTCTTCTGTACGACACTACAGTACTCTTTGAAACTCCACTCTACAAGACTCTACTACACTCCCTGCCACTATATGACACTTTATACCCATCCATTCCATGCCACTATTCTACACTGTATAACACCCCAGCACATGCCACTCTACTATATGACGCGCCACTCCACTATAAGACACTCTCCTACACTGTACGACACTCCAATGTATGACACTACACAATACGATACTCTGCTAAAAGTCGCTCCACTCAACTGTACTACACCCTAATGTGCTGTACTTCACGTTATGCTACTAAACTATACAAACATTAGAAATTCTAAAGTTCTAGTTCCAACTTCAATTGATCATTTACACTCCACCTTCAATTTACTGTAAGTTAAACACCTCCGTACTCAGTCGTCACCTCACTAGCCACACTACATTAACTAGAACTTGCGCCTTCTCCATGACTTTAAAGCATATGATTAGCACAGCGCCATCTACCACGAACTGTAAAAATAACAAAAGCTTTTTACCACTCCAGGCACAGTGTTATAGCTTTGGATTGGTAGAATACCATCCAAGCCAACCTGGAATGAAGAAAAGCAACCCCAGACATGTTTTTCACTATCATTATAGCTCTTCAGAGAGTTTTCGCTATGTCAAGACAAAGAGGGAGCACCCAGTACAAGTCAAAACAATACCCTTTTGAGGCTTAGAGTGCCGCATAAGTTATGCAAAAAAGGGGAGAACTATGGGTAGTTCCCAAGTTGAGGTGGGAACTACCCAGAGTTCTCGGCTTCTATTCCGCATAATTTATTCAGCACTCTAAGCCTCAAAGGATATTGATTTGAAATATATATTCACTTTGCACATTCATACAGGCTTTTGAATAATTCTGAAGAGGAATCTGTGTACGGGAATAGCAAAGGATGTCACCAGAAGGGGATTCGGGCAATGTAGTACCTCCCGTAGACATATTACTCGATCGGACATATGATCAGGCCTTTAGCCGCAATGGTGAATCTTCTATTTCAGTAGCAAACCTGGGCGAGGCTAGGAGTCAACATAAATGCTCTTTTAGCGTTTGTCGCTGACACAATAGTTTCTTAGCTCCGATTAAAAATAAAAACCTGCCCTTTCTGCGAGAAAACCAGAGCCTCAGTAGCAACCAGTATCCAGTAAAGTTGCATTAGCACGGAGGTCTATAGGAAGCCCACCGTGCCTGGTCTGGTAAAAAAAAAAAAAACAGGGCAATTTTTATTATTATTTTTAATGTCCAAAGAGTCTCTGATCATGCTCTTGAGGAAACTCACACATTATGCCTATCATCAAGGGACCAGCTTTTCTTAGCAAACCCCCTGTTTATAAATCACTAGGTGTCTTCTTACTCCACAATTCAGCACAGAATGCAGGTAACAGAATCGGACTCTAGTGAACTGTAAGCAGAACTCCACTGCTCCATTTACATTTCTGCCGGACACTGGTGCCCTCTGGAGCCATCCAATGTGGGCGAGTGGTTGCAAACAACCATCTATGGACTTCAAGACGTGGCAGCTGGGGTAGCATGTGCTTTCACCCTGGCTACCGCATTGGTGATAGTTATTCCCAGAAGGGCGGCCTAAGAAATAAAACGTAAACCGGAATTGAAAGCCTTTCAACTCAGAGTGCTGCAATTCATCATTCCTATTATGTCACCAGGTGTTAAAGGGGGCGTGATGTCATTTCCATTTTCAGAAATTCACGTACAGGTATTTTTTCACTAATGTTTTAATCTAAGACATTTTGTGTTCAACAAAAATGGTACTTTACTGCATTTTTTTCGTATTAGTCTTCCTGTGCATGCAACCTGCTTTTACCTAACGCCTAATTACAATATTTGGGGATTCACTCGTGCACTTTTTGCACGTACATATCTCAACAACTGTCATTTGATTTACTGCCGTTCCAAACCGTGCGGTTTACTGAATTTCGAGCATGTGTTTCATTGGAAGTTATTGTAAAGCACTACTAACCAAGCTAGGTAGCATCAGAGCGCCTTGAGGTAGGATACAGTGGTAGGTAGGGCGCTAACAGGTGAGATGGGTGACCAGGAGAACCAGTAACCATGGTAACGGACCCGGAGACGAAAGTCTTGGAAAGAGTTAATAGCCATAGAGGTGACCGAGAAGGATGGCAGATTCCCGTTTTTGGTGTCTAACCTGCCCGGTCCGCGGCAGGAATGCCCATGTCTGGTCTGATGAGAGCTTTGATTAAACACTGATCCACCTCTTTGACCTTGATCCATCTGATGGATTGTCGAGGGGCCCATCACCATAACAACGACATTCTAAGAGGATCTTCTACCCCAATACAGTGCCAGGTTCACCGTCATGCATGGCTAGGTCGCTTGGGAAAGGCCGTGTCTAAGAAAATACACTTCACTTGCAGTTTGCTGATTTTTTTCCTTGAAGAGCAGCATTTGTCTCGTCTTTGTGTACATTCCTGGGCGTGTCTGCACCTGGCAGATCCACACAAGTGTTGTGTGAAACAGCTGCTTGCTCGCGGCTGCCCTCGGCGTGCCTGCTTCTCCTTATGAAGATGTGTGCAGGGGTCGGAAAGCCCCCGGCAAGTACACGCGTGCACAGCAGGGGCTGTGTTCGTGACATAAAGAGGACCCTGCACATCGGAGCACCTGCTCAAAAAGAATGACAAACAGGCAGCAGAGACCAAGAAGGAACCACTTTCGGGTGCTGGAAAGGAATGGCTTGTGGACAAACATCGACGACGAAACACGACCTAAAACGTGCACGGCAAAAATCAATCAAGTCCGACAATGAGCACAACCGGTGCTTGTAAAATAGGTCCAAACCTCCAACTGGGACACGAATAGAATTCCGTGTATGTGTAATTCGTTTATTTTTACCACGATACTTTTTCAATGTATACAATACATTACAGCGTCCCTACAATAATAATTAGTCAGCACGAGCTGGACAGAAGGTCATGTGAAGGTCATTGTGTATTTTCGGTGTGGGAAGCAGCCGGGAGCTGCAGTGGTGCACCGGGACGCGTGAGAATAGAATGTTCTGGAATGCTACCAAGAAAGCGCAGTCCCTCAGGGCGACACGCTGCTACATTCAAGGAAATCACCAGCGGCTTGGAGGGGAGGGTGCGGGGGAGAGTGGGAAGGGTGCGGAGGTTACGTAAATATAGAAAGCAAATGAAACCACCATGACCTGTTTCTACCAAACGCTGCTGGGAAACAACACAGGCCCGGGCCACCTCGATATGCGCTTAAAACGACATGACAGGCACTGACAGGGAAACAGAGATTTCCATCTTGTAGATTCAAGTGCTCACAATTCTCCACAACAGAGGCTCACAGTTTCAGCACATTCTGCAGCAGTAAAAACATCACGCGCAAAATGGCACAGTAAAGCACGCGCTCACATGTGCCAGAACGCCTCGTGCCCGGATCCCAAAATCTGCACCCCTGCATATTTTGCATGGGGGCATTCATTGTGGGATTGCAGAAAGGGTCACTGTGCCCCTCTTTGTTGCTGACTGAACATATACCCTTTGGAAACAACCGCGGACGGTAAAGACCTGTGGGGTGAAGCTAGTCGTTCAACATGGGTGATACTGCACCCGTAGTGGCAATGTGGCATGGATCCACACGAACAATCTGCACAGCAGCCTCGAGTGGGGTCCCAAAGGCCCAGGAGTGCGGGCGCGTGGTCCAAGCAGACATCCTATACACGGGGCCTTGAGTAGGATCCGAAGGCCCACACGTGTTTGCGCGTGGCCCAACGCACATCCTGTACCCCAGCTCTCGAGTGGGATCCTAAAGGCCCGCCCAATCAAAATGGAGCAGCTGGTGAGCTGTTTATTTTATCCCTCTGTGAACGGTCCGTTTCTGATTCAGAGCAAGACTGCCCTTTATTAGCTGGTCGCAGTGTCCGTTTAAAACCAGGCACCTTAGGTTCGGCTGTGCCGAGGAGCAAACCTAGGCTGCGGTGCCCCTTTAATAACATTGGGCCATATTTACAGCACGGGACTTTTTTCTTTTTACACTCCTTGTTATGAGCGGTTTATTCGAACTCCTTCACCAGGAGGAAATAAAGACATCTCGCAGGATGTGCTTAATTAGCATGCTTGTGAAATGAAAGCCTGGGACAGACAACACGGTGTCCTGCCAGCCCGAGGCAATCTGTCGAGTCAAATTCACGGAACCGCACACCCCCCGGAGCCAGCAGCATGGCCGATTCACGAGAAACGTGTACGTACAGCACAAGACAGCCACGCGCAATCTGTAATCACGGGAGAGGGGAACCATCGACACTGAAACAGCTGCACTAGGGGTAAACATCAATCCACACACCAGCCAACCAGTGCAGCGACTCAAGCTATAGGAAACCCCGCAGCATTCGATCCATTAATGACCTTTACATTTATTTACTTTGTTTGGAATCCTATATCGGACACCAAGTCCCCGACGACGTCAACGTGCTTTAGAAATAGCAGAAGCAACGTGCTTCGATGGCACACTTTCAAACACATTGGTGAATAGTGTCAAACAGGTCTCTGTGCTCTATTGCAGGGCAAGTGCTCCATTAGGGCTCGCACAAAGAGGATTCTTGTGAGAGGTCTGTCGGCTGGCTGGCAGAAGAGTCACTTAGGACAAGTGGGCACGCATGACCATTGTCCTCGATTAAAGAATTATTTCAAATTTTTGTAAGAAATGTATGAACGAACCATTCACGTTATAAGTGGATGGTCCATATTTTTGATGCTGCTCCAGAGAAGAATTTAGACTCCTTTGTACTTGTTGAATTTCTACAATTTTATGAATTGTTACTGTGCACAGCTTTGTATGTTGGGCATGGAGTTGGCAGCAAGGAACGGATATCCAAAGAGTCGATTTAAAGATTTCAGATGTGGTCGCCTTTCTAGGGTTGGAACGGAGTCTTGCTGATGATTTTACAACCACGCCGAGCAGTGGTTCGAGACAGCAGTGAGTAACGTGGTTCCACGGTCCAGACTATTCAGAACTAGAGACAGGCCGAGCTTGGAGGTTCTGATCCTAAACTAGAGTTTTCATATAAGGAATAATAGGTCGTTGCCAGGTGGCATATTAAATAATGTTGTTTATGTGTCCTCTTAGCAAGTTTGTCTTGGAGGACAGTGCTGTGGGTAGTGATACCTCAACCTCATCAAGAGAGGCCTGGAATTTGTCACATTAGTTCACTACTTTCTCCTCTTCTTCAGAATTACAAATACAGGTAATAACAAGCGTGAAATAGACTTTCCATGCCAATTCCCACGTGCTTTTCCCAATATTTCATCCTAAGCTTTTGGCTGCTTTCAGCAGGTTCAGCCACAAGGAGAAAAACCTGGGCATGCGTAATTTCCTCAAAAAGTTTTATTCCAAAAGGGACCAGAAAGTCCTGGTACTGGCGTAGAATGCCACTACCAACCTCATGAGGAGGGCCATTATGGCGGATTTGGAGTTGTGAGTCATGAGTTAGGTCTATCAGGGGTACAGATTATGGTGGCAGTTTTGTGAGCTCACTGTATAATAGAGCCAAGGTCTACTGCTAGAGTCTTGTAAACTACCTATAAAGCATACCTGACTAAGCGTATGAAAAACGTTTATACAAATAGTAGAGCGGTTTACGCATTTCACAGCCTCCACATCACTCCATTCGTAAATGAAACATATAGTCAGACCTGGCCCTTACTTGGAGAGAGTCCTGGGTGGAAAGAAATCTGCATCCTGTGCTACTGTTGGCGAGTAAAATGTGCCAGACGCCGGTCCCTTTCACAGGTCAGTCCCTGGCTGCCCAAATCAAAGCAGTGACTTGATTCGGAACACATTTCCGCACCTTCTCCCAAACTCACCTAAATCACGCACAGTTTAGCTTGATCAGGCCGGTGGCGAGTTGTTTGTTGGATTGGATAGTGAGTGTTGGTTGGTATGTTGCGGCAGGGGGTGAAAGGTAGACGGGAGGGCGGATAGGATCTGAAATACAGAGATTGCCACCCATTAAGAATGATTAGAACAACTCTAAAATGAATCTCTGAAGCCAAGGTAGATAGACATTACTGTGCTCAGCACCTTAATACAGAGGGCTGACTCAGTAAGCCCGTTTGGAGATTGGCTCCTTGGACCCAGATCGCCCATGCCAAAAGTCAGCCCAGCATATACTTCTTCTAACATAAGACATCGCCACTCCTCATAACGCCCTTTATTATGACGCGCTGAATGTTTGTAGACATAATCATGCAAATGATTCACTTCTCAGTTTGTCAACTGAGGAAAAGAAAGATTAAACCTGGTTGCAGAGCTGATGCAAGCAGCTGTGTGATGAGTAATGCACTTGAACAGCGCCGTGCAGAGAGGAGTCCTTCCAGGTTCACCTCTGCAGCAGGAAATTATATTTGTAGATGACTCAGACAACGTCCACAGTGATGGTAGTATCCTCGTCTGTCACAGCGCCTATGATCTCACCTATGGGGCTGTAGTTGACAAAGAAACAGTCAACAATTCCATCAATGGCAAAAGAAGAAATGCTGTCGACAGTGAAGACAGCAATAGTGTCAATAAGGCCGTAGTCGAAGCCACTGTTGATGATACAGTCGATGAGAGAATCGCTTAATTCTTCACTAATTCCAATAATGCCGGACCACACATCTCCGAGCAAGGTTTCGCCTCTTGCACCAATTCTTATTAGAGGATGAGGATTCAGAGAACAATGGTCCTTATGGAACAGAGCTTATTCCTTCAGAACTTCACGTCAAAAACCTTGTGGAGAGTGAGCAATATTGTGAGGAACATTATTATTCATAAGAAACACAAATTATGGTTAAGTCTACTTCATATAGGGAGCATTACCAACCCTATGTACACCATGAACCCAGGAGGAGATGGTGCAAGTAAAAAGAGCTTTTATTTACTACTTGCAGAGCATGCTACAGGACTATTATAAAAGATTTCTAGATACCTCCCGGGTTGCATCTCCCCCAAAAACAAAACAATTCACTGTCCTTGAACTCAACCTCCTATCCCTCGCACACCGCATAATTTAGCAGCAGTGCACACCACAAAAAATGCCGGCTTTAAGCACTGCGGTTCCACCTGCGGCTGATGTGCCATCCTTAGATGAGGACAGAGAAGAGGGCCAAGTACCAGATGATTGCAGTACGACTAATGAATGGGATGATTAATTGCTACCGGTTTCTTCACCGCCAGTTCCCCAACCGGTGGATACCCTTCCTGATATTGGGGGATCAAATACTCTGATGGAGCGAGCAGCAAAACAATTTGATTTGCCAATGCCAGTAAAACAATAAGATTGTTTTCTTTATGATTTTAAACAGCTGGCCAGAAAATCCGTTTGAGCTATCACTGTTGTAGACTACATCTGGGAAGGTGTAAAAATCATGAAGAATCTGGCAACCAGGTTGGGGTAGACGTCTTGATAACATATTATTATTATTATTATGTTTCTTATATAGCGCCTGAATCGACCACCGAAGGGGTATCTCCGCGCTTGCCTTGGGAACCCGTCCTGGCTTTTCCCTGTGAGATAGCCCCTACAGGGCATCCCCAAGGTGAAAGCCAGGCATCCCGCCGCGGGGGGGCCGTTGTGGAGATTAAGCAAGCTTAATGCCCAGAGTTGCAGAGTGTGAACCCATGATTAGGTCAGGCACCGAAGCGAGAATTATCGAGTCCATGGACATTTGAGCTCAAGACCCTGCCGCGTCGGGAATTGAACCCTAGTCCCGGGTCTGACCTCTGCTTCAGGGTCTGCCTGCTCTAACCAGTGAGCCACACTTCTCCACATAGGAAAGAGATTTTCATCTATGCCAGCTATTACGGTTAGAACGGCCAATTTGTGATAGATACAAGTGGCAAATGTGGTCTGATATAACTCCTTATATAGATCGGTTACCAGAGGATATAAGAACAGAGGCAAGGAAATTCCTACAAGAAGGCAAACTAACCTCTTCAGAAAATATAGACTGTGCAATGGATATCGTCTCCACAGGTTTTCGTCAATTCGCAGGTGTTGATGTCCTTCTGAGACAGGAATGGCTTAAAGCTACGTCCTTCAGACTTTAAGTCCAGAGTAAAATTCTAGACATGCCCTTGGACAGAGGCATTATTTGGAAGATGCATTAAAAAAGGAGCTATAATCTATAAATACCAGAAGTAGACATTGCAAAATCATGGGTTTGCTACATATAAGGCAAATGCCTTCTCGTGGCAGGGGTATGTTCTCATATAGAGGAGGATACAAACCTTACGATCACAATAGTACCAGCCCTTTCAGCAACAATACAGACCACTATTCCCTCAACAACAGGACAGACAACCACCATCATCAGCTTACAGCAAGCAAACTACAAGGAGGATACAAACTTCTCAGGAAAGACACGTAGGAAACAGTGACAGGACAAACTTACTGGTTACTCACAAGTATGTACCAGAAACAACTGGTGGCCTAATATCAAACTATCTGTCTCACTAGAAGTTAATCACAGTGGTCGAATGGGTTTTAGATCTAGTCTCCTATGGCCATACACTAGAATTTACAAAGCATCCCCCTCGTACACCTCCAACAGGGACATTCCTCTCTCCATCTTGCACAGTTACAAAGGAAAGTGTTTAGCATGCTCAACATCCTCTTTCAGCCCCACCAGGAAGTATCCTGCCACATATTCTAGGTCCAGCTAAATCAAGCTTGGCTCATACTTTAATTAAAGTGTACTTAGCAGCTGTATCCAAATTTAGGAGATCATCCGGTTCATCTTCACTGTGGTCTAGTAGTCTCAAAGAGTTTCTTAAACATACTTTTCAGAGTCTTTCCGCTGATAAAGCAACCTCCTTCATCTTGGCAGCTTAATTTGATCCTTTCATAGTCGATGAAGGCATAATTCGAGACTACTCACACAGCTGATCTAAAATTCCTCTCATGGAAGTGGAATTAATACTAGCCTTAACGTCTGCAAGGGGAAGAAGTGAATTTCAAGCGCTCACAGTTAAAGAAACCTTTTTACAATTGAAAGTGGATAGGGCAATATTACAAACCAACCCCAAGTTCAATCCAATAAGCATTTATTTATTTTATTATCCCACTGTCCTCTATATATTGTATTCCTAATTATGATACTATTTTTCTTACTGCTAGCTAGTCTGATTCATCAAGCATGTGAATCTATGAAAGAAGCCAATATTGGAGAACCTCAGTTATAGGTAAGTAACTTATTTTTATCTCCTGCTTGCTCTCCTTTAGGCCCAGAAATATCCTACATCCCTCCAGTTCTGGAGTAGGTAGCATGGCTTAATCGTATCCTTGCAGTCAGAGCAGATCATCCTGCTTCGTCACCGCTCTGGTGGGCGCCCTGTTAATCCACACTGGGCTTCAGGAAGAGCTGCCTCCGTTGCAGTAGGCTGGTGAGTGGTATTTACAGAGTTTTAGTATTCTGACATGGTGCAGCCCAAATGTGTCCTATACTAACAGGACACTCCCATGTTTACAGTGTTCAGTTGTGTGCTATTCCCACGCATCAGTCTGTCTACCGCATGCCAGTAAAAGAGAGTGGCATTCCCACGTTTGTAGTAAGCCAATGAGAGGCTTCACAATGTTTGCACGATGTCAAGGCAATCCATTCTCATGTCTGAAGTCTACTGCTGTTCGATACAGCCACATCTGCAGAATGTGGTTGTTAGTCATATGCTGAGATAAAGCGGTACCAACCCTGCCAATGGCAGCAGTGGGGATATTTTTGGGGCAAGCCCTTTCTCTACTTTACTACACAGACCTACTTGCAGGTAAACGCATAAAAACTTCTCCTTGTGTGTAATCCATTACAGGAGGCCACCAACAATTCTCAAAGTGAGAAGAGTGTGCCTTGCTTGCATTAAAATAAAGGACATGATCTAAGTTTACCTGAATGTGGAGAGGGGTGACAAGCATACACATACATGCTTAGGTCTTAAAACTCTTAATAGCAAAACAACAGATTCCTTCTAGTGGCGCTAGACTGCCACTTTAGCAAATGTATAACTTGGATACCAAAACGACCAAAAAACTTGAAGCGCAAGCAAGACCATGGCAGCTTGGATAAAAGTCTCCCCTTTACCAAACTGAGAAGAGAATGATGCATGAAGGTTGACATAAGAGGCTTTGGAGCATACGTGGGTCGCGCTTACCTTTTAACAATTTAGTGCTGCGGAAAGTGGAGTGTCAGCAAATGTAGGCAGGGATGACCATCCAGCAGATGTCAGCCACTGGAACACCTCTGGTCAGAGCCCTGGAAGCAGACATGGTACTAATGGAGTGAGCATGAATGCCCTTTGGAGGGATTTCTTTTCTTTATTTTTACATAAGTTTAACAGATTTTGATACGTGAGATGACCAATACAAAACGGGGCATTTGGACACTACATTGCTTTTCTCGGCTCTAGTAAAGCCCACAAAGAGCAGAACAAACAGCCTGTCAGGTGGAGTTGCTGTAGTAGATCACATCCTAGGGCTCTAATCCATGCAAACACTTCTTCTATTCTCCTGATCTCACTGAGGAGAAGGATGGAAGGGTGATAGGCTGGGCCACATAAAAAAAGCCAAAACAACCATGGGCAAAAAGCCAGGGCAGATGAGGGGCACCAACTTGTCAAGGTAGAAAACTGTGGAAGGTGGACAAACCGAAAGAGCCTCAAGTCCTCAAACTCTGTGAGCGGAGGTTAATGCTACAAGTAATACCGTCTTTATAATTAGAAGCCAAACGAGCCAACTGTGCATCTGTTCGAAAGGGGAAGTCCTCAAGGAAATCAGCACGAGATTTAAAACACAATGAGGAACAATGAACCTGGAAGAAGGAAACAGATAAAGCAAACCTTTCAGAAAGTGTGCCACAAGTGGCAAACAAAACAAAAGATGGCTGATCAGGAAGATACATGACCTGGAAGACAAAGGGACTGACATCTCTCAGTCTACACACATCCAACCGTAAGCATTTAGGGGTAGGTGTGGAGAACTGGACCACTCTGCAAGAGCAGGTCCACTCTTGGCCGAAGATTAATAGGTGAACAAATGCAGATTGCTAATATCTTTTATTCAAAAGGATGTTGAGAGAAAGGGGACGGCTACTGCAGAGTTGCAAGAAAACAGCTGATTACTGCAGTGCTGCAAGAATCTTAGTACGCAGAACCAAGGGAATAACTTTTAGTCTGGATTCAGGCCTTGCACTAGGACTTTTCTTCACATTCTGGACACTACCCGTAACAAAATGCTGCATTGGTCATTATGCATTTTCAAACCCATTCTTCATCCAATAATGAAAGCCTTTTGACTACAAGGTATATGTGTGATCATATAGCTTCCACTCAAGTAGCAATGGTTTTAACGTATGGAGGACAACCCGCTCCTCTGCGAGTGAGGCAAGCAGTATCTATAGGAAACAATTTCCTGCAACGCACATTAAATCAGTCATCAACCTTTGATACCAACAACCAATACACTGACCTCAGAATGGGAACAAAAGGTTAAGTCTGGCAATACCGGCATTCTTTCTTAACAAAAGGAGATCAAAGAAAAAAAGGTGGTGCTGCCGACGTTCCCATTGTTATTTAATATTTATTTAACAATCTTTTTCAGATACTTTCATGCTATCAGCCTGTTTTATTTCAGGCTGGGTGTGTAGCAAGTGAAGTGCTCACCACTAAACCGGAGGGAGTTCCAATCAAGTTTGAGGACAAATGTATAAGCCGAATAGCCAGAGGTCAGGGTCCTTGGCAACAAATACTGCCTTTCAATTACAGGATCCTGGAACGAGGCCTAGAACTGGATTATGAAGGCTCAAGAGGGAACCACACCAGGAAATATGGGCTGCTTCAGCTTTCCATTCCGTGCAGGCTCTGCATACACCGCTTTTACATCATAAATGTAACAATTGAGGCTTAAATACCAAGAAGAAATTGACCCTGTACTGCTCAGATAACTAATGTCGACTCTGCAGAAAAATCAAAACATGAAAGCCAGGTTTATGTTCTACTCCTTCAAAATGGAGCATACAATTCGACACTGAGGTGCCTGTGTAGGCCACAGCTGCAGACTAGCATCTCCCTCAGTATGGAGTGTGACCTGAAACATCCATACACACTCAGTCCGGCCTATCTTTCATCGAACTACGCGCCCATCAGCCTAGCGCAGAGGTACACTCTGCTGGTACCTGCTACGTGGTTTTGCTCTGTACTCTGCAATCACATGATCTCCAAGAACTTTCCTACCTGAGTAATCCAACAGGCAAGAACAACATTTGGGCAACTCGGAAATCCCCATTTTGTAAGTGTCCTGTGTGAAACGGATAGTCCTCAGCACCACGCTCAACTCTTCGCCCCAACCAGGCAGCACTGTGCATAGCTATGAAGTCACTTACTCTGCAGCAGGGTAAGCGAATGCTAAGTAGTCAAGGACGTCTATGAATAGAGGGGTTTTGTCCTACGGGTCCTGGCTGGTCAATATACGTTATTAAAGAAGAAAAAGTGCCAGGGCTCGAATTTTGAACACCAGAGCTTATTTATTCAGCTGGTGTGAACCTTCCTTTCATTATTTCGAGAAGGTGTGCATTTGTCATTATTTAAACATTTCGAAGCAAATTTACATATTTAAGCAATCTACAGAGGATGAAACATTCCTTTTACTGTGGATACAGTATACACGACATTTCATACATTTCAAATACTTTTGATATATTCAAACAAAAACAGATAAGGAGAAATTCAAAAAAAAGTTACACTTTCACTTTTTCATAAAACAGACATTGAATCATGTACACCAAAGTTCATTCGGGTATGTTTGTTTTTAAGTGTATTGCCCTATGCTATTATGCGCCTCTTTAGAACAGCCAAATAGCCGACGCGTTTCCAAACCCTTCTTTTAGTCAATATGGTTCTTCCTCAGGGCTGGGCTGTGTACCTGTGGTGTAAAATTAAGGGACATTTAGTATCTCCTTTTCCCTGAACTCTTTAATTTACTTAATGTACAGGCTAAACCTTTGAGATTTTTACCTTGTGTCACGATATTGCTGACTGCTGTTTTCACAAGCGGGGCATCAGGTAAACTTGAATTTTCACCATTGCCTAAATGAAGTTAAAGGTTGGCGAATGTAGTGAATATGTTAAGTTCTCACACTTGTTAGTACATATGGTGTCTAAGTATGTGGTGCGCTGACACTTTTTAAGTTTAAGGTCAGTCCGAGAATAGGACATTTACTCGGATTTTGTGCGTGTTTATGATTATATCCTGCTTACAAGTAAGCAGGATATAATCATAAACACGCACAAAAAGCAGGATATAATCATAAACACGCACAAAATCCGAGTAAATGTCCTATTCTCGGACTGACCTTAAACTTTTAATCTCACAGAACGAAATTACCGTGGAACATGCAAATAGACTCCTCCAAAGAAATACTCCGAGTTAGCGGATAACTAGATGAACAAAAGACAAGTAAGTGTCAGCGCACCACATACTTAGACACCATATGTACTAACAAGTGTGAGAACTTAACATATTCACTACATTCGCCAACCTTTAACTTCATTTAGGCAATGGTGAAAATTCAAGTTTACCTGATGCCCCGCTTGTGAAAACAGCAGTCAGCAATATCGTGACACAAGGTAAAAATCTCAAAGGTTTAGCCTGTACATTAAGTAAATTAAAGAGTTCAGGGAAAAGGAGATACTGTATGTCCCTTAATTTTACACCACAGGTACACAGCCCAGCCCTGAGGAAGAACCCTATTGACTAAAAGAAGGGTTTGGAAACGCGTCGGCTATTTGGCTGTTCTAAAGAGGCGCATAATAGCATAGGGCAATACACTTAAAAACAAACATACCCGAATGAACTTTGGTGTACATGATTCAATGTCTGTTTTATGAAAAAGTGAAAGTGTAACTTTTTTTTGAATTTCTCCTTATCTGTTTTTGTTTGAATATATCAAAAGTATTTGAAATGTATGAAATGTCGTGTATACTGTATCCACAGTAAAAGGAATGTTTCATCCTCTGTAGATTGCTTAAATATGTAAATTTGCTTCGAAATGTTTAAATAATGACAAATGCACACCTTCTCGAAATAATGAAAGGAAGGTTCACACCAGCTGAATAAATAAGCTCTGGTGTTCAAAATTCGAGCCCTGGCACTTTTTCTTCTTTATTAAAGTAGTCAAGGACAGCAAGAATTCAGATAAATGCACTTCTGTCTTACACTACAACAAAAGAAGAATACAGCTACTGTTTCATGAAAACAACCTTCTCTTCATGGTCAACAGTGGCTCGGCCACTCGTTTGTTGTTCCATCGTTATTCCAATTATTATTAATGCAGAACAATGGATTCGAGGGAGAATGTTCTGAACGGCAATACGTGGTTTGTTTTCTGCGTTCACCAAAGTAACTGGAAAAGTAAGCTGCAGTGTCAAGCACAGAAGAAGAAATAAACCCCTTTTGTGCTGGGAGAATATTTAAGCCATGACTGTGATGGGAGGAGTTCCGTGGAACTTTCTAAAATCAGCTGAGATGAAGGATAACAAGTTACCAAGTCAGTATTACAACGTCTCAGAGGGAAAGAAGGGGTACTTAAGGGTCCAGAACCTACAAAATTTTCATAGCGGGCAGAGACTTCTGTTTATGGTGCCAAGTAAAAGCGGCTCAAGCAAGTAATAGTCACTCGTGCACATATGTTGTCTTCTTCAATATTGGGTACTCGGTCTACCTCAGAATCTGGACAAAAGTTTAGGAACATCAAAGCAGAACAAACTTATATTGTCTGCTTCCCAAACAAGCAGGAAGGGACAGACGAAGTTCGAGGCACCAGGTGTTTCCAAAGCCATGGTAACATGGCTAATCAGGGAGCATGAAGGGTGGAATTGGCCATGTGAAAAAAGGGCTTTAAACAGTTTCGTTTCTTAGCTTGTAGGGCAATTGTCGACAGAAAGCCCGAATATTCGGTATCCAATTTAAAAGTACTTTTTTTGCATAAATTACCTTTGCCCAATTCAAATTTATCAGAAAAAGGAAAAAAATATCTTTGACCACTAATGTCTATGTATTGGACTATAATGTTTATCGTGAATAAGGAGTGGAAACGGCCTTCAATTTAGTGAGATGTTTTAGGCTAGGAAGTGAGGATGATCATTTTGAAGGGACTCAAGCATTTATGATGAGCAAAATCAACAGGTACTCTTCCCACTGGCATGTAAGCAAAACAAAAAAGACAAGCTATGCTTGTGTTGCAACCTTAGAGTTTTGGAGTTAACAATTAAGTTGTGCATTCTGGAGATTGTACAATTTCCCAACATAAGGGGCAGCTGGGGTGGGGAGCTACGCAACCATAACTTGTTTTACTAATCTTCGGTGGGAGACGGTAGCAGTGTCTCCATACCGCTAGCGCGCTGCCTGGTATCACGCACTTCCTGAAACCAATCTGACATCTCAGAGCTGCATTTTATAATTCTAATATTTCACGTGTTTTTGTAATACATGTGCACTTTCTCTCGCATTTAATACTCTTTTTAAAAACCTTACATCTCACCGGAGTGCTGGTCTCGATTCCACTTCCTGCCCGCCTCGTTCCGACTCGGTAATTCGTTACCGTTGTGCGGAGGGCGGACAGGTGAGGGCCAGGCACTTCCGGGAGCGATTAGCGCTCTAGTTGTTTCAGGGGGCTATTTAGCCCTCACCTCTCCGGAAGCGCGCAGCGTTTGCGCGCAGCCTCATCTCAGCCGAAGACCAGCCAAAGAGCTGCCCGTCTACGCCCGTCCGCGACAGGACGGGGCTAGGGGCTCCATTATGCCGCCCACTTGCGCTCCCAAACGCTTCAGGTATGAGGCGTCGTCATTATTGCACTTAAGGAAACCTGTCACCCCCTGCTATACATGTGATAATTGGCCTTGTCCTGAAGGACCCTTTTCATGCTTAAACTGTCATTTTTCCACTACTAATTCTCTGAAGTTGAGCAAACCCTGTATGTCTACTGACAATCTGCATTGCATTTTAATAAACGCCCGTTCAATGCCTAAGCACCAAATCGCTATTTGGGACTTGATAGACACCTTAACCCCGGATATCTGTTTCATCACCGAAACCTGGCTAAAACCCAATACGATATCTGCTATTGCTCTGGGAGTACCAGAGGGATACAAACTTCACAATGCAGACCGCCCCGAAAAAATAAGTGGCGGCATCGCAATAGTTTATAAAGAGGACCTTAAATTAGATATTTTAGACAGGAAATGCTGCACACAATTGGAAATAATGATTTACAGAATTACTTTCCCTAATAGAAAGACCAGTAAGGGTGCTCTTATTTACCGCCCACCAGTAACATGCCCAAGTTTCTCCCTATCCCTTCTAGAAATACTTGGCCCACATATACGGGCTAAAGAGGATTTCCTACTCCTAGGGGATTTTAACATTCACACTGATCAGCCCGAACTATCAGACCATAGGCCTTACACAAAAAAATGAGGGCCCCACACATGAAGGTGGACACTGTATTGACTTGATATACACTAATTTTGACAATATATCCTGCAATAAACCGGTACAATTAGAGTGGACTGATCACTTTCTATTAGAATTTAATATCCTCCAAATTAACAAAGGACCCAGCAAGAAACCCCTACCCCCTGTAATGCGCAGACAATGGCATAAACTCACATTGGAGGTACTACAAAAGATCTGGGAAAAACCTGACATTAAGGACACAGATGAAGTGGAACACAGTTTAACAACATTTCAGAACTCACTTACTGTAGCCATAGATAAAATCGCCCCCCTGAAAACATTCAGGCAATTTCCTGTAGCTAAACAGGAAAAATGGTACACAGAGGCTCTTAGAACGGAGAAGCAAGAATGTAGGAGGATAGAGAAGAGGTGGAGAAAATGCCATTCGGAGGATAATAGGAAGGCCCACCGTGTAGCACTAACTACTACAAACATGTTAAAGCCGCTCGCAAAAACTGCATAACCCAACAACTCACGGAAGCTGGCAATTCTCCTAAAGAGCTATATCGGATTCTCGAGACATTTGTCAAGCCCACGGCCTGTGTAGGCCCAGATGACTTTTCTCAAAGTCAGTGTGAGGAAGTTTCCTTATACTTTGAAAATAAAATCGATTCCATCTATGATAAGATCCTAGTGTCCCAAACAGAAAAAGGCACCTTGAATACACCTCTCCCCACTAAGAACACTAACTCCTCACTGACCATCTTTCCCCCTATCAATAGTAGGGAACTCCAAATATTAATGACCCATGTAAAATCCGGGTCTCCGGAGGATCTGATCCCTGCCAAAATTTTAGTCCGCCTGAGTCCTCTGCTGGGCCCTCATATTCAAGATGTAATAAACCAGTCCTTAAAGAAGGGAAACGTGCCTACTGAGTGGAAGAGAGCGGTGGTGAACCCCATCCGCAAGAATGCTGCTCTCCCCTGGACGGAACTTTCCAACCTCCGGCCCATCTCCCTCCTACCTTACCTTAGTAAGCTTGCCGAGAAACACGTCAACGCGCACCTGTCCAACTACATCGAGGCAGCAGGCGGCCTAGACCACTCTCAATCTGGTTTTAGGCCCAACCATAGCACAGAGACAGCTCTCCTGTCAGTGACTGATAACATCAGGATGTCACTTGACGGGGGGAGCTCAGTGATTCTGGTGCTATTGGATTTGTCTGCTGCCTTCGACACGGTGTCGCACAACATTCTTCTCGGCCACCTGAGGGAGGTGGGAATAAAAGGGGCTGCCATGGCGTGGTTAGAAAGCTTTCTTACGGACCGCCAACAAGGTGTCAAATTAGGCTCCCACAATTCCATCTGTAGGAAGCTCACCAAGGGAGTGCCACAGGGCTCCTGCTTAAGCCATACGTTATTTAACGTATATGTGGCCCCCCTGGCTGACATCATAAGATCTCACAGGTTCACCCCAATCTCCTACGCTGATGACACCCAGCTGCTGTTTCCCTTCCAAACTCTCACACCAACAGTTGTACAATCTTTTCAAAATGGTATGAGAGCCGTGGCAGATTGGATGGCCCATGACTTCCTCCAATACAATGTGACTAAGACTGAAGTCATGTTGTTTGGAGGGGCCACCCTGCTATGGTCCCCCGACTGGTGGCCACCTGAGCTAGGACCTGTCCCAGTACCTAAGCAGACTGTCAAAAATCTGGGAGTGCGCCTAGACCAAGCATTGATACTAAAAGACCATGTCAATCAAGTCACGGGAACGTGTTTCCGAGTAATTGGGTTACTACGACGCATTTTCCCCTTCCTGCCCGACATCCATAGGAAGACGCTGGTACAAGCATTGGTCATCGGTCGGATAGACTATTGTAATGGACTCCTCATTTCTGCCAATCAAGAACAACTGGGCAAACTGCAGGTGGTACAGAATACCGCAGCAAGACTCATCTTGAATGCCTTACCCCCAACTCCCTCACGCCCTCTCCTTTCTCACCTTCACTGGCTCCCGGTGAAACAACGCATTAACTTCAAAGTATGTTGCATAATGCACAAATGTATTTACGGGTCCGGCCCTCAATACTTAAGAGACATATTTGTCCCCTACTCACCTGGACGTGTCCTATGCTCCAGCAGCACTATGCTGCTTCAGGTTCCTAGGGTGACGAGAGCAAGACAGGGAGGACGGGCCATCTCACTTAAAGGCCCTATGCTCTGGAACTCTCTGCCCCCACTGCTGAGACACACCCCTAATCTTCTCTCCTTTAGAAAGAAGTTAAAAACTTACCTTTTTTCACAAGATTAATGACATCTTTTGTAACCATTGCAGTCTCATGTTCCTGGTCGTTCCCTAATACCACTCCAGAAGCTACGCGCGGAGATACCCCTTCGGGGCTGATTCAGGCGCGATATAAGCATATAAATAAATAAATTCGGTCTAACCTTTCACTATTGAGATCTGTAACTGGTTCTCTATAGCATCGCGGGCCATGTTCAAGAGTAACAGGTTACTTACCTTCAGTAATGCTTAAGTGACACAAGGACCACCCGCATATTGACGCCAGTTTCTTGTGTTTTCCCTTTCCATGCCCGCAGTAGCGGAGCACAAAACAATTATTGGTAACAGTGTGGGGATCTCCAACATAGGACCTTCTTAGATGCCAAAAAGAGTCCATTGTGCAGGATGGGAGGCAGGAGGGCAGTGAAAAATCTGCAGTTAAGTAGAGTAGCCACCAGAAAGAGTATAAAAGAAGCCAAGTAACTTGCTCATCTGATGGATACTTCCAACCACAGTTCCTCACCTTTCGTGTCCTTCCTACCAGACCAGGCTGTCAAAAGTAATGCTAGGCAAATCAACATGGTCCTCTTCTGCATAGCCTTCCCTTATTATGTTCCACGAAACACAAAGAAAGAAATGTCCATTTGATGGGCCTTCTTATGATCAATGTAAAAACTCAAAGCCGTTTTGGGGTTCAACTGATGGAGCATCTCCTCCACTTTCGGAGGGTATTGGGGACACAAACAACACTGGTATTCAACTGTCCAATGTGTAAGGGAGTAACAACCTTAGGCAAAAAGCCCTAACTAGTCCTCAGTACCAATTTATCTGGCAATGTGGTGGTGTAGATCAGTTGCACTGAAAGCCCCTCCAATACACTCAAGCAATGAGATGACAAAATTGCAATGAGGAATAGGTTTTTTAGTGTCAAGAGACCTAGCAAGCAACCATGGGTAAGCTTGAAGGGTGTGTAGACATGAGGGAGGTCAAGCCCAAGTTAAAGTCCCACTGGAATATTACCAACAGTTTGAGAGGGAACATGTGTGTCAAATCTTTGTTTAAAAAAAGAATGCATTACAATTGGCTATTGTAACAAAAGATATTTGGTTTGACAAATGAACAAAGACCAAAAGGGCTGACAGACTTTTATAGTACCCATTGCAAGGCCATGAGGTGTTCAAAATAGAAAAAAACAAAGTAGCATCCAGCTGCTTTGCCTGTAAGAATTCAGTGGCTCCGTCACCACAGCAGATTACAAGCTTGTCCCAGTATAGATGGATTTCATGGAAGGGTATCTGGTGGCAAGGTTGACATCTGCCACTTCAGATGTAAGGCAAACACAGTCAAATGTAGCTGAAGCTTGGATGAAGGACTCTTCCCTGCTGCGGAGACAGGAGATCATTTCAAAGTGGTAGCTTGATCGGAGGGCATATGCTTACGCTTAGGAGTCCTGGGTACTACAGTCTCCTGGCCCGGTCTCTGGCAATTAGGATGATATAGGCCTGGCAATTGTTTATCTTTTTCGGAATGTGAGGCCGGAAACATGGCAGTGGTAAGGTGTACACAAGCCCCTTTGTCTCTTCCAGCCAAAATGTGACTCCTAAAAAGTGTGGTCATGGAACCTCCAATGCACAAAACTGATGACGTTGCATGCTCTCACTAGTGGTAAACAGACCCAGTCAAGGCTCTCCCCATTGTTCGAATACACCTTATGCCACTTCAGTATGTCAATGCCTGACAAAGTCTGCTCAATTGGCCTGCTCTGGCATTCCCAAGCTACCCACCTCCAAAGAAGTGAAGCCTCTTTGCACAGGCTCTAGGATCCCACACCGCCCTGCTTCTTGTAGTACCACCTGGTGGTAGTGTCGGCCGTGAGAATCTGCACAAGCCCACCCTTGATGAGTAGCATGAAAGGTTTCAGAGCCTAACGGCTAGCCTGTAGAATCAGCAAGTTAATGTCACAAGCATCTTAATCTCCACATCCCCTCAGATGCTCTACCCAATCTATTAATAATGCATCCGTCACCTCGGTCAGCTCTGTGTTGGAAAGGAAGAGCAACTTGCCATTGGACAAATTGTGATTGGTCAGCCATCAACGCAGATCTTGGGCAGTCTCATTCGAGAAAATGATGGGGCCAGGAAGATAGCCTTGATGCTGATCCCAATGAGATTCCGTGTTCCACGGCAGGGCCAACTAGATTAGCTGACAAAGGATACACAAAGCCGCCAAGGAGCCTCAGACGTACCCTTAGTGGAATCCAGGATGGAGTCTGAAATATAGGGATCATAGCCAGAATGCATCAGACTTGCCGAGGTGGAGAAAAAGCTTTGAACACCACCAAGTCCAGAACTTCCCCAATGAATGGCAGTCGCTGTGAGGAAGCAGGTGGGACTTGGGCTAGTTTATAGTGAACCCCAACAATGTAAGGACGTCTGCTAAATTCTGGAGGCGGTCTACGACGAACCGCAGTGAGACCGCCTTCAGCAGGGGATTTCCCCTTATTTCTAATTCGATTTTAAATGTTTCATCTTGCACCAATCCTTTTGAATATCTGGCTTTAAAATCACTCGTGAAAACTGGGCAATGTTACCAAATGAGCAATCCATTCCATGTGGTTTTCTATTTCCTAAACCGATCTGCTTACTACTCATTATCTACACTTTTAGGATAAGCTTCGATAATTAGTTTGTAAACAAGTAAAAACAAAACGTAACAGGAGCACTGAATGTTATTTGAGATAATGGGATTTTCTGAAAAAAATCAGGGGAATTGTGATTTTCCTTCAGAGAGTCATGTCGCCACAGGGACACCCTCTCTGCAAAGAGACACATAACCATCCCTCAAAAAAGAAGTAATTAACCAAGTCTTTTGACAGGCAGGAATACCTTCCTGGTCAATAAACTGTCGAGAAGTGCTACGGTACTTTAACATTTGCAACCTACCAAATCTTATAATCTGATCTATAATTTCCACCACTGGTATGCCTCCACATTGACCTTTAGGAGTTGTACTTAATCAAGTGTCAGTCTATCTGATCCACATCTAAACTCTCACTAAGTTAAGTCTTGTTACACCAATTTCTAGGAAATTTAAACCTCCTCAGGCCCCTTCTGTGAAGAGGGTAAGATATTTGATCACCCCTGCCGCTAACAGGAATTTTCCAAAAAGGATTGTAATTCTGTCTTGGACATCAAGGCTCGTGTTATCTAAAGTCTGAGGCAGCCTCCCAGCTCTGAATAGAGCATCCTCCTGAGAGACTCATGACACCAAGGACACCAACTACAGAGAGCTGAAACAGCAAAGTAAAAAAGAATGTAGTCATCAGCAGAAACTATAAACCTTGTCACCCACATAAGGATACATTAACAGAAGCATAGTGTAATTTAACACAATTATATTCACGCGGTCTGTAAAGAAGAATGTGTGATAGAGCAATAAGTAGATTTATCATTGCCTAGAAAGGTCAACAAGAACCACAAGTTGTGGAAGCTGTTAAAGTACATTCACACTATTGGCACATACAAAATGGTCCTCAAAGACATTCCTAAAGTAATAGAAAACGTCTGAAACCAAAATATATATATATATATATATATATATATATATATATATATATATATATATATATATATATATATATATTTATATTGGTTATGGTGATGGACGAATAAACTTAAAAATTCTTGCAAGAAGATTTGGGGTTGTCTCAGTTTGTCCTGGGAGAAGGGAAGTATTGGTGAACTGTGAAAAGAGATAGATAGATAGATAGATAGATAGATAGATAGATAGATAGATAGATAGATATCGCACGGATAAAAACGTTCAGCAACAGATCAATGGTACATCAAGCTTTCTGCAATGGTTTAAAGATGTGGAGGTTTCTCCCACTTTTAATTGTCCATGGTGCAGACTTCATGCAGTTAGTCTGAAGGCTCTGGGGAACTAAGGGGCATTAAATTATTCCTACAATGTCAAACATTGTCATACTGGTAGGGGAAGAAGGCAGAAATATTTAACTTTTTTGGTCAAAGCTGCACTCGTGTCATTATCAGAAGAGGTTAATCTGAAATGTGCATGGGTGAACGAAATTGTGCCAGTTTAACCTCTACTTGTTTTAGAATTAAGATACTTACCTTTTACGGAACATATGTTCAGCGACTTTGAATGTTGTCATAAGTGCTAACCGTTTTGGAAAGTAAGAAGTGCGAATATGTAAAAGTCTAACGCGTGAGCGGTCTTGTGTGGATGAGCCAGGGGGGTTTTAAGATTTCATCTGTTTTCTGAGACACAATGAGAACTCCAGCACCACTTTCTATTCCTATGCCGACTAATAATTTTGGTTTACAAAGATTAGAAGTGCCCATTATGTTTACTGCATTCAAATAAATATATTAATGCCGTGCCAGTGGAAGTAAATCTGGACCAATAACATTATGTATGGGCTACTGCACTAAAACTCAAAATCACACATTACTATTGTGCAAAGTTTAAATCCCAAGAGCACAATACAGTGTAATTTACCTTACACAGCTAACTGCCTCAGGGATTGTACTTTATAAAGACATTGCACGGAATACAACTCTACTAAATAATGTGTTTTACGTTGCTACCTGAATTAAATAACTTGCATTACCTATTTTGTTTTAATACACGCACACACACACTGTTGAGTGGGCTTTGCTTCGATTGAGCCATGGTCTCACCAAATCCTCAAAGGTATAAATTAGCATATTACATTGTGAAAGATAGTCATCTTGCACAGTGTAATATGGTCATAATTAGAATATTATACTGTCCAATAAAATATATATACACATCAATTTGCTCAAATATTTAAGCAGGTGCAAACAGAATTTAAAACAAAATTGGCTCTGGTTTACAACACAGAAAAACACTATTCAAGCGAAAACAGAGGAAACTGATTTTGAAACACAATTAACACATTTGTTTCTAGTAAGAAGTTGAATGGGTAACTTATGTTAGCAAAGAAACCTCAACCCACAATAACTCTTTATTAAAAATATTTTGCACCATGTTCAACTGCTCATTCAAGAAAAACTAAATTGAATCAAACAGTCCAATTCTTTCCATTTTTAAAAGTGGAAACTATATTCCTTCTGTTCCTTATTATTTATTATGTAAACACAGCAAACCTAGAGTTAACCCCTTAAGTGCTGCCGTCGGCC